>NC_081370.1:8048147-8773147 GCF_030684315.1 Stegostoma tigrinum
TTCTGTTGGCAAATGTGACAATTAATTTGTACATAGTGTGATCACACAAGCTGCAAATGATTTAAATGAGAAACGTTAGCCAGAAAACCAAAGAGCGCTGTCTGCTCTTCATTCACTATAGCTACAAAATCATTCATACACATATGTTTAGGCAGACACGCTGTCAATAATTCAGCATTCTCTCGGCACTGTCTTCAGCTCTCAAGTCGGTAGATTTATAAAGTAGAAAATCAGGAATAAAAACAGGAGGTGAAGCCTCGGGGCTGAATCTTACCGAAGTGTCAGTGTCATTTTCAATGAGCTTGACGGAGAATTTCTCTACACAAGCTCGGCCAGTTTTCTCACACAATCGTTCCAAACATGTTTTATTGATTATGACAACCCTTAAGGTGCCCATCTCATCTGATGCTAGCCCGATCCTCGCAATTGTCATAACCGGAGGTCTCCTTCCTGCCAGGATCCCTGGAAACAGTGCCATCTTTAAAAGGCCTTCGTGAACCTAATCAGGTCCTGCATTTTGGAGGGATGCTGCATGGTGTATGAAATCTCCCTGGCCATTGCAGAGACCCGGGCCAGTGCGTGCTCAGCATCTCTACAAGTGCCCAGCAATTTAATAATGAGGTTAATGATCTTGCCCATTCAGCCAGTAAATACATCCCAAAAAGGAAGCAAGGAAGCTAAGGAGAGCATTCAGGACCTTGGGTGAATTTCTGCAGTGCATCTTGGAGGTGGTCCCTGCTCCTGCTACTGAGTGTGAGTGGTGGATGGAGAGAATATTTCTGGATGCTATGTATCAAGTTGGCTGCTTTGGCCTGGATGGTGCAAAGCTTCTTGAGTGTTGTTGGAGTTGCACTCATCCAGGCAAGTGGGGAGATTCCCATCACACTCCTTGTTGCTTGTAGGTGGTTTTGTGGAGTCAGGAAGTAAGATACTCAGGGCAGGATTTCTTGCCTCCTGACCTGCTGTTGTAGCCACTGTATTTATGGAGTTATTCCAGCGCAGGCTATGGTTGTTCTCTTGTGAGATATGGGTGTCGTTGGCTGGCTAGCATTTATTGCCTGTCTCTAGCTGCCTTTGAGAAAATGGTGGTGAATTGCCCTCTTGTACTACTGTCATCTGTGTGCTCTAGGTAAACACGCAATGCCATTAGGGAGGGAATTCCAGCATTTTGACCCAGTTACAGTGACGGAACAGCGATATATTTTCAAGTCAGGACGGTGAGTGGCTAGGAGAGAAACTTATAGATGATACTGCTGTATCTGCTGCCCTTGTCCTTCTGGATGGAAGTGGTTGTGGGTTTGGAAGGTGCTACCTGAGGCTCTTTGTGAATGTCTGAAGCATATCCTGTAGATCGTACACACTGCTGTTACTGAGCATGAGGATGTTGACAGAGAGAGAATCATTGTTGAAAATGCACTGATCAATGAAAATACTAACAACTGTGACCAATACATATTTCTGGAGACAAAGTCCTATCTTCACATTGTGGACTTCCCCCGCAATGCCGAATGAGGTAGATTTAGAACTAATCTAGTGACACAAAACCGGAGAGAATCGTGAGGTGTGTGCGCTATCAACAGCAGCAAACTGTTCAACACCAACTGTCATCTCTTGACCTAGTATATCCCTCGCACTACCATTACTATCAAGCCAAGGGATCAACCTTGGATCAATGAGCAGAATGTAATTCCAGTCATTCCCAAAAGTGAAGCTGTAACACATGAATAAATGCATCCCAAACAACAGAGTAAACCTGCTATATTGCCACAATCCACAATCAAATCAACATTTCTGCCCTCCTAACACATCAGCCCTCATTAGTAATGGATAATTAAACAACAGTTGAGAGAGGGAATGCCAAGACCATCTCCATCCTCAGTGATCAGTATTGATTATTGGAGAATAATTTGCCAGTTTGCTGTGACATTCTGCTATCCATCTTTGAACACTGTGAGCTTCAACCATGCTACAGCTTATTTAACAGCAGCCTGAGCTTCCACAGTGACTAGCCGTCCTTACATAACTGATGTTTGAGGTTCCACTGCAGCCTCTCGACATTGGCTGGCTTCTGCTGGTGCTGAACTGGTTGTTAATGCATTAGCTACCAGATATTTGAATCTCCCAGTTTGCAGATAGAGTTAGCCATCATTTCCGTGCCTCAAAGGATTGGTTTCCAGGACTGCACAAAGCCATCCGCAAGGTTGGGGCCAGTTTTTCCCATGTCCCTCAACGTTAAACATTGGGAAGAACCTGGTGGAGTAAGGGGCAGTGTGGTGAGCTATTACTGACAGGCTAAACCTGCCCCACCACTAATAATATGCTGCAAGTAGACTAATGTACGGTAGAGTGGGACATCCAACCCTCAGTGAGTGGACATCCCAACCTCTGCAGATGCTGGCTAATCCTATTGCAGCAATCTCAACAGTGATAAGAACTCAGCAGTGGACACTGCTGGGGCTGCAGCCAGTCCAAGAAAGAAAGTCCAATGGCTCCACAGTCCCAGGTAAGCCAGGGAGGGGTCACCCATCTTACAATGTGGGGTCAGGGGGATACAGTTTAAAAGTCTATTCAGTGAGGAATGAAAGGGATGCACTATCTCCCGGGAGGTGCCCCAGAATAAAATATTCCCACGAGTGATCAAAACCTGGCTGATTAGCCCCATTGTCTCTTTATAAATGGTGCTAAACCTGCTTAGTATTCGCAGAGGTTCCAATGAGCTGATTTATAGATCAAAGCCAGCTGGGTGAGCAGTGGAATTATCAAATCTGATTTTTCAGAGGTGTAAAGAAGAAGGTGGATGAAGGAAGTGGTCGCATTAGATAATGTTACAGGCGAGATAATATGGAGCTCTTCGGATGTGGAAAAGGAAATAGGTGCAAGGCTGCACTCCTCTCTGGTCCTGAGTGATGGGGCTTAAAGATACCCATGTGTTGGGTTCGGCCTAATTTCCAGTCAGCGCATGAGAGAGAGAGAGAGAGAGAAAGAGAGAGAGAGCGAGGGAGGGAGAGACAGAGCGATGACTCCAAGAATGAGTGGCAACTTGCCTGGTCAATCATTGCAAAAGATCTGGCTGCTGCAAGGTCAGCTGCAGCTCTCAGGTAACTGCAAATCATATGGGGAATATGAACGATTAATATTCAAGTTGGGTAGGCTGGTAATCAGAAGGGGAAGTGGCTGGCACTCCTTGCTTTCTTCCCCAAACAAACTGACCGGAGTAAGATTCAGAAACAGATAAAGGTATGGAATTTGTGGTAGTGTTGAGACAACGACTTTCAGTTTTAGCAATGCTTACCTGGAGGAAACGGCGGCTCACCCAAGACTTAATGTGAAACAAATAATCGAGGGATTGAGAGATAATAGGAACTGCAGATGCTGGAGAATCCGAAATAACAAGGTGTGGAGCTGGATGAACACAGCAGGCCAAGCAGCATCATAGGAGCAGGAAGGCAGACATTTCAGGTGAAAGGTCTAGGCCCGAAACGTCAGCTTTCCTGCTCCTAAGATGCTGCTTGGCCTGCTGTGTTCATCCAGCTCCATACCTTGTTATCTCTTAATCGAGGGACTGAGACAGGTTGTGAGCTCTGTGCCCTCAACATATATCTATTAAAGGTTCTTCTATATCATTGGATGATGTGGCCAACTGTACCCTATATATGAGGGAAAGTCATGACTAGATTAGACCCTTGTGGGACTCTGGAGATTACAATGCAGAGTGAAACGTAAGTCATTCTGGAAATGTTTTGGCTACAGTTGGATGGGTTTGATTGGGATTATGTGAGTGGCTGTCTCATTCAGCTGAGAGAGAAATAAAAATGTTTGGGGAAAAAGGACTAGTTGTTTTCATCCGAGCTCAGAGGATCGGGGCTTGATTCACCAGGTTCAAAAATTGATTGGAGAATTTCAAACAGAATTGCTGGAGAGACGGATATTAATTTGGAAAGAAATACCAAGCTCAAGAACTGTATAATTTACAAACTCAAAGGAAGGACCTTCTTCTCACTGTGATTAACAACGTGTTAATGAAATGGCAAGAGACACAGCTATGAGAATGCCATTCTATTTGAAAGAACAGAAAACCAACACCCAGTTGAAAACCTGTCTGCTATTAGGACTTTTAAATGTCAAAATTGTCAAAACATTCAATAATCCAGTTCTAAAGTGTACAATCATAGTGGAAAACGTACCTTACAGAAATCAACTTTACTTACAAGATCCAAGACCTGATTGTGATGCCTGTTCTTGAGAAATTAGAGTTTACTTTTTGCGAAGGGAATTTGGCTTACAAATTAGCTAGTTGACATCAGCTTTATGGGGCAGCACAGTGGCTCAGTGGTTAACACTGCAGCCTCACAGCGCCAGGGACCCAGGTTCGATTCCAGCCTAGGGTGACTATTTGTGTGGAGTTTGCACATTCTCCCCATGTCTGCATGGGTTTCCTCCGGGCGCTCCGGTTTCTTCCCACAGTCCAAAGATGTGCAGGCTAGGTGGATCGGCCATGCTAAATTGCCCATAGTGTTCAGGGGTGTGTGGGTTATAGGGGGATGGGTCTGGGTGGGATGCTTCAAGGGGCGGTGTGGACTTGTTGGGCCAAAGGGCCCGTTCCCACACTGTTGGGAATATAATCTAATCATCAGTATGTCAGTATGTAATTAAACAAATGAACTAAAATCACCTGCATGGAGGGCTTGGCAGGAATTCCAGTAGAATGGCATAAGGATGTAGGAACAAAGGAACTGGAGTAGGAGTAGGCCATTCGGCCCATAAAATCTGCTCCACCATTCCATAAGCGCATGACTGATCTGGATGAAGTCTCAGTTCCACTTGTAGCTACGCCTCCTGAACTTGTCTACCAACAAATCTATCCAACTCAGCCTTCAATAAATTTAGAGACCCAGCCTCTATTACCTTCACATTTTCAAACAACACTTTGAGATAATGAAATTCTCCTAATTTCTGTTTTAAACAGGAGGTAGGCCTCATATTCTTAATAAGTGCCAATTAGTTTTAACCTTCTGTTATGACACTGGATCAGGACTTCAATGTCTTCACAAACATTTTTTTAAATTTGTCCAAAATGTGTGGTATTTTTTAAAGAGGACTGCTAAGAAAGGGGAAAAGAAAATACAGTGGATGTAAATTCAGTGACTGCCTGACAAAGTCCTGTAGCCCATGGAATGTTACATCTGCAAAATGTCAAGGAGACTTCAAACCGAGACGGGCTTCAGAAGAAGAGATAACAGGGATCTGACTGCTCTCCCATCTCAGTAGAAATCCAACTCCACTGACAGATATGTAGATATGTCTACCTAGGAGTACAAAAAAGTGACTCTGTGTGTGTGTGTGTGTGTGTGTGTGTGTGTGTGTGTGTGTGTGTAGTTTGTCATGGATTACACTGACATCCAGAAACACCCAAATTCTCCACCTTAACAGTGACCCAGAGCAATGTTAGTGAAGATATACCAAGTAAGTTGACTTTTCTTTGTGTTTTTTCTCAGCAACTTGCACATATCTTAGGTAAGTCGCTATGACAGCAGAGAGCACAGATCAGGGAGAACAGTGCAACAGGTTAACTCTTAGTCTGTGACACATGCTATCCACTGAGGGTGCAAGAACGCCGAACTGCCCTTTCTCCAGTTTGAGTCAAAAAGCCAGATCAAATCATCTGCAAGTAAAGAAAAATCAAATATAAAAGAAAATATTCCTAATCATGTAACTTAGGCCTGTGGCTTTAATTGCATTTAAGAGCGGACAACAACCTTTCATGTGGCAATGATGACAGATGTTAATAGTCAAATTATACATTTCCAAGACCTTAGGGTTTAAACCGTCACACAATTGTGAAAGAACAAATTATACATTACTTTAAGTGATGTAAATAATACAACTCCTCTCACAAATTATAATGATAAAAGGCGTTGACATGCGTCATTGGTTGCACACTCACTGCCTCCTCAAGAAATGTCACTACCTAACAGCAGGTATTTTAGTGAAATAGGAAGTATGGAATAGTGCATGCTGTTAGCCCCTTGGTGCTTCAAAAATACTTTGCTGGAACACCATAGAATTGAACTTGGATAAAACAAGATATTCTTCTCAAGCACTTGACAGATTCGGTCTTTTCTGCATATTTACTGTCTGTCTGCTGAAAAGTTGCTAATATGCCACTGAAGACAGGATGCACAATTTGCACATTCCTGAAGCTGGTTAGTTACTGAGTGCCTCTTGACACATGTGCTGCATCCTTAAACAGCATTTTCCTTTCAAAATTGCCCAAACTGCACTGTAATTGGGCCAGCGGCGATTAAAATGTCAGAATCCTTTTGACGTGACTCTAGAGCTTATAATAATAATTTGATGCAAATTTCTGAGGCTCCTATGTGCTTTTGACAGACATTCTATCTGATTGTAGAACCCAGCAGGTTGGTATCAGAGATAATGGGAACTGCAGATGCTGGAGATTCCAAGATAATAAAATGTGAGGCTGGATGAACACAGCAGGCCAAGCAGCATCTCAGGAGCACAAAAGCTGACGTTTCGGGCCTGGACCCTTCATCAGAGAGGGGGATGGGGGGAGGGAACTGGAATAAATAGGGAGAGAGGGGGAGGCGGACCGAAGATGGAGAGTAAAGAAGATAGGTGGAGAGGGTGTAGGTGGGGAGGTAGGGAGGGGATAGGTCAGTCCAGGGAAGACGGACAGGTCAAGGAGGTGGGATGAGGTTAGTAGGTAGCTGGGGGTGCGGCTTGGGGTGGGAGGAAGGGATGGGTGAGAGGAAGAACCGGTTAGGGAGGCAGAGACAGGTTGGACTGGTTTTGGGATGCAGTGGGTGGGGGGGAAGAGCTGGGCTGGTTGTGTGGTGCAGTGGGGGGAGGGGATGAACTGGGCTGGAGCTACCTTGAATACACCTCCTCCCACCCACCCTCCTGCAAAAATTCCATCCCCTATTCCCAATTCCTCCGCCTCCGCCGCATCTGCTCCCACGATAAGACATTCCACTCCCGCACATCCCAGATGTCCAAGTTCTTTAAGGACCGCAACTTCCCCCCCACGGTGATTGAGAACGCCCTTGACCGCGTCTCCCGCATTTCCCGCGACACATCCCTCACACCCCGCCCCCGCCACAACCGCCCCAAGAGGATCCCCCTCGTTCTCACACACCACCCTACCAACCTCCGGATACAACGCATTATCCTCCGACACTTCCGCCATTTACAATCCGACCCCACCACCCAAGACATTTTTCCATCCCCACCCCTGTCTGCTTTCCGGAGAGACCACTCTCTCCGTGACTCCCTTGTTCGCTCCACACTGCCCTCCAACCCCACCACACCCGGCACCTTCCCCTGCAACCGCAGGAAATGCTACACTTGTCCCCACACCTCCTCCCTCACCCCCATCCCAGGCCCCAAGATGACATTCCACATTAAGCAGAGGTTCACCTGCACATCTGCCAATGTGATATACTGCATCCACTGTACCCGGTGCGGCTTTCTCTACATTGGGGAAACCAAGCGGAGGCTTGGGGACCGCTTTGCAGAACACCTCCGCTCAGTTCGCAACAAACAACTGCACCTCCCAGTCGCAAACCATTTCCACTCCCCCTCCCATTCTCTTGATGACATGTCCATCATGGGCCTCCTGCACTGCCACAATGATGCCACCCGAAGGTTGCAGGAACAGCAACTCATATTCCGCCTGGGAACCCTGCAGCCATATGGTATCAATGTGGACTTCACCAGTTTCAAAATCTCCCCTTCCCCCACTGCATCCCTAAACCAGCCCAGTTCATCCCCTCCCCCCACTGCACCACACAACCAGCCCAGCTCTTCCCCCCCACCCACTGCATCCCAAAACCAGTCCAACCTGTCTCTGCCTCCCTAACCGGTTCTTCCTCTCACCCATCCCTTCCTCCCACCCCAAGCCGCACCCCCAGCTACCTACTAACCTCATCCCACCTCCTTGACCTGTCCGTCTTCCCTGGACTGACCTATCCCCTCCCTACCTCCCCACCTACACCCTCTCCACCTATCTTCTTTACTCTCCATCTTCGGTCCGCCTCCCCCTCTCTCCCTATTTATTCCAGTTCCCTCCCCCCATCCCCCTCTCTGATGAAGGGTCCAGGCCCGAAACGTCAGCTTTTGTGCTCCTGAGATGCTGCTTGGCCTGCTGTGTTCATCCAGCCTCACATTTTATTAGGTTGGTATCAGAGACTGGGGAAAGGTTATATTCAGAATGGGGGAGTGGCCAATTTTAACTGCATTCATTCTGGGTTTTAGAGTCCCCACCCCTCAGAGTGTCCCATAGCCCACCTAAAGCTACACATCCCTGAACAATGCAGGCAATTTCCCGCGGCCAATCCACCTAACCTGCACATCTTTGGACTGTGGGAGGAAACTGGAGCACCCAGTGGAAACCCACACAGACACAAGGAGAATGTGCAAACTCCACACTATCTGTTTCTGCTGGCAGTAGGGATTACATTCAGCCCTCTGTTTGTGTCTGCTGTCTCATCTCCATGTCACAGAGTCACACAGCATGGAAACAGACCCTTCAGTCCAACCAGTCCATGCCAACCATCATGCCAAATAAAATTAGCTCCACCTACCTGCGTTTAGCCCATATCCCTTCAAACATTTTTTGTTCATGTACTTATCTAAATGTCTTTTAAACATTGTAACTGTACCTGCATCCATCACTTCCTCTGGAGGTTCATTCTACACACAAACCACTCTGTGTAAAAAAAAAAGTGCCCCTTGTGTCTTCTTTAAATCCTTCTCCTCTCAACTTAAAAATATGCCCCCTTGTCTTGAAATCCCCCAGAATAGACAGAAGACACTTATTATTCACTTTATCTATACCCCTCATGATTTTATAAACTTCTAAACGTCGCCTCTCAACCTCCCACGCTCCAGTGAAAAAAGTCCCAGCCTATCTTGCTTTTCCTTATAACTCAAACCATCCATTCCCAGCAACATCCTGGTAATTCTTTTCTGAACCCTCTCCAATTTAATAATATCCTTTCTATAGCAGTATGGCCAGAAGTGGGCACAGCATTCCAAAAGAGACCTTACCGACAACCTATACAACCTCAACATAATGTCCCAATTTACATGCCCCATCCAGAATGCAGCACTCAGAGGACTTGCAGTGAATCCCATCTGAACTGCAGCCCTGCACAGCTTCATTTGCACAATATAACCTTTAAAATGTAGCACAGGCTTCAGATTTTAAAAAAAGGTTATTCATATTCAAATGTGCTCTTGCTAATCACCCTGCAAGCTTCACCAGGCCACCTTGTACCACACATAGCACAACAAAACATAAGGGTTTGTTTGGATAAACACAGGATCACATTGAACATTTTGCCAAAATGAAAGCAGGATTATCATTATCAACTAAAATTTAATTACCCTGTGCTGGTTTGAAACACACTGAAGCACAATCAAATCTTTATTTGAATTTCGCACAGCCTTTAAAGCAGGAGATATGAACTTCCTCTCAGCACAGCACATAACTTGGTATCTTAAACATCAATTCTTTTCCTGCTATCATTCCCCCCTCCCCACCCGACTGTGAATCTTCATCATCGTTGGTAACCTTAAACAAACAACAATTTGAATTTATAATGCGTTTTTATGCAATGTCCCAAACAAACAAATTTGACATTGAGCCACGTGAGAAGATATTAGGACTAATAAATTTCAAGGTGAGTATTGAAGGAGGTTGAGGCAGTGAAGTTTAAGTTGGGAATTCCAGAACTTAGGCAGTTGAAGGCACTAATGGTAGAGTGATTAAAATCAGGAACATGCAAGAGGCCTCCAACTGTTCCTTCTTCTTCAAAGTCCAGGAATCTCTGTTTTTATAAACTGCTGCTCTCTACCTCTGCTTTATATGACACTCATAAAACTTAATTCGTGGGCCAAGCTTTCAGACACCAGACCTAATGTCTCTTTATGTAGCCTGCTGTCAAATTTTGCTTTAGAATGTTCATTTGAAGCATCTTAAGATTACGCTAAAGATGCTGCATAAATGCAAGTTATCGTTGCTGTTGGCTGTAGTTCTGGTGAAGCGTACCAAGAGACGAGAAAATGGAGTGATTTGAAAACAAGGATGAGGATTTTAAAATTGAGGCATTGCTGGTCCAGTGGGCAATGTATGTTTACAGCAACGATGGCAATGAACATGAATTGGACATAGTTTGAGTTAAGGGGAAGGCAGCATCTAGGATCATCAGATAAGTAGAAGACAAAAATTGTGCAGTTATCAGACATTGTACATATTTAGAAATGTATACACTTAAATATGACTTGAGTGTGGTAAGAAATCTCCATAAAGTAACTGTTTTAGTATTATATTCTATTTTATTCTATTGTAACAGGTCCTGTCACTATGCTTTTATGCAGTAATTTGGCCTGTCCTTTTTCTCCTTATTTATCTAGCTAATTTAGTTCAATTGACATGACACTAAGGTGTAGTTGAGCACCCCCATACAATAGGCATACACACTAGAACACTCCTTTAACCTTCTGATGTAGGTACATTCCCAGCCCTGTTAAGGACTTCCAAGTTTCTCACCAAACTACAATGAAAGAATTTTTCCAAGTCAGGATGGTATATGGCTCGGAGGAGCACTTGGCTTGGCTACAGCTGGTGCATCAACAGTAATAACAACAACCGGGACTGCAGATGAGTTGCTTAATTTCCTACTGCAACCGAGGTGGCCAAAAATGGAGCCATCACAAAACAGCAAACTGCACAACGCAGGTGGTATAGTATATTCAGCCAGACAAATTACTGTAATTTAAATTTCAGCAAGTCAGCTGTGAAAGAGAAAAAAATAACTTCGTTTTTACGGTCTCAAAACACGTCACGGCCAAATGTACTCATTGTTGGAACACGGGAAATGTTGCAGCTAAACTGAGCACCTTGAACCTCGGCCAGAACAACTCAAATTGCATGTGACTGCTTTAAGTGGGATAGCAGCTCTCAATTGCTGTGTCAACTTAACCAAAATTCAGAAATCGGAAGGCGTCGTTTACAATAGATTTGTTTGTTAACAACGCTTATGCAGACACAAAGCAAGACACACCTACCTGTCAAAACTAATCTTCAAAATCAGGCACAGAAAGATCGAAGTGCTAAGACGGAGGCCCAAATTTCCAACCTGCACATATTGCAGCTGTTACTCCATAAGATATTTGGCCTGCTATAATATTTGCCTCAGTAACTTTAAGCAATCTGCATTAGATAGTAACTGGGAACAATTCCTGTCAGGAAGAATTACACAAATACTCTATCAAAAAAATACAGGAACAATGAACATTGCGCTGAAACCTGTCGTGTGAATAGTTATTACATGATAACTATGAATACATTCTATAATAATGAGTATTGCATAGCAACAGTGATTATGAATATTTCTTATTGCAGTATTGTATGAATCTTACATACATCTTCTTTCAGTGAGCATTACAAGGGAAACGTAAATAAAATCTTGAACTATGAACAATCCTGTTACTGTGAAAAATTTTTAACATCTACAATCATGCCTTGCAGTAGACTTGTAAAGTACACTAGTTGTTGTGAAGCTCCTTCACTGTATTTCTGAATTTATGATTTAAATTTGGTGCTTTTTGGGAGCTGTGCTAAAACTGTGACAACTGCCTGATTTTTACAATAATCTGTAGTGAGACTACACCTGATTTCCCAATTTCAAGTGCATTTTGAAGTGGCACTGCAAGAGGCCCAGGATGGACATGTCGTCTGAGGAATGGGAGGGGATTTGAAATGGTTTGCAACTGGGAGGTGCAATTGTTTAGTGCGAACTGAGCGTAGGTGTTCCGCAAAGCAGTCCCCAAGCCTCTGCTTGGTTTCTCCGATGTAGAGGAGGCCACAATGGGAACAGCGGATGCAGTATCATATTAGCAAATGTGCAGGTGAACATCTGCTTGATGTGGAAAGTCTTCTTGGAACCTGGGATGGGGGTGAGGGGGGAGGTGTAGGGGCAGGTATAGCACTTCCTGCGGTTGCAGGGAAAAGTGTTGGAAATGACAACTTTTGATAGACCTAGAGGGTTATAAATTAGTTCCCATAAAAGTCTTGTTAGAGAGCTAGAGATAATGGGAACTGCAGATGCTGGAGATTCCAAGATAATAAAATGTGAGGCTGGATGAACACAGCAGGCCAAGCAGCATCTCAGGAGCACAAAAGCTGACGTTTCGGGCCTAGACCCTTCATCAGAGAGCCTCTGATGAAGGGTCTAGGCCCGAAACATCAGCTTTTGTGCTCCTGAGATGCTGCTTGGCCTGCTGTGTTCATCCAGCCTCACATTTTATTACCAGAGAGCTAGAGATGATGGTTTTCTTTCTTGCAGACAAAGTGTAGACTTCTTTGCAGCCAGAAATGTGGAAACAGAGATGAAGGGACTGAAGAGTCCGCCTGAAGGTTAACAGCATTTGACTTTGAATGCCAATGTAGTATACATCAGCAATTCTGTATGCACAATTTCAGTCATGTAGCAGTCAAATGCTGATTGCCCATCTCAGTGCTTGTGAGACATTAGGCTAATGGTTTAGCATCACCTCCCCCATCAGCATTTCCATTGCAAAAGAAGAAGTAACTGTAAAAGCATAAATGCCCACTTTAAAATAATAGGTTTTGTTATTTTCTCTTTGTCCAGAGTTGGTTGAAGTCATGAAACTCATTTCTTTCCCTATGTGTCATCTTTAGATGGAACGTCCGTTTAATGTAGGCGTTCAGAAGCTTCCTGAAATTTAATTACGTGAGCATCCATGACTGTCTTATGAATACAGCAAGGTTGTCCACTTTTAAAAGAAACAGAATTTCAACATGACAAATACAGAGGAGCAAACGGCTCCCTTTAGGATTTCTCTTCATGGCCTCTGGTCAAGATATACCACTAAAATAATTGTTGCTTTGCAGGAGAAATGTAACCCTCTCACAAAATATGAATTAGTACACAGACTACTCGACACTTACCTGACCATATGGGATAAGATTTGCTGCCACATCCCTACATACAGAATGGTGCCATGCACTGTGACTGCATAAAAGATTCATGCAGAGTTCCTTGTTGTCAAAGAGTAACACATTGGCAACAGGATTTTTCAAGGATGCTACAAAGGACCAGATCAGCCAGTCTGCAATTCATTCCCGCATCAGTAATGCAATGTTTATTTGGTGAGATTTGTTGTTCCCATTCCCAAGTGGATGACATGCAGTAATTGAGGAAGGCACAGAAGTTTCAGCAGATGGTTATGAAAGTGCTAAAGATTGTTTTCATGTGACCATCAGGGCTTTGCACCAGAACCAATTCCACTTCAACAGAAGGAATTTTTCATTTCTGTATAGTGCAGGTTGATGCTGACCATAAATGTTCACCTGATCGTCAGTTTCCAGAAAAATGCAACATTATAACTTCTTTGGATGACTATATTTCTGTCATGTAAATGATCTTTGCAGTTGATGTAGTGCAGAGTAACAGAGCTGTTTTGTGAATCTAAGGTAATCTGCTACAAATCTCTCATCTGTCTTTTGCATTTATTTGCAAGAATGCAGCAGAAAAGTCAAAGGATGCATGCTATCCTGAAAGGCCAGGATGTCAGTGCATTCTTTGAGCTACAGCTTCTGCAGACCCTGAGGAAACATATGTATAGAAGAGAATGCTCCTGGCTTGACCCATTGATGTAGGCTAGTTATCAATTACTGCCCCTTGCTCCTTGAATCTGAAAGCCAGTGTTATAAAAAGACAGCTCTCCAAAACAAACAATAACTCTAAGTAATCTTGTACTGTAATTGTAAATAGCTCCTACAGCCCTGAAGGTAATTTAATATGAAAAATATTCCTATCACTCGCAAGATGGATGGAAAACTCCTGGAAGTGCCATAGCCTGTGAAGAATGCAATGGTAGGTGCGGAATGTATAAATATATGTGCACAGCGTGTGGACAATAAGGTTGGTGAGTTACAATCACAAACAGACATTGCTGGAATATTATGTTATGACAATAATCAAAATGTGAATTATAAAAGCGAGATCTAATTGCTTAGTATTTAAAAAAAAAATGTCTGAAAATAAAGGGAAGGAGAAAGAGGAAGGTGTGGTGGTAGTCCTGAATACGGACAACATAGCTGTATTAAGGATGTCCTTGAGGAAATGGGACTAAGTATATTCAGTTAGAACTGAGAAACAAGAAAGGCGTGATCATATTACTTGAGCTTTTCCACAGGACACCATACGGGATTGCTGTATGAAAATCATCATGCAAGTAATCCACCTGTGGCAATGTTATATTTGTCCATCATAAGGTAATTGGAAAGATTAAGGAATAATATAAAGTAAAACTTCTAAATTGGAAGAGGGCTATTGTTTCAAAGGATAAGAGGGTCCAGAGTTAAAAGGGAATCAGTGGCTGACAGGAAAAGCAGTACCAGAATGAATAATGGTCTTTATGGGATAAATTTGTCAGAATACTGTAGGTACTTTGGATGAAATTGGAAATAGTGATTGTGAAGAAACCAAAAGTGGAATGTGTGATGCATGCAAGATGAATTGTTCAAATAAGAACCAAAATACAATGATAATGGGAACTGCAGATGCTGGAGAATCCAAGATAATAAAATGTGAGGCTGGATGAACACAGCAGGCCCAGCAGCATCTCAGGAGCACAAAAGCTGACGTTTCGGGCCTAGACCCTTCATCAGATCCCATTTTAATAAAGCCTAAGTTACCGTATTTTTAGGAAGTGCTCTGCCTCTATTTGTCCCGCCACTATTAGTCACTGATGCACATATATATCCAGGTCCCTTTACTCATGCACAACCTTTAGAACACTGCCCTGTGTTTTGTACGTCTTTCTACATTCTTTCTACCAAGATGTATGAACTCACACTCCTCTACATTAACTGGCATCTACTACCATCATCCCACTCCACCAACCTGTTCATGTCCTTTCAGGCTTTACACAGTTTACAATGCTTCTAAGTTTTGCATTTTTCATAAGCTTTGAAATTGTCACCTACACACCAAGATCTAGATCATTAATACATACACATGTCCCAATAATGATGCCATGGGGAAATCCTCCACAAAGATTTTACCAGCTCATAAAGAGTCCATTGGCAATTATTCCTCTGTTTCCTACCACTGAGCCAATTTTTGCATATTCAAGTTGCTACTTTCTCTTTTATTCTATGTGAACTAAGTTTGATCTTAAGCCCTTTTTGCAGCACTATATAAAAAACCTTCCAGCAGTCCACATGTAACACATCGACAATGTTACCCTCATCAACCCTCTGTTACCTTTTTGAAAATCTCCAGAAACTTATTTAAACATGATTTTCCCTGAAGAAAACCTTGAGGAACCACATATATCCATAACTAGTCACAGGTTCTCTCATAAAACCTCTACATTCATTCTATCACTTTAGCCACTTAACCATATCCTGTTTGTCAGTCAGAAGATTGAATTTTCGCAGTCATTCTTCCAACTTCTCTCGTAACTTCTGCAGAAGGTTTGTAGGGAACACTAAAGAACAAATTAAATGCTACCGACACCATGTCTCTATAATATCCACAAGTCTTCGACAGAGGTAAGAATAAATAATGATCAAACTCTCTGCAGAACTATAACTCTAGGTCTGCTTTCTTTCTTATCTCATTACTTTTTCCTCCTTCTTTCTTGTAGTTTATCTTTTTTTAAATGTTATCCTTCAGCAACATTGTCCTATCCTAGTGAAGGACCACATAGAAAACCTAACTCAAGTGTTTTGTCCACAAATAGTGCCTGGCATGTTGAGTGATTCCAACATTTTGCTTCAAACATCCAGTACCTGCAGGTTCATTTTGTTTGAGCTGCCACATGCCTGCAGTTTTCAGCCTATTATCTTTCCTCTGTAAATGACACTGAAATCATATTCAAGAACCAGCCTTATGTAGTCAGAAACAAAGCATCTGGCACATGTTTGTTGATCTGGTACTTACTCAACGAGATGGTTTTCACAATTTGAATACATTCCTCGCCATTTTACTTCCCGAACAATTGTGGTTTGATACATTCAGCAAGTCTAATGATTGCAGATATAAATCTAGTCTTAGCCTGTGTGATTCACTCAGTAGCCTGGAGGGTGACTGGAGGGTGACTCAAGCTTCCTTAAACTCTAAAACCTGTCCAATAACAAGTTGTAGCCTGATTCCTTTTAATGGGATAAGTTAGTGTTTGGTATCATCTTCTTTAATTTTCTCTATTAGAAATCCCGCAATGTACATTACAATATTGTGTAGGATCATGTCACTGTGCTGACTAGAGAAATGTAATATCTAGCAGTGCTTAGATTACATCCTCAAATATTACTGTATGGCTGGGCAATGACTTACAGTTAATGTTGCATTGATTCCATTAAAGTGGCAAATGAAGCAACTTTGCACAGAAGCATAAAGCCAGTATAAACGAATAATGGTCAGCATTTATAAATTGATAAATCCACACACAATTCATATAATTAATTTTTAATAAAAGGTCAAAATGCCTGATTAAATATGTGCTCACCATCTTATGCAATGTCTGGGTCACCACCTTTTGCCAAGTCCAGGAGAGACAATCAAGACCAGACAGAGGGGAAGGACTGTAATCACAGCCCTCTTGCTAAAGTTCCATTGAAAACCACTCTTAAAATAAAATCAATCCCTCCATATCGTAAACCACAATAAAAAGTGGAAAACTGAACACTTTTTTATTTCAGAAAGCAGACTTCAGATCCCCAGTCATATTCTGAAAGATTTTCAGACAGCTTACTCAAAAAAATGCAGACAAAGCACGGCTTATTTAGAAACTGCCATTAAGCCAGTGTGCCTGACACTCACCAACTGATAAATAAAATATAAACCCGGCCACAATCAAGTCATGTCAGTGTTGAATTATTATGACAGCACATTCAGAAATCTCTAACTCAGGATTTGACTAACTGAATCAGATCTTCATCATATTCCTTTCCATACCACAACCAGACTCACTAAATATCAAGTCAATACGTCTAATTAAAAAAGAAGTCTGAAGGCTTATACACTGCTGCTAATGTTATACTCTATGAAACAATAAGGTATAACCATATTAAAGGCTTTACATAGGTCTTGGCTTTAAGGGTTAAGCATGCACTGTATAATGACTTCGAGAAGATGTTTCACCTACATGGTTCGCAGCAACTACAGTAACACATTGGAAAAGTACATCAAAGAAATGGATATTTACCAGTTGAAGAATTTGGTCAGCCGGCCTGCTGTTTACATTGTATTCATCAAGATTAATCATAGGCAATACATGTGTATCAACTCTGTCAGCCTGAGGACTGATCTACCCTCCTTTGAGCACCTGTGGCTGTAAGTGTAGAATTTTTTTTGGCAAGTGATGGTCCTTGGCATTTGGGGAGGGGGGAGGGGCGGAGGATGGAGTGCGTCAGAAGTAAACCTTACGCTGCTCTCTGTTATATCTCCCGATCCAGAGAAGACAAAGGATACTGTTTCTGCTCAGTGAGCTAAGATGCTCATCGAGGTTGGTGGAAGAATGCTCCGGATATCACGATTCATCGACAAGTGTCTCGGAGCAGCTGCTGTCTTCACGCCCACATCCCTGATTAAATTGTGAAGGTTTTTTTTCTCTCTTCTCCCCCACGTTTCAAGCTCTCTCCCATTTCTCTCCCTTCAACTCAATTGTTTGCCGAACAGGACACTTTCAAAGCCCACCCACACACCCACACACACACACACACATATAGCACATGCTCTTTTGAATTAAACAGAAACATGAATGGAAAACTCATAAGGGAAAAGAAAGGGCAAACAATGCCAGGAAGAGAGAGCAGCTTACTCACAAACTGCTGCTGTGTGCATGAGAAAGCACCGATATAGTTCTAGTGAATTCAAACTGTATCTCTGTGCAAAGAGAAAATCTCATTAATGCTGCAGGAGAATTGCACACAACACGATAGGGAAAAAAAATTGACTCATTCCTTCCATGCACATTCAAAGAAATCTACTCAGCAGCTGCCACTTTTATAAATATACTCATTGGATTGATGCATGGTGGCTCAGTGGTTAATTCTGCAGACTCCCAAAGACATGGGTTCAATTCCACTCTCAGGCAATTGTCTGTGGGGCATTTGCACGTTCCCCCAGTTTCTGCTAGGTTCCTCCCACAGTCCAAAGATGTCCAGGTTAGGTGGATTTTCCAAAAAAAATGCACGGTTACAGCGGTGAGTGGAGCCAATGGGCCAAATTGCCAAAGGGGATAGGTCTATCCCCTCCCTACCTCCCCACCTATACTCTCCTCTCCACCTATCTTCTTTTCTCTCCATCTTCGGTCCGCCTACCCCTCTCTCCCTATTTATTCCAGAACCCTCACCCCATCCCCCTTTCTGATGAAGGGTCTAGGCCCGAAAAGTCAGCTTTTGTGCTCCTGAGATGCTGCTGGGCCTGCTGTGTTCATCCAGCCTCACAGTTCATTATCTTGGATTCTCCAGCATCTGCAGTTCCCATTATCACCTAATTATATTGCTTGTGTTTTGTAAATTGTGAGTTTTTACACATGAAAATAGATTTGAATTGCTCATACTCATAAATCAGGAAATGGGGATAGATAGAGTGATAAACAGTGCATCATTCTTCATCCATTTGTGTTTTATATTGACTCTTCTAGAGAAGGTAATAAGAAGACTAAACAGATTGAGGATAAGAGGTGTTCTGTCATCTCCCAGAGGTTAGACAGAGCGGATGAAGAATACGCGCATGAGAGCTGAGCACCAAGTGACAAGGATTTGGGTTGGTGAAATAAGTCAAAATAGAAGATGTAAAGAAGGGTAAGTTGGGTGAGGAGGAGATAGTGGAACAGTGAAAGAGGATAAGTTCCAAGAAAAGTCCCAACTGATTGGAGAGGAAATGGGTAGGGAAATACTGGCCAATTTGGTGATTACAGTTGAATAGACTGTAATGTATGCTTGTCAGGTTTATGGAAAAAGTATATTTTTCAAAAAAAATTGGACTTCTGTTTAAATTTAAATTGCATAGAAAGCATTTGCTTCTGCCACATTTATTTTGTTTGCTAACGTCTGGCTGCAGTCTGATAAATATCAAGGCAGCAGTTCGTGCTGAGCAATGGTTGTGTGTTTGGTGAATGGAGAGGAAGTAGGATAAAGGATGACTGGTTGTTTGCGGGATTACTTTGTACTGTGCGACGGTATTAGGTGGAGAAAAGTGTTTTCTTTAATGTAACAGTCAACTGAGAACTCAGTATTGATCATTTATTGGTCAGGAAATTGGGCCTTTTGCACTCACAAATGTGATCATGGATGGTGTGTTTCCTTTGTGGTGCTAGGGTCGGGGATATCACGTTTTCAGCTGCGAAACACTTTGAGGGAAGAGGGTAAATAGCCAGAGGTCACATTCACTGTTGGTCCTGACAACAGGACTGAAAAGTTAACTGAGGTCCTGCAGAAATTTTTATACTGTTAGGATGAAAACTAGCAAATAGGACCTCTCAGGCCACAATTTCCAGATTCCTCATGGTGCCAACTCACAGTGGGCTTTGAAATAGTTGAACGACAAACATGAATGTATATCAAGAAAAAAGGCTTTAGATTTCTGAGACATCATGACTGTTTTTGATGGATACGGGCCCTGGAGAGGCTAGCCAGGTTTTACTTCACCAGAGTTTCTGGAAAAGCTCAGCAGGTCTGGCAGCATCTGTGAAGAAGAAAACAGAGTTAACGTTTCGGGTTCGATGACCCTTCCCCAGAACTCAAGAACTCACAGAACTTCACTTCAACAGAGCCAGGATCAGTGTCCTTGAGGAACCGATTTGCTGGGGATGATGAGTAGGGGTTAAACCAATGTGGCAGTTGAAAAGGAACCAAGATGCAACATTCAAAAGGAAGAACCAAGTTACAGAAAAGATTGACAGCACCAGAGTATAAAATAACGATATACTTAGTGGGGTAATACTGAGAGGGAATGCAGTATGGTATTAGTTAGGAATATAAATGTACAAACAAACAAGAAAGGGATAAGAGATAGCTATTCTGCTCTTAAGCCTCTTCCCCCATTCATTAAGATCATAACTGATCTGATTTTAACCTTAACTCTATATTCCTACATACCCCGATGATCTTTCGACTTACTGGTAATAAAGATTCTATTTAGTTCTGCCTTTAAAAAACCTAAAGATTCTGCATCCAGTGTCTTTTGAAGAAGAAAATTCTAAAGACTCCCAACCATCTGAGCTTAAAACTCTTTCCTTAACTCTGTCTTAAATGGACACCATATTATTTTTAAACTATGACCCCGGTCCTAGATTCTCCCACAAGAGGAAACATCCTTTTGATATCCACCCTGTGAAGTCCGTTCAGGAATTGTATTTCATATTTCAATTAAATATCCCCTGATTCTTGGAAACTCCAGGGATACAGGTCTAGCCTCTCTAGTCTCTCCTCATAAGGCAATATGCTTATGTTAGGTATTAGATTAGTAAACATTCTCTGAATTTCTTCCAATATATTAACATTCTTCCAAACGTACGGTGAACAGTACTATACACATTTCTCCAGATGCAGTCTCACCAATGCTCTGTATAACTGAAGAATAATTTCCCTACTTTTGCATTCAATTTCCCTCACAGTAATTAGGTTTACTGATTTACTTGCTGTATTTGCATACTAACCTTCTACCATGCACCCGGACACCCAGAACGCTCTGCATCTCAGAGCTCTGCCAACTCTCACAATTTGGTTAATATTCATCTTTTTCATTCTTTCTTCCCAAATGGACAATTTCCCACTTTCCTACATTGTATTCCATTTTTCAGATCTTTTCCCACTCACCTAACTAGCCGTATCCCTTCACAGGTTCCTTGTGCCCTGTTCACAACTCACTTTCCTACCTATCTTTGTGTTATCATCCAAATCTTTTGTATACATTGTAAGGTCTTAAGGCCCAAGCACTGACCCCTGTAACACACCTGCCATGCCAACATAACATATAACATATCTTATCATCATAAGATACAGGAGCAGAATTAGGCCGTTTGGCCCATCAAGTGTGCTGCACAATTTGACCATGGCTGATATATTGCTCAAACCCATTTCCCACCTTCTCTCTATAATCCCTTGATGCCCTTACTAAACAAGAACCTATCAATCTCTGTCTTAAAGACACTCAATGACTTGGCCTCTACAGCTCTCAGTGTGACAATGAGTTCCACAGTTTCATTACCCTCTGGCTGAAGAAATTCTTCCTCATCTCAGTTCTAAATCATCATCCCCTCACTCTGAGGCTGCGCCATTGCATCCTAGCCTCTCCTACTAGTGGAAACATTTCTCCATGTCCATTCTGTCCAGGCCTGTCAGTATTCATAAGTTTCAATAAAATATCCCCTCATCCTTCGAAATTCCATTGAGTACAGACACATTATCCTCAACTGCTTTTCCTGCAGTAAGCCCTTCATTCCTGGGATCATTCTTGTAAACGTTTGCTGGGGATGATGGGTAGGGGTTAAACCAATATGGCAGTTGAAAAGGAACCAAGATGCAGCATTCAAAAGAAGAACAAAGTACAGAAAAGATTGAAAAGGACACTCAGCACCAGAGTATAAAATAATACGAACTGCTCCAAGGCCAGCACATCCTCGCTTAACTACACGGCCCAAAACTGTTCACAATATTACAAATGCTGTCTGACCAGACCCTTTTACAGCTTCTCCCTTTGTATTCTAGCCCCCTTGAAATTAATGCTAACATTGCATTTGCCTTTCTAACTTCCAATTAAATCAGCATATCAATCTTAAGAGAATCCTGAACTAGGACTCCAATGTCACTTTGTGCTTCAGATTTCTAAAGCCTTTCCCCTTAGGAAAATGCCTATGCCTCTATTCTTATCACCAAAGTGCATAACCTTACATTCTCTCACATCTTATCCCATCTGCCACTTCCTTGCCCAGTTGCCGAGCCTGTCCAAGACCATCTATAGCTTCCCCTGCTTCCTTGACACTATCTGCCCCTCTAACTATCTTTGTGTCATCTGCAACACTGCCTTCAGCTCCTTCATTCAGATCATTCATGTATTACGTGAATAGTTGTGGTCCCAACATTGACCCCTGCAGAGTTCCATTACTCACTGGTTGCCGTCCTGAAAATGACCCCTTTATTCGCACTCTCTGCCTTCTGCCAGTCAACCTATCCTCTATCCATGCCAGTATCTTGCCCTTAACACCATGGGCTCTGATCTCATTTAGCAGGCTCCTGTGCAGAACTTTGTCAAAAGCGATCTGACCTTCACTATTTACACAATGAGCTTCTATTTTCCGCAATAACTTTTGATGTAATACCTTTTCAGATGCCTTCTAAAAGTCTAAGCGCAATAAATCCACTGGTTCCACTTTGGCTACAGCACAAGTTATTTCTACAAAGTACTCCAATAAACTAGTTAAGCATGATACCCCTTTGAAAAACCATGTTGACTCTTCCTGATTGCCTTAAACTTATCTAAGTGCCCTGTTGTGACATCTTTAATAACAGCTGCAAACATTTTCCCCATACCAGAAACATTAGCATTACTCAGAGTACTTACAGTGCGTATATGTGCACAAAACATTGTACATAAGGTTGGTGAGCTGCATGTTTGAAGAGCCAAACAGCGAAGCTGAGATCTGAGTCACAACTGGCTGGACTGAGTTCTGGATATTCCTGGATACAGGGTGTTGTGGAAAGATATAGAAGAGAAAGAAGGAGGAGTGGTAAACCTATTGATTATGAAGAATATTGCAGAGATAGAAAGATAATATTCTTAAAGGGTCAGGGACAGAATCTATTTAAATGCTGTTAGATTAAACATAAAAATATTATTAAACTATTGGCTGTATTCTAAAGGCCACTGATGAATCAAAAGTATATCAATTGAGGACAAATTTGTGGGGAAGTTATAGAGAAATGCAAAATCTATAAAGTAGTGATAATGGATACCTTGCACATCAGTGTATGCTGCTACTGATACCTTGGCCATACAATATTTCTCCTCCTGTTCTTCAGAGCCTTTTGAAAAAGCTTTGTGATCTTTGTCTTGTGCCTCCTGCTTGTTCAAATGGTGCTGCTGCTCAATGTTGTGCAGGCTGCAGAACTGCTCCCTGTACGCCCGACTGAACATGATAGTTTCGGTTTCTCATCGGCCAAGTTTTGAGTTGCTATACCGTCTCCAAGCAAATCTCCTTCAAAGTTAAAGAAAGTCTACCACTAGTCACTTGTACAAAAATGCTTTTGTGGTAGGAAAGCAGCTAGCAGCATTATGGAAGTGGAAACCCTAGCAAATATTATCAATGCTCCTAGGTAGTACCAGCTACCTAAAATAACACACTTATTGTAGCACAGCACTTGTGGGCAAGGGCTTGAGATGCACCTGTTCATACGGCCATCATTAATTATGAAAAAATTAGTTCATTTGCATTATACATCTATGTACCGCCAACTATGAAATCCTGCAAATATCAAAATCTCGAAAGAAGCTGGGGCAAAGCAACTGAGAGTGGCATTGACTTTGGTAAAGTAACCACCACATCCACTCAGCATCATGCCTTATCCCAGCGAATGCCAATATCTGCCAGTATCAGATACAAGAGCCTCCTGGAGCACAGGTATGGCCGACACCTATCTATTGATCTCCTTCTTCCTTTGGAGATACAGGTTGCTGGTGCTGTTTCTGTCTTGCTGTCATTTTGTTCCTCATCTCATGTCTGCAGAGTCCCACAGCATAAGCGGCACTCATGCTGATCTGACAGAGCAGAGCTCCATTTAAGCAGGCATCTGACATTGAAACCTTCAAAAGTGTGAAAATCAGCTCCAAAGGTGTCAATGTAAAGTCGATAAGATGTAGGAGCAGATTGGCTCTTTATCCTTATCAAGTCTGCTTCGTCATTCAGTGAGATCATGACAGATCTGATAAACTCTCAGCTTGAATATCACAAACTAAACCTTTCACACAACCAGGCAATAAAGGAGCTACAAGTTTCCAATGTTTATTTGCATCTTTAACTTCATGACTTCGGCACTGTCCATGGTAGATATGTTCTTGACTCATTTTCACCAGTTGGTTCTGGACAAGTTGTACCTGCAGTTAAATTTCACAAGTCATGTGACCATCAATCCAAATGCTTGACATATTGAAATTGACAGTGTGCCTTTCGCAAGAGGATTGCTCACAGAGAGTCCAGCAGGCTCCAGCTAAATGTGGAAAATCAGCAGCTGGGCTTGGCTTCCTGAAATACGTCAACTTTTCAAGTTTTTAATATCTGCCTTGTTCATAAACCACACATCCCACAACTTGAAATTGAGCCCACACAACATTCATAGAGTTTTTTTCTTCTCAACCCCCTTCCCCATTACAATGTTACTGTGGACATTCATGTTGCAATATTCAGCTCCATACTATCAGCACTTTCAGATGGACAATTTAGTTGAAGTAATTTAGTTTGGTTTGGTTTCATTTAGCTGCTGGAGTTTGGTATAAAAATGAGGTGCGTGTCACACTCACTCACCTCTGGCATGGCTCATGCTGATGACTAACTCTAGGAGACAGCAGTCTCTTGGGTGTTATAAATCCAATCCTATAGACACACTGCTAACTAGCATCCGTACAATGAGCAGCAGAAGGTTGGGGCTTGGAGTAATGATTTAATTGCCTTGCATTCTATCGAAGGGGTCTCCATACCTTACAGGTTCGGGGATTCCAATATATAATAGTCTGCAGCATTCTCCCTGACTTGCTGATCATAAGGACCCAGTCCTTGACACCAAGGATTCACTGATCATCTCATGGGGAGCAGGAGGAAAGGAGATAAGCACATTTCAGGCAGGCTGTTGGTACACGCCTAATTTGACACTGGTTCTCACGAATGCAACCCTAGATCTGTGTTGCTCAACTGTTCCATACCTTAGTATCACTCAATTACCATAATGGCATCCTCTGGACCATATTTCTGAAATTTAAAAAATCACCACAGAAACGATTGTGTATTCTCTCAGAGATAGCAAGAACTGCAGATGCTGGAGTCAGAGATAATACAGTGTGGAGCTGGAGGAACACAGCAGGCCAGGCAGCATCAGAGGAGCAGGAAAGCTGACGTTTTGGGCCGGGACCCTTCTTCAGAAATGGGGAAGGGGGGAGGAACTGGGAAATAAATAGAGAGAGGAGGAGTGGGGCTGGAGAAAGTAGGTGGGATGGTGATAGGTGAGTGCAAGTAAGGAGTGATGGGGATTAGTCAGTGGGGTGGGAGGAGCGGATAGGTGGGAGAGAAGATGGAGGTAGAGTCAGGTCAAGGAGGCAGGAACGACAGGGAGGGTTGGACAAGGGATGAAGCCGGGCATGGAAAGATTTTAAAACTGGTGAATTCCATGTTTAGGCCATTGAAGTGCAGGCTCCTGAGGCAGAATATGAGGTGTTGCTCCTCCCCTGTGTGGGCAGTGCCATTGTGACACTGGAGGAGGCATAGGATGGATATGTCTTATCTTCTCTTCAGGTCTGTAGTCCTGCTCCTAGAGCTGCTTCACAACGCTACCCCAGTGATTGTAGCTGGGCTGATGGAAAACTGCTGAACTCCAGTGGGGCGGAGGGTGGGGGGGTATTGGTGGGGGGAAACTGAAGGTGGGTCTTTCAGGGTGTCTCTGAGTATCTCTGGCTCTAGAAGGGCAAACTTTAAACTGCACTGTTGCAGCACAGTTGGAGTGAAACTGGGCTGACTGACTGACAGGCAACAACAAGTGTCCTGCGGTGGAAGTGTGGGGCAGGACAATATGCCTGTCCTGCCACCCCCTAAAGTTCACACAGTGCCAGTATCTAAACTGGTGACTGAGAGTGTCAGAGAGAGTTAGGATTTTTCTCGCGAGTCTCCTCTTCACTAAATCTTTAGCCTGTCTAAACAGGTGGCAGTTCCTCAATAGGTGAAAGGAAAGGGAATGTTTGGAGCGTGAGAGGGTAAGTATGGAAGCTGGGTGTGCATGATTTCATCACCGACTGTTGCTGATTGTAATCTCAGTCTTATTAGGTCTGATTGTAAGTTAGGGTGAGGTAGGATGTGCGAGGTGGAGGAGGCAGGAACATTTTGTCATTCTCGATGGCTTCAACTGCATTGCTGATGCAACAACTCAAATAATTTTCCAACACTGCACCATCCGTGCAACTGAGCCTGCTGACTCTGTACTGCTACCATTTATTAACAGGGCAACTTGAGCTGCAAGAGAAGGAATACTCTGCCAGTGAATGCAGTACAATGTGTCAAAGTCACAGGTTAAAGCTGATGTTTATCATGAAGCTGCAGGATAAGAGTGTGCAGAGTGATGTAAAGCTATGGATATTAGGAAGTGTTAGAGATGACAAAGATTGTTGGTTGGCACATGAAGGGGCAGCGGTACAATGGTCCATGGTCATATTGTAGAATGTGACATGCAAAGATGCTTTTGCAGACCTTAACCACATATGCAAGGTCATTAAATATCTTTTGGTACTCCCTGGCACAGGAGGCTTGCTAGTGTCACTTGGGAGGCTTTAAATTGTGTTGCAGGGGAGTGGGACCCAGAGCATAGGTCAGCACATAAAATGACTGAGGAGGAATTAGAGACTAAGGACAGTAAGGGAAAGGAGAAACACAGACAGGAATAAGTTACTGAACACGGCAGGACTGGCAGTCTAAAATGTACTTGTTTTCACGCAAGGTGTACAACAGGTAAGGCAGATGAATCGTGAGCTTGGATTAATCTGTTTAACTATGATATTGCAGTGATTACAGACACTTAGTTGAGAAAGAGAGAGAGAGAGAGAGAGACAAGACCACTGGTTAAAGATTCTGGGATTTGGGTGTTGCCAGCAATATGGAGAGGGATATATAAGAGGTGGGGGAGCTGTGTTACTGACTTAGGAGAATATCACAGTTATACTGAGGAAGGACATGTGGGACAGCCCCATCCAGCGAGAATAGAGATCAGGAACAGTCATAAAAACAGGCCCTTGAGCCCACCCTGTCTATGCCAACCAACAAACACCAAAACTATACTAACTCCATTTACCTGCACTCCCCACAACAGGAAGGGTGCAATCGCTTTGATTGGGTTGTAGTGCAGGCCTCCCAACAGGCAGCAGGTGATGGAAGAACAACTATGAGGACAGATTATAGAAAAATATTAAAACAACAAAGGGTGTGTGGTGGGTGATTTTAGTTTCCCCTATACTGACTGGGAATCGCTTAGTGTCATGGGTTTGGTTGGTGGTGGAATCTGTTAGGTGCTTCCAAGAAGGTTCCTTGGCCCATATCCCTCCATGCATTTCTTATTCATGTAATTATCTAAATCTGTTTTAAACTTTGTAACTATGTAAGTAATCCAGGCAGGGAAGGGGTCACACTAGATCTGATACTGGGAATGAGCTCAGCCATGTGATCAAAATTTCAGTTGGGGAGCATTTCGGGAACAGTGACCATAATTCCGTTACTTTTAAGTTAGTTATGGATAAGGATAAGAGTGGTTGTCAGGGGAAAATACTAAACTAGAGGAAGGCTAACAATGATAATATGAGGCAGGAACTGGGGAATGTAGACTTGGGACAGCCATTTGAGGGTAAATCCCCATCTGTCATGTGGGAATCTTTTGAAGAGCAGTCGATTAGACTTCAGGACCAGCATTTTCCTGTGAAAATGAAGGATAAGGATGGCAATATTCGGGGACTTCTGCATTCAGCCACAACTAATATGGAATAGCTGCGTTCAAAGGGAACAAATTAAATCTGTAATGGTCATAACTTTCTACCGATGCAATAAATCTTACTTTTCCTTTGATTGTTATTTGAGCTTTTGGTAACTATTCATGGTGTTTCATTTCTGCATTGAATTGCAGTCTTACCAAAACAGTTACTAATATATTCTACAGTAACAGCAAATAGTGCAGTTTGAATTACATGTAATTGTTTAGATGGAAAGTCTATTAATATAGACACTATTGATAGAGGAGACATTGAACTCACTAAAGACACAGTTAAGATATAAGCTCTGAATTTGCTTCAGTTTGTTTTTGCATCTGTTCTTTACATCTTCCATATTTTATGGTTTTTGATTCTAGCTGTGCGCATATATTTTCTCCTGGCTCTGAAAAGTGGATCAGATGCCTAGTGTGCTGTGAACAGGAGAATATAACAATCCATTAGGGGGAAGTCAGCTTTGATTGAATAGCACACTAACCAGCTCTTAACAAGGTACAGAGCATTCTCCAAATATGTATCTCCTAACTGTCAATGACACATGCAATGCATCATGAAGTCATCAGGAGTTGCTTGTATCAGTAAGGCTTGAGCTGTTGTGCATACCAATGGAGTGGAGCTTGGAATAAAAGAGTCACAACATGTGAAATTACATGATATGGTGTAATACATTATGGCAATCACTAAATAAAAGCTCTCGGCTCAGTTTTTGTAAAACAATTTCCTCCCCCAATTCTTCTTGTCGATAGAGGCCGATACTGGGGTATGACTTCTCAGTTATCAATGTACAGATTTTCCATCATCCCTGAGGTTGGGGTTTGGTGTTGGTGCGCATTGAAGGTAACTTTCGCAAATTGTGTCCCAAAATCCTGGCCCCGACTTAACATGACTCGATCTTCAAAGCAAGGGAGCCAACAGCCCTCACAACTTCAAATAACTTTGTTCAGTTTGTTGCAAGGATCTATAACAAGGATATTACAGAGCTGGAGAGGGTTCAGAAGAGATTTACCAGGATGTTGCAGGGAATGGAGGGTTTGAGTTACAAGGAGAGGCTGGATAGGCTGGGACCTTTCTCACTGGAGCATAGGAGGTTGAAAGTTTATAGAGGTTTATAAAATCATGAGGGGTATACAAAAGTTGAATGGTAGATGTCTCTTCCCTAGTTTGGGAGACTTCAAGAAGAGAAGGCATATTTTTAAGGTGATAGAATGGTTCGTATGTGGAATAAACTTCCAGAGGAAATGCTAGATGCAGGTATAGTTACAAAGTTTAAAACAGATTTAGATAATTACATGAATAAGAAATGCATGGAGGGATATGGGCCAAGCACAGGCAGTTGGGACTAGTTTAGTTTGGGATTATGGTCAGCATGGACTGTTTGGACCGAAGGGTTTGTTTCCGTGCTCTATGACTCTATGGCTCATTGGCAGGCTTATGAGCAGCTGTTTTAGATTTCTAGGTGGAAGCCAATTGAAAATGGAGGGTCTGGAACATGTTGCAATGCAACTGGAATAAATATAAACATGGTCCCTCTTTTCAAGAAGGATGGTAGAAACAAAGCAGGGAATTACAAAGTATTTAGCCTCATATCAGTGGTAGGAGACTATCAGAGAAAGTTCTGAAGGAGAGAATTAATGTCCATTTGGAGAAAATCAGGTGGTTTTCTATGGAGTAGAGAAGGCTGAGAGACGACATGTTTAAGGTGTATAAGATTGTGAGAGGCATGGGCAGGGTGGATAGAAAGCAGCTGTTCCACATCATCAGGTTAAAAACAAGGGGCACAATTTGAAGGTAAAAGGCAGGTGGATTAAAGAGGATTTGGGGAAAACATGTTTTCACAAAGAAAGTGGTGGGAATCTGAAATGTAACTGCCTGGGGTAGGGAGGGGTTGTGGTTGAGGTGGGAAACCTCACAAGCTTTACAAAATACTTTGATGAAGTCTTGAAATGTCATAACATTCAAGGTTATGGGCCAAGTCCTGGGAAGTGGGACTAGGATAGATCTATAGCAGCATTTGTAGGTGCAGACTCGATGGACCAAAGGGCCTCTTCTGTACTATATGATTCTAATATAGCGAGGATGCCATGGATGCACTGATCCATTGCTTTAAGAGATGGAAATGCATGGTCACCAGTGGCAAAGAGTGACCATGCTGGTTCCAAGAGGGTTGTGCTTGTGAACAGTAAGGTTTAGATGCAGGAGAATGTAGGAGGGGTCTTCAATAGCAGCTGGTGATAGTCACAGTATTGAAGGGACCCTTCCTGCTGCCAGTACAGTGTTAAGTGAGCTGAGGGCTAGACCTAGTTGAATTGAAGTGTAGAAACCAGAAATCCAGGGCCTATGAAAAGGATGGATGAAAGTCTCTGATGTTGGCAAAGAAACGAGAAAGGGGAAATGGGGGAAGGCATTATGGACATCTGGTCAAACTGAATCAAAGCACTTCTGAGAAAAAGTACTTCCAGTGAAGCTCACTGAGCAGGGGAAAAGAAACCAAGAAACAGAAGGTGTGACTGGACCTTTGGTGCTACTGTCTGAAATTGAAAATAATGGAGATATTGAAACAAGGAAAAGATTGAAACAAAGAGGGTCTAGGCCCGAAACGTCAGCTTTTGTGCTCCTGAGATGCTGCTTGGCCTGCTGTGTTCATCCAGCCTCACATTTTATTATCAAAGATTGAAACAAAGTGGGAAGACGGAGATTATAATCTGGAACTATTGACTTCACTGTCAAGCAGGGGAAAGAGAATTCAGGTCCAGAGCATGACAGAAGTGTTGGGTTCAAGGGAGGGTCAGGGTCTGGAGTATAAGCGTTCTGGGATGGATGGATGTAAGGTAAGTATGGGCTTGATTGAACAGTTATTCAGGAGTTAGACTAGGTATTTAGTCGACTAATTTTTTTGAATAAATATTTTGCTTAATTTCATTAGAGCCCTCCAAATTCTTCTAAAGATTTTTGCAGAGTTCCAATTGGAGGAGAATTGCCCAGTGGAATCTTCAATTTCTTTTCATTCTTTCAGAGTCTGCTACTACAGAGATCTGCAGAATCTCTGGGCATCGAAAATCCAAGCCATAATATAGCTTCCAGCAATAACTGTTGTACCACGTCCAGTGTTGAGAGCCACACTGAGATTCAATATTGTACAAGTTCAGAACAGATGTCATTCACTTCCTCAGAAAACTGTTAGTAAGAGATGTGCATGGACCCGTGGTGTGCAAGTTTTCAAGATTGTTTAGTAAAGTGCAAATACCTAATATTTGTTGGACTGTGAACCTTATGACTAGAGGTTACTTGTCTAAAGAGATGCATTTTGCATTCGCTCTCCAGCAACACTGTCAACCGTTTCTCTAGTTTAACACAATCTCCACTGAATTACTGAACTCATGGATTTATTAATATTTCAATGTGGAGCATTTTAATTTGTTAAGCATCAGCTGGCTTTGCACATTATTGTGGTATTTTCTCTTAGAGAGCAAATAAGGTCAATAGGTTCTCAGTCTTTGATATTTGGCAGGAGATTCAAAACAGATTTTCCTCTGACAATTCTGCATAATCCTTTTAGATATTTCTCTGCAGATTTGAATGGCATGAAATTTCTAGCTAGTAATATTGTAAAGGGAAATCAAAGTGCTACAATGACAACACAGTACCCACTCGTGAATTTCCTACCAAGTGAAGCACAATGGATTTTCAAATGAACATGTATTATGTCTTGTTCTGAGGACATTGGGAATTCTAGAGTTAACAATCTCAAAAAGCACCTGGAAAGCTGCAAGTGTGTAAATTGAGCTGTGGCCTTGGAAACGCAATGTCGGTAATAGGCTTTCTTCACCCAACTCAGCAGACTTTAGGTTACAAATGCTGAACAATTTTGGTTCACAGCTAAGCCATTGCAGAACACGGATCTCCAATTACGTTTGTAGATCATTTTGCAAAACTCATATTGCTGATGTCTCCTGATTCAAATATTGGAAATTTTTCCTATGGGGGAACAAAAACCATTGTAATAACTAAAGCATCTGCTGACCAACCTTCTGCCTCATTTGCCAGCACATGATTAAAACAGACCCAAACATTGAAATGGTGAATCAAAGCGATGATGTTTGCAGTGACAAGGAGGCTTGTATTAGCACTCGGTAATTTCATTAGTCTCCTAAAAGTTGCAAAAATGAATTATTTTGATCATGAAAATATACAGCAGAGCAAATGAAAAAAAACTGTTCATTGTAATAAATTCTGTTTTTGCAAATCACCACACGGGAAAATGTTATTGGTTTTCCTTTTGACTCTGTCAACAACAATAAATGAAAAATAAACTCTATTTTCAATTAGTTTAAACTGCAGTCATGCTCCAAGTACCAATACCTTATGCTTGCCACCTTCTAACACTTCCATCAGAGGATGCTGTTTAAAAAGATGAGTGTTTCATGACCAGTGGATATCTTAAAGCACTTTATAATCATTTTAGTACCCTTTAGAGTTTATTTACTGCTGTGATATAGGAAACCCAACAACTAATTTGCATCAGTGATAATGAGAACTGCAGATGCTGGAGAATCCAAGGTAACAAAGTGTGAAGCTGGATGAACACAGCAAGCCAAGCAGCATCTCAGGAGCACAAAATATCTTTTGTGCTCCTGAGATGCTGCTTGGCCTGCTGTGTTCATCCAGCTTCACACTTTGTTAACTAATTTGCACATCACTCCCAAAAATAACAATAAGATAATGATGAAATAATGAGGGATGGAGACGGGCAGGGCAATGAATGGACGTCCCCCACTTTTGAATCATGCCATGGATCTTTTACATCCACTGAAACAGACATATGTTGCATTCAGTCTAACACAAAAGACAGCACCTAAAGCAGTGCTGCACACCCTGAGTACTACATTGGAGCATTAACTGTTCACTTTTCCCCTCAAATCAGGGAGTAGGACTTGAACCCAGAACCTCATGATTCAAAGTGCTATCAAACCAGCCATAACTGAGATTCAGGACTGACAACCAGCTGTTGAATATTTTTGTTATTTTAGTAACAGTGAAAAACAAAGGGATGTATAAGCAGTGCCAGCTGTCATCCGATACGGACAAGTTACTGTTACCAAAGCACAAAGATGCATCAGCCCAGCAGAATCACAATGCAACAGCCAGTGGGAGCTCCTTTGAGCCTATTTTGAAATGGAACAATAGTAAAATTAAGAGAATACCAAAAACCTGAGGTTTAAAAAAAAAGACAAAGAAAGATATCTTTGGTCGTTCAGTCAACAACTGTGGAGATGGGAACAGAGCTAACAGGCAGGATTTACTTGAGGCTACAGAAGAGGAAACAATGGCAGGGACCTGAAAGAATTGGGTGGGAGTATTGGATTCAGGAAAATTACCTTCAATTAAGTTGGGAGCAGTAAGAACTGAAGCAGGAATCCCACCCATTGGCAGTGAAGTGTAAATTAGCATCAATAATTGACACTCAATGATTACTGACAAATTCCAGGGTGGCTCATGCTGTGGGATGGATGTAGTTGGGGATATATGGGATAAATATGAGCTCAGTTGAACAGTTATTCAGGAATTAGACTAGGTATTTAATTGTCTGTTTTTTTGTGAATAATTCTTTTGCTTAATTTCATTAGAGCCCTCCAAATTCTTTTGAAGATTTTTGCAGAGTTCCAAGTGTAGGAGAATTGCCCAGTGGAGCCTTCAATTTCTTTTCATTCTTTCGGAGTCTGCTACTATGGAGATCTGCAGAATGCCTGGGCATCGAGAATCCAAGCCATAATGTAACTTCCAGCAATAACCGCTTTACCACACCTTCAGTGACGGAACCTTCGGTAATGGAAATATAGGAACATAAGAAAGAGGGGTGTGAGTAGGCCATTCAGCTCACTGAGCATGCTCTGCCCTATAAACAAATTATGGCTGATCTTCCACTTTGATGCCATTTTGCACACTATCTCCATATCCTTTTATATTTTTAATATCTAGAAATCTGTCAATATCTTGAATACAATCAATGACTAGACCGCCAAACCTCACTGGGATAGGGAGACTCCAAAGAATCACTAGTCTCTGTGTGAAGAAACTTCTCCTCATCTTGGACTATTTCTTATAATCAGACCATGCCCTCTCATTCTAGACCTTCTTAAGCAGGGCAAACAAAATTTCCTGCATGCACCCTGTAAGGATTTTGCAGGTTTATTGAGATCAAGGCTCTCCCATGTGTAATTCAGGCTGCCCAACAAAACTGCTGTCTTTGTTTGGCCTCATGGTGGCCAGAAAGGGTGGTTTCCCTCACTGGCAGGATCTGAAAGCCACCAACCCCTCCATCCTTGCATCCAACTGCCTTGCACCAATCCCTTTCGTGACTCCCATCTTGCAGCCTCAGTGCTGTCATGCTTACCTGTGCCCAGGGATCCACTCGTACTCCTTTGTCTGGGCCTCGGAGACTAGCCATCAGCAGCAAATACTGAGGGCGATGTCGCCGGCAATGGTAAACTATTGACTCTGAGTAGTCAGCTACTCTCAGGTAACGTTTCTGTCTTGGAGTTCTCAATCCCCCGTATGGCCAGTTACTGACCAGCAGCTACCTAACCACTTGATCTCCCTGATATTGCACTGCACATCCTCTGCTATTGCTGCTCCACCGGGTAGTGACATTCGAAACCTCCCCTCCACCCCACCCACCCACCACCACCACCACACCCCCCCCCCCCCCACCCCCGCCCTCAATCACAAGAAATAAAATCCAGCCAACATTTCAGGCAATAGGAAATAACCTATCTGAGTTCTGTTCATGTCAGCCAACACGCCAAACTTGTGCTCGCTTCGGCAGCACATATACTAAAATTGGAACGATACAGAGAAGATTAGCATGGCCCCTGGGCAAGGCTGACACGCAAATTTGTGAAGCGTTCTATATTTTTAGATTTCCTGCTCCTCTGATGCTGCTTGGCCTGCTGTGTTCATCCAACTGTACACCTTGTTATCTCAGGTTCTCCAGCATCTGCAGTCCCTACTATCTCCGAAGGAAATGTATCCTTACTTTTTTCCATACAGTTCTGATCACCGCACTACCAGAAGGATGTGGATGCTTTGGAGAGGGTACAGAAAAGGTTTACCAGGATGTTGCCTAGTATGGGGGATTTTAGCTATGAAGAAGGATTGTATGGACTGGGTTTGATTTCACTGGAATCCAGGTCGTTGAGGGGGCGACCTGTGAGACGTTTAAATGATTGTGAATGGCATGGATAGACTGGAAAGTATGAGGCTTTTTCCCAGGGTGAAAGGGTCAAGTACTATGGGACACAAGTTCAAGGTGCAGTGGTGAAGTTTAAAAGAGATGTGCAAGGCAGGTTTTTCACACAGAGGGTGATCATTGCCTGGACCGCATTGCCAGAGGAGGTGGTGAAAGCAGACACAATAGCAGCATTCAAGAAGCAACTGGAAGAATACATGAAAACGAAGGGAGTAGATGGATACAGATCCTGTAAGTAAAGTTTTAGTATGGAAGGGCAAAATGCATCAGAGGCTTGGAGAGCCAAAGGGCCTGTTCTTGTACTGCATTGTTCTTCGCTGTTGTTCTTCGGAACTTGGATGTGAATTTACGAGCCAGGGATGGTTTTGTTTCGATAGAAAGTAAGCATTACATCACTAATTATACTGACTGATGAATACTTGTCTTTATTACCAGTTTGACGACAATGAGTATCACCCATGCAGTACATGACATTATGGCTAGCAGTATCACAGCAAAACGTATGAAAATACAATAGGTAGTTTTCAAACACCATGAAGGAACTCACCTCTTGGGATATGGGCTCACTCACTGGCTTGCTCTCAGTCACTGCTGTGCTGCCTCATTGTTCACTGGGCAATGAGGGAGGGAGGGAGTGAGGAGTAGGGAGCGGAGCAACCAGGGAAGTAGCAAGGAGTGGCAAGGGAGTTACTGACAAAAGGAGCGGGGCATTATGTGACACGGAAAATGGAACACTGAATGGAAGCAGCAAGCTGGAGAGTGTGACACTGAATGGAGATGTGAGGGAAGTGAGCGTAGAAAGAATTCCTTGGGCATCAGTGGGCACCACATATTTGGGCAGAGTCAGGACCAGCTTCTAGTGTCAAGTGCAAAATGACGATGTCAGCAGTACCAACATCCTCTGCCTGTTCTGTGGCAAGAGATCCACCATTAAAGATTTGCAAATTTGGATGTGTTTAGCGGTATCAGCCAGGATGAATGATCAGAATTTAACAACACAGAAAGAAATGCCTATTGACATTAGAGCTACAAACATTTATTGCTGCCAATGAAGATTACAGCATTGACACACATCAGAATTTCTATACTGGCATCAGAGAGAGATGGAGAATCTGCTTGTGTCAAGTTATTTAGCCTCAGGGAATAAATATGCAAACAATCTTCTTCCAGCAAGTTTTAATCTTCAGCTGATTAGAAACTAAAGTAAAATTAACAATAACAGATAATTAAAGAATCATAGGGTCATAGAGATATACTACATGGAAACAGATCCTTTGGTCCAACTCATCCATGCCGACCAGATATCCTATATAAGTCTAGTCCCATTTGCCAGCATTTGGCCCACAACCTCTAAACACTTTGAATGCCCATCCAGACGACTTTTAAACGTTGTAATGTTGTCTCCACCACTTCCTCTGGCAGTTCATTCCGTGCTCGCACCATCCTCTGGGTGAAGAGGTTGCCCCTTTGGGCCTTTTTAAATCTTTCCCCTCTCACTTTAAACCTATGCCTTCTAGTTTTGGACTCCACCACCCCAGGCAAAAGACCCTGTCTGTTTACCTTATCTATGCCCCTCATGATTTTATTAACCTCTATAAGGTCACCCCTCAGCCTCCAAATTTCCAGTGAAAATAGCCCCAGCCTATTCAGCCTCTCCCTGGAGGTCAAACCCTCCAACCCTGGCGACATCCTTGTAAATCTTTTCTGAACCTTTTCAAGTTTCACAATATCCTTCAGATAGCAAGGAGACCAGAAATTCTTTCAGGTATTGGTGCATCTGCCTAAAAAAAAAACTGGATTATGATGGAGATGAAAATCTTAACCTGCTGACATGATTTTGAACTGCAACAAAGTCTGATGTTGAGAAACAGAAACTGGGAATTAATAAAGATAGCAAGAACTGCAGATGCTTGAATCAGTGACAACACGATATGGAGCTGAAGGAACACACCAGGCCAGGCAAGACCGGTCCCTATGAAAGGCACGTAGGGTTAGGGAGAGAAATACCTCTTTGGTTGTGGGGTAGGAACCAGGTTCTGAATGGTCTGCTTTCCAGGGCAGATGCCAGAGCTGGATCTTAACAAAATGGACACGGAAGGAAAAGCTTTTAGGGAAGGGATGCTTCTGTGTGGCACTCCATCATGGCCAGATGAGTGGGAACTTGTTTCTTTGGAATGTGGAGAAATAAGACTATGTTCTGATGCTAAATACAGATAACAATTTGCTGCACTAGTAATGACCAAGCCAGTTATGAAATGAAACCTTCTAAATGGTTACAGCAAATTGCAAAAAGCTCAATACTCCAGCAGATGTCAGTCCAAACATTATCATTGTAACCTTAAACTGAGTTGCATAGCAACAGGAACGTAATGGTAAGGATTTTTTCACAAGTTTCCGAACAATCATCTTCAGGTGCAATAATATCATTTTCACAAAGAGCTTTCACTAATTAGTTTGATAAACTAATCGCTGACCTATTTTGCCAAATGGCTAGAAATAAAGGCTATTCATGTTTCATGTGAAGAACATTTCTTGTTTTTCTCAGGGTTTCTGTTTTGATGTATGGAACAGGAATTTTGCATGTCTGCGTGTTTCTGCCCAGCCATTGGTAAAGGAAGCTCTTACCAAGATGGTATGGTTGGGCATTATCGAAGCAGTGAGCACCAGAAGCATTATGCCAACATTCTGGATGAGGAAACAGGTTTATGACTTCACCAGGTCAAGAGAGGTAATTACATTTGCTAATTTACTGACATCCTATGGTTTCATCTTCTTTTTCTGAACCCTGCGTGACATATTCCATTACAGCATTGCTCACTTCCACGGATTCAACTTTGAGCAGTATTCAGCCCATATTTTCTGTAAACTTTATCACTTCCCGATTCCTTCACATCTCATTGCTCCTCATCCCGGTCTTTATGTAACATGAAGTGCCTGTCTCATTGTTACCTTCAGCAAACGCGCTGCACTCATCTGATGAGCAACCGAGCATCGGTCATTCACAACACACCAGCTTTTCCCACAAAGCACCACTGACCTGAAAAGTTGGACGTTGTCTTACCACTAGCTTTGGGGCCCTAACGTGGAGCATAAGGCCAGACCCTGCCTGCACTTACCAGCAGCAGGCTTGGTTTGGCAATATTCCTGAGGCTGGACTCCTACTTCACAGTCTGCGATTGTCAACACCTGCGACAAAACAATTAAGAAGGAAGTGGTCTTCTGCTGCTGCTGCTCCAAACAGAGGCCAAGCAGCTCCAACACCTTAGCAGTGCTCCAGGCAGGGGGCGCTGCTGATCACACAGTTTGAGGATCTCAGATAGACACATTTACCTCCAGGTAGACCGGTTAAAGGGAAAAAAATAATCAGACATAATATTGGAAGAAGCAGATGTCTTCCCTGTTTAAAACCCTCCTTTGGAGCTTCAGCTTGAACAACTCTAGGTTGTTAGTTTTTAAAGCAAAAGGCCGTGGGCTTAAACCTTGAGCAAGAGGTGTGTTGGAATACTCTTCACTTGCCTTCATTAATACGATGCAGGCGTTGCCAGCTGCCCAGCATTTGTTGCCCATCCCTCGTTGCCTTTGATGTCAACTGCCAATTCTGAGGAAGGGTCTCTCAGCCCGAAACATTAACTCTGATTTCCCTCCACAGATGCTGCCAGACCTGCTCAGCTTTTCCAGCAATTTCTAATTTTGTTTCTGATTTATTGCATCCACAGGTTTTCTTTTTTTTATCGCTTTTTAACCTTCATAAAACCATGCTGACTCTGATAGATTGCATTTCAACTTTCCAAATGTCCCATCACTACTTCCTCAGAGGTGGATACAGTTGATGATACAGTCTCGATAGCATTACTGCCTAAAGAAGAAGGCTTTCTTCATAATAGATTCTAACAATTTCTCAATGGCTGACTTTAAACTAACTGATCTAAGGTATACTCTGATCTGCCTCCCTCCTTTTTGAATAAGGGTGTTACATTAGCATCTTTCTGATCCACTGGAAGCTTTCCATAATCAAGGAAATTTGGCAATATTAAAACGATATCTGTTGCCATTTCCTTTAAGATTGTAAAATGTAAGCCTTGGCCCTGGGGACTTGCATGCTTTCAATGTTAATAGTTTGCTCGGTACTTTTTTCCCTAGTGAGGACATTTGTTTTAAGTTTCTCTTTAGCTATAATTTCTGCCTTACTTGTTGCTTTTGGGATGGCTTGAGCGTCTTCCATCATGGTATAATGCCATAACAAATAATCTTACTTGAAGGAAGCTGTTTTGAACTTTGCAATTTCTTCAAAAGTGCCTTCTTTTCTGGCTGTTGCCTTAAGTTGAAATTTTATCCTTTTCATTGCAAAATCATGATATCACAAGTCCAACACAAGATAATTGGGTGATTCGCCTGTCAATCATAGCTGCATTGCTATAAATTACCGGATTTGATTTTCTGCAAATAATTTTGTACTTGGTAACTATTGTCCATCATTGCATTTTACTGGAGAAATAATCCTACTTTCGTCAGTGATTCACTTCGTTTGCTATAGTTCATAGAAACATTGTTTAAGCAGCCTGAGTTTGCAAGTCGCAGATCAGAGGAATTCATCAGATCCAGTTGGGATGACAGAGAGCTGAGATCTTCACTTCTATATCTGCAGATCATCATGAGATGCCCTTGAGACTTTTTCAGTCATTGCTTTAAATAATGACTTCATTTGCATTGCAAGAAATTGGAAAGTTAGTGATCGTACGACAGAAAGTTAGTTTATCAGCTAACATACTTTGCTTTGTTCTTGTAGTAAAGGCATAAATCTATATGTCTTTAAAAAACTGAACCTCATAATTTCAATTTAAATAGTGTCTGCTAGACAATATTCCATTCTTATACCTTTATCACAATACAAAGTGACTCCATTGTACTAGGGTTTTGGAATGCAGATAAACCAGTCCAGACATCAAGGGCAGAGTGTATACTTCATGATCAAATTCTTGTTGTTAATTGTGAGAGAATGGCTTGTTGCCAACTGGTGCACTGATGAGGATTGGCTGGGGATGTTTGATCTCAGTGTCAAGGGTTCCTGTTTCTGAGCCAAGTTCAAACAAAGGGTTCGTAAAGTGCTGGTTTCCTCTTCCTTGCTACACACATTAGTTTAAGAATTTCTAAATCTTTAACTGGCACTGTTCTGGCTGTATTATATTTGGCTGATATTACTGAATTCTCATAGAAATTCCCTTCATCATGTACATCAATTTGCTGTGATTCCTTCATAATTGTCTAAAATTTTAAGCAAAGTGCTTTGTAGGTGCTCTGATAGGTTTTTTAAAATAAAAGGCTATTTCTGTAAATGTTGGCCATTCTTTCATCTTGCCAAGCTATGTCAGCTGGATAATTTCACAATCCTGGGTTATTCCCATGGGTAGCAGGAACTGCAGATGCTGGAGAATTTGAGATAACAAGGTGTAGAGCTAGAAGAACACAGCAGGCCAAGCAGCATCAGTAGAGCAGGAAAGCTGACGTTTTGGACCTAGACTCTTCTTTTGAAGAAGGTCTAGGCCCGAAACATCAGTTTTCCTGCTCTACTGATGCTGCTTGGCCTGCTGTGTTCATTCAGCTCTACACCCTGTTATCTCTTTATTCCCAGGTGCCAGGTCTGCTGAATTTGTGAATCTCTGCCACTGCTGTGTTAGAGCTCCACACTCCTCAGTGAGAGTGAAGGTACGAAACAGTCACTATTCCTACATGGTTCTGTGGCTGACAAAGACAGGATACCTGGCTGAAGACACCAAGATGTAACCACGTGGTTCAGAGAAACAGTTCTTTTCAAAGAGGTCCATCAAGTTAAGATTTTTTTAATAGAAACCCTACAGTGTGGAAACAGGCCATTTGGCCCAACAAATCCACACCGCTCCTCTGAGGAGCATCCCACCCTGACCCATTCCCAACCCCTACATTTTCCCTTGTCTAACCCACCTAACCTAAACATTCCTGGGCACTATGGGTAATTTAGTATGGCCAATCCACGTAGCCTGCACATCTTTGGACTGTGGGGAGAAACCCGAGCGCCCAGAGGAAACCCACACAGACACGGGGAGAATGTGCAAACTCGACACAGACAGTCACCCAAGGGTGGGATTGAGCCCAGGTCCCTGGTGCTGTGAGGCAGCAGTGCTAACCACTGAGCCACTGTGTCCTTTATAACGTACATTCGTGGGACTCAATGATTTTTCAGATAGGCTTTCCTGGTGGTGAGGCTGAAATTAAATTTTTTTCTTGTATTCATGCATGATGAAGGTGTCGCTGTATAGGGAGCATTTATTGCCCATCCCTAATTGCCCAGAGGGCAGGTAAGAGTCAACCACTTTGCTGTGGGTCTGGAGTCACATGTAGGCCAGACCAGGTAAGCATGGAGGTTTCCTTTCCTAAAGGACATTAAGGAACCAAATGTTTTTTTTTCCGACAATGGATTCATGGTCATCAATAGGTTCTTAATTTCAGATATTTATTGAATTGAAATTCCACCATCTGCTGTGGCGGGATTTGAACCCACGTCCTCAGAATATTATCGGAGTCTCTGGATTAACAGTGCAGCAATAAAACCACTAGGCCATTGCCTCGCCCCAGGAGTGTTGGGGCTCTTATGGTGCAGTGGTAGTGTTCCTATCTCTGAGCCAGGAGGCCTGGGTTCCAGTCCCACCTGCTTCACAGGTATGTCATAATGTCTCTGAACAGATTGATGAGAAAATATTGAATTGAAGTGAGATTCTAGCTTGCATTTAATAAGTCTAATGGAAACTTTACCCACTCCCCAAATGAGCTAAATAACCAATCAACTGCAATTGAATTATCCCCAGTAATCATTTCCAGCTGATCAGGGAAGTTAAAGAGATTTTTACTCAATTGCTCAGTTGTGTTATAGCACACTTCTGGAGCAGGTAAGACTTGAGCAAGGCTTGCTTGGCCCACAGAGAGGAAAGTTAACATTACATTGCAAGAGTCCTTCAGGAAAGTTAAAACCTTTATGCAATTTGCAATCAATCTCCCACACTAAGTGACAACATCAGTATTTCTGAATGCACACAAGCCAGTAGGCTGCAATGAGCCACGATTTAATACTGGATGACAGTCAGTACTTCAGTCTTAGGTGGCACTAAGAATTTTTGCAATAGACAGTTTTACTGCACCATATTGATGAGAAGACTTAGATGACAGTTAATATTTCCATGCTTAGTAATTATATGGACTATTTTAAAACTAAAACAAGCAAAAAGGAGAAGTAAGCATTGGTACATTGTTGCAGAACGGGTTAAGAGATACCATTAACTTAATAGGATATTTCAAAAGCATGCACAGGGACAGTGGGATCTGCAATTGGAATTTCACGAGCCTCTCTAAAAATCTGTTACAATACTCAGCTGGATCTGCCACATATGTGCCACCAATTAATATCCTCCCTGTCATTCGCCATATTGGAAATCAAATTGTATCATTATCCAGCATCAGTGGCTGACTCATCTCTCAATGTCTGACTTTTCTCCTCAAGTAGGAGAAGAGGGAAATATAATCAAGCAGGCCGCTTTGTCCTGGATGGTGTCAAGCTTCTTGTGTGTTGTTGGGTTGCACTCATCTGGGCAAGTGGGGAGTATTCCATCACACTCCTGACTCCCGCCTTGTAGATGGTGGACAGGCTCGGGGAAATCAGGAGATGAGCTACTCGCCACAGTATTCCCAGCTTCTGGCCTGCTCTTGTAGCCACTGTGTTTATGTGGTGAGTCCAGTTGAGTTTCTGGTCAATGATAATCCCAACCTCAGATATTGTTTGTGGAATATTCAATGATGGTAACACCACTGACTGTCAAGGGACAATGGTTAGATTGTCTCTTATTGGTGATGGTCATAGCCTGGCATTTGTGTGGTGCGAATATCACTTGTCACTTGTCAGCCCAAGCCTGGATATCGTCCAGATCCTGTGGCATTTGTACATAAACTGCTTCAGTATCTGACCAGACGTGAATGATACTGCACATTGTGCAACCATCCAGGAAAACCCCCAATTTCTGACCTTATGATAAATGGAAGGTTATTGATGAAACAGTTGAAGATGGTTGGGCCTAGGACACTACCCTGAGGAACTCCTGCAGAAACGTCTTGGAGCTGAGATGATTGACCTCCAACAACCACAACCATTTTACTATGTGTCAGCTATGACTCAAACCAGTGGCTGTTTGCCCCCGATTTTAGTTTTGCTAGGGTTCTTAATGCTGTCACTGTCACCCTCACCTCACCTCTGGAATTCAGCTGTTTTGTCCCAAGTTTGAACCATGGCTGTAATGAGATCAGGAGCTGAGTGACCCTGGCAGAGCCCAAACTGGGTGTCACTGAGCAGGTTATTTCTGAGCAGGTGCTGTTTGGTATCACTGTTGATGACACCTTCCATCACTTTATTGATGATCGAGAGGAGACTGATGGGGCTGTAATTGGCTGGGTTGGATTTGTCCTACTTTTTGAGTACAGGACATACTTGGGCAATTTCCCACATTGCTGGGTAGATATCAGTGTTGTAACTGTGCTGGAACAGCTTGGCTAAGGGAATGACAAGTTCTGGAGCACAAGTCTTCAGTACTATTGCCGGAATGTTTTCAGGGCCCGTAGCCTTTGCAGTGTCCAGTTCACCCAACTGTTTCTTGATATCTCAGGGAGTGAAACAAATCGGCTGAAGTCTAGTACCTATGATTCTGGGAACCATTGGAGGAGGCCAAGATGGATCATCCACTCAGCACTTCTGGCTGAAGATTGCTGCAAAAGCATCAGCTTTAAATTTTGCAGGTGTCATTAACAATGCCATCAAGCAGTACCTGCTCAGCAATATAATAAAGTGTGTAGCTGGATGAACACAGCAGGCCAAGCAGCATCTCAGGAGCACAAACGCTGACATTTCGGGCCTAGACACTTCATCAGAGAGTCTAGGCCTGAAATGTCACCTTTTGTACTCCTGAGATGCTGCTTGGCCTGCTATGTTCATCCAGCTTCACACTTTATTATCTTGGATTCTCCAGCATCTGCAGTTCCCATTATCACTGCTCAGCAATAACCTGCTTAGTGACACTGTATTTGGGTTTCAGCATCATTCAGCTGCTGACCTCATTACAGGCTTGTTCAAACATGGACAAAAGAGCTGAATTCCACCATTGAGGATGGGGATATTTGTGGATCCTCCTCCTCCAGCAAGTTGTTTAATTGTCCACCACCATTCACAACTGGATGTGGCAGGTCTGCAAAACTTAGATCTGATCTGTCAATTGTGGGATCGCTTAGCTCTGTCTATCACTTGCTACTAATGCTGCTTGTAAGCAATGCAAGTAGTCCTGATTTGTAGATTCCCCAGGCTGATGCCTTATTTTTAAGTATGCCTGGTGCTGCTCCTGGCATGCCCTCCTGCACTCTCTGTTGAACAAGGGTTGATCACCTAGGTTGATCGCAATAGCTGAGTGGAAGATATGCAGGGCCATGAGGTCACAGATTGTGCTGAAGTACAGTTCTGCTGCTATTGATGGCTCACAGCGCCTCATGAATGCCCAGTCTTGAGTTGCTGGATCTGTTCAAAGTCTGTCCCATTTAGTATGGTGATAGTGGCACACAACATGATGAAGATTATTATCAATGTGGAGGTGGCACTTCATCTCCACAAGGACTGTGCGATGTTCACTCTTACTGATATTGTCATGGACAATACCACGTTGATAAGATTTATTTTAATTCATACTTGCATTTGACAATTCATTTTCTCTAATTTATAATCTTCGGGTATTAGGCATCCATAGCTCTTTGTTTTATTTTTCTGTAATCTCATCTGTTTGTTTAACATTAGTGATACTTTTACATTGTGTGGTCCTCACATTAAACTCTAACAAAACAGTGTGAAATTTTTATTGTGGAATCTGTCCAAAAACATTAAACAATTAGGTCTGTAAAAATAACAGGCTCTAAAGAGTTGTTGAATATGAAGATTTAAAAATTTTGTAGACCCAAGATCAGGCTCCATGCGTCCTTCCCCACCACTGAGTATTTTTAATGACGCATATTAATTTCTTAGAAAGATAACTAACTACCATTTAAACACCCTCTTATTTCTCTTTACCAACCTGCACCAACACCAATAATATTAGCCTCTAAAGCTTCTCACAATGAGAAGCTGCTAAATTGATGCAACGGCCAATCCAGTTTTTAAGACATTATTTTATTTTATCTATTCAAATGTCTTGCCTTTCTTCAATAAATGTGTCAAATGAGTTTCCACATTGCTGAAATTTGGACCAAATCTCCAAAAACCAAACACCCATGCCATTATGTCATAGAGTTCAAAGTTTTGTCTTAGGCATTGCAGCTATTTTTGTTGTTCGAAGTGCTACTTTCTTTCTCTCGCATTGTAGTACAAATTAGTCAACTCACTCTAGTAAATTGACTTGTAGACAGATTTGTGATCCCTTGTTAATGTTCTTCCCAGGGTTAGCTGAGCAGCAACCAAATTAACTACAAGGTAGTTGTGTAATCCTAGAATGACCTTGGTGGTTAATCATTGAAAGGTAACTGGTGTAGTTTTCCATCTAAATGGCACAAAGTTATATTTATGAAGTCTTCTGGAGTACTGTGTGCAGTTCTGGTCACCCTAGATGTTATTCAAACAGAGAGAGTTCAGAATAGATTTTCCAGGATGTTGCCAGGAATGGAGGTTGTGAGATTTTAAAATAGACTGGACAGACTGGGACCTTTATTTGACTGGCATGTAGGAGGTTGAAGGGTGACCTTATTGAGGTTCATAAAATCATGAGGGCATAGATAAGGTGAATGACAGGGGTCATTAACCTAGGGTGGGGGAGTTGGAAACTAAAGTGCATATTTTTAATTGAGAGGAGAAAGATTTAAAATGGACATGAGGGGCAATGTTTTGCACAGAGTGGTTCCTGCATGGAATGAACTGCCAGAGAATGTAATGTATTTAATGAATGCACTCAAGAAGTGGCTAGATACAGCACTTGGGGTGAATGGGATCAAAGGTAATGGGGAGAAAGCAGGATTAAGCTGCGAGTTGGACAGTCAGCCAATGATTGCGAAGAATGACAGAGCAGGCTCGATGGGCTGAATGGCCTCCTCCTGCTCTTATCTTCTTTGTTTCTACATTTTGAAGTGGTGGATACAGTTGCAACATTTAAAAGACGTATAGATCACTTCATGAATAGGAAAGGTTTGGAGAGATTTTGGCCAGGAACAGATAGGTGGGACTGATTCAGTTTGGGATTATGGTCGGCATGGACTGGTTGGACCAAAGGGTCTGTTCCCATGCTGTATGACTCTATGACTCCATCTGGTGTTACAACAGCCAATACTTGTTTGGCTCCTTCAGTCAATGGCTTCTGCCAATATCTAAATTACAAGCCAATTATTCGAACAAATCATGTTAATTCAAATCCTCTCAATACAGTCTGCCAATTGTGGAATCAATACAAATTATGTTTGTTACCACATTGACATTGCAATAAATCTTACCCGGGCTCATATCATATGTCAGGGCTCATAGTCATCCATGTCCAAGGATCCTGAACTACAATGACTTTATTTTTTAGGAGCAAATTACTGCAGATGCTGGAATCTGTACTGAAAGCAACAAATGCTGGAGATCACAGCGGGTCAGGCAGCATCCATGGAGAGAAAGCAAGCTAACGTACCAAGTCTACATAACTCTTCAAGAGAGCTGAAGTGAAGTGTGGGGGTGGGTAGCATTAATGCAAAAGGATACGGGGAAGAGGGTTGGCATGCTGGGGGGACAAAGGATGTTGATAGCCCAGATTAAGTGATTGGAATATCAGAATGGCAGACTGGAAAGAACGGACATGGGGTGGGGGGGTGGTTGGGAGAGGTGAGAGAGAGTGACAGAGAACATAACAAGCAAAGAAAAATGAAAGGGAAGGAATGCATTCACAATTTGAAGGTGTTGAACTCAATATTGAGCCCAGAAGGTTGTAAAGTTAGTTTTGTAATCTTAGTTTGAAGATGAGATGTTGCTCCTTCAGTTTGCACTGTGATTCATTGCAGCATTGCAGCATGTGAGTAAGATGCTGTGTTAAAATGACCGGCTACAGGGAGCTTGCACATGGACTGGAGGTGTTCCGTAAAGCCGTCACTCAGTCTACGTTTGGTTTCTCCAATGTAGAGTAGGCCACATTGGGTCCAGCAAATCCAATACACCAGATTGTAGGAGGTGCAGGTGAAATGCTGCTTCACCTGGAAAGACTGTTTAGGCCCTTGGACGGCAAGAAGGAAGGAGGTGAAAGGGCAGGTGTTGCACCTTCTAAGGTTACATCCATTATATCTATTTGGCTTTACTCCCTTTGGCTGACAGACTTATAAATTCTGCTGCATTAATGTTGTCTAATTTATTTATCTTAAAGAAGAAAGAACAAATAAAATTACAGCACAGGAACAGGCCCTTCGGCCCTTCAAGCCTGCGCCGATCGAGATCCTCTGTCTAAGCCTGTCATCTATTTTCTAAGGGTCTGTGTCCATTTGCTCCCTGCCCATCCATGTACCTGTCCAGATACATCTTAAAAGAAGCTAACGTGTCTGTGTCTACCGCCTCTGCTGGCAATGCGTTCCAGGCACCCATCACCCTCTGTGTAAAGAATTTTCCATGCATATCTGCCAGAAACTTTCCTCCTCTCACTTTGAAAGGCTTTTAACCATATAGTATAGAAGCAGTGTTATTGCTATTTTATATTTAATTTCACTCCTTTGAATCTTGAAATTTTCTAATGCCATTGTACAGCTGCTGAGGCTTGACCACATTTTGTGGCTAAATGGAGGCTTCTGGGTTTTGGTTTTGTTGGCTAAAAATGGACAATTTCTGACTTTTCGCAGCGTAATAAAAGATGCTTTTCCACAACTATCCCAAATGAATTCTGGTCTCCTTAATTAATTATTTTTGCCTGAACTCCAGTTTAAATTACGGGACCTCTCACTCTTATTGCAGCCTCAATAGTTTTCTTACTATCTCCTTTGGTTGGATGCTGAGTATTTTAGGTTTTTAAATTGCCCCTTTGTCACCTTAATGCTGGCTTCACCGCTGTATTGGTTCTGCAGTCTCAGTTTAAAATGCAGCCTTGGCCCATGATTTGCCTACTGTAGACGTGCCTCCTGGTGTCCATTTACCACAGTATCGCTGCTTATTGCAAGCTGTAAAGTTCTCCATTATTAACATCCTAGCCTGATTGGTGCTATTAATGAAATGTTTTTTTCCTGTCCCCACTGGGTTTTTTAACTTTGGTCTCAGAGCTCCAATGCAGATTAATCTTCCTTGTTGAATGTCTAGTTGGGACTGCTCCGCAGATTCTCGCATCCCAATGAAATCTGTAACTGGCAGATATGATGAGCCTCTGGCTCCCACTTCAGCATTTCTACTACCAGGGCTGAAGGTAAAGGCTTCACCATTCAGTGTTGCTTCGCCCTTGCCAATCTTGCCATAAGTTGCTCTGCAAGCAGTTCCACCGTTCAACTGTACAACATAACAACTGGCTATCTCCATGGTTGAAAAGTAGAGACCACTTGTCCCCGAGATCTTTTTCAATAAGTCAAACTGTGGTGTTTCTGGCTGTCCAGCCCGGTGGGCAGATGTAGTTGGATGATGTCAGATGACAACTTTATTACCACATCAGTCATGCTCAAGACAAAATAAAGCAGATGCAATTATTTGGTAGAATCAATGGCACCTACACAACCTTAATGGCCAACATACTGTTGTATACAGTTCAAAACTGAGATGGCAATTGCCTTCACACCCAAAGCAGCAGGTAAGGTAAAAAAAAAAGTATAATTTACGCTCCTTCACAATTTCCAAAATCAGTGCCCTCAGCTTGTTAATACTTGTATGTGATCAGATTGTGATCATTGTATGTGCCAACTTCCTGCTGTTTTATCTAATGTTCTTTCTATTGTCCAATTAGTTACCTAGGTTTTGTAAATGTTCTTCTTTGTGGTTTATGTACCTCCTTCCTAAATGCCATTTGTGGTGATGCATTTCACATCTTTTTCCACAACTATCCCAAATAAAGTCTGGTGCATGTCACCTTACCTAATTATTTGTCCCTGAACTCCAGTTAAGTTATGGGACCTGCCTCTTTTATCACAGCCTCAATAGTTTTCTTACTGTTTCCTTTTGGTTAGCTACTGACTATTTCAGGTTTTTAAATTATGGGATCTCTTCTCATCTCTTTTTTTATATTTCCAGTATTGGTTCCAAATTAATAGGACTTTGGTACTGCTTCACTAAGCATCATCGTTGTTTTTATTTCTATTCATGAGGCATGAGTGTCCCTGGCAGTGCCACCACTTATTGTCCATCTTTAGGTGCTGTTGAGAAGGTGGTAGCAAGCTGCCTTCTTGAACTGCAACAGTCCATGTGCTGTAGGTAAGTTCACAACAAAGTTAGGGGACGACGATTAATTTCCAAGCCAGGAAGTTGAGTAGCTTGGAGGGGACCTTGCGGGGGGTGGTGTTCCCATGTGTCTGCTGTCCTTGTCCTTCTGGATGGAAATGGTCATCAGTTTGGAAGGTGCTACCAAAGAAATCTTGATGATTTTCAGCAGTGCACCTTGTAGGCAGTACACACTGATGTTACTGAGTGTCAGTGTGGAGGGAGTGAATGTTTGTGGATGTGGTGCCAATCAAGCAGGCTGCTTTGTCCTGGATGGGTCAAGCGTCTTGAGTGTTTGTTGGAGCTGCACTCATCCAGGTTTATGCCTTGTGTCGCAGGCACTGTATTTCTCCAATGTGGAGAACCATGGGCTGATACCATGTGATGGAAGTTTTTTTGTCAAGTTATTTCAATGACTCCTCCAAATTGATCAGCCTCTCAATTTACTGCTATACTTTTCAGGAAGACTTCTGACATGATTTGTTTTATGTAAACAGGAATAACTATTTACTACTAATGAAAGGTACTCAACAAAATTATGCCAATGACAATGATACAAACTTTTAAGTATCCAGACTGTAACCCCAAAATCCTCCTTTATCTTAACCTCCAGCAGTTATACTTGACAGATAAAACAAAAAGTTTAGCTGTGGAGGTTAGATATTAGAGGCAAGATAGAAAGACAGAAAGGTGATAAGCCATTGTCTAGACTCAAGAATATTTGACTCTCAGACTAGCAGTTCTGAACCCCTGAATGTGCTAAACCCCTCTGAGCAGCTTGTCCACATTTTGGTGATTAAAGAGCTGAAATTTTTGATAAGAATTACTGAGTTTCACTGGTTCCTTCTTCTGTGCAGTCTCTTTGTGGTACCTTACCAATCAGACACTCACAAAACAGCTCCTCACTGACTGTGGTCTTCCTGTGCTGCTGCAGTCCCAGTTATCTGTTCTATGTTTCAAGCAGTGGCTTTGTGGTTCCCTACCAATCCGATACTCTCAGTGTGTCTCCTCTCCAGGACATTTCTCAGACCTCACCACTTGAGCTCCTGTTGTCAACTCATCACACGGTGCTGCAGGGTTTGGATTTATAATTGAGGCCCTTGGCTTTCCCTCCAGATTGTTACTTTTCTTACCAGTTGTTTTTTGCCCCTGTGGATCTACCTACAGCTCATAGACTTTCTCCAGGGTGTTCAATGACATTCAGAAATTAATGTTAGAAGGTCATTGTCAGAAAAGTTAGAAAGAACATATCAAGTTATAAGACTTGAAGGGGATGCACAGGTTTTGAAGAGTCAGGAGATGAGTTATTTGCTGCAGGATTCCTAGCCTCTGACCTTCTCTTGTAGCTACTGTATTTAAATGGTGCATCTGGTTCAGTGTCTGGTCAATGGTAACCCGCAGGATGTTGATGATGGAAGATTCAGTGATGGTACTGCCATTGAATGTCAAGGGAAAGTGGGAATTTTCTCTTCTCTGAGATTTTCAATGCCTGGCACATTTGTGACAAAAACTCTGCTACCCACTTGTCAGCCCAAGCTTAGATATTGTCCAGGTCTTGTTGCATGTGAACATGGACTGCTTGATATCTGAGGAGACACGAATGGTACTGAACATTGTGCAATCATCGGTGAACATCCCCACTTCTGAGCTCATGATGGAAGAAAGGTCATTGTTGAAGCAATCCATAAAGAAGCTGAAGATGTTTGGCCGAAGACACTACCCTGAGGAATTCCCTGCACACATGTCTTGAAGTTGAGATGATTGACCTCCAAAAACCATATCTTCTTTTGTGCTAGGTATGATTCCAACCAGTGGAGATTTTCCCACCTGATTCCCAGTAATTCCAGTTTTGCTTTGGTTCCCTGTTGTCACACTTCATCAAAAGCAGCCTTGATGTTAAGGGCTGTCACTCTCGCCTCACCTCTGGAATTCAGCTCTTTTGTCCATGTGTGAACCAAGGCTGTAATGAAGTCAGGAGCTGAGTGGCCCTGGCAGAACCCAAACTGGGCATCGCTGAGCAGGTTATTGCTGAGCAGGTGCTGCTTCAGGGCACTGTTGATGGCACCTTCCATCACTTTAATGATGTTTGACTTCAGGTTGATTGTGTGGTATAATTGAAGAGGTTATATTTGTCCTGTTTTTGTTGTGTACAGGATATTGCTGGGATATTTTCTGTGTTGTCGAGTAGTATCAGTGTTGCAGCTTGACTAGAGGAACAGCAACTCGTTTATAAAAATCATTGGTCCTCTCATCTGACAATGAACCCAGTCAAAGTACATTCTGTGCAATATAAAAAATGCTTGCAACCATACCATGTAAAAATTCTTGCATTTGTATCTAATGCTCATAACAGAAATTCCCAAATTCCATTTGCATTTTGCAGCTTTTTTCTAACCTTAATATTGCTTAATCGTGATTGTGTGTCTCTGTTCCCTTGAAAATTTTCTCCATTAGAATATATTTCCATTTTCTACTCCTTTTTAACACATCCATGTACTTTACAATTGTATCTGTGCAGCTCTGTCTGTTACAAACTGTTCAATTCCATAACTTGTCAATATTGTCTGAAATCTCTTGCATTCTTCATTTCTGATTTGCAACACCCTCTAGTATTTAAGGAAATATCTTGATAAAAGAAATAAGGATGTTAAATGGATATTTTTACTTGAATATAAAAAAAACAGAAAAAGTCCTCGTGTTCTTTTGCTATATGGTTTGGACAGTAGCCAAGACTAGTTTAAAGGCATAGGAACAATTTTATAAACCAGTTACATTGGATGTGTATTCTCTGTAAGCCAGTAGAGATTTCTTTGGGATCTTTCAAGGCAGTTTAAATAATGATACACATGAATAGGATCACATGGGATAGTGAATTAAATGGCTACTTGGACATGAACTCAAAAAAACTGGACATTTCATAGGATTGTTTGCAGAAGGAAAATGCAATAATATAGGACCTTCCACTGTACAAGAGCACATTAAAATGCAATTTGACACTGAGCCACATTACGTACTCTAGGAAAACACTTAATGTGTGTTTAGATGATGGTTCTTTTTGAACTACAATTCCCTGGAAAATTATTTCTTGTAAAAAGCAACCTAGTTCCAAGAACTGATCAGCTGACCAAATTGTTCAGGAATTAAATACCTAATCGAAGTCCTGTTAACTATCAAACTGATCCCCCAACTTACCACAACTCCCTGCCTCAACTGTGCATGCTCCTTACACCCCTAGACCCTGACCCAGCACCCCAACTACTTTTGGACCCGACATCCTACCTCTGCTCCAGGATCACACAAACACCTTACTGGCCACCAGGCTCAACCACATCCTCATCTTTGTTCCCAATAAACCAGCAGTCTGCCAGCATTTGCTGGACAGAATGCATCATCCCTCCTCACTGCACCACATACCTAGAATTAAACTTTACCAGGTCTTCTTCAGTAGCAATGGGGAAACTATTATTAGGCTGAGCAAGTCAGGCCTCAATATTGGTCAGATAATGTTCAGGAAAGGTGTAAGTTTTGGTCTGATGTTGCATGAAACTCGCATTTGTAAGTTTGTGCATGGGATTTTCCAATCTCCAGCAGAGTGTTAAGAATGATGGCTGAGTGAATGTTTTCAGGTAAAAATCCGATTCTCGTTAATGAGGTAAATGCCAGTGGTTCTCCCATTTGAATGGCAGATCAAATTTCTCATTATCAGGTGGCAGGAGACCTATCTGCACACATTTACCTCTTATCAATAGCTTGCTGAAATTAACCTTACTTTCCTATTTAGCTTGTACCAAATCAAGAAATGCGATGCTTCAAAAACTTGACAGAAAAGACATGACGAGTTAAAATTCTTCATCCACCTCAGGGTAAATACTTTTTTATTTTTTTCCTGGGACCAGTTTGACTTTAAACAATGCTTACAGTGAACTCTGCAACTACAGTCTCAGGTCAAAGGCAATAAAGGAAAGCTATCATCCCCAGACCTAAACGGGCACATGGCAAACAGGGGGCAGCTTATCATTGCAGGGTAGGTTTTAGCACATTTGCAAACAGCCGCTTATCGCTGAAAGCATGAAGCTTTGAAAATGGTAAATGGAAGGTGGCATTATCTGAATCTTATGGAGCCATGCAGGTGGTTATGGGGAGGAAAGATAAGTTCAGCAAGATGGTACTCTAGTGAGCCTGGCATTGAGCAGGGGGCACAGGATGCTCCAGGCAATTGAGTGATGTCTTCCAGTTTGCCAGGGAGCTAGCCATCCAATCAGTTTAGGGGGGGAGAGGCTTCGTTGTGCTCCAATCAGTCCAGCAGTCTGATGCAGTTCATTCAGCAGCTGTGCTCAGTTAATAGGTGAGGGACGTTGTGCTCCACTAAGTCAGAAGATTGTACTCCAGTCTGTCTGATGCAGGGGGCTATACTCCAGTCAGTCCTGGAGCGGCTATGATGCAGTCAGTCAGTCCAGGGGCTGAGCTCCTGTCAGTCCAGGGGTGCTGGAACTCGAGTGTGGCCAGGATTTAGTGGGCCTACATTCAGTATGGCGTGGTGAATTGTCTGCCGAGGGCACTGTCCATACTGCAGCAAACACATCTCTTATGGGCTGGTGAAGAAGAGTGAATGGTCACAGGGATGGCAGGGGCAGCTGCATGTTATGGTCAGGTAACTGTAAGGTCAGGAACAAGGAATGTATTGCTTCACTAGAATTGCCAACATCAGGGTAGTTTTGCTCAGGGAAGACTCAGCTGAGATGGTGGGATCTCAATGTTGAGGGAATCGAAAGGTACACTGGAGACTTCAACGATGACAATTATCACTGACACATTAAGGAGGTGAAGATGGAGAATCCGAGGACAGGACAGATAGTGAGCCAGGGAGGATGGAACAGAAGGAGAGGGAGAGATCACCGGGGGAGGGGAATGGAGTTGAGAACCCCATGGGGCAACAGGCAAGCTGAATCTCACCATGGTGAAGTTACCTCAAAGTAAATCACAACTCCCAATCAAAGGAGAAATGACTATAACCCAAGTGGGAAGTGTTTTTATTTGAGGATGGAGTTACATCCTGCATGCTGTGGGCAACTGAAGCAGCCTTTAATGACTAAGAGTCCAAGGAACAGAAAATTGGTTACAGCTTCCCTTAATTCTTCTAACACCAGCAAGGCAACAACTCTGAACCAATCACGTTCTGTCTCAATCTCCTGAACTCATGGTACATTTTCACCTCATTGCCACATCCAGAAAAGCAGTAAGAAATGTGGCAAAGGAAGCAAATCTAATCTTTTAAAAAAATATATCCTTATCAACCTGTTCACCTCTGGAACAGGTGGGGCTTGAACTTGGGTTTGCCTAGCTCACAAGTAGGGATACTATCAATGCACTACAAAACGTCCTCAGCAAATCTAATCTAGAAGATGCCCAGCTAATGCAAACCTAGCATCATGTCTGGATGCCACTGCCACATGAGGGCAAATATAGCAAGAGCTGGGTATTAATGGGTTGTGCAATGGTTGTCAGTGCCATTATATCAAGGTCATATTAAAAGAATTCTGCTCCATCCTCCCTGAAAGGAAACTGATGGCTGTCTCCAGAGAAGGTAGATTGGTCATGATTTCAGCATTTCAGGAGTAGTGCATTGTCTCCAAATGCCCATATCCGTGCCCACAAAATGCTGTCTGTCAAAGCCACACAGGAAACAGATTTCATGCAACCCACAACTCCATCTGTACTTCTTGTTAACTTGGGAAGCAGACCCCTCTCACCCTGGTTGTAATCTCTTCCAACCCCTTCTGTCAGGCAAAAGATATAAAAGCTTAAACACAGGTACCAACAGATTCAAACTTCTTCCACGCTGTCGTTAGGCTTCTGAATAGACCTCTTGAATTTTCGATTTAATGTTGAACTCGCACTTTGTGTACCTTCTCTGCAGCTGTAACATTTTATTCTTCTGTCTGTTCTATCGCCCTGCGCACTTTGCATGTGCTGCAATCTGCCTGGGCTGCATGCAAAACAAAACTTCTCACTGTGCCTCAACACAATAATATATCATAACAAATCAAAAAGGGCAGGAAACATTGCAAAGGGATTGGCTCTCCTGGCTACGATGAGACAGGTCTGGGGGGTGGAGGGGTGGCAATAATTTCTAAGGGAAAAACGGCTATCTACAGGACATTACTGTCTCCATAAATCTCATGAAAACTACAGCAAGAATGGCACATTCTTCCAGTCATCTTGCTTTTCAGAAGCTGCTTCCAGCTCCTCAAATGGCAACAACAGCAAGGAAACAGAGTCAAAAAGTGTGGAGCCAGAAATGCACAGCATCCAAGGAGCAGGAAAGTCAACATTTCGGGCCAAAACCCTTCATCAGGCCATTCTTCAGGCAACAACAGCAGGGGCCAGAGCAGCAGAAGCTCAGCACCCATCAGCAGAGGCACAAGAACCTGCACAAGAGGACTCCAGTAGATGGTGAATATTGAGCCAAAACTGAGTCTGCAGAGGTTGATGCAGCTGTCTGCAGGTAACGACTGGAGTTATTAACAATGCTTCAGGATGTCACAGGAAACTGTTTCCAACCAGCTGCTGGATAAGTATCCACAACTTCATGAAACTAGAAGAGAATCCAATTCCTATTGCCTTAAAGATGACAGGGGCCCTCGTTTTCCATGGCAATTGGTCATTTCAGTGAATTACTGTGGGATCTCATAAGCGTTAATTCATCAATGTAGCTGGGGGGGAGGAGAGGGGTGTGGTCCCTGATGCTCTGTTTGCTCAGACTCACCAATTGGTTAATCTCCCCCTGAGAGACTAGAATCAGGCAGCCATGGCAATAGCTGAGCTGCTATTGCAGGATTTCCACTGAGTGCAACAATCTGTAGCCATCAGAGCAGCTTATCAGCAACTAACAGGCTTTAGAAATAGGAAAGGCTTCCACTCCATAAATATGCAGACTATGTGTGAGCAGAGCAGCAAATAATGCAGGTTTATGTGCATTATCCAGAGCACAGTCACAGTGCCCTCATTCTGGAACACTTACAGATACAGTTGCCTGCATCTTTCAGTTTCCCCTCAGCTCAAACAAAGATCAATAGCAAGCGCTAACCATCAAACCCTAGCTCATGACATGTCAGGAATGCACAGACTGACACTGAGGAGAGGTACAATGTTACACATATTTCCACAAGGGCCATTGTAATGTAGGCCATAGGACTCCTGGAAATAAGATTCAGAAGCCTGGTCTGATCAGACAGTGCAGATTCGACAGAGTGTCTTCCATCCTATTGCTCAAAGTGCCGTCTGTAAGCTGACTCAACAAACAGCAATGCCTTGGAACAAGGTGGCATAGGGAGCAGGCAGTCTCTGTTCATGGAGAAGTAAACGTTGAGGACACTGAGAAGGCCCAGATGGATCTTCTGATACAGGTCAAAATGACAGGAATATAGCTCAATTAGCCTTACAGCACTGATAATCTCAGAATATTATGATTCCAGCTGATGATACTGCTGGTCAAGTGGGATCCCCGACTGCAATCTGCCTTGATCGGTCATAATTTGCTGTTTATATTTTCTTGTGGTGGTCTTCCACTAAAACATACTCTTGCAATTCTACAGACTTCGTTCTAACTATAAAATACAAGTTTTTTATGTATGAGAAACTAAGACAAAGTAGAGCAATCTAAGCAATTTACATACAACACAATTTGAAAGATTTCAGAACATATGTTCAATATAAAATCTTATCTATTCCCATCGCTATTACTTTCTAGTACTCAACCACCAGAGGGAAAGTGAGCTCTTCTCTTTCCCATCTAGATGTTTTACTACAGAAGCAGAAGTTGCTGGAAAAGCTTAGCAGGTCTGGTAGCATCTGTAAAAAGAAAATCAGAGTTCAGGTTTCAGGTCCAGTGACCGTTCCTGTTCTGAGAAAGGGCCACTTGACCCAAAATGTTAACTCTGATTTTCTCCTCACAGATGCTGCCAGGCTTTTCCAGCAACTTCTGTTTTTGTTCCTGGTTTACAGCATCCACAGTTCTTTTGATTTAAAGAAGTTTTACTAATTCTTTTTTCAATCTTGACAGCTCGATATCCCTTTCTGTGATTATTCACACAACTGATCTTAAATATTCTTCGCTTCAAATAAGCAGCTTCTAACCAAGTATGTGGGAAGGCAATGGCCTAGTGGTAATATCGCTGGAATGTTAATCCAGAGACCTAGGTAAAGTTTTGGGGACCTGGGTTCAAATCCCACCATGGGAGATGTTGGAATTTGAATTCAATCAAATATCTAGAATTAAGAATCTAAATGGTGACCATGAACCCATTGTCAATTGTTGGGAAGAACCCATCTGGTTCATTAATATTCTTAGTCTATCATCCTAACATGGTCTAGCCTACATGTGACTCCAAATGCACAGCAATGTGGTTGATTCTCAACTGCCCTCTGGGCAATTAGGGATGGGCAATAAAAGCTGCCTGGTCAGCAATGCCCTCATCCCATGAATAAATAATGAATAAAAGATTTCTGGTCTGTAATTTTTTATCTTTGCTTAAAATCACCTCTTCACTTCTGGTCTGGAGTTTACAAACTAAAACTTTTACACTAAGGTAACCTATTCTGTAACTGTTCTAAACTAACACTTTTCTCTAGGAATAACTGTTCTTACATCTAACCCCAGTTACATCTTCTGCAAGTTTCTCCCAGAAGTTTCCATCTGAGAGTTTTTTCAAAGCAAAAATTAATTATTGTTGCTTCTAAACTCAAAGCAAACTAACCTTACAAAGTTTATTTTCTGATCGTAATATTCTTGCAATACAAGCAAATTCACATTATCACTCTAGTGGTACCTCAATCAGCTGCTCTCTAATCTCTTTTCTGAAGAAGGGTCCAACCCGAAACGTTAGCTTTCCTGCTCCTCTGATGCTGCTTGGCGTGCTGTGTTCATCCAGCTCTACTCTTTGTTATCTCAGATTCTCCAGCATCGGCAGCTCCTACTATCTCTGCTCTCCAGTAAATATTGGCTTTTAAAATTATGGTTCCAGAAAGTCTGACAGATTACTTATGAAATCCTTTCATATAGTGATCAAATCCCACATGCCACTGGTTCAAAGTACAGACTCTACAATAAATTATTTTGAAATAATTTAAACCCATGCCTTACATCAAAGTAGCCACCACCTTCCAGGGCAACTGAGCTACATAGACATATTTCTTTTACTGTTCTGGAAGGTCACTGGATCCACTATTCAATAGACCACATTGACTGACAATTTTGCTTTATAATTTCGAATAAAAGTTCAGTACTTCCATCTGTTTCTGCTATAATAACATGGAAGCAGGAAGTCTTACTGAGAGACCTCTAGCTTTAATAGCATAGGCACTCTACTGAAAGTAGTTAATGGAGAAGTGAAATCTTGTCCAGGAGTAGAAATTGTTTTGAGACAAATACTAAGGTACTATATTAGAATCACACACTTTTTCTGAGTTTGCTGATGTATCATGTCAAATTTAATACACTATTACAAAATAAACAGGAAGAGTAATATTTGGAAAAAGAAATCTTGTGTATATATATTCAGAGGAAACTTTTACAAAATTCTAGGAAATGAAATTCAACAATAATGATAGCATCTAAAATTAAAACACTTATGGAAACAAAAATTTTACTGAGACCACTATTATTTTGATGAAATTACTTTATAAATAACATCAGAACTGAAAGTCACAGTGTGTAATAACTATTTCAAAAACAGATTTCAGTTCTGCTTTTACATTAGAAATTACTGGAATATATTTACCCTTGCAATGGCAGTTTTGGAACAAAAAATATAGTTAGCAAGACAGCTGCTGATAGCCCATAGGTACATGTCAAATGGGCTTTGGTTTTATCACCATTCATTTACTATGTTCTGTCCTTAATGACTTTAACAATTAGAAATACAGAATTCACAAAAAAGTTACATAAAAGAATGATGACTCCTGATTTATTTTTGAAGATTCTGGTTAAGTGACATCTCTTATTACTGGTAAAGCGCTTTCACATTCTGAAAAAAAGATTTCTGAGTCATCAAAATCATCTGTGAACCAAATGCATGTCGCGCAAAAGGTGACTCCAGCAGACTACATTCTCTTTCACACACACATTGACATAAATACTCTGTTTCACACATGCACGCAATCTCTCACACTCACGCATATACTAACACACACTCTCTGTCACATATGCACACGCTCTCTCACACACACACACACACACACACACACACACACACACTTCCTCTCTCTCTCACACACACACAATCTCTCGCACACACTCTCTCTCTCACACTCTTTCTCTCTCTCACACGCTCCTTCTCTCTCACATACAGTCTTTCTCTCTCACACAATCACACACTCGCACTCTCTCTCACACACACACACACACACACACACACACACACACACACACACTCTCTCTCTCTCACACTGTTTCACACACACTCTCTGACACACACCCACACACACTCTCTCACACATACTCTCTGACACACACCCACACCCACATTCTCTCTCACACACACACCCATATACACACACACACTCTCTCACACACAAAGAAACTGTCTCACACACACACACTCTCCCACATGAACACACACACTCTCTCTCTCATCCACACACACTCTCTCTCTCTCACACACACACACACACACACACACACACAATCTCTCTCTCTCTCTCTCTCTCTCACACACACACACACACACACACACACACACACACACACACACACAATCTCTCTCACACACACACACACAATCTCTCTCTCTCACACACACACACACACACACACACAATCTCTCTCACACACACACACAATCTCTCTCTCACACACACACAATCTTCTCACACACACACACAATCTCTCTCACACACACACACACAATCTCTCTCACACACACTCTTTCTCTCACACACACACTCCTCTCTCACACACACACTCCTCTCTCTCACACACACTCCTCTTTCACACACAATCACACACACTGTCTCACTCACACACTCGCACAGTCTCTCTCTCACACACACACACTCCTCGCTCACACACAGTCTTTCTCTCTCACACAATCACACACACACTCTCACACACACTCGCACACACTCTCTCTCTCTCTCTCTCACACACACACACACACACACACACTCTCTCTCTCTCACACACACTCTCTGACACACACCCACACGCTCACTCTCACACACTCTCTGACGCACACCGACACACACAAACACATGCACCCTCACGCGCACACACACACATACATCTACGGGGTGAATTATTTCATCCAAGATGTTTTTGTATTTGCAGACACATTCTATTTTGTTCAAAAAAAAACAGCCTGACTCCAGGTTAAAAAACAGACAGATTCTAAACGAAATGCATTGTCTGACCCAAGAAGTTACCTCCTGTATACACTGATAAAACCTTGTAAGTATTTTGGGGCAAAGACTTGAGAGAAATTCAGGGATTTGCATTTTAATCATTAGAAACCTGGATCTCCTTTTGAGCTGATTAAAGATTTAACAGGAGGCGGTCAGGGAGCCATTTTTAGAGCTGTTACTTTTCTGCTTTTAAATTCTGTGTCGGTATACCTCCTCTTTCACACTAAACCTGAGGAAGGACCAGAACTCAGAAAGCTCATGTTTTCAAATAAACCCATTAGACACCTGATATCATGTGATTTTTGACCTTAAGTGCTTCAGAGAGAATTCACTACTGTACAGACCTTTGCTATAGTGCTGGATGGGATAGGAAGATTAAATCCACAGGTGAAGCAATGGACAACATACTACAAGAAGGCAAGCTGTGTCTTATTTCATAAACTGATAAGGGACAGTTCAGGCTGCCAGCTCAAACAAACTATAGTTTAGTTTCTTTTGTTTGTTTCCCATATTTTTTCCTTTATTCTTCTAATGTTGCTTGGTTTAGATGTGTTAAAGTGCATCACATACCATCAGCTGTCCTGTATTACATTCAGGGTAGAACACAAAAACAGTCTATTTGTTAATTCCAACATTCATGTATTTGGAATACTGCTGTTGTCACCTGGATAGCAGGTAGCAAATGTCTATTCAACTGAAGAGACACCAGTTAATAGCACAGCACACAGGCAGAAGGTGAGATTTCTTGTCTATACAGTTAAGTGCTTTAGTTGATCAAGTATTCAGAGGATGCATGATTGTAGTAATTATTACTAATATTTTAAGGCACAGTTTTTCATATCATTTGACTACATGATGAACATGTGCTAATGTCAAAACACACATTATCTACTTCAGCATGTATAGATTATTTTTGGCTGCTGTAGAGTCCCACACAATAGCTGCTGGATTCACCATCTGTGAGATTATATCATTTCAAAACTTTACATTTTCCAATTTTGAACATCATGGATCCTGTAAGTGTTGTCCTTGTTCTTCCTCATTCGTGAAAAGGTGACAGGGAAGAAAGAAGGCTCTTCATTTGTACACAGCACTGATTGTGAAAGAGTTCATGTTGGAGTGGCATTAAACACCACCGAATCTGATAATGTCACACAGTCCGAGTGGCGAATCAGACAGGCTTGCACAAGATCCCAATGGGGTCATAAATGACATACTGGACCTGTATGTACAGGACCTATATACCAGCCTTAAAATCTCTATCAAACTGGTCAATGAAATTTATACCAAATGCTATCAGTGCAATAAACTATCTTTTGTAATGTAAGACAAGTGCTACTTCTTGTCAAGGCTCAGAGTTGTCTATCGTTTACCACTGTTAGACACAGCATGGAAAGGAGGATTGTGACAGCACTATAAATCATTCACGCAGAGCCCAATGTAACATGGTGGTCAGCACTGGGTACAAGTGTTTAAATGTCTCAAGATAACAATAGAAGAGAGAAAGCATTCAATCCTGGAAATAAAAATTCTGAAGGCAAGTTGTGATCACTTTAAACACACAACTACTTCAGAAGACAGGGGTGATCGGGCAGCAGCTGAGACACATATAATGACAAGTAGTCGACAGCTTCCATGGAAGCAGCAATAGGATAAAACCAGACCTTCAACTCAAAACTGATGGGAGGTGCCAAAAAAATAGTACCAGGTCGGAAGACGCAGCTAGACATACTGGGAATTAAATATTAAGTCTAAAGCTGAGTGATACACTATTATATTCAATGTGCCAAATACCAAATACTAAGGGGCAGGGCAACCTCATAGGCACCAGGCAATGCACAGTGATGACAGAAGAATTCCACATCTGGAAACTGTATTTTAAAAAAGTGTACACAAGTAGGAGACAGTTCCACGGCAGCAAAAATTCATCTGCATGCCCATTCAAAGAGGTTAAGACAATTGGACCTCCTCCTTTAGGAAAGATTACCCTAGGCATTGCTCAGGGAAAGGAAGAATCCAACCAAGTCAAATTTGATTATGTTTACGGGCTAATTTTAAACTTAATATTGCCATAGCTCTATCAAAACAAAGACTAAGGCGAATGAACAGAAAGTTACAGCCTACAGACATAAAGCTAGAGATTGTGAGAGGAATCCCTCACAACATGACAGGTATGCCACAAGCAACACCATAATATGAAGAGTGGGGAAGGAATATGTCATCTATTATCGGGAAACTTCACTGTCGAGCAAGAAGGCAAGTTTGGTGGTTTTTGTTAAGGCTGGTATATCAGTCCTGTACATACAGGTCCTGTATGTCATTTCTCTTTGAATGGGCATGCAGTTGGATTTTTGCTGCAGTGGAACTGTCTCCTACTTGTGTACACTTTTTTAAAATACAGTTTCAAGATGTGGTATTCTTCTGTCATCACTGTGCATTGCCTGGTGCCTATGAGGTTGCCCTGCCCCTTAGTATTTGGTACTTGGCACATTGAATATAATTTTTTGTTGTTCAGCAAACTGGAACTGAACATGAGTAAAGGTTCCTTTGAAAGTTATATCTTATATAGTTCACTAGATTAGCACAGTCAATATCAAATATATTATCTTGTTAAGTAAGGATCCTAAGCCATTATGTCTCTCCATACCCTGAAAGATTCTGCATCCCTTAACTAATGAGGTTTACAAGCAACTTAAGGAAATGATCAGAACTGGTATCAGCTCCTTGGCATCAAAATCAAAACAAAAGTTGTGCCAAGCATGGTTACTGCACACAAATAATGGGGCCAATAGAATATGTGCTCAGCTAACTCAGCTCACTAAAGTGGGAGGTCTCACCGTTGAATAATCTTTCACAAATGCTTCATGATGGCAATGGTTCACAGACTAATCTCAGTCATAATCAGAATTAAAGACAATAGTTCTCAAGTTGAAGAACAACCAATTTTCCAAAAGAGAATGCGTTCTAGAAGAAATGTGAAATCACCACACTGATTGAAGTTGTGAAGTCAGGAACTTGTGGGGAAGAGGAACAGTGGTGATTATAAAAGTAGTTATATACAATCAGGTATAAGTGCGAACGATGGTCACGAAAGCTTGGGTGTAGATGTTGTATAAGGTTACAATTCTATCAAAGTTAACATTTAAGTTCCATTAAATTCCACTGAATCTGATCATGTTGTACAGTCTTTGCATGGAGAATCATGTAGCCTTACATGTGGTCCCAATCAGATCAGAAGTGACAGACTGGCTCTTCATGGTCTTAAGTAATTATGTCTGATTTTAGTCAATGTAATTTGTACTTATTCCTCTCATGACACAAACAGTGTCTTTTTACTTAAAAGTGCTTCTTTTTTCAAGACTTGCCTCTACTTTATCCTCTACCAATGATAATTAGTGGTTCTTAGACTTTCAAATAAATGAGGATTGCTTGTAGTACTAAACTTCAACCATAGAAACCCCTTTATGACAATATGTGCTGCCCCACTAGAGGGAGCACTTCCTGCACAAACTCAAGCATAGTGTTAGTTGCAGTGAATCAAACCACAGCTTGATACATGAGAGAGCCTCTGACATGCGTTCCAAAGCTGGACTGAGGAATTTTAATGACTTCTGTCATTTTTGGCAAGGCTCTGTGTAAAAGATAGCAGAACATGGAACCATACAGCAAGATGTTGTGCCGAACTTTTACCCTAATTCCAGGGTCTATCTAACCTCCACCCCTTCCTTACATTATCATCCATATGCCTATCCAAAAGCCGCTTAAATATCTCCTAATGAGGCCGACTCCACTACCCTCTCTGGCAAAGCATTCCCCACCCCTACCACTCTTTGAGTAATGAACCTACCTCTGACGTCTCTCTTATATCTACCTCCACTCACTTTAAAACTGTGCCCCATTGTAATAGCTACCTCCACCCCAAGAAAAAGTCTCTGGCTGTGCACTCTATCTATACCTCTGATCATTTTGTACATCTCTATCAAGTCACCTCTCATCCTTCATTGTTCTAAAGAGAAAAGCCCGAGATCTCTCAAGTTTTCCTCATAAGACCTTCCCTCTATTCCAGGCAACATCCTCTGTACCTTTTCCAACACTTCCACATCTTTTCTGTAATGAGGTGACCAGAATTGGACACAATACTCCAGATGTGGCCAAACCAGGCTTTTGTAGAGCTGGACCATAATTTCACGGTTCTTGAACTCAATCCCTTTATTAATAAAAACTGACACACCATACACCTTCTTATCAACTCTCTCCACTTGGATGGCAACTTTCAGGGAACTGTGGACATGAACCCTAAGATCCCTCTGCTCCTCCACACTGCCAAGAATCTTTCCGTTAACCCTGTATTCTGCTTTCAAATTTGTCATTCCAAAATGAATCACCTCACACTTTTCAGGGTTAAACTCCATCTGCCACTTCTCAGCCCAGCTCCTCATCCTATCAATGTCCCTTTGTAACCTAGAACAGCCTTCCACACTTTCTACAACTCAACCCACCTTTGTATCATCCGCGGACTTGCTAATCCACCCTTCCACTCCTACATCCAAATCATTTACAAAAATCACAAACAGAAGAGGATCCAGGACAGATCCTTGTTCGACACCACTCATACCTGAGCACCATGTTGAATATTTTCCATCCACTACCACCCTTTGTCTTTTAATGGTCAGCCAATTCTGAATCCAATCTGCCATGTTTCCCCCTATCCCATGCTTCCTTACCTTCTGCATGAGCCTACCACGGGGAACCTTATCAAATGCCTTACTTAAATCTCTGTATACCACATCCACTGCTGTACCTTCATCCACGTGTTTGGTCACTTCTTCAAAGAATTCAGTATGTTTTAAATCCATGCTGACTATCACAAATCAAACTGTGCCTTTTCAAGTGATCATAAATCTTGTCTCTCAGAGCCCTTTCCAGTAATTTGCCCACCACTGACATAAGGCTAACTGGTCTGTAATTTCCAGGGTCATCCCTTTTCCCTTTTCTGACAAGGGAATGTGGTTTGCCTCTTTCCAATCTTCCGACACTATACCCGTGGACAGTGAGGATGAAAAGATCATGGCCAAAGGCCCTGCAATCTCTTCCCTCGCTTCCCATAGAATCCTTGGATAAATCCCGTCAGGCCCAGGGGACTCATCGATCTTCAACTTCCTCAAAATTCCTAGTACATGTTGCTTACTACCAGCCTGTTTCACACTGGCCTCCCCTACAACTAGGTCCCTCTCAGTTGTGAATACTGAAGAGAAGTATTCACGAAGGACTTCTCCTATCTCTTTAGGCTCAGTGTACAAATTCCCTTTACAATCCTTGACCGGCCCTACCTTTTCTCTGGTCATTCTCTTATTCCTCACGTATGTGTAAAAAGCCTTGGAGATTTCCTTGATCCTGTCTGCCAAGGTTCTCTCATGTCCCCTTATAGCTCTCCTAAGCCCTTGCTTCAGCTCCATTCTGGATAACTTGTATCTCTCTAGAGCCTTTTCCATTCCTTGTTTCCTAAACCTTACATAAGCATCCTTCTTCCTCTTAACCAGTCGTTCGACCTCTCTTGAGAACCGAGGCTCTCTCACTTGACCACATCTTCCCTGCCTGCTAGGGACAAACACATCGAGCACTTGCAGTATGCATTCCTGAAACGATCTCCACATTTCAATAGTGCTCTTCCCTGACAGCATCTATTCCCAATTTATGTTACCCAGTTCTTGCCTAACAGACTTATAATTACCCTTCCCTCAATCATAAACCTTACCCAGCTATATGTACCTACCCTCTTCCATGACTATTGGAAAAGTAATAGAGTTATGATTGCAACTGCCAAAATGCTCTCCTACCAACAGGTCTGACACTTGGCCCGGTTCACTGCCAAGCACCAAATCCAAAGTGGCCTCTACTCGTGTTGGTCTATCAACATACTGTGTCAGGAATCCTTCCTGAACGCTCTGGGCAAAATCTGCTCCATCTAAACTATTACAACTATTACAGCTGCTATACTAGCCCTGACTAGCAATGCTACTCCTTTGCATCTTTTACCACCCTCCCTAATTCTTTTAAAGTATCTAAATCCCAAAACTACCAACAACTGTTCCTGTCCCTGAGTTACCCAAGTTTCTGTAATGACCACAACATTGTAGTTCCAAGTACTGACCCATGCTCTAAGTTCATCTGCTTTATTTCTGATACTTCTAGCATTGAAGTATACACACTATAAACCATCCCTGTGTCCACAATTACGCTCCATCGACCGCATTTCTTTATTAACAACCTCACTCCCTGTTGTGTCTGTGGAAGGCTAAATATCTCCTCCTCTGAATTACAAATCCAGCTCCCCACCCCCTGCCAAACTAGTTTAAACCATCCCCTACAGCTCCAGCAAACCTCCCTCCCAGAATATTTGTGCCCTTCTGGTTCAGGTACAACCTGTCCTTCCTGTACAGGTCCCCACCTTCCCCAGAATGTGCTCCAATTATCCACATAATTGAAGCCCTCCCTCCTACACCAGCCCTGTAGCCAAGTGTTTAGCTGCACTCACTCCCTATTTCTTACCTCGTTATCATGTGGCACTGGTAGTAATCCAGAGATAACTACCCTTTTTGTCCTGGACTTCGCTTCCAACCTAACCCCCTGTACTCGTTTCTCACATTCTCAGTCTTTTTTCTACTTATGTCTTTGGTACCAATGTGTACCATGACTGCTGGTTGCTCATCCTCTCCCTTAAGGATCCTGAAGACACGATTCGAGGCATTGTGGACCCTGGCACCTGGAAAGCACCATACCATCCATTCGTCTCATTTGCACCCACAGAACCGCCTGTCTGTGCCCCTTACTATTGAATCCCCCACTACAACTGCACTCCTATTCTCCCGCCTTCCCTTCTGTGCCACAGGGCCAGACACCTGTCCATTATGGCCTTCCCCGAGAGGGCATCCCCCTTTGCGGTATCCAAAACGGTATACTTATTATCGAGGGGAATGGCCACAGGGGATCCCTGGACTGTCTGCTTATTCCCTTTCCCCTTCCTGATGGTCACCCAGCTACATTTTTCCTGTACCTTGGGTGTGACCACCTCCCTGTAACTCCCCTCTGTCACCCCCTCAGCCTCCTGAATGATCCGAAGCTCATCCAGCTCCAGTTCCCTCATGCGGTCTGTGAGGAGCTGGAGCTGGGTGCCCTTCTCGCAGGTGAAGTCAGAGGGGACACCAGCAGTGATCCTTACCTCCCACAGCCTGCAAGAGGACCATGCAACTGCCCTAGCGTCCATTCCCTCTACTCGAGATTTCCAGAAGAATGAAAAAAACCCTTACCTTACCCACCCTCCACACAGACATTTTTTTTGGTTCGAGGAGGAGGATGGGTGGGAGACACTACACATGTAGAGTTTCGGGTTTAGCCAATGCCCGGAAATATCAGTTCCTTCCCGGCTCGTGTCCTCTCCACACACCCGCAGCTGAGAACAAGAAGGCCACTGCTGCACGAGGAAAGTTTTTATACAGGGGTAAAAAACAACCTTACCATCGTCTTCAAAATTCTTCAGTCCTGTATCAGAACAAGTCACTACTCACTTTCACACTGGCAGGTTTGGAGTTGGCTGGAGATGCATGCATGGAGGCAACTGGCAATTTAAATCATTAGCTGCTGATAATCCTGCATAACTTCGGTGCTCTAAGAATCTGAAACCCAAAGCATGCAGATGAAACAAGGAAAGAGCAAGCCTGAACCTTGTGGATTTGTTTGCATAGTCAGGATACCCTTTGCAAGAGAAGTAAGGTATTCCTTAACATATTTGGTCCCAGGATAACCTTTGGGAAATCAAACTTCTCTTTGTTGGAGGTTAGGAACACTTTGGGAGACATAAGATGCACTTTATGAGCAATAAGTTAGCTCTTTCAAGGTAACCTTTGAAGAGGTGAGGTATTCCTTTTGGAAAAATCAGGTGCCCCCCTGGGATTATGAAAACAAGTCATGCACATTGCGTAGAAAGTGACTAAACCAACTGGGATGGTCAAGACTTCAAATAAATTTCAAGCTGTCAAAGAACAGTTGATGCTGTCAATGAACCGTCATGCTTCTAAAATGGACATGTTAAGCTATGAAAGGAATCTGGCAAGATTGTCAAGGCATTTAAAACTCCAGGCCTTTTCATCTTTACAAGAATGTAGTGAAGTCTGTAATACACTGTCCTTTACTCTTCGCAAGCAAGGCCAGTTTTGTTGTCCATGGAAAATTACACTTGAACTTGAATTGTTATGCCATGTCAAAGAACAGGTAACAGACAAACACATCACTGTGAATCTGGAGAGGGCCTGATCAGGTGAAGGTGGCAGATTTCTAAAGGACTTCGGTGAACTGGATGGGTTTCAATGATAGTTTCATGGTCACCATTGCTGCGATTAGCTATCGGTTCCAGTTCCATCGTCTGGGTCGGCAAAGGTAACAAACTTTAAGGCTGCTTTACCCACTAGTACCTTCTGTATATGTTGATATCTTCTAATATTTCAAGGTCCTCCACCTTTATGTATATTCCTGTATCATCCCTTCATGTTGTGAAGCCTGTAAAGTATACATTGAGGACTGTTCACATGTTTCTGTGTCCACACACACATTACCTCTGAAGTCCCTAATGGGCCCTACTCTTTGCCTCATTATTCTATTCTTTTCCATATTTAAAAGAAAACTTTTGGGCTTCCATTATCCTACTCAGCAATGTACTCTCTTTACTTTCCTAAATTCCTTCTGAGATCCCTCTTGCACTTTTTATACTTCTCTAGGAGCCCTGCCTTATTGAGCCTTTGGTATCTGCCATAATTGTCTCTTTGGTTCTTAATCCTAACTTTGATATCCAGTGTTTTCCAGTCTTAGTGCCATCCTTTAGTTTCGCCAGAGCAGACATGGCTCGTATTCTTGCTGTTTCCTTTTTGAATGCTTTCCAGGTTTCTTCTGCAAGTAGCCACTCCTAGTAACTACGCTTGAACCAAATCATATTTTATTTCAGTAGAGTTAGCCTTTCCCCAGTTTCCCTAATGGGCTCCTGCAAGCTCCACTAGCACAGGGATATGCACCTCAGTGGATATATGAACTGTGTTTGGCTTGGACTCAGCATCTGGTGAGCACAACCAGTGGAGTAAGCAACCCAAAACGTCAGCTTTTGTGCTCCTAAGGTGCTGCTTGGCCTGCTGTGTTCATCCAGCTCCACACTTTGTTATGCATGGTCTCTGATACTTGGGGGATCACTGAAACCAGGCCCCCGCTTAGCCCCATGCAGTGGACACACCTCTCTAGCTTTCCATGATTGACATGCTGGAGAAGCAGGAAAAGGCAGGGGTACATCAGGCAGAGGTCCAGAGGCCTTCAGCGGCCTGGAAGGGAAAATGGAGGAGTCAGTCTGCACTGCCTGGTAAATGAGTGCTTCACTGCCTGCATGGAAATGATAGCAGCCACCTTGGAGACCAAGGTAGAGTAGAACATACAGAGGTTCTGGGGACCTGACCTCCATTTCTGGAGCACCTTGACCTGGCTCGATGTGACCCTTCACTCGCATGAGTCAGAAGCCCACAGGGAGGAGGAGTTGCGGGCAGGCATCCTATCTCCAGGCACTTTGGGGATGTCCTCCCTTTCTCCCACCCCTCCGCCAGGGAGCCATTGCCTCTAACTGGTCAGGAAAGAGAGTGAGCACCCGAACGTGTACAGGACAACCTCAGTATTGCAGGGTCCTGGAGGTGCTGAGTCCCCTGAAAATGCCAGTCCAAACCATCACAGTCACCAGTCAACATGCTACCATCATTCCAAGTGGGGATGTCTGCACACTGCTTCGACACAGTGGGAGGCAAAGAAAAAGGTTGTTCTGAGGGCATTTTATCCTATTTATACAGTTTGTATTGCTCTAAATATACCTTTGTTTGTATTGCATACAGGTTTCCTATAATCTCATTGCATTACTCGATGCTGACTTGGTTGGCTAAAGTGAATGCGGTGGTGCATTTCCAGCTCCCTTCCACAAACCTCCGAACTTCAGAATGTGATTCTGCTCTTCCATTGGCAGACCATTTATTGTCTCACATCATCAAGAAATATGAACGCCTCATATTGTTCTTCATGGCCTACACAAAGATAACCTTACTTAGGTGATGAGACGTAGACGAAAATGAGCCTATGCCTGCTATTTGCAGAGTATAGAGACAGGCATTTGAGGATTAAAGAAATATGACTGCAATCTGCAGCACAGAGTGGGAAATATCTTTCCCATGGATGCAATCTCCATGGCTAGCCAGAAGATCTTCAGAATAAGATAATTCCCACCTGGAGCCCAGGATTGCAGTGCAAAGGCTAGACTTTTATGTATGGTTTTATACCTCACAAAAGTTATCAAGGGATATCAGCACAGCACGAATAAAACCAGAAGCCTAATTTAATGAAGCAGTGAAAAGTGTATTTGAAGCAATTCAATGGTGTATGTCTCAAATAGAGAGAATGCTGACAGTTTGTTGACAAAGCACAGCAGAAGAAACAAATATCTATAACTCACAACTCACCTGATAAAAACCTGGGCTTTTTCTAGTCCATGTCATAAGCATTGCTTTTGTCATTGGAGGAGACATCTCACTCTTCCATCTCTTATTATCCTAAATCATGCCTACTTTATTGGGTGTTGTATTAGGGAGGGTATAGCATGCCATGCTGATGCAGGACAATCTTTCTCAGGTACAATGCACAGCCTGGGTAGTACAGACATGAGTCTCAACTTGAGCAAGCCCCATTGCTATTTGTTGATGTACAGCATATTCAAGACACAACCTAGCAGGAAAGACACAGAGGCACTGATTCTCTGCCAGTAGACGTTAGCTGCAAAACTCCCCATGGATTCTCATTTGGCCAAAACCCATTGTCGCTGTGACCTCTGGTTGTCTGGTTCTGGTGGCTCTGAATGCCCTGAAAGCTATTTGACTGAAGTTCAATCAGGTAAGGGTAATAAAGTTTGGCCTTGCTAGCATCTTCTATGATCCATGCAAAAATAACATAGGAGAAATGAGTGTCATTAGAGCCAATGACTGTTGCAGATACAGCAAGTCTTCTCTCTTGTGCCATGTCCACTCTATCATGCCCAGTTGACCGGCCAGTCTCCTTCCTTGTGCCACTTTCACTGCACTTGGGGAACCTACAGCAGAACTCTTTGGTTAACCTTGGTTTAAAGCTGTTAGCTGAAGAGAGGGAGTGCAAGAATGAAGTTGAGATGAGGGCGGGGGTGACATGTTGGAGTTACATGCTTACATCACGCTAGCTCGGTAATTAGAAGAGATGATGCAATCAGGAGGAAATAGGGGTGAGGAAAAGTAGGTATGACCATAGGACACTGCTGGCCACAACCACAGCTGTGTCCATTCCAATAATGGAGAGTGTCGTCTCCTCCACTGGAGTGAGAACTGGCCCCTGTTAGATAGCTGCTGCTGGCTTCTGTTGTCCAGCTTGGCGTGGAAAAGAGACGGAAGCAAATTGTAGTGCAATCTGTTTCAGTGATGCTGTTGTCATGGTCCCTGAACTAGCAGCTTATATAAGGTGTGAGACGTGGGTGGATAAGGATTCAGTTAAGCTAAGAATGTTAGGTATGTGTCAAGACTGTTGGAGAAATGGGGGCAGATGGTGGATTAAGCAGTGTGTGAGGCTTATGGTGCAATTGCAGAAAAGGGCACTCACGAGAAATGACCACTCTACAAAATCAGTCTCTTAGCCCTGCATCAAGGCATCGGACACATAAACTCCCTCTGATGAACTTACTTTAGCAGCACTCTGAGTGTGGCATTCAACATTTGAACAGCTCGACTTCAAAATCTTCTTTCTGTTGATAGCGAAGCACAGACTTCAAATATATTCGAAATCATCCAAGCAGAAGTGTGAATTGCTGACAGTTGGTGTATCTGCCGAGGTTGCATTGGAAAGCTTCAGATCACTGTTTTAAGCTTGAGCAACCATATGATCGCTAGTTCCCACATTGTTGTGAGACAGTGGACAACAGTTGTAGTTTTAGTTTCCATCACCCTTCAAAACACCCTTTGAAGCTATTTTGAGGTTGTGAGTGCTATCAAGTCAGAATGGAACTGAGTACTGACTGCCAGTGAGCAATTAATGCACAGAAATATAAGCCATGTTTTGCAATGGACTGTTGTTTCCCCTCTGAGTTGTATTTCAAACCAAGTCATTGAATAGATAAGGGCACTGTCAACTGCTGACAGGATTATTTATAGGACACCCACATTACCAAGAACTGAAATAGATGCAAGCGGATATTATTTCAGCATTGCAGAAGTACCAGCTTTGAAGGAAGAAGTGTTCTCAATACAAGTTTGTCACCAAGTGAGGTGATGGTGTATTTTTGTGGTTATAACCAGAAGCTGCAGCTGAGAAATTAATATATTGTTGGAATTCTACTATAGGTTTGACATTTGAATGACTGTTTTTGTGATTTTCTTTTATAACCACCTGTGAATTCATTCACATAAAAGCAAAAGACTGCAGAAGTCAGAAATCTGAAACAAAAATGGAGAATGCCGAACTGATGCATAGACCCGAGGCAATAGGTCTTTTCATCTTTCTCTCCGCAGATGCTGAAATCCTTGTAGAGCATTGCTATCTTTTTCCAATTTTATCACGTACATTCATTCAACTATTTGCTGTAATTTCAAGCTGTTCTCTGTAACAAACTAAAGTATGAGAGAGCTGCTGTTACAGTCATACTATGCTACTACAGGGAAAATGCACCTTATCGAATTACCTCAGAATCGTGTACACTAAAGCACGTGATGTTAACCGTTATTACATGTTCTTCCATTATTCAGCATCACATCCATTGATTTCCTTCCAGTGCGTCCACAGTTATCAGCTCTATGCAATATCCAACCTGCAATGATAAACTCAGAAAAGCTTACACCAAACCTCCTGGAGATGTCAATGTGCACAGCTCGCTTCAATCTTCATCCCAACATCCTCAAACAACACTTTTTTTTCCGTTGATCATGTCCTTGTCCGCGTTCCAATGTCCTTGCTTCAATAGCTTCCCTCGTCAAATCCCAATTTGATTTGTTTTTTCTCCCTTCCTCTGGTCTCTTCCCACTCATGTCAGTGGGTCTCCCACTGGCCTGCACCATGTTATTAGTTTCCAGTTTCCAGACCCGAACAAACTCCTTTTTACCAAAAACACCTCATTCCCTCTACACCTCTATCTGCCCGAGATTCAGTTTGAGAGATTGTTACTTCACCCCAAAGGGTGATCTGCATGATAATCTCCTGCTCCAGTAGTTATTACAAGTAGACCCAGTTCTTTTCTGAACCCCTGAATACATGCAAGTCACTCATCAGGGCTAAGGTCTCCGAGAAGATGCCAAGAGATTTCACGTAATATCACACAGATATAATTCCGGACATTTGGTGTAGAGTCAAACGGAGAGTCATGAGGAGTCAGCTGAAGATTTTGGAGTTTATTCCAAAACCACATAAACTTCACCACGTCTGTGGATTTGCACTGAAAAAGTGCTCACTGAGAGGATTTAAAAGGCTAGATCAAGGCGAGTTGATTCAGAGTTTGAAGAGTTGATAAATGATATAAATGCTAAGCTTAAAAGATGCTCACAAGCTGTGACTTTTGGTGAAATCTGGTTACTGGAAATTGGTTGTGAGATGTTAATAACACTTATCTTTCCAGTACCTGCTCATAAGGACACCATCAACATGAATCATTAAAGACATATGGCTCGGCCTTTGGTGATGTATCTGCTTTGAGAATCTTTGGGTCAGAATATTGCAGGAGGCAAGCTTTAGCTGATGACCGCCGCAAGAGAACCAAAGACATAGTTGTGGTTGTCTTGCCACAAATAGCGAACGTCTTTCTTCAAAAACTCTCTCAGCAAGATACGTTCTCTGCAATTGTTAAGAAAAAATGGCAAAAGGAAGATGAAACATCCATCTCAGGGTGAGCACTTACTTAACGTTCTCAAAATTGCCTGGAAAGCTGAAGATGTTTAAAGTGGCTGACCCTGGCTTGGCAAATTCATGTTGTGAAATACCATTCCTTGTCATTGTACTGCTGCCATCAGCAGTTAAAGGTTGTGCTCATGACCTGCCTTTGTCTTACCCTTGACCATAACACTGTCAGCCACATCAGATACATTTTCAATAATCCTGTCCAATATTCCTGCTGGAATCAGTCTTGGCTAACTGATAGCCCGAATGGTATCAACTTGAAACAGTGCAGGTAATGCCATCTCAAATATCATGAGCTCCTGGGACTTTTTCTGCTAAGTTGGTGGAACAGTAGCTGTGTCACTCATCTTATTTGGGAAAGAACCTGGCTCCAGAAAATTTAGCACTTAGTTTTTCAAAGATCAGTGTATATGTGGACGCCTCTTCAAGAGGAAGGTTGAAGTACTTTGGATCTTGGTATAGTCTTATGGTGCATCTTTTTTCAGGATACACCAATCTAAGTGGGACTCCACCTTCAGAACTGCACTCTTCCAAACTGATTCAATTCCACACAAAGTTTCTCCTGGATGTGCACACTGCAGATCTTTGGAGGATTGATGAATAGATGAATCATCCTTGTGACAATGTCACATGAACCACAAAATTGCAGATCATGTCAAAACGGTTTGGGTACAACTTGAGATCATTGACTGACTCAATTTCATACCCTTCGTTTGTTCCATCTCAATGGGTATGGTTTGAACCTCATGAATTGCGACTGTACTGAGATCTGTACATCTTGGTATTCTTGGCACTGTTTGCCCATTGGCATCCACCAGATGTGCTTGCATTTGAAAATCTGCTGTCAGTGTTTTGGTAACAAGGTGTAGAGCTGGATGAACACAGCAGGCCAAGCAGCATCACAGGAGCAGGAAAGCTGATGTTTCAGGCCTAGACTCTTCTTCAGAAAAATGCTGTGGTGTTGCACTTTCTTGTTTATCAACTGTCATTTATTCTGGGTTGACCTTTGAAACCAGATTTCCCTTGTCCATCATTATCATGGAATCCCTACAATGTGGAAGCAGACCATTCTGCCCAACAGGTCCATGCCACCCCTCCGAAGAGCATCCCACTCAGACCCATCCCGACCCATCCTCCTACCCTTCCCCTGTAACCCTGCATTCCCCTTGGCTAATACACCTAATTTACACACCATTGGGCACAACAGGCAAATTAACATGGCTAATTCACCTAGCCCACACATCTTTGGACAGTGGAAGGAAACCCATGCAGACACAGGAAGAAGTGAAAACTCCACACAGGCAGTTGCCCAAGGGTGGAATCAAACACATGTCCCTGATGCTGTGAGGCAGCAGTGCTAACCACTGAGCCACTGTGCCGCCCCATTATATAATGTGTCAACATGTGGTCCCTTTTTCTTGTCCAGAAGATCATTCTTGAACGCTTTAATTGGTATAGAAGCAATCACTAATTTGATGAGACTATCTGACAGCTCCTCATTGGAAAAATCATACTCATTTGTTCATGGGGTTGCTGTCTGTTTGACAACAGTTGGAGTCTGTTAGCCCTGGAGTTGATTCTTGACTTGAATTGGTCTTTCAATACCTTCCAGAACTTTCTTGGGTCTTTCCAATCATCCACATAAAGACCAAATGCGTTCTCTCTCCTTCTTGCAGATGGTAAGCACCATATTTGTAACTCCCTTCTGAGGATCTTTGTACACAGATCAGCTTGGTGTTGTAGAGAAACATTTTTGAGCTTTCTTTATCCTGTATTTTCCCTTAGGGAATCTTTGTGTCTGTGCAGTGAGGAGAATTAAATTGTGTCTCGAACATTCTATTATAGCAGCTAATGTCGCTCAGTGGGTTTCTTGCTCTACCTTCAAACCAGAAGACCCTGGGTTCAAGCCTCACTCCAGAATTTATTTGCTACTGAAGAAAAGAGCTGCTGAGGCAGGCAAGCCAGTGTGAATGGTGCCTGACCCAGCTCAGGTAAAGGTGAGGCTTAGTGACAGGAAGAACATCCACCTGTAAAACCACCGGCTAAATTCAATAGTTAAATATTTACGGTAAAGGTTACTAACCAGCATTGTGGAAACCCCGTATAAGATGAGAAAAGCCATCATAGGAACTACCTCTGCCCTACTGAAATGGGTTCATTGCCACATTTACAACTCTGATCTAACATGGTCCTAAGGTGTGCTGTGCTGTCAGAGATGTAATTCTTCAAATAATATGCTAACATTTCTGGTCAATATTTTCAACCTAATGTTAAAAATTTCTTGGTATTGTGTGTGTTACCGCTCACTCAAGGAGTCCAAGTTGCTTTGGCAACATACTTTGTGCCTGCACATTGAAGGCAGGAGCTATGACAGTGATAGTAGGTGCTGTAATATCCCTTTCATAACATGGTTGACCAGGACTGTCTCCTACTCTTACCACCAAGGCATGGGTGTGTGGAAGAAGCATTTTTTGGTTGATCCTCAATCTATTTGGCCATTTCATGAATGCACTTTTTGGCCTACGTGTCATGGGTTACAGGGACCAGAGCTTCCAATTCAGAGGCAGGGCCACTATCGACTGCCCCACAAGACCTCCTCAAAAATCTCTGAGTGCAATTATAAAATAGAGCCAGTTATGACCTGGCTAATATTGTTTGATTGGAAGGAGCACTCAGAACTGAAGGAGGCCCTCTAGCTTATAATGCCTGTGTAGCTTTCCAAAGAGCATTCCACAGTGGCTGAATTTTCTTACCAATACTTGCCATCAATGCTTAACCATATGTGGTGGTGGGCAACATGACAATGCATCCTTAGAAGGGCTGTTCTCCTCCAAAATGTTTCCTGCAAGACACTCTTACTTCAGACAAGTACTTAGAGGAACACTGAAAGAATCAAGGAGAAATGAAATTTGGCTTCAGCAAGCTTCAGAATCTAATATGAAGTTGAGAAGCTTACTGATTAATTGCCAAGGTGATTGAAGAATTAGAAGAGTTGTAGACATCAGGTCAGGTATGGCAGTCTTTGACAGTCCACTGTGTTTATCTTACTGACTCCTCGATCTGTTCAAATGAGGTTATAATTTTAGGACATTGTTTCACAATCATAATCTACTCCAGACCCCTTCATCCCCAACCCCAGTATTATGTGCTTTCTTGATGCCAAAACAAAGCACAAGAGTTATTGAGAAGGATAAGCATCTGAAGAAGGGTCCAGGCCCGAAACGTCAGCCTTCCTGCTCCCCTATGCTGCTTGGCCTGCTGTGTTCATCCAGCTCTACACTTTGTTATCATTTTCTGAAGATGGGTCTAGGTCCGAAACATCAGCCTTCCTGCTCCTCTGATGCTGCTTGGCCTACTGTGTTCATCCAGCTCTACACCTTGTTACCTCGGATTCTCCAGCATCTGTAGTTCCTACTCTCTCAGAGTTATTGAGAAGTTTGGTTTAGAGAAGATCAAGGGTTAGGACTTGGACAAGAAGCAAAACATAATCAGGATGGGGAAGTGATGAACATAATGCCATATTTGTGGATTATGAACTGAGGAAAGAGTCCTATCAGGAGCAGACTGTTGCACAAATGGTAGAACGTAAGAAGAAAATGTGAGGAGACCAAAGGAAGAAATATGTGCATTTTTGCATTGAGAAAGACAGTGACTGCAGTATGCCCTTGTGATGATCTACCAAAAGATATGATGTGAAGGTGGATATTGTTGAAGTTAGTATTGCTGGAGTGACTCTTTGCTACTCAATGAAGGTCATTGCATCCCCGTCATACATGAACTCCAGCAACCACTGGTGACTGCTCGATAAGAGGGGCCACTGACTCCTTTAGTTTAACATGGTGAGGTCAGAAGGAGCAGGAAAGGCCCCATCGGATTTAGATCTAGTTCTATTAGATCTGACTTGTCCACGAGCCATCTTCCCAACTTCCCAAGATCAGCAGGCTGTGGCAGAGTGTTCATTTGCTCCTGGAACACAATGACAATTGAAAAGAGACACAAATATGAAAATAATACAGGGCAGCATGTAGAATCTCTAATCCAAATTTCCATGATTATATGCCAGCTATTGACATAATTTAAAATCTTACATAACAGTACATCAACCCTAAATCACTCACAGAAGTGCTGCAACATGCAGAAATGAATCACGTCACTGTTCTGGACAGTTGCAAATCCTGAGCTAGACATTTCCTCACAGGAAAAGGAAGAAAATAGAAAGCTAAAGCCCAACAATTGTGTTGAATAATTCTATTTTAATAACTCCCTTTCAGCTGTGTATCGAAATCAGGATAGCCCTTTCTCCTAAAAGTATTTTGTTTCCTCCGTTAACTGGAAGAACAAATATTGACTTTGACCTTGACTAGCAGTCCACAGCTGGGCACATGATGAATAGAAAATCAAATGCTAAAGAAGTCGAAACGTTGCCAATGAGATACAGTATATTATTACATTATTAGAAATTGCAAACAACTCTCTCATGCATATCAAAACCTCCGTAACAACTTATTTGTAGCACTCAATCGTGTTGCAGGTGTAATTTTAAGGTAACAACATGTGGATGAAAGTACTATTTACATTCTAGCCATTGGTGTTAGCCCGCAGCCCTCAAAGCAGCTGCTGCAAAATACAGGGAAGTTAAAGCTTGTTTCAATGAATGTATCAGGCTGCAGGCAGCGTAAATGCTTCTTTTTCCATGACCCCCAGTAATGTTCTACTCCATTGCTGATCCTCTGTCTCCCTCCAATCAGCCCCTCTGAATTCCTCGTTCCTAAATTTAACATTGCTGTGGAATTGAGTTCCAAATCCAAAGTTGCAACAATCCACAATTCCTCATTGACAGATGAGGTACCTATGGTTAAGCATCTATAGCCCCCAACTATTTGGAGATGGGTGATGTAACAGTATGAAAGAGCCACAAAGGAATATAGTCACACTGATGAATGAACAAAAAGTTATTTTTTTTAAAGTGCTGTTCATGGGCAGCAGACATGCCAAAACAATTTACAGCTAATTGATTAAATTATTGGTTGCTCTCAACACCCATTCTCACTCCTTAATCCTTCCTGACCTAGGATGCTCTCAATTTCCATGTCCTTTTGTTTTAAATCTTCCTTCCTCTTCTAATTGCATCTCATTGAGCGATGTTTCCATGGATTTCCCACCTGTACTTCACCCGAGGATCCATTCTGCAACTGTGAACCCGGTCAGCCAATGTTGTCAAGCTATTCCATCAGAAGAGGCATCACAATTGAGAATGTTTCCACTCAACATCTGCATTGGAACATGGAAGGTGTCGTCAACAACAAATAATGCAAAGCTGTCTGAAGGGGTTTGCAAACTCAAAGAATAGGACAGAGAGTTGGTAGAGTTGGCTAAGGACTGCATGTGTGTGAGGTGTCTGGTTTATAGTTGGGATGAGCCAGGCTTTTTGAGGAAGTCTTCAAAAAGAATGTTTGAGAAGTTAAACCTTAGAATGAAGGTCTTGGCCACAACAGGGATTGTTGACTGAGGACTCAATTGTGATGCCTCTCATGAGAGGGAAGTTTGGTATTTGCAACAAACTAGATGTGCAGAAGGCTCAACTTGTAGGTAAACAGAACAGTGTGGTTGCATGTCGCACAGAGAAGAATGAATGCGTGACCAATCTAATGAACACAGTGCCAGAAACACCCAGGTCTTGGCAGGAATCTATCTAGTTGGCCTCAGTACTGCTTGTGTTGAGTGGGAGTTACTGGATAACGCTCAGGAACAGTAGCCCTTCCTGACTATTTCCCTAAGGTCCTGAAATGATTCATAATAATTAGCATGAGTCAAGTCTCAGTTTTAAAAAAAGTTAACTCAGCGAAGACCAGGAATAAAACTTGTGATCTACTGAATCCTATGGTTTAGTACTGCAGTACAGATACACTGACAGATTAGAAAAATTTCACTTTCTTCTTCTTTAATTTACTGCTGGCAAATTGTTAAGATGCAGAACAGAATTGGAATTTTGAAAACCAACAGTTCTTTCAGTAGGAAACAAGATATTTGACCTATGCAAATAAGCATTGGCTGTGGAAATAACTGTTAAAATGTGCTAGTTATACATCAACCAGGTTTCTGTGAAAGGAAGTTGCATATTCTACTGAGGGCACGACAAGGGGATCTGTGCTAGATATTCATTCTCCAATACTTACTTCTCGACTAGTCACAGCCTCTGTCTTTTGAGATTAATATCTGCTCTGTGTTGGTGTGACCACATGCCCATAGCAAGAGATTCCTCAGCATGTGTACTGAACTTTGGATGTTATTGATACCCCAACAAATCTGTCTTAGGGAAGGAGGACTGAGGTAAAATCAACTGTCGACTAAGATGGTTGTCATTTTTACATGCGAAGACAAATGAGCTGGTTAAATACACACAATATCCTTACCTCTGAAACAGTAACACACTCATGTCCACACTATTTCGATCATGTTTAGAGCAGAGTTATTTTCTCCTGAATGCAATGTTACAATATCACTGCCCTCTCTTTGATCTATTTCTATGTTCACAAGGCAGCAAATCGCTTCCCAGTATTGTTTAATTTAATATTGTGTTAACACAAAAGAGAGCCCAATGCCTTGTTTTCTGCTTAGATTTTGTACCCCAAATGTGATGAGAAAATTTAAAAATGTACATTCATACCCAGCCTGTCAGCATGTGCTGGCAACTCTACAGTGTATCTCCCATCACCATTTGTCTCACAGTTTTATTCCAGTTATTTATAGATTTGATAAAACTTATTTCGTATTCTCCAAACTGCTGCAGAATATCAATCCAGATTGCTCCCCCAGTGATAGAACCAGTAAGTGATCAGATCTGAGTTTGGCAGGAGTTTTAGTCTGCAAGAGAGATCCCATAAACTGAAGTGTGCAGCTAATTCTCACAAAAAATAAGATGTACTGCAGTCACGCTTTCACTCCCCTCCACGATGTTTGGTTAGAGTCAGTTCTCCAACATTTTGCACTTTTTATTGATGCACAGTGATGCCAACAGCATGGGTTCAATTTTTGCACCAAATGAGGTTACCATGAAGGGGTCTCCTCACTTCGCCCTCACTCGAGTTGTGATGACCCTCAGGTTAAACCACCACTCGTCATCCCTCTAATGAGAGAGGAGCCCTTTGGTCTGGTAGGATTATGACAACTTTACGGTTTTAAGTTGGGTTAGAGTTCATTATCAAAATGTCTCATAATCATAGAGACATACAGCATGGAAACAGACCCTTTGGTCCAACTCGTCCATGCTGACCAGATATCCCAAATTAATTGAGCCCCATTTGCCAACGTTTGGCCCATATCCTTCTAACCCCTTCCAATTCTGTACCCATCCAGATGTCTTTTAAATATTGTAATTGTACCCTCCAGCCCCAATTCCCCTAGCAGCTCGTTCCATACATGCACCACCCTCTGCATGAAAATGTTGCCCCTCAGATCCCTTTTAAACCTTTCCCTCTCACATTAAGCCTATGCCCTCGAGTTTTGGACACCCCCACCCTTGGCTATTCACCCTTTCCAATCCCCTCATGATTTTAGAAACCTTTATAGCGTCACGCCTCAGTCTCTGATTCTCCAAGGATAAAAGCTCCAACCTATTCATCCTCTCTCTATAACTGAAACCCTTCAATCACAGCAACATCCTTGTAAATCTTTTCTGAACCCTTTCAAATTTAACAACATTTTTTCTAGAGCAGGGAGACCAGAATTGAAAGTAGTATTCTAAAAATGGCCTCACCAATATCCCGTACTGCCGCAACATGACATCCCAACTCCTATTGTCAATGTTTAGACCAGTGAAGGCAAGCATTCCAAATGCCTTCTGCACAACCCTGTCATTCTGCAACTCCATTTTCAAGTTGGGAGGTGATGGCCTAATGGCACTATCGCGGGACTGTCATCCAAAGACCCAGGTAATATTCTGGAGAACCAGGTTCCAATCACACCACGGCAGATGGTGGAACTTGAATTCAATAAAAATCAGGAACTAAAAGTCTAATGATAACAATGAAACCATTGCTGATTGTTGGGGAAAGACCCATATTTTTCACTAATGTCCTTTACAGAAGGAAACGGCCATCCTTACCTGGTCTGGCCTGCATGTAACTCCAGACCCACAATGTGATTGACACTTAACTACCCTCTGGGTATTTAGGGATGGACAATAAATGCTGGCCTAGCCAGCAACGCCCACATCCAGTGAATGAAAAAAGATACTATGCATCTGCAGCTGAAGGTCTCTTTGTTTGGCAATGCTCCTCAGGGCCTTACTGTTGACTATATAAGTCCAGCTCTGGTTTGCTTTATCAAAATGCAACACCTCGCATTTATTTAAATTTAACTCCACTGCCACTCCTCAGCGCATTGGCCCATTTGATCAAGGTCTCGTTGTACGCTGAGATAATCTTTTTCACTGTCCACCACACCATTTATTTTGGTATCATCTACAAACCCACTAACCATATCTCCTACATTCTCATCCAATCATTTACATAAATGACAAAAAGTAGTGGATACAGCACTAATCCTTGTGACATACCACTGGTAACAGGCCACCAGTCTGAGAAACAACCCTTTACCACTACTCTCTGCCTCCTACTTTGAAGGTAATTTTGTATCCAAATGGCTAGCTCCCCCTGGACCCAATGTGGTCTAACGTTACCATCCCATTTACCGTGCAGAACCTTGTCAAACACCTTGCTAAAGTCCATATGGACAACGTCCACTGCTCTGCCTTCATCAAACTGCTTTGCTTCCTCTTCAAAAAACTCAATCAGGTTAGTGAGGCACAATTTTCCATGCACAAAACTACATTGACTATCCCTCATCAGTCCTTGCCTTTATAACTGCATGTACATCCTGTCTCTCAGAATCTCCTCCAACAACATACCACCACTGACGTAAGACTCACTGGTGCATAGGTATCTTGCTTTTCCTTACAGCTTTTCTGAAATAATGGACCCCAAATATTCAACCTTCCAGCATCTCACCTGTGGATGTCTACAGTACAAATATCTCAGAAGGGGCCCAGTAATCTCATCCCTAGCTTCCCACAAAGATCTGGGATACACCTCTTCCCCCATGCTGGAGAGAGTGTGTTTGTTGAAACTTTTCAAGATGTTCCTGTGAGTTTTTGGAATGTTGGACCAGCTTGACAACAGAATCACCCTCTTTCACAACGCCCACCTTCTGCTTCACTCCCTAGTTTTGCACATGCTCAATCAATTTCACCAGCTTGCTGACTGACAACACTTTCCACTTTCTTGTGGATTTTGCCATCGTTGCAAACTTTATACGTTGCTTCACAGAGGAAACTCAAAGAAATGAAATCATGGCTTGTACAGCATTCTACATCTGAACATGCTCAGGTCTAATCAACCCTCTCTGATTCATTAGTGGGCCAAACAAGAAGCTTGAACACAGCTTCTGCCTACTTATGGCAGTGTTCTTGCTCTTTGGATGAGAGATGATTGAGAATTTCGACTCAGTGGGATTCCATGGTTACCAAAATTCTTATTTCACTTCTTGACTCCCCATGACCTGTTCACGAGTAAACAAGGCACCAGTTGGAAGTGTAATGCGATGTTCCCCATTTGCTTGGATGAGAACAGCTCCAGAAACATTAAAAAAAACTCAAGGTTCATCCAGGACAATGCAACAGCTGGATTGATCCCATCCCCCATACCATATCTTAAATATTCACTCTGTCTACTGCAGCTGCTTCACAGCAACAATCCATGCAATCTACAAGATGCACTGTAGCAAATTGCCAAAATGTCCTATGACAAACATCCTGATCTTGTAAATTCTACAATCTGAAAGGACAAGGCATGAGAGCTTCATCAAGTTCTGCACCGAGTCATACACCATCCTGACTTGGAAATATGTGGCTGTTCTTTCATTGCCACTATGACAACTCCCTTCCTAACACAATAAAGGGATGTAGCCCCACCACTTAGTCCATTGCAGTTCAAGGAAGCTTCATGAAGCCAAAGAGGGACATCCTACCAAATGTCTGCCAACCAGCTCTTACTCATATCAAGTCACACTCCACTATTAACCCTGCGCTTGCTGACTTACTTTGATTCCCAGCCAAGTAATGTCATGGCTTTGACATTCTCGGTCTCATTTACCAATCTGTCCCTTGCTTTACCTCTCCTCATTGCTGTAATTTTCTCCAGTCCTAAAACTTTCCAAGATATCTGCAGTCCTCTAATTCTAGTTTCTTAAAATTGCTGATTTAAGCCTCTCTACTGTTGGAGGCCATACCTTCAAGTTGGCCAGGCTTTACATTCTGCAATATGCTCCTTACACCTCTCCACTTCACCACCAGGAATGTTTTTAAGACACTCCCTGAAGCCTAGCTGTTTGACCAAATGACCTAATGTCTCCTTATGTGGGGCTTAGTGTCATATTTTATTTTATACTATAAGAAGTGCTGGGAGGTTTTCATGTTAAAGGCCCGTTATAAATATAGGTTACTGTTCTATGTGGGAACATAAAATTCCATTTACATTGTTGCACCTGCTTCAGGCCCAATTCAGGTGTAAACATTTCAAAAATGTACAGATGATTTGGCAGAACTTCCTTATGACTCATTGGAGAGAAGCAGGCTAAGAGGGGATTCAGTAGAGACATACAAGATGATCAGAGGATTAGATAGGGTAGACAGTGAGAGTCTTTTTCTGAGGATGATGACTTCAGCTTATACAAGGGGGCATAGCTACAAATTGAGGGGTGATGGATTTAAGACAGATGTCAGAGGCAGGTTCTTTACTCAGAGAATGGTAAGGGCATGGAACGCCCTGCCTGCCAATGTAGTCAGCCACATTAGGAGCATTTAAACAGTCCTTGGATAAGCATATGGACAATGATGGGATAGTGTAGGGGAGGGGCTTAGATTAGTTCACAGGTCGGCGCAACATCAAGGGCCGAGGGGCCTGTTCTGCGCTGTATTGTTCGATGTTCTATGTTCTAAACCAGATCCAAAAGGATTAGCATCTACATTTGCTTGTGTATTTTGCAGTAAATGCTAAAATATTAAATTCTGGAAAATCCACACAAGTGTCAATATGAAAATGTAACAACAACTTTAGACATTAGCAATATGATTACCTGGCTTCTCGACAGATATTGACTTATATCTTTGCAGAATTAATAATTTCCAGAAGGACTACAAGTCAATTTTATGCAACATGTTTTCAAAAATGAACTCCTTGATGCTCAATGTAATTCCAGTGCATCTGCATTGTATTTACTTGCAATTCAATATATTTTTCATGAGATGCCATATCCAGAACAAAATACAGGACACTCATTGGAATCTGACCTGGGTGCAAGTCTGTGTTTTGCATGCCAATATCCTTGGGATGGAACAGTCAGTCACTGAAGATTACAGCATTGGGTCTGTGGTTAACTTTCTCTGTGTCAGACAATCACAGGACCCAGTCCCAGTCTTAAGTGTCAAACATGTAAGCCACATGGCACATCAGTTTCCAACTAAGGGAGTACTAGTGTTTCACAGCCACCACATTTTGGAGACAAAGTTAAACATAGGCCCTTCATTGTGAAAGATCTATGGCGCTCTTTCAGAAAAAGCAAGCACTCCCAGTTTTCTCACCAATATTTATTCTTCAAACCATATTATTAAAATCTAATTAACTGGCCATTTACACACTACTGCCTGTGGGATTTTTCGGTGCAAACTTGGTTGCCACACTTCATGTATTACAACAGTGATTACACTTCAGAATTATTTAATTGGCCGTAAAACATTTTGACAATTCCATGACATCATAAAAGTTACTGAACAAATCAAACATTTTGATCCAAACGAGGGTTAGCTTTCAATCTTATCTGCTCTACACCACCTTAATTGCTTCTTCATAAAGCCAGCAAAGCACTTCTGGTTGTTTAACAGAAGGGAACAGTGATTGACTCGGTAAGTATGGGCTACTTATTTAAAATATCTACTATTTAAATAAGAGGCTTAAACACTGTTATCCTTTTGGGCTGACTTTTATCGACATTGCAGATGCTTTGCACCAGACCAGAAAGCAGGAGTCAACCTTGCCTCAGTTACTTCAATTTAGAGAACATCACCAGGACTATGCCTTAACTGAGGGTGGTGCCCAAACTCCGAGCTGCAAGCCTAATCTTGGTGAGGCACCTTTCAATACAACGTAAATTTAGCTCAAAGAGCTGGGGCTAGACAGGTAGGCTCTAACATTCAAATGGCAAGAGTGTAGATCACTTGCAACTTCTGTAATGTACCAGACTTGGAGGTTTCCTTAGCATGGTCTTGAGCAGCTGGGTAGTATCAAACATTTTTCCCTGTGTTCCAACAACTCGTTGTGCCTCTTCCCAGTTTATCACTCCATCACCAGTTGCCATGTCCTCACTTAGCTCTAGAATCATTCCCAAAAATTTTTCACCTGTCTAGACTCCTTTTAAACTGAGTATTTGACCAAATTTCGCCCACCTTCCCTCTTTTCCTTTGTATTCCTTTTTATACTCCTGTAAAGCAGTTTACAATATTTTACAACATAAATGTAAAAAGTTATAGTTTGCTATACTTCAAATAGACTAGTTTAACTTGACATCTTAGAGAGAATAAATTCATATGCTTATATTTTAGAATAAACTAGTTTCCAGGCAGCATTCAGAAACCTACAGCAAGCTTGTGCACCTCTTGCGTACCTCATGACTAAAATCTCTCCTCCATGGCACCAGGCCAAAGCGTCACCCTGATGCTTCAGTTTAAAGACATAATGTTTGGATTGTGAACAGTATTTGCTGTGATCTCACTAAAATGGAATGTATAAAAGAGTCCAGGCATTCTTGAAGTAGTATTTAGAGTACTTAAAGTGTAAGCAGAATATATGAGACAGCAATTATTGAGAAATATCTTTTTGTTGTATTTAGGGGCATATGAATGGAACTGCCCTCTGAGAATGGATATACAGCGTATATACAGCATATTATTTGTTTCAAAGTGAGTATTGTCTCCTGTTATCTATAAATGGGCTGGTTGAACAAAGTCAATACTCCACCTATTGAGAACAGCCAAAGGAACATGCTGCATGATTCAACCAGATAAACATCGGCATGTTTAACTTATGACCTGACACCACACAACTGTGCAAAATCATGGACCAAATCCAGTGTCAGTGCGATGGCTGCACCTTCATCTTCACAATGTCACACTCTGTCACCACACCCTGCTGCATAAATGTTGCCTCAGTCAGACGGGTTGGGCTGCTTCAACTGATGTGGGTGCTGTGCTGTGAGAGGTGGAACATCATCCTGCTTTAGCTCTGCTCCAAATGGATGCAGGGGACCACCAGATGGGACATTATTGGCATCCACTCAGCGCCACTATGTAACCTGACATACATCCTATGTACATCATAGCACTGCCTACGTTTACACATTGCTGTTCAATGCAGCCCCTCTAACAGGGAAACCCATCCTGCCTTCCACAACTTGTTCTTTTTCAGTGACCTAGCAGCCTCCATGACTCCCTCTTAGATTGTGGTGACAATATGCCCTCTCATGGGCACTGTAAGCCCAATTTTGCCTGCGAGGACTAAAGAAAATGTTCTACAGGCCTCAACCTTCAATGCAAGTGACCCACACACCTAAGGATTGCATGTGTCAGCACTGGCAAACATAAGCAACACTGAAGTGGCTCTGAAGCTGAGAGGTCAGTAAGAGCCAGAGGCACCAATGTTTAGGAACAGTCTGCGCCCTCGCGTTGCTGAAGGTTGAAAATGCCTGTCATAGGCAGCACAGTGTGGAGCTGGAGGGACACAGCAGGTCAGACAGCATCGGAGCAGCAGGAGATAACAAAATGTGGAGCTGGATGAATACAGCAGGCCAAGCAGCATCTTAGGTGCTGCTTGGCCTGCTGTGTTCATCCAGCTCCACACCTTGTTATCTCGGATTCTCCACAATCTGCAGTTCCTATTGTCAGAGGGGCAGGAGAGTCAATATTTTGGTACCCTTCATCAGGCCTGTAATGGGGTCGGGGGCTTGTAAGCGCAGTGCCTAAGTGAATAATGCAATTGAATTTCTTTCTGCACTTGACCCACTTTCTGGAGAGCACATCGACCCAGGTCTGCCAGGTATAGGTGTGGGAAACAGGCCATCTCTATGCAGCCTCTGAACAAAAGAACACCACTCGCCTCTGCCTCAAGGAAAGACAGAAGAGTTCTTTAAAAATATGCAAGTTTAACTATCTTTCACTGATAGCCATCAGTTTTCTTTAAATTCAGATAAATTTCATCATTGCCAACCCAGTCCCAGACCTTGATTTGCTTCGCAAGGCAAAATCAAAGATTTATTAAACCATGTTCTGTAAATATAATTCTAGGGTTTTTTTGGTGGCTACTGCTTCAGGTAGCTCACTCTTCACCAGTCATTTGTAGGTGTTATTCCCCTCTACCATCTCCTCTCCCTGCACTTATTTCTGATCTGCACTTTTCTGTCTCCAGTGCCAGGGCTGTACAAGATCGGGTATTAAAGAGAAAAAGAAAATCTTGCGTTTATAATGGCATGCTGCACAACCTGTTTCTGCGGGCAATCTAGTGATAAATTTGCTATAAAGGGGCTGAGTTTGTCCTGCTACATAGTCTATTCTGCATCCTGGAGAGAAGAGCCAAAATTCAAGGAATAGGGTATGCCCTTTGGCAACTTCAATGAAAAGGTGAAAATAGTAATGAAGGGACGTGCAAATAGCTATGGGGTTATTGTTGCTTTCATTCATATTACATGGTAGTGTTGTTTTGTGCTGTGTTGATGATTGTCTTGAATACCTCAATGCTCTAACAGTGCCCCAGGCAAGTCTTTATTATGCACATATTTCTCTGGCATACGATTTTCCCACTCTCCATGCTATGTCCAAAACAATCTTGTGCCAACAAACGTCAGTAAATTAGTCTCCAAAACCAAACAGTACCCTGTCACAGGATTGTTCCACTAAGTGCCATTTTAAACCAGACTAGCCAAACACAAGCAAATTTTCTGCTTTAGCATGAGAAGGCGCAGATGCAAATGTTTAATCTGTGTGGATGAAGCAGAGATAACACTTCAAAGCCAAAGGACAACATGGGTCATTTATTCAGAAATGTGACCCCCCTCATGCTTGGGACAGACTGATTCATCCACAGCATCTCAAACAAAGGACATTGATGATAATGAACACACATATATGAGCCTCACATAATGCATCTTTTTCTCTTCCTGTTTCCAGAATCCCCTTCTTTTACTGAAAAGTGCATGATTTCTGCAAGAATTGGTCAGTTGAAATTTCTCCATGATTGAGTATTATATCTGTTTATGAATTACTTGCTTCTAACTGTGGTATAATCTTGTGGTGGCATCAGGACACAACACTACAAGACACACACAACATTTGACATCATCACAGGGTGGCTGAAACAAGGGAATGTGACGTTTTCCCAGTGGTGATGCCTCCCATCTCGAAGATTGTAAAATTTGTAAAGGTCCAACATTGCATTCCTCCTACAGTACCATGACTCACCAACAGACAGAAGAAATCTGCTGGATGATTCTATTTTAATCTCTCGCAATGCGTCACTGAAGGAATGAAAAATGTTAATTCCTCAAAGGCTTGTGGTTTGTGCAAGGTGATACATCGAAAACTCACAGCCGGAACTGAATCTGCCATCGCATTGAGGCGGAGGAATAAGGAAAGCAGGAAGCATCACACCAAAACAGTGACTCGTTATATTCTGATCGATTGAAATGACTGAAAGCTTCAAATTCTTGAATTTTAAAGGGTTTTAGAGTGGGTGGATTCAGAGTATTATGCCAGTCGTACTGATTGCTTTCATATGAACATAGAAATTACAAGCATGCCATTTGACCCCCCAGCCTGCTCTGCCATTTAATTTGATCATGGATGATCTGTTTGTGGCTTCAACTCTGCATTCCTGCCTACCACAAATAACCTGTGCCTCCTTTGTTAGTTAGTAATCCATCTACCTCTTGTTATGACTCACTTAGGATAATGCACTGGAAATCAAGCCCCACTATTCCTACAGTCATCATAAATATGAAAAACTCTGGTCAAACTATCCAAAGTCTCCACTTTGAATTCAGGTTAATACAAAACCAGAGCAGAATTCTGTATTTGAAGGAAACTGTTTGCTATAAAAAAACTTGCTTTAACCAATGGCAAGCAGGAAATATTAATTGCTAGCTTATAACTCTGTAATTTTATCTCTACCCCTTCTTATACCCCCTTCACAATTAGACAACAAAAACAGACAAGACATGGATACTAAAGGTAGGGAAAGCAAAATAATTCAGGAAAGACAGCTCACTAGCACTAGTTACTGAACTGAATTTGCTATTTTCTTTCTTTTCCTCTCAATTCCTTTCAGTTCTTTGTTGTTGACACAAGGTTGTTTGCATGCCAATTTGATCTTTCATTCACTGGTCGAGAGTTCATCCTTTCATGGTCTTTTAGGGCATCTTATTCCTCCTTCAACTGGGGATTTGCAGGAAAGCTGAATAGAAAACAGCCAGCTTTACCTGAAGGCTTTCTCTTCCCCTCACACAGCAATGCGATGCATATGGAGAAATTTTTGCTTTCTCTTCGCAGGTCAGGTGGTCCTTTGTGGTTTTGAATTCACACAAGCCATAGCCAGCGGTCAGGAATCAATCACAATGTTGTTGTTAAGCAATTGTCCTTTCATTCAGAACCCATTGACTCCGTGGTTTCTGCTTTTTGATCTAGATGTTCTAGGGGAAAGCAACATTTTATATACAATTCACAGTGAGATGCAGTAAACATGATTTTTAAAACTGCAGCCATTTCTTTTCACAGTTTCCTTGGTTTAAAGCAGTATTCTTTTTAAAGTCCTCAGTTCAAACATGGAGGAGATAAAAAGAACAACTGTGCACCCTATTCCAGGGACTGTATGATTGGCTCTGGACAATGGAACTAACCATTTCCCCTCTGGAGCCCCCTTTATTCGCCACAATGGTAACTTCCGTCCAGTGGAGCTGCTGGCCCTCTGGCTACTCTGCAACTCATGGAAGAGGTTGGTGTAGTGAATGGCCTCTCATCTATAACAGAGATGATAGCACCAAGTGTGGACAGTTAATTGCCAGGTTATGTTTCCATGTGATTGGAGATTCCCTGATATTGTCAGGCAGGTTTTCCCCTAATCTTCCAACTCGGGAATAGGGCCACCACCAAAAACCTGTAAGCTCCCTAACCACACATTTGTTACATGAACATTCAGGGTTGTTGGTAAATTCTATTTCCTTATATTTTTACTTAATATTTTGATTGATCTACCAATAATGTACACTCAAAAAGCTCCAAGCTTTATAGAAATGTTCACACAAGTAATTTCTGTTGCCTCATCCTAAGTACTGTACTCCAGAAGGATACACAACATGTGCCCTGAGTCCAGAGAGCTTAGGAACAGCCTGTAAAAATACAACACTAATCATACACGTGCACACAGTAGGCTACCATGAAGTTACCTGTACAGAATGCTGGTCAGCTACCTCTCGTTTGACGAAACAAGGCATGCAGGAAGATTCCAACATCCCGTGACTGATCCTATCCATGAAGCATATTGGTCAATCTTCAACAATGAGCTGGAATGCTGTGCATGCATCAGTGTAATGATTAGCAAGTCAGCTGTGAACTCCTAGAGATTGCATATCCAGGGTTGTATGGGCCAGATTTCCAAACTATGAACTGGAAAACTGTTTGGAAAGAAAAATCTTTACATAGAAAATCTCAATGCAATTTCAACTTTCATTCATTGAACCGCAACAAAGAGGACAGAAGCATTTATATGCTCCCAGTGCTGTGTTGGTAAGCTATGTTAACAGTTGCATTCCAGATGCTCCTTGAAAATTCTGATCAGAACTTTGAAGATTTCACTTTGAGTGCACAACAAAGTTATAACAATGCACTTTGGAGACACATACGCGATTCAAGAACAGCTTCTTCCCTGCTGCATTCAGACTTGCGAACAGATCTCTAATACATGAGAATTGATCTTTCCCTGATCTTTCTCTGTAGCTATAACACCATATTCTGCAACCCTTTCCATTACCCAATGTGATATAATTTGTCTGGTTAGCACGCAAAATTGGCTTTATGGTAGGAGACGCAGAGTAATGATGGAGGGCTGTTTTTATGGACTGGAGGCCAACAAGCAGCAATGTTCTGTAGGGATTGGGGGTCAACTTTGTTTTGTCATTTATATAAATATTGGATGAAAATAGAGGAGGCATTAATAAGTTTGCAGATGGCATTAAAACTTGTGGTATAGCGGACAGTGAAAAAGGTTAGATTCAGATTCCAAAGAGATCTTGACCAACTGAAGAGTGGCAGATGGAGTTTAATTTGGATAAGTGTGAGGTGTTGCAGTTTGGAAATACAACAAGGACAGGACTTAGATAGTTAATGGTAAGGCCCTAGGTAGTGCTGTACAACAGAGAGATCTATGAGTTCAGGTACATAATTCTTTGAAATGTATGGCACAGGTTGACATGGTGGTTAAGAAGACATTTAGCATGCTTGCCCTCATTGCTCAGACCTTTGAGTACAGGAGTTAGGACATCATGTTGAAGTTGTACAGGATGTTGGTGAGGCTCTTCTGGAGTACTGTGTGCTGTTCTGGTCACCCTGTTACAGGAAGGATGCAATTAAACTGGAGAGGGTTTAGGAAAAAAATCACCAGGATGTTGCAGAGAATGGAGTGTTTGAGATATAAAATAGACTAGAAAAGATGAGAGATTCTTTACTGGAGCATAGTAGGTTGAGGGGTGACATTTTTGAGGTTTATAAAATCATGAGGGTCACAGACAGTGTGAATGACAAGGGTCTTTTCCTTGGGGTGGGGGAGTTCAAAGCTAAGGGTTATACTTTTAAGATGAGAGGAGAAAGATTTAAAAAGGAAACAAGGGGCAACATTTTTACACAGAGAATGGTTCATGTGTGGAATGAAATGCCCGAGAAAGTCGTGGATGCACGTACGTACAGATGCAATGTTTAGAAGGCATTTGGATAAGTTCATCAATGGGTAAGGTTTGGAGAGATATGGGCCAAGCGCAGGCAAGTGGGACCGCTTAAGTTTAGGATCATGGTTGGCGTGGACTAGTTGGTCTAAACGGTTTGTTTCCATGCTGTATGTCTCCGAGACTCTATAAAACAAAACTTTTAACCGTATCTCCGCACAAGTGACAATAATAAATCAAATCAGATGTATCACATTCATTATTCCAGATGATGTGTAGGATACAATAAATTCAAGTGTGAGTGCATAGCTATGTATAAACAATAGAATCAATAAATTAGGATACATACAGAGATGATTAGAAATAATAGCTAAACCAGTTTACTTAACATTAATTATCAACTTGACTAAAGTGCTTCCCATAAAACATGTGACCCCACCCCGCAAAAAGAATTTGTGGATAACTCTTGTTACTTATATGTACTCTGCTTAACCTTCTTTATGTATATCGAATGCATAATTTTAGAATTCTCAGCCCTAGATAAAATCAATCAAAAGCCATCAATTACAAGCAAAGAACTGATAGTGGTTGAAGCTTTCTGCAAAGGTCTGCATTCTGCACCATGTCATTCTCTACTTTGATCTTCTGCATGTCTCGTTGTCATGCGTATGTGTGCTCCCACATCTCTGCAAGGTTTATCAAAAGATACTTCTTATCATTTTATTATTCCATCCCCATACCCAGGGGGTCAGCTGCTGGTCAGGTAACGCACACAGCGGAGGACAACAGACAGGTCCTGACAATTGGGGAGGGACCAGGCTACAGACAGTGAGTGGCATCAGTTTGATCACAGCGTTGTCCACAGGTCTAAACGTGTAAACATTTGGTCACAAACAGGGGCCAGAGTGAGAGCGACAGTAGGAACTGCAGATGCTGGAGAATCTGAGATAACAAGGTATAGAGCTGGATGAATGCAGCAGGCCATGCAGCATCATAGGAGCAGGAAAGCTGACGTTTCGGGGCCTAGAGCCTCCTTCAGAAAGAAAGGCCTTCTTCTGGCCTGCTGTGTTCACCCAGGTCTACACTTTGTTATGTTAGAGTGAGAGACCTCACTTCGCAGAAGGATGATTTGATGGGTCAGGGAGGAGGGTGACCCTGCTTTTCTTCCTGACCACAGAAACTCTATGAGAGTCACTGACCTTCCATCTCCTTCCTTCCACTCCTGGGGAACTCAGCAAGCAAAAGCTACATTTAAGTCAGGCTCCCAATGCTATTGTAGATGCATGACTTAAGTATGGTAACAAGGTGCCCAACTTCTCAAGAAGGGACATTTGCACAGTGTGGCAACAGGAGGATATCCATCGGTTTGGGACAAAGTTTATGTTTTTTAGCGTTTAATTCTTCTGCAATATTCTCATATCCATCACAAAGAATTTAATCCCCCCACCAGGACAAGTTTGCTGCCCAGGGTCTTTAAATAACTACATAGAAAATACAGCAGTAGGCCATTCAGCCCTTCAAGCCTCCTCTGCCATTCAATATGATCGTGGCTGATCATCCTGCTCCGTATCTGTTCCTATTTCTCGCCATACCCTTTGATCCCTTTGGTTTTAAGAACCATATTTAACTCCTTGAAAAACTTCAATGTTATAGTTTCAGCCAATGTCTGCGGCAGAGAATTCCAGAGGTTCTCATCCCATCTCTAAATGATGCACTGTGTCCTTAAACTGTGACCCCCTGGTTCCAGACTCCCTTGTTATCAAGAACATCTTTTCTGTGTTTATCCTGCCTAATCCTGTTAGAATTTTATAGGTTTCTATGAGATCCCACTCATTCATCTAAACTCCAGTGATTATCAACCTAACTGATCCTGTCTCTCTCATGTATCAGTCCCGCTATCCCGAATCCATCTGGGAAATCTTCGTTGCACTCCATGCATGGACGGAACATCCTTTCTCAGGTAAGGAGACCAAAACTGTACAAATACTTCCACTAATGCCCAGCTTACACTCTCACAGCCAAATGAGGCCCTTAACTCAGCATTTGAAGGCCTCATTCCCACACTGTTCACTTACTTGTGAAGTTCTGGGGGTTCCTTCATTCAAAGGCACTAAATCCCTGACTGAGGGACCTGTCAATGGGATACAGGCTAGCTGACAGTCACTCCTTTATGTCTCACAGACTGATCTTAGTCAGTCGTTTCTTGATCGTTTTTAAATTCACAATTTTTGATTATTAAATACTTAAGTTTCAGGAGGTGCAACTTCTTAAAGACTGCACTTTTTTTTCTATTCACTTGTGAGATATGGATGTCACTGGCTGGTCCTAGCATTTCTTGCCCATCCCTAGTTGCCCTTAAGAAGGTGGGGGTGAGCTGCCTTCTTGAACCGCTGCAGTGCTTCTGCTGTGGGTTGACCCACAATGCCATTAGGGAGGGAATTCCAGGATTTTGATCCAGTGACAGTAAAGGAACAGTGATATATTTCCAAGTCAGCATGGTGATTGGCTTGGAGGGGAACTTGAAGGTGGTGGTGTTCCCATGTATCTGATGCCCTTGTCTTTCTAGATGGACGTGGTCATGGAAGATGTTGCCTGAGGATCTCTGGTGAATTTCTGCAGTGCATCTTGTAGATAGTACACACTGCTACTACAGAGCGTCGGTGGTGGAGGGCAGGGATACTTGTGGATGTGGTGCCAATCAAATGGGCTGCTTTGTCCTGGGTGGTGTCAAGCTTCTTGAGTGCTGTTGGGACTGCACCCATGCAGACAAATGGGGAGTATTCCACCAACTGGTTTGATAACAAGCTTGATAATTGACTCTAGGTTAGTTATTTAACTATGGTGGGCAGCAGATGACTCCAGGCCGAGCAAATTATGGGGCTAACTGGGAAGTTGGTGAACGTAGTAAACTGGGAACCTATCCTCTTCTATATTACCATTGCCTAAAGCTCACTCAGCAGTGGCACGTACACTGCAGTCCACTGTATTAGCTAAAGTAACAATTCTTTCAGAAAAACATATTATTTATCTTAGGATGCTGTCTCAATCGAACTGGTACAAGAAAACCTCCCCTCTGATCCTTTCTCCTTAGATGCTGCTGTTGCATATTTCCAGTTTTTTGTGGTTACTGATTTCACTTCATGTTTTTTTTTCTTTATTCATTCACGGGATGTGAGCATGTCTTGCTGAGGATGTCAGCATTAATTGTCAAACCCCTGGGTACCCTGGACAAGGTGGATCTGAGCTGCCTTCTTGAACCACTACAATCAATACAGTGTAGGTAGACTCAGGATGTCATTGGGCAGGGTGTTACAGGAGTCTGACCCAATGAAGCTGAAGAAATGGAGATGGATTTCCCATTGCAGGTGGTGGGGCTCACTTGTATCTGCTGTCCTTGGCTTTCTAGATGGAAGTGATCATGGGTTTGGAAGGTGCTGTCTGACGACCTTTGGTGAATTTCTGCAGTGCATCTTGTAGATGGGACACACTTCTGCTACTGAGCACTAGTGGATGCTTGTTGAAGTGCCAATCAAGCAGGATGTCCTGGATGGTGTCAAACCTCTTGACTGTTGCTAGAGCTAGACTCATCCAGGCACATGGGGAGTATTCCATCACACTCCTCACTTGCGCTTTGTAGATGGTTAGACTTCAGGGAGTCAGGAGGTGAGTTACTCACTGTAGTATTCCTAGCCTCTGACTTGCTCTTGTAGCCCCAGTATTTATATGGCGTGTCCAGTTCAGATTTTGATCAGTGGTAATCCCCAAGAATATTGTAGTGGGGAATCAGTGAAGGAAATGCCATTGAAAGTAATTGAATAATGGTTAAATTTTCTCATTGGAGATGTCTTTACCCAGCAGTTGTGAAAATGTTACTTGCGACTTATCAATCCAAATCTGGATATTGTCATAGAGTCATGGAATCATATAGCATGGAAATAGACCCTTTGGTCCAACCACATTTCCCAAGCTAAACTAGTCCCACTTGCCTGCGTTTGGCCTATATCCCGCCAAACCTATTCATGTACCTGTCCAAATATCTTTTCAATGCGTAACTGTATCTGCATTACCACTTCCTCTGGCAGTTTACTCCATAATGTGAATTACCCTCTGTGTGAAAATATTGCCCCTCAGGTCCCTTTTAAATCTTTCTCTCCGTGCTGCATTTGGACACGGACTGCTTCGGTATCAGAGGCGTTGTTAATAGTGCTTAGATGGGGAAGGTGGTTGGGGTTTAGATGGGAAGGAAGTTTGCATTTGAGACAGGAGATCAATAGAGAAAATGTGCCTGCCAGGTAACCTTGAATGGGGTTGGGGGAGGGAGGGAGAGGTGGGCAGCTGGGTCCCTTCTATTCTCTGGATCTGTAGCAAGGCTACAGTAATCAGGATATGCCATTTCAATGTCTTCAACCTGTAATGGTAAAATCACTGTATGTATTATCACAATTTTTCTTACCTCTGACATGCAGCCTTGTCCTCATGACCTTGTGGTTCTCCAACTCATGAATGGGCTTGATACCACTGGTTAGGAAGGGGTCAGGAAGGAAAGGCAGTTGCCTCTGTTATGGCAATGAAGTTGGATCAAAGTCACTCAAGGCCCTAATTATTTTTTTCATTTCTCTCCTCTGACTCAGCCTTCTCTACAATGTTAATATGTGCACTGGCCTTTACCACTCTTGGAGCTAGGTGTCAAAATAGGCAATGAGATATTCTGTTTCTGAAATGGAGGGTGTAGACCGGAAATTTTGGTTCAGTCTGACCGAGAGCGCACAAAACAAGACCAGGGTGAGCTTGTTGGCCTGGCTCCTTTCCAAGCATATAAATTGTAGAAAATCTTTCATTCTGTAGTGAAAAATTGCAGCAGGAACAAGAGTTGCAAAGATCAGGAAAGATAGCTATACACTCGGACAATAACTGACAGATTTTGGTAAATTTTTAACATGGCCATCTTTGAAACAACAAACCTACAGTGCGATCACTTTGAATTTCCTTCTTCAATTCAACTCCAGTAGCTGATGAATGCCAATGCAGTGAATAATTAAGGAAATACTTGAGTTTTGAGTTCATCGTATAACCTCCATTGGTAACATATAATTACAAAGGATGAAAGCGTAAGGAAGTAGAGTCACAGAGTTGTACAGCATAGGAGCAAACCCTTCAGTCCAACTCATCCATGCCAACAGGATATCCTAAAGTAGTATGCATTTTTTGAGTGAAAAGCTAAATAGCTGCTCAATAGCAAAGCAGTAACAAAATTCACATCTATCACTGTAAAAGCCACTTGGTCTCATTCTTCTTAGTGGCAGAGTAAATTGCTGAAGTAAAAAAAAACTCACATACAAACTTGCCAATGCCAAAGGAATACGTGCAAACAACAGACTAACTTAACATCAGACAACAAAGTTTCGCAGTGCTCTGTTCAATGCGTGGCAATTGTCAGAACTTATCTGGGAGGAGTGCACTGATTACCTTGCCCAGTTGCTCCACAAGCCACCAATGCTGCTGCATGTTAGGAGCTCACATGTTAAGGAAAAGTATAGAGTTAATGACAGGACCTTGAACAGCACTGATGTACAGAGGGATCTTGGGGTTCAAGTCCATAGTCCCCAGAAAGTGTCCACACAAGTAGATAGGGTGGTAAAGAAGGCATATGGCATATTCACCTTTACTGGTCAGGAAATTGAGTACAAAAGTCAAGATGTCATGTTGTAGCTTTATAAGACTTGGGCCAGGTCACACTTAAGAGTATTGTATTCAATTTTGGTTGCCACATTACAGGAAGCATGTGGAAGCTTTGGAGAGAGTGCAGAAGAGGTTTACCAGGATGCTGCCTGGATTAGAGGGTATGAGCTATAAGAAGAGGCAAGAAAAACACAGGTTGTTGTCTCTGAAGCGGCACAGGCTGACAGGAGACTTGTCAGAAGTCTATAACATTATAAGATGCATAGATAAGGTTGACGTTCAGAATCTGTTTTCCAGGTGTTGAAATGTCCAATGTTAGGAAGCATGCATTTAAGGTGAGGGGGTGAAACTAAAAAGGAGACGTGCGGGGCAAGTTTTTTTACACGGAGAGTTGTCGGAGTCTGGAATGCACTGCCGGGGTGGTGGTGGAGGGAGATACGGTAGGAGTATTTATGGGACTTTTAGATAAGCTCATGAATATGCAAGAAAGAGAGGGATGAGGACCAAGGGCAAGCAGAAAGGGTTTAGTTTAATTTGGTGTCATGTTTGGCACAACATTGCAGGCCAAAGGGCCTGTTCCTGTGCTCTACTGTTCTATGTTCTACGTTCTACATGCTTTGGACGTGAAGTTCAGGGAGTCTTTGCTGTTCTACAAGCTCTTAATCTTGCTGTACTATTTTATGTTCTAAAATGGGTGAAACCCCCATTAGACCAGCAAGAATAACCAACTTATCTACTATTCAGGTCAAAAAGCAATTCATTCTAGGCTTCATCATTAACAGAAAATAGGCCACACTTGGAGCATTGCGTACAGTTCTGGTCGCTGCATTATAGGAAGGATGTGGAAGCATTGGAAACGGTGCAGAGGAGATTTACCAGGATGTTGCTTGATATGGAGGGAAAGTCTTATGAGGAAAGGCTGAGGGATTTAGGGCTGTTTTCATTAGAGAGAAGAAGGTTCAGCGGCGGCTTAATAGACACATACAAGACGATCAAAGGATTAGATAGGGTGGACAGTGAGAGCCTTCTTCCTCAGATGGTGATGGCTGACATGAGGGGACGGAGCTTTAAATTGAGGGGTGATAGTTATAGGACAGATGTCAGAGGTGGGTTCTTTACTCAGAGAGTAGTAAGGGCGTGGAATGCCCTATCTGCAACAGCAGTAGACTCGCCAACTTTAAGGGCATTTAAATGGTCATTGGAAAAGCATATGGATGATAATGGATAACAAAGTGTGAAGCTGGATGAACACAGCAGGCCAAGCAGCATCTCAGGAGCACAAAAGCTGACGTTTTGAGCCCAGACCCTTCATCAGAGAGGGGGATGGGGAGAAGGTTCTGAAATAAATAGGGAGAGAGGGGGAGGCAGACCGAAGATGGATAGAGGAGAAGATAGGTGGAGAGGAGAGTATAGGTGGGGACGTGGGGAGGGGATAGGTCAGTCTGGGGAGGACGGACAGGTCAAGGAGGAGGGATGAGGTTAGTAGGTAGGAAATGGAGGTGTGGCTTGAGGTAGGAGAAGGGGATAGGTGAGAGGAAGAACAGGTTAGGGAGGCGGGGACGAGCTGGGCTGGTTTTGGGATGCAGTGGGGGAAGGGGAGACACTGCATCCCAAAACCAGCCCAGCTTGTACCTGCCTCCCTAATCTGTTCTTCCTCTCACTTATCCTCTCCTCCCACCTCAAGCCGTACCTCCATTTCCTACCTACTAACCTCATCCCGCCTCCTTGACCTGTCCGTCCTACCTGGACTGACCTATCCCCTCCCCACCTATACACTCCTCTCCACCTATCTTCTCCTCTATCCATCTTCGGTCCGCCTCCCCCTCTCTCCCTATTTATTTCAGAACCCCCTCCCCATCCCCCTCTCTGATGAAGGGTCTAGGCCTGAAACGTCAGCTTTTGTGCTCCTAAGATGCTGCTTGGCCTGATGTGTTCATCCAGCTCCACACTTTGTTATCTTGGATTCTCCAGCATCTGCAGTTCCCATTATCTCTGATGATTATGGAATAGTGTAGGTTAGATGGGCTTCAGATTGGTTTTACAGGTCAGCGCAACATCAAGGGCTGAAGGGCCTGTACTGCGCTGTACTGTTCTATGTTCTATGTTCTATGTTTTGAAAGCACATTCAGCTTTAACAAAGTGCAGAGAAAAGAATTACAAGTTTACTACCATGTGATTTAAGCTATGCCCCTTTAAAAATTCCACATTCATTCATGATTCCAGGATAGGCAAAAGACAGAAAGCTTGACACCAATATAATGGATGAAAAATAGAGGCAGCGAATTAAATTCTGAAAATTAAAGTTCCAGAATACTCTCTCTCACATTTCCTTTTGATTTTAGTTAGGTTGAAACACTGTATTCTACAAAGCGATAATCATTCTTCAATTTGATACTTGTTTACAGAGTCATAGAGATGTACAACACAGAAACGGTCCAATCATCGATGCCGACTAGATATCCTAGATAAATCTAGTTCTATTTGCCAGCATTTGGCCCACATTCCTCTAAATCCTTCCCATTCATGTACCCACCCAGATGCCTTTTAAATGTTGTCAATGTACCAGCTTCCATCACTTCCTCTGGCAGCTTATTCCATACACACGCCACACTTTGCGTGAAAAAGTTGCGCCTTAGTTCTCTTTTCAGTTTTTACCCTCTCACCTTAAACCTATGCTCTCCAAGTTTGGACTCACCAAGCCTGGGGAAAAGAGTTTGGCTATTCAACCTATCCATGCCCCTCATGATGAGATAATGTATCAATCTCACTGCTCCCACATCAATATTATCTTAGACAGCCAAAAATATGCACCACTTGACTTTTCCAAATTGCAAAACTCTCTTGGTATTTCTATGATAAGGTGGCATCTGTATTCCATTCCAGTTTACAGTCCAAGAAAGAAACAATGTGATCCCATACATGATATGCAACGTGATGTTTCTTTATATATTTCTAAAATGTCCCATATGCTAAAAGAAACATTCTCAATAGTCATGCAATGACTTTTGTTCTGAGATGTTCATTACTGTGCAAGCTTTATCATCTTATGCTTGACCTTTAATATTGTTTGTAACTATGTTAAGAGTTATGATTATTTCTTTGACATGTTATTGTCCTCACAATTTGGCACCTGCCATCATGATGACTTCTCAATAAACTATTATCTGGGATAATTATCTATTCACCCACACACATTACGTACAGAATAAGGAAATAGAAGAAGCCATCTTATTTTTCAAAGAGCACAACAAAGTCAGATGATATCTGCAGATTGTTTCCATAGGCTGCATTTAACCAAGCATCAGCTAAGTGTCAATTTCATACAGGATTACTCTCCATGAGATCTTGCACATTTTCTTATGCTACTCTCCACACATTGCCTTATTAGCTAGACCTCCACACCACTCACACTAATGTTATCAACAATGACAGAAGCTGTCGAAACTGGCAGGACCCTCCAAGATTCCTGGCATCAGCACCATTTTTAAAGCCAGTCAGCTTTAAAACTCAAGCACTGTCAGCCAGGAGCTGCCATCACACTGCATGTAGGGGAAGGAGAAGAAGCAAGAAAACACTTGGAAGGAAATACTTTATTGCAAACACAAGTTTACACTTGTAAATGTACTGCTACTTCACATTGTCACCTGTCTGCTCGACTGTCACTGTCACTGCAGACTACCCATCCTTAGCATCATCTCCATCTTGAAACCCAGTCTAAGGGAGTGTTAGTCCTTCCCCAATACCCATCTATTTACTACTCATTGTGGAAGCATCACACTGGAAAGTTTCAAACACTGAAAATGTTCACTTTTATTCCACAACAGGAAAGGTTATGAGGAAAAAAAACGAGAAACAGAAGCTGCATTGGCTTCTAGGAACAAATGAAAAAAACTTGCCTTAAATTTACAGTCCATGACCCAGCTCACAGCTTCTGGAAGCTGGTGTCCTTTAAGTCCTGTCTAGCACTGCAGCACCCAATCGTGCTGAAGGTGATGTCTTTCCAGCTCAATGTCCTCATCTTTCTCCTCAGAAGACTGCTGTCATTCTCCTAGCTCTTCAGAGTCCATCACATTACCCTTTTTCTGTTCCACTTACGCAGAGCACAGCATGCTAGGATAATGTAGCACATTCTATCTGGACTGTACAGAAAGGACCTTCTTCTAGATCCAAGCATCAGAACTGCATCTTCAGGAAGTCTATCACCTGCTCCATAAAGGCCCCACTTGAAAAATGAGCTCCAAGCTATCTATGCTCGGCTTCAGTCAGCGAGTTACACAACAGAGTTATCATGCATAGTCACAGTGGGTAGCCTTTGCCTCACAGTGACCATCCTATAAAGATCCAGCCATTGAAACAAAGCAGGGACATGTGAGCTCGCACGAAAAGAGGATCATGGCACCTCCCACGGTACTTGGCACAGACTTCTGAGGAGTGGTACTGATGATCACAGATAATGTGGCATTAATGGAATGGACTAGTCTTCCATTGCTGAATTCAGCCATGTTATGACATGATTCTCTCAGTGTGACATGTACACAGTCTATAACACCTTGGGGTATAACAACTGTTGCCAAAGCCTCCTGTTTGGCCTGTAGCACTGACCTTATCACAGGGTGGAACAGAGCGAATTGGCACAAATTGCTTCAGTAACAGCCTTGTTACGTCTGTAGGTTGAGGATTGAGAGACCAACTTGGATGAACAGCCCTGACAGATGAGTGACTGACCCTGACTGATAATTGTACAGCTCCCCGACTGACTTAACTGTGCAGCCCCAGAAGGATTACATCAGCCCTGCTGAACTGAGTGATGTATTCCACTGACTGTAGAGATATTGACCCCAACCCTGACCATCCCAATGACGAAGTGACCACAGCCAAGGCTCTGGACTGATATTGGATGGGCCATTGACTTACTGGGCTGGTCCACCCTGACTGAAGGCTCTGTCCCTTCAGCTAATTGAGTACTACTCCCTTTGGACTTTGACACATGGCCACATGGCTGATGCACGTGCAGTGTGTTTGCCGTAAATGCTTCTGGCACACTGTAATGGTGATATCGCACAGTTCCATGCGGGGATATGCCCATCCTTTTAACTGATCACTGCTCACTGTCTGGCTTTGTGTCCTCACTAAACAGCAAGACAAGAAAGAAGTATTGTGAGCCTTTAAATTCTAAATAAAGCATCAAAGCACAGAAAGGCAAGGGAAGGCAGAGTTGTTGTGACTGTCCAAGTAGGTGCAAAGTGAGTGAGCGCTCAGACGGCTGGCGAGGAGCCCTGAGATTCCCCCTGGTCCAATCCAAGAGATAGGTGTCTAGCCCTGCACACAGTGTCCTGGCTGCAGCAATACAGCACAAGGTGCTGCTGTGCTTCCAAATGCAGCGATGGAGAGGAACATAGAGTCATACAGCACAGAAACAGACCCTTTGATCCAACCAGTCCACACTGACCACATTTCCAAACTAAACTTGTTCCACCTGCCTGCGTTTGGCTCGCACCCTTCCAAACTTTTCTTATTCACATACTTACCAAAATGTCTTTTAGACATTGTAACTGTATCTGCATCCATCACTTCCTCTGGAAGGTCATTCCACACACGAACCACTCTCTGCCCCTCATGTCTTTGTAAAATATTTCTCCTCACACCCTAAAAATATGCCATATTGTATTTGACTGGGAGCTGTGCCACAATATTGCAGTGAGGCTGGTGCATGTACAATGCTGATCTTCCCAGATTCATAAACTTCAGAGCAACAAAGACAAGATGTTTTCTGTACTTTGTGGGGAAGTGGACAGAGCACAATTCCACGTTCATACGTTATTATAATGATGACTGAAAACTTCTAAGAGAGATGAATTTCCCTCAATGACAGACAAAAAAAAACAAAGGACAAAGTTTCACTTTGCAGACTTATACTGTAATGGACTACATTCAATACAGATTGAACATTAATGATTAAGTAATTAATACATCAAATCTTTATGGTGAGTAGTGCCATCTCTGTTTTTGATCTGTATGAGTTTGTATATGGGGTCCAATTCTATATGTTTGTTGGTTGCATTACTGGTGGAGAACCATGCCTTCAGGAATTCCCATGCATGTCCCACACTGATCAAATCCTCAACTTCCACAGCAACCACCCCAATTTCCACAAACAAAGCTGCATTAGGGCGCTACTTAAATGGGGCAGGACACACTGCAACAGCCCGGAACTACGCAGGAAAGAGGAACAGCACCTATATAAAATCCTCATTAGAACCAGACATCCCCACAACTTCATTCACAGATGCCTACATAACAAACAACAAGAGGACACTGTACACCCTAACACACTGGCCACACTGCCCTACATCAAGAATATATCGGAACTGACAACGAGACTCCCAAGACCACTGCGAATCATGGTGGCCCATAAGTCCACAGCCACTCTACGACAAACGCTCACAAGGATTAAAGATCCCATACCCACAACACGCAGAACAAACGCAGTTTACAAAATACCATGCCACAAACATTACATCGGACAGATAGGAAGGAAACTAGCTATCAGAATACATGAACATCAGCTAGCAGCAAAATGGCACAATGAACATTCCTTGATTCTGTCTTAATATCGGTACGTTCAGATAATGAAGGCCATCAGTTTAACGGGACAAAGTAACCATAGTAGCCCAAGCTAAACGTACACACACAGGGGAATTCCTAGAGGCATGGTTCTCCATCCATACTTCATCAACAATCATATAGAATTGGACCCCATATATAAACCCATACAGATCAAAACCAGAAATGACAGTACTCACCATAGCAGGCCAAACAGTATAAATTCCAAGCGGAATAGAATAACATCGCTTTATCAGAGGCTCTACTGATGATGTCACCTAGCGTGATAACGAAACATCTGAACGAGAACAAGCCAGCTCGGCAAGCAAGCCAATAACCTCATCCACAACCTGAGCTACAGATCTTTGCCAAAACTTTAAACTGCCACTCAGTCTCAGTGGGGATCTGTTTAAATTCTTTCCCCATGGAAGGCAGATCATTTGGACACTTTTCTGAATTCAGGTGTTTATCAGGAATTCACTATCCTCCCATTTTCAGACATTCTGTCTTACCCTAAGTTAAAACACATTTGTCTTGTTAATTTCAGGGCTAATGCAGTGGTAAAACGGCTGCCTTGAAGCAGAATATTTACAAATCTAATCAAGAAGACATCAGCATTTTCTTAGTTGTTAACAAACCTGAACTTGTTGAGGTGCTGAACTATGAAACTGGGTCACCACAAAGACGCATGCAGTAAAGTGAATAAACTGAATAAAACTATATAAGGCGAGAGAACTCATTTTATTATCACAGCTCAGGGCAAAAGAATTGATGCATTCGAAAGGAAAATACAAGTTTGTGAAGTTCTTGCCTCTGGGAAAGTGCAAATGAATTTGCGCTCTTCATATTCTTTCACTCAAGAAGAGAACATTCATCTGACGTAATCAAACCACGGGTGGTAGTGAAACGTTCTGCTCCGTGCAACAAATTTAACAACTACTTTCCAGAATGCAAGAGCAGACTATTTTCTACACACCTGTTGGCCCTCCTGAGTGAGAAATATTGCAGTTCAATTGACCCACATTAGAATTCTTTACAGTAACACAGCTCACTGCAGAGCTCTGTCAGGGCCAAGTTCAGTTAAGTACTGTTGGAGATGTTTTGGTGAATTCAGCAGCTCTTCTTGCAGCGCTGAAAGTGTCTTTCGAGTTTAGTACAATCTACATATGAAAGCTGATTTCCCAGAAATGATGTAAATGACATACTGAACTAGGATGAACATTAACTATGAGACAAACAAAGGCAGAAATTGTTGAAGAAACTCAGTGGGTGTGGCAGAATCAATGCAGAGAGAGAACACAGGCAGCATTTCAAGTTCAGCGACCCACGTTCACGACTATATTAACCATGAGACTCCGCAGTGATCCTTGATTGATTTCTCATTCAGCACCAGCGACAAGTTTCGCATGAAATGAAACAAACGTGGAGACCGACTCTGCATTGAAAAGACAGGAAACAAAGAAAAGAATTGAGTGCGAGAGAATCAAGTGTGGCCTCTGAGTGAGAAGGAGACAGTCTGCAAGGTTTGCTGAGTGGCCATGGTGTGGTCTATGGGATTGCAGCACATTGATCATGTCTTGCTGCTAGTCGTACTACAGATGGGATGAATGGCTCTAAGCTGGGTCAACTGGATGTCAAATTTACAAGGGGAGATATTTTCAAGGCTAGCAGGAGGAAATGAGGGTGTGGGGTGAGACCAAATGAACTGCTTCTTTGAAGAGCAGCAGACGCAAAATGGTCTGATTAGGCTCCTTCCTTGCTACAAAATTTTGTGAATCTTTATGCTGAAATCATCTGGTTTCTACTTATTTTCCGAAAAGCAGTCTTATTTGTTATGGACCTCTCAGTATTTGGAGTTATACTGACTGTCCACCATACGTATGAATGGAACATGTTGAGGGTGAAGTGAAGGTCTGTTATTTCCATCATTTCAATGGAAGGCAACTTGTGTGTGCACCACCAGGCCATACCAGTAACAATAACTGGAAACAACACCATCAGGGCTGAACAAGGCAGCGTAAGAAGCAGAAGTGATGGAGGTCATTATTAAAATGCGACAGTTATAACTCAAAATCTGACTCTACTGCAATATTCTTGGAAATCACAGGAAGTCAAATAATTTGCATGCTGCAAATGGACATGTAAACTTCTTTTTTGTTTCACTCAGTTCATTTTTGTCAATGGGGCAATTTCACTTTGATTACAGAATAGATCACTACTGATGCCATGAATTTTTTTGACCAGATTTTACTGGACAAAGTCTCATTTTGATTCACAAAAAGAAACTTGCCTTTCTCATTGAAATTCTACAGCCCATCATCTGGACATACTCGACACTTGCGCAGAAAGTATTTTTTCAGTGATTTATCCATCTTAACAATCAAATGGGGCCAGCTTGCCACCATCTGAGGCTACCTTAAGTCAACCTATTAACATCTGACAAACCTTCAAATTCTCCTCACTGCAGACCAGAGAGCCATCCCAGCTCTGTGACTACAAGGAACAAACCTTGGGAGAATATTTATGAATGATGGCCGTGCGTACAGTGAGCTGAACACTTCAGAGATTCTCATCCATGAAGTGAAGCAAGATATACAACAGCAGAAACAGCAAGCTAATGTTTCAAGTCTAGATGACTCAGTCAACTAGCGTTAGCTTGCTGTTTCTTCATGGATGCTGCCTGACCCCACTGTGATCTCCAGCATTTCTTGTTTTCAGTTCAGATTTCAGCATCTGCTGTAATTTGCTCCTATCGAACAGCAAATGCTATTGTGGGTATTTCCATGCCACATTCATCAGCTTTCACACTACAATCTACACCGAATCGTTCAAAACCACTTGAGTAATCCGTGAATTATAACTTCAAAATAAATAAAGACTTGAGTTTACATAGCACCTTTCATATTTTTAGAATATTACCAATTGTAATGTAAAAAATGCAGCCATTGTGCATACCACAAAAGTCTCACAAACAGCAATTTGTGATAATGATCTGACAATTGGTGTCAAATAGCATAACTTTGTATATCATGCAGTATAATTCAAATGGAAGTCCCTGTGCACACCCAAAATCTCTAAATGAATGTGCAGCTAACGTCTTCCAAAATCATTCTTAACTCAAATGAAGATGCAGCTATTTAAATTGCCTCTCAACAAGCTACAGCTCGGGTGCTTTTGACTTACTCATGCTCACTGTTGTGAGTTGTCTGAAGAACGTGGAGAGAGTTGCCAAACACAGAAAGGCAGAAAATAATCCAATGCAAATACTGCCATTACTGGAAATCTGAAATAAAAACAGAAAATGCTGGGAATATGCAGTAGGTCATGTAGCATCTGTGCACAGAGAAATAGGATTAACTGTTAGTATGGCTCTTACCACCATCTATGAGGAGTATTGCAAGGATTTACAGACTGATCATCAAATAAAAACCAAAAGAACTGCGGACGCTGTAAATCAGGAACAAAAATAAAGTTGCTGGAAAAGCTCAGCAGGTCTGGCAGCATCTGTGGAGGAGAAAACAGAATTAACGTTTCAGGTCAGGTGACCCTTCCTCAGAACTGATGGTGGCTGGGAAAACATCAGTATATATGCAGAAAAAAGGGAGGTGGGTTGGATGGGGAGTAAACAATAGGATAGAGTCCAAAGAGAGAGAAAGACAGTTGGACAGACAAAGGAGTTGCTAATGATCAGGCTGGGAGGGTGAATAGTTGTTAATAGAGGCTGTTAGTGACTAACAACAGGGGATGTGTAATGGCAGACTATGTAGTAACAAGGCCTGGTGTGTGGGGTAGGGGGGCTGGGACATGGGGGAGTTTAGGCCCTAAAATTATTGTTCTCAATATTGAGTCCGGAGGGCTGCAGGGTCCTCAAGCGGAAAATGAGGTGTTGTTCCTCCAGCTTGCGCTGGACTTCACTGGAACATTGTAGTAAGCTGGAGACAGAGATATTAGCCAGGGAGCAGGGTGGTGCATTGAAGTGGCAGGCAACAGGTAGTTCAGGGTCTTTTTTGCGAGCAGAACATAGATGCTCTGTGAGGCAGTCGCCAAGTCTACACTTCGTTTCCCCAATGTAGAGGAGACCACATTGTGAGCAGCGGATGCAGTAGACTAGATTCTAGGAAGTGCAGGTGAAGTGTTGTTTCACCAGGAAGATATGTTTGGGCCCTTGGATACTGAGGAGGGAGGAAGTAAATGGGCAGGTGTTGCACCTTTGCCAGTTACAGGGGAAGGTCCCATAGGGCTGTAGGGAGGTGTTGGGGGTGAAGGAGGTATGGACCAGGGTGTCCCGGAGGGACTGGTCGCTGCGGAAGGCGGACAAGGGAGGGGAGGGGAATATATGTCTGGTGAGTGTCTGGTGGTGTGACACCCACCCACTTCCAAGAATCCAGTCTACTGCATTCGCTGCTCACAATGTGGTCTCCTCTACTTTGGGGAAACGGAGCGTGGACTTGGCGACCGCTTCACAGAACGTCTATGTTCTGCTCACAAAAAAGACCCTGAACTACCTGTTGCCTGCCACTTCAGTGCACCACCTTGCTCCCTGGCCAACATCTCTGTCTCCGGCTTGCTACAGTGTTCCAGTGAAGCCCAGGCAAGCTGGAGGAACAACACCTCTTTTTCCGCTTGGGGATCCTACAGCCCTCCTGACTCAATATTGAGAACAATAATTTTAGGGCCTAAACTCCACCTCTTTGGTGATTATAGAGGAGCAGCTTTTTGGAAGGGGTCATTCCTGGCTTACAATGTCTGGAACTGGCACACATGGTGCCTAAAGGCATGGAAACTGCTAGGACTCGGAAAAGGTAAGAAAATCCATCCCGGTAGCCACAAGTTACCCTGGCAAACAACCCCAACTTGCACAATGAATGAGCTGATAAGCAGAAGAACCAAAGAGGTAGCCCAGCAGAAAGGAAAGCTTACACCCTCCCTCAGGAAGGAACAGGAGGTCTTGTGGCACAGTGACAGTTCCCCTACTTCTCAGTCAAAAACTGTGGGTTCCAATCCCACACCAAGAGTTGCTGCAGGAGGTGTGATCATGGCGTGGCCAAATTGTTTGAACATTAGGTGTCACTTTTTCAGGACACAGTTGAAACGATTTTGACATTGTCCCTCAGAGGCTTGGCCAATTCAGAAAGCAGCGCAAGTGAGGCCACTGAATATGTTTAAGACAGAAATGGATAGATTTTTGTTAGTCAGGGGAATCAAGAGTTTATTGGGGATGTAGATCTGAATGTGGAATTAAAAGCACGAAAGACCAGCCATGATTCAAACTCAAACGGCTGAATGGTCTACTTTAGAGTGATAGAGTATGGAGTCATACAGCATGGAAACTGCTCCCATTTCCTACATTTGTCAGACGATGTGAGAAAATTCTCCCCAGGCCATATTGGACTGGATGCCATGATACTCAATCAAACGCCAACGGGCTTCAGCTGTAAATGGAAAAATAGAGCCCAGGGTGAATAAATTCCTTGATCCGTTTGTTTTAGTGCATTTGGTTGAGAGACTAAAGGCTGGCCTGGACACTGGGCATAACCCCATTAGCCTTCTTAGCAATAGTATCCTGAAACCTATTACACGTAGATCCATGGGTGGATGGACCTTTGATTTATCAGGTTGTGATTCTAAAGGCACAGAATTCCCTGAATACCCCAGTGGATGCCAGCCTAGCTATTGTGTTTAATTCCCTTCATCTGAGATTGAACTTACAACCTTTTGACTCAAAAACAGAAGTGCTTCCAAGCGAGCTGCTGCTGAAAATATAATGCATCGTGCCAACGAATGTGCACCGTGGCTTATAATAGAACTCCAATCGTAGGCAGCTCCATTGGTAATTGTAAGATCAAGAATCGAAGAATGGCGGTCAGTTAACTCAACTGGCTGGGTGGCAAATGACACCAAAGGCATGGGTTCAATTCCTGCACTGGCTAGAGTTACCATGAAGCACTCTCCTTCTCAATCTTCTCGTCTGAGGCATGGTGACCCTCAGGTTCATTCATCACTCTCGCTCATCACAGAGCAGCCCTGGAGGTCAAGGGCAACTTTACCATTTATCTATAAAATTCAGAAAGAAAAGAAACATGAAATTTGCTTTACAGAATTGGTCAGTTCCTTTGTTTCAACAGCAAACATCATTTCTGGTGGTTGATAATGTGCTCATAATGATAACAGGCTTCACCAATGAGGAAACGAACAGTCAGCATTAAACCTCAATAAAGATAGGATTATCCAAACAATAAACAATGCACAGCAATATATGCATTTATTTCAGGCATTTATGGAGCACTGAGATAATATTTGTCCGAACATTTCTTATCTCTTGATTAGAAAACCTACCGTTTTAAATTTAACTACTGTGCAAAAGTCCACCGACAACTGGGGTCAGGCAATCTTCAGGAATGGAAGAGAAAAGCTTTAAGAATGGAAAGTGAATCAAATTGCAAAGGTGAGCTGAGTAAGAACCTATCAGTCAGAAGTCCAGCTCCTCGACCCTCTGGACCTTCAGGATCAGAAAATGCTCACTTTCGCTCAGAGTGTGACAACAGCCTGACTTTTAAATTGGCAAAGTGCAGTGTGCTGAAGTGTGTCGAATCTCCCAGCACAGCCAGAGCTTCTCAAAGTAGGCAAATATGTCCAGAGAGACCCAGAGAAAGATGAGCAGACCCTGAAGGACATACAGAGAGAGAGAGAGAGAGAGAGAAAGAATTAAATTCACATGCGCTCTGCTCTGCACAGGCTTTCGGATTAATGCAGTCTTAATAGATTCAACTCCCTCTTCTGGTGTAAATTGCTAGCCTGCGGTCAAATAAAAGGTGGCGCAACCTTCCCCCATGTTCGTCCCGATCTCGGAAGGCACAATAAAAGCAGGGTTTATAAGGTAACAAAAGTGTGGAGCTGGATGAACACAGCAGGCCAAGCAGCATCTAAGGAGCACAAAAGCTGACGTTTCAGGCCTGAAACATCAGCTTTTGTGCTCCTAAGATGCTGCTTGGCCTGCTGCGTTCATCCAGCTCCACACTTTGTTATCTTGTGCTGGCTAGGGGTAAGAATGTCTGCCTTTCGGCACCTACCCCTCCTCCACCGCAAGTTCTTATCTGGCATCCCAGCCAGCCCTCATTCCACCAGCCACCAGCAACCTGTCCTGCTCAGTGCTTGGCTGGTTCACATACCTTTGTCTGTCAGGTTTAAACGTGTGGCTGTATGAGCAGGAGTTAATTCCTTGTTGATCAAGGTTGTAGCGAGCTGCATTACCTCTATAATAATTGGGGGAAGGGAATAAAACTGAGGTTTAAATCTATTTAATTAGCACAGCTTGCCAGTCACAGAGTTAATTCTCAAACATTCATCTATTTCAGATATAACAGTCACAACTGCAGTGTGTGAGAGAGGGGAATCCAGGATTAGGTCCATTCAGAGGAGAATTTATACACTTCGAGTCCCAGCCACAGTCCTAGCAGGTGCTAATCTCAGTGGATCCAAATGAACTTTGATAAATCAGAGAACAAAGCCTCTATGGACTAGACAGGGAATCCCGCTGATCTGTACCACACAGCAGAAACCATATTGCCAGGAGGTAAACTGGATCATTCAGTGTAGCAGCGTGTGTCACCTGTAAGATTATAACTCTTGCACATCCCATCTCCCAAAAAGACATGTTCTGGAAGGATCAAGCACAGGCAAGTGAGGTGTCCTGTCTGGGATAATTGCATGGGGGTCAGACACTGCTGATGATACCTTGGAAGGCTACTAATGCAACCAGGATAGGCACGCAAGGGACTCATTTGTCTTTTTGAAGGAGCTACAAATTCGAGTTACATTATTTCAGAACTGCAGAGACAAATCTGTTCACCTGGTGGATAAAACTGCACACCTCGCCTCAGAGTCTAAAAATTAACATCAAGTCCCTCGGAGGGCAAGAGAGGCTGGACAGACAGTGCCTGCAGGAAGCAATTTCTGGGTGGTTTCTTCACAGGAATGGCCGACCATCCTCCAGGGATTGAGACTTAGTTGGCAGATGCGACAGAACGCCCTTTTTCAGAAGGGGGAGTGGTGTGAATGAAATATCCCCTCCAACAAGCACGGTTTCACAAGAATAGCAGGAGGGAGTATGAGGGCTCACGTAGATTAACATAGAGAAGAGAGTCCTCATGCAGAAGGTGGTGGCCCTGAAGCATGGATTGCTGGAGCCACATATAGGGTAGTATGGGTCAACAGCAGGATCTCAGCTGCCCCGCCCAGGAGCAACTCCTGTGCTGAGTGCTGTGTAACTAGTATGATTTCCTGTTTTCAGGTCAGAGTGCAGAAGCTGTGCTGCAGCACAATGACCTCCACAGACCAGTCGAGCCATGGATCTCGAGAAACCAGAACCATCCAGATCTTTGTCGATGAGTGAGAGCCCTGTGCCCCCGTCCAGCGGTATATGTAGAGGGCCCAGTGCCGGTGCAGACACCTTCTACGCTTACATAAACAAAGTTGCTGGAAAAGCTCAGCAGGTCTGGGAGCATCTGTGAAGGGAAAAACACAGTTAACGCTTCGGGTCCGGTGACCCTTTCTCAGAACTGAGGAATGGTCATCGGACCTGAAACATTAACATCCAAATAGAACAGACTCTCCCCTGCTGTTATCAGACTTCTGAATGGACCTCACAAATTTTAAATTCAATGTTGATCTTGCTGTCTGTGCACCTTCTCGACAGCCACAACTTTATATTCCTGGCTCTGTTTTATTTCCCAAATGCACTTTGTATGACATGATCTGCCTGTATTGCATGCAAAACAAAACTTTTCATTGTGCCTAGGTACTTAACAATAATAAATCAAAAGCCATGCTGCTGTCAAAGTGGGTGTGGTGGTGAAGAGACTGTCTTTGCAAAGAAGGCCTGGAGAGAGATGCAATGTTTTCTGTCGACGGTCATCAACAGCAGCTATGTGTGCTCTGAGGGTTGTTCCGGGGACAAACACCAAGACAAATGTGGACTGCGCCTGGAGGACCATCAACTTGTTGGAAAGACACTCTTTGGTCTGCCCGAAACTTGTTGGTCTTCCAGGGTAAACAGCTTTCCTCGACTGAGTGTTGCTGACTGGCACATTCCGAGGTGCAGCGGGGAAAGACTACCATCTGAAGTCTTTCTGTCAAAGTATAATGAGGATCCATTCAGTTCTGAGACACTCCTCATTGTCTCAAAAGGAACATAAATAGATTTCCTTGCATGAGTGGAAAATATCTTGTTTTGCAACTGCATCAGAGAAGCTCTGAGGAAATGGCAAATTCTCATGTGTTTAGATTAGATTAGATTCCCTACAGATTAGATTCCCTATAGTGTGGAAACAGGCCCTTTGGCCCAACAAGTCCACACTGTCCCTTGGAGCATCCCACCCACACCCATCCCCCTACAACCCACACAGCCCTGAACATTACGGGCAATTTAGCATGGCCGATCCACCTAGCCTGCACATCTTTGGACTGTGGGCGGAAACCCACACAGACATGGGGAGAATGTGCAAACCACACTGACAGTTACCCGAGGCTGGAATCGAACCTGGGTCCCTGGTGCTGTGAGGCTGCAGTGCTAACCACTGAGCCACCGTACCGTCCTAAGACTACCATCTGAAGTGCTGCTTTCTTCCATGTGCAAAGACTGTACAAAACTGTTTTAAGACCAACGTACAGATTTGTTTTTGATGAATAAATATTTTTGCAAGAAAAATAACAGTGGAATACTAGTCTCAAAGATCATAATATACTGGTTTTCCACTGGTGCCAGTACTACTGAATTTTTTCCCCCTCTGTGAAGCCTCAGAGAAACTGAGGCTAAGGTTACACCAGGAACTGGAGCCATCTCAGAACCATCTCAGGGAGACAGGTTCCATCAGAAAATAACAGGGGTGGGTTGAGCCATTATAAGGTATCAGTCCAGGAAGCCAGAGGTTCTCTGGTTGTTATTAGACTTCCAGTAAATTGAGTTTGGGTACAAGGTTTACTTTTGGAAATGCTTTAACTTTGTGGGAAAAAAAACACACCATATTGTGCAATGGAAATGTTCCTACATAAATACTGGGTGTTTTGAATGACGCTGGAAAAAGATTTGCTTCTGGGTCAATGCTGGTATTGTTTGAAGGAATGAAGAAAAGCAGGTTTTTAAATTTGAATAACCCATGATAAAGTGGTCATTTGAATGGCTGGCTATTTGTTCCTATGAAAATGGCAAAATAAGAGAGTTTTGACTTTTGCATGTAACATTACAGCTTCATTTGAATTTAGCAAAAATATGGAGGGACTCAGCTTATACATAACAAAACTATACTTCCTGCGATTGCCTGACTGGTGAATAAGAAATGCTATTTGTAATGACCTAATAGCACCTCCTATATCCTCAATGTCATCTGCCCCAACCAGTCTGACCACATTTGATCCTTCCAAATTTCCAAACAATAGCTTTAGAAGTGAGGCAGAAGTTAGCAATCACCTATAAACATCAAATACTAGGTATTTCTACAGTGCATGGCATGAGTTAATGTGCACAGTTGCATATTTACAATATTGTCAGGGAACTCTGATATTAAATAAAGAAAGTTTGCAATATCAGGTATGCATACACTGGGCGCCCCTCAAATATTTCATCATCCTGCAACTTTATTAAAAAAAATGAAAACTAGTCAGAGAGCTGACATCGACCTAAACACCAAAAATGTCAATGACACAGCCTTGCACCCAACGAAGTGCTCCATACCAACATCTGAGGGCTCTTGCTGTCTCACAGACATGCCAATGAACAGCCTGACGTCTTCATAGACTCATTCCTTCAGTGTCCCTTAGTATTCCTGAATAGGAACTGTCCCACCAGCAGTCGTGAATGATGGTAGAACAATCAAACAATCCCTGGAGGAGGGTCCAAACTAATCTCCATTCTCATTCATGACAGACCACCAGCACAGTAATAAGACTGCATCAATCTTCAGCTAGATGTGCCAAGTGGATGCAACATGGCCTCTTCCAGATCAGTGTCACAGATGCCTTCAGCCAATTTGAATCACTCCACATTATAAGAAGAAATGGCTAAAGGCACTGGATATTCCAAAGGCTGTGGGCTCGAACAACATTCTGCCAATAAGGATACATACTCCAGAGCTTGCTCAGAGCACGCCATTCCAGGACAGCTACAACACTAACACTGTGAAAAATTCACCTGTCCAAGAAGAGCATGACAGATCCAACCTAGTCAATTCTAGCCCCATCAGTCCCGGTTTGATCGTCAGCAAGCTGAAGGAACAGATCATCAATGGTGCTACCAAACATTCCTTGCTTAGCAATAACCTGGTCATTGATGCTCGGTGTGGGTGATAGCAGGGATACTCAGCTCCTGACATCATTATCTGGGACCCAAACAAAGATTGCCGTAGAGAATGGAAATAAATCACCGGAATAAATGTTTTAACTTGCTCAAGAGACGAGGGCATCACTGGCTGGCTAGCATTTATTGCCCATCCCTAGCTGCCCTTGTTAATGAGGTATTGAGCTACCTTCTTGAACTGCTGCAGTCCCCCTGTGATGCAGATAGACCTGCAATGCTTTTAAGGAGGGAATTCAAGGATTTTGACATGGCCACAGAGAAGGAACGGCGATATATTTCCAAGTTAGGCTGGTGAGTGGTTTGGAGAGGAATTTGCAAGCAGTAGTGTACCTATGCACCTGTTGTCATTGTCCTTCCAGATGGAAGTGGTTGTGGGTTTGGAAGGTGCAGATGGTGAATTGCTGCAGTGCATCATGCAGATTTGGTAGGAGGTTGCAGAGCTCTGAGCTGCAGAGGCAACTGGTCGTCCTACTGCAGGAATCACAAAAGGATTTATTTTTTAAAAATCTATCTATTTAGCTATGTTATAATACATTTCCAGGGCAGGTGGGAGAACTTCAGAAGGTAGAGTCAGCGAGCAGTCTTTGAATACATTTTGAAGCAGTGGAAGATATTTTCTTGATTGACAAAGAGGTGAAGGGTTATCGAGGGTGTGGAATAATCAGATCAGCCATCATTGAGTACTGAAACAGTGTTAAGTGGCCATTTGGCCAACTCCTGCCCCTAATTTGTATGTTTGTACATTAGCAGCTCTCAGAGACAGAGATATCACGATGATATCACATGAGGTGACATAAATGGATTCAGTGTAAGGGAAAATTCACTGTAATCATCAGAAGCTGGTGATCTTTATTCAGTCCCAGATATTATACATTGGAGATTATTTCAAAGGGATATATTGCAATCACAAGGAATGTAGGGGCATAGCCAGTGTAAGAGCATTACAGTCATAAAGAAGATCACAGCAGCATGGAATAACAGCTAGTGTTTTAATGTGCTGCAGGAGAATGTAGTGGTGGCAAATTCAATTGATGCCTTCAAAAGAGAATTGGATAGTTACCCAAAGAGAAATAAATTTGCAGGACTGGGTGAAAAAGCCAGGGAATTAAATGAAGTGAAAACCAAAAGAACTGCGGATGCTGTAAATCAGGAACAAACACAAAGTTGCTGGAAAAGCTCAGCAGGTCTGGCAGCATCTGTGAAGGAGAAAACAGAGCTAACATTTCGGGTCCAGTGACCTGAGGAAAGGTCTGAGGAAGGGTCACCGGACCCAAAGCATTACCTCTGTTTTCTCCTTCACAGATGCTGCCAGACCTGCTGAATTAGATGAAGTGAGTTGCTTCTATAGAGTGCCAGCATCGACAGAATGGGACAAATGGCCTTCTTTCATACTTGAAAAGTCGAGTTTTATTGTTTGTGAATATATGTTTAAGAAACAGAGATTGTCTAACATAATTTATATGTCTAGAAAGGGCAACTGAGCTACTCTGTGTAATTACAAAGCAATTTAACATCTGTAGCGTGGGAGATTTTAGAGGCTCTCATTAAGGATAAAATTACCACATTGTTAGATGCAAAGAAAACAGGTTGAAGTAGCCGGCACAGTTTTCAAAAAGGAAAATCATGCTTCACAGGACTCATGGAATTATTTGAGAAGGTTATAGACATGGGAGATGGGGAGATGTATAAGGCTAGATCTTCCAATCAGCATTGACAGCAGGGTCTCCTAGTCACAACTGCAGCAGTAACATGGAACAGGACCAACAGAGAGAACACAACTCCAGCTGCTGTGTTCTCGTAAATTATTAAGGATCATAACAGTTTAAATGGGATTAGTAGGTGTGTGAGAAGTGAATGAATGATGAATCAGGATTAGAGAATTGGGTGTGGGTAGTCTGTATTGTTTTGGTCAGGGTAAGATGTGCATTTGTTGGTTTGATAAGCAGCTCATGGTGTACACAAAGGTTTGTGGGGAACAGGTGAGAGATACTTGTAGCCAGAAATGGTTATTGGAGGACATGGCATGAGGAGCTTTGGTGTTGAAAACAAACAGCAGGAGGCAAAAGCAAAGATGCCCTGGCTAGAGAAATTGCTTCCTTGTGTTTAAGGGTGGGATTGATACAAGGGATTGGCAATTGGCAATGAAGGATTTTTAGATAGTATACATTTTTGATGGACAAGGGAGTTAGAAATTAGACAGTAATGGGGGAGAGAAATTGAGCTGAAATTTGAACAGAACAGCCATGATCCCATTGTCTTATGAATGGGAAGGAGGTGTTATGAGTCAAGTGGATGAAGTGATAAAATTGCCTAAGTGTAGCAAAATAATGGGGACAGTTATTTTATACAATTATCCTTCACAAGTTGTCCTAAAATGGTAGATCCACTAGATGTGAATGAAAAGCTTTATAAAAGTTTCTATGTGAATGACAGTGATACATCAGCATTGACTCTATGGTTAAACTGGATGATCACAATTCATACCTTATGTTGTTTTTGCACAATCTAACTCCTGTGGCAAGCCACTGCGTAAACACATCTCACAGAAGAAGCAGCAATAATATTGCAATGAAACTTGAATCTTAACCAAGGACATGGTCATTTACAATGTTAGCTGGGAAGACGTTTAAAATCAAGTTGAGTTTTTTTCTTTATTCATTAACGGGATGAGGGTGTCGCTGGCCAGGCAGCATTTATTGCCCAGAGGGTAGTTAAGAGTCAACCAAATTGCTGTGAGCCTGGAGTCACATGTAGACCACACCAGGTAAGGATGGCAATTCCCTTCCCTGAAGGACATCAGTGAACCAGATGGAGTTTCCAACAATTAACAATGGATTCACCATTAGATTCTTAATTCCAGGTATTTTATTGAATTCAAATTCCACCATCTGCCATAGCGGGATTTGAACCCAGGTCTCCAAAGTGCTAACCAGGTCACTGGATTAACAGTCCAGTGACAATACTGTTGCCTACCCGTAGAGTTGAGTTAATTGTGTTATGTTCTGAGCATTGAGCCAAGGCTGACACCCAGGGCAGTTCATTCAGCCCTAACTGAGCACACAAAATTCAATCTGGCATTTTATTGCTGCAAATTATTTTATGCACACTTTAGTTTATGTTCTAATGGTTATGTAACTTTAGAATAGGATCAATAAAACAATGCAAAGTCAAACTTACATTTGAAGCTTATAGTAAGGTTATGGCTATACAGTTTTTTTTCATTCAAATGCAGGAATGAATCAATTTGTTTTAAGTGGATAAACACTTTTTCAAAAGTGGATAGAAAAGTATCATACCAGCACGTTATGGACTTGTTTGTTCTTCCTTTCATCTGTACTTTGGTTTAATGCTTAAAGTTTTAAAAAAAGGAGACATCTGGAATAAACAATCTGATCAGCTTTGAGTGAAAGCAGAAGCCAGGTTCACATTTCGATCTGGTTCTTCACCATTCTTAAGATGTTGTTGTAATGAGGTCAACACATGTTGTTGAACAGAGGGACCTAGGTGTGCTGGCACACAGCGCCCTGAAAGTGGCGTTGCAGGTGGACAGGGTGACGAAGAAGGCTCTTGGCATGTTTACTTTCATTGGTCAGAGCATTGAGCAGAGGAGTTGGGGCGCCATGTTGCAGATGTATAAGCCGTTGCTGAGGCCACTTTTAGAATACTGCGTACAATTCTCATTGCCCTGCAATAGTAAGGATGTTGTTAAAGTAGAAAGGGTACAGAAGAAATTTACAAAGATCTTGCCAGCACTGAAAGGTTTGAGTTATGAGGAGAGGCTGGACAGATCGGGCTTCTTCCTCTGGGCTGTCGGAGGTTAAGAGGTTTCTTTGTAGAGGTTTATAAAATCATGAGTGGCATGGATAGAGTGAATAGAGAAAGTCTTTTCTCAAGGGTAGAACTCCTTCACAAGTTGTCCTAAAATGGTAGATCCACTAGATGTGAATGAAAAGCTTTATAAAAGTTTCTATGTGAATGACAGTGATACATCAGCATTGACTCTATGGTTAAACCAGAATCCAGGATTCCAGAACTCAAGAGCATAGGTTTAAGGTGAGAAGGGAAAGATTTAAAAGGGACCTGAGGGACATTTTTTTCACACAGAGGGTGGTGTCTGTATGGAATCAGCTGCCAGGGGCAGTGGTGAAAGCAGGTAAAATTACAATATTTAAAAGACATTTGACAGGTACATTTTTTGCAAAGGTTTCAAGAGATATGAGTCAAATGCAAGAAAATGGAACTAGTTCAGTTTAGGACACCTGGTTGACATAGACGAGTTGGACCGAAACATTTGTTTCTGTGCTGTTTAACTCTTTGACTCTACGGCTCTACTGTTTAATGTTTTATACTATTTAGTTCCATGGTCTCAATGCTAAAAACTAGCCATTTTTGCAAGTAGATCTCAGCACAAACAATAGCTAAAACAATATTTTGCTCCTTTCAAAGTAAACTAAAAGCCATTTATTTTAAAATTTATTTCAAATGACTAAGTCAGCATGTGCTGAATTCAGGTAATGCCCTCTTTGCCTTTAGGCTTTGATGGCATATTTAATATGGGCAGATGTATTTGAGAATGGGCTTGTTCTTGCGAACGTAGAATGTACTGGTGTGCAATGAGTAACTTGCAATTCTATCACTAATGCAGTTTACACTTTATATACGGAGCAATAAACAATATTGACAGTTATACATAAATAAAACTTAAGTTAGAACAAGGATGTGCCAACTGCACTTTCGATCTAACAACTTTACTTCACTTTTATAAGAAAAGATCTTTACACAGCTCGTATCATATCTTCATTCTATCTCAAAATGCTTCAAAGTCGCTGAATTAATCATGGACTATAGTCTTCATTATGTCGATAAACCAGTAGTCAACTTATAATCAGGTTAATAAAACACCAAGCATTTGGACTACTATATCTTCACTGACACATTGAAAAAGTTATCCAATAACTGTTGTTTCATAACTAATCCCATTGTGCGTGTTTTTTTCTCAAAGCCCTGCAATTGCTTATTATTAACATCTACACAACTCCTTTTGAAAGTTATGTTTGCAACTGCTTCACAACAGAATGTGAACTTCACAAATTATAACTTCAAAATAAATAAAGACCTGAGTTTATAAAGCACCTTTCACATTTTTAGGATGCACAAAAATGCTTTACATGTATCACATTTACAACATTTTCAATTGTAATGCTAAAAAATGCAGCCATTCTGCATACCACAGCAGTCACACAAACAGCAATGTGAAATTGACCTGACCATTGGCATGAAATAGCATAGCTTCTTATATCCTGCAGCTTAATTCAAATGGAGGTCCCTGTGCACGCCCAAAATTGCTGAATGAATGTGCAAATGACATTTTCCATGCTCATTCTTAACGTCAATGGGGATGCAGCTATTTAAATTGCCTCTCAACAAGCTACAACTCAGCTGCTTTTGACTTACTCATGCTCAAGCCATGTTGGTAGAAAACCTGAGATAACAAGATGTAGAGCTGGATGAACACAGCAGGCCAAGCAGCATCAGAGGAGTAGGAAGGCTGACATTTCGGGCCTAGACACTTATTTTCTGAAGAAGGGTCTAGGCCTGCAACGTCAGCCTTCCTGCTCCTCTGATGCTGCTTGGTCTGCTGTGTTCATCCAGCTCTAGAACTTGTTATCTCAGATTCTCCAGCATCTGCAGTTCCTACTATCTTAGTAGAAAACCTGTTGTGAGTTAGAACATAGAACATAGAACATAGAACAGTACAGCACAGAACAGGCCCTTCAGCCCACAATGTTGTGCCGACCATTGATCCTCATGGATGCACCCTCAAATTTCTGTGACCATATGCATGTCCAGCAGTCTCTTAAATGACCCCAATGACCTTGCTTCCACAACTGCTGCTGGCAACGCATTCCATGCTCTCACAACTCTCTGCGTAAAGAACCTGCCTCTGACATCCCCTCTATACTTTCCACCAACCAGCTTAAAACTATGACCCCTCGTGCTAGCCATTTCTGCCCTGGGAAATAGTCTCTGGCTATCGACTCTATCTATGCCTCTCATTATCTTGTATACCTCAATTAGGTCCCCTCTCCTCCTCCTTTTCTCCAATGAAAAGAGACCGAGCTCAGTCAACCTCTCTTCATAAGATAAGCCCTCCAGTCCAGGCAGCATCCTGGTAAACCTCCTCTGAACCCTCTCCAAAGCATCCACATCTTTCCTATAATAGGGCGCCCAGAACTGGACGCAGTATTCCAAGTGCGGTCTAACCAAAGTTTTATAGAGCTGCAACAAGATCTCACGACTCTTAAACTCAATCCCCCTGTTAATGAAAGCCAAAACACCATATGCTTTCTTAACAACCCTGTCCACTTGGGTGGCCATTTTAAGGGATCTATGTATCTGCACACCAAGATCCCTCTGTTCCTCCACGCTGCCAAGAATCCTATCCTTAATCCTGTACTCAGCTTTCAAATTCGACCTTCCAAAATGCATCACCTCGCATTTATCCAGGTTGAACTCCATCTGCCACCTCTCAGCCCATCTCTGCATCCTGTCAATGTCCCGCTGCAGCCTACAACAGCCCTCTACACTGTCAACGACACCTCCGACCTTTGTGTCGTCTGCAAACTTGCTGACCCATCCTTCAATTCCCTCGTCCAAGTCATTAATAAAAATTACAAACAGTAGAGGCCCAAGGACAGAGCCCTGTGGAACCCCACTCACCACTGACTTCCAGGCAGAATATTTTCCTTCTACTACCACTCGCTGTCTTCTGTTGGCCAGCCAATTCTGTATCCAAGCAGCTAAGTTCCCCTGTATCCCATTCCTCCTGACCTTCTGAATGAGCCTTCCATGGGGAACCTTATCAAATGCCTTACTGAAGTCCATATACACCACATCCACAGCTTGACCCTCATCAACCTTACTAGTCACATCCTCAAAAAACTCGATAAGGTTTGTAAGGCATGACCTACCCCTCACAAAGCCGTGTTGACTGTATTTGATCAAGCCATGCTCTTCCAGATGGTCATAAATCTTATCCCTCAGAATCCTTTCTAACACCTTGCAGACGACAGACGTGAGACTTACCGGTCTATAATTGCCGGGGATTTCCCTATTTCCTTTCTTGAAGAGAGGAATTACATTTGCCTCTCTCCAGTCCTCAGGTACGACTCCAGTGGAGAGCGAGGATGCAAAGATCTTCGCAAGTGGCGAAGCAATTGCATTTCTCGCTTCCCAAAGCAGCCGAGGACAAATCTGATCCGGGCCTGGCGACTTGTCAATCTTAATGTTTGACAAAATTTTCAGTACATCAGCTTCCTCTATCTCTATCCATTCCAGCATGCACACCTGCTCTTCAAAGGTTTCATTCACTACACAGGTCGTTTCTTTCGTAAAGACAGAAGCAAAAAACTCATTTAGGGCTTCCCCTACCTCCTCAGGCTCCACACACAAGTTCCCTATGCTATCCCTGATCGGCCCTACTCTTTCTTTGACCATTCTCTTATTCCTCACGTAAGTGTAAAATGCCTTTGTGTTTTCCCGGATTCCTTCTGCCAAGCCTTTCTCGTGCCCCCTCCTGGCTCTCCTCAGACCATTTTTGAGCTCCTTCCTTGCCTGCATGTAATCCTCTCTAGCTGAACTTGACCCTAGCTTCCTCCACCTTATGTAAGCTACCTTCTTCCTTTTCACTAGAAGCTCCACCGCTCTCGTCATCCAAGGTTCCTTTATCTTACCCCGTCTTGCCTGTCTCAGAGGGACATATTTACTCATCACTCCCAACAACTGTTCCTTAAACCATCTCCACATGTCTATAGTTCCCTTACCATGGAACAACTGCTCCCAGTCCATGCTTCCTAACTCGTGTCTAATCGCATCATAGTTTCCTCTTCCCCAATTAAATATCCTCCCATTCTGCCTAATCCTCTCCTTCTCCATAGCTATGTAGAATGAGAGAGTGTTATGGTCACTATCACCAAAATGCTCTCCCACCACAAGATCTGATACCTGCCCCGGCTCGTTTCCGAGCACCAAGTCTAGAATGGCCTCTCCCCTCGTCGGCCTGTCAACGTACTGCGTTAGGAAACCCTCCTGAACACACCTTACAAAAACAGCTCCATTCAAATCTTCTGCTCGAAGGAGGTTCCAATCAATATTAGGAAAGTTAAAGTCACCCATTACAACAACCCTACTGCGTCCACACTTTTCCAAAATCTGTCGACCTATGCTTTCTACAATCTCCCTGCTGCTATTGGGGGGCCTGTAGTAAACCCCTAACGAGGTGACTACTCCCTTGCTGTTCCTAATTTCCACCCATACTGACTCAGTAGGCAGATCTTCCTCGACAATGGAAGCTTCTGTAGCTGTGATACCCTCTCTGATTAGTAGTGCTACACCCCCTCCTCTTTTTGCCCCCTCCCTATTCTTTTTAAATGTTCTAAACCCTGGAACATCCAGCAACCATTCCAGCCCATGAGAAACCCATGTCTCTGTTATGGCCACAACATCATAGCACCAGGTACTGATCCATGCTCTAATTTTGATGAATGTGGAGACTTTTGCGAACCAAACGTTTGCAAATTTTAATATTTGATTGAGTGCAATAGCGCTGATATCGTGAGGGCTTGGTGAGACAGTAAAGTAGGATCTTGTGGAAGATAAATCTAATACCGGGCTCCTGCATCTTCTTTGTAGTGATGTACAGCCTGTTCTTTTAACCTCTTAGTAGTTGAGCATCTTTACATCTTTGGTTGTTCTGCAAGGGTCAGAAGGTGGTTGTCTTTAGACAGATTAGTCCACATGTGTCCCTGAAGAACTTTAGAAGATATGGGTGGCAGCGCACATGACACACTCTTCTTGCTTTTGATTACAATTTTTCCCTTTTGTCTCTAAAATCAAGACTCCACATATTTTGAATGACTGTATTAAATCTTTGTTTAATCTTCTTACCTCTAAATTGAACAATCCCACATCCTCCAGACCCCACACAGAGCACCTCATCCCAAAATTTATGTTAAACAAATCTACACAAACAGAAACAAAATTAATGGCCAATGACTATCATACTCAATAGTAATGAGTGAGGAAGGAAAATTGCTAAGATAACAAGTACTATATTTGCAAATATACTCTTATAAAATTACTATTATGAGGGGGCACAATTTTAAGGAAGGTGTAGGGGAGATTTCAGAGGTAGGTTCTTCACACAGAGACAGGTGGGTGTGTGGAATGCGCTGCTGGCAGTTGTAGTGTAGTCAGATATTTTAGAGACTTTTAAGCAACTCTTGGATAAGTACATAGAGGATAGTAAAATGCAAATTATGCAGTGTAGATTGATCTTAGTAGGATAGTAGGTCAGCACAACATCGTGGGCTGAAGAGCCTGTACTGCGCAGTGCTGTTCTGTTCCATGTTCTACATAAATGTTTAATAATTACCAATGACTACTACATGTAGGAACTTCCTTTCCCCTTCAAAGTTCTTATACATGTTGCCACATTCAAAGTCCATGCCCACCTTTCCCAAAATTCCATGTTTGAACCAAACTCAACAGGTCTGCCCCAGCCACAATACTAAAGTGGCCCTTACCAGGCCACAAATGACATCTTATGTGACCATGATAATGGTGCATTGTATCTCCTTATTCTTATTGATTTGTTTGTCTCTGACACAGTTGACCACTTTGCCTGTCTTCAATGCTTCCAGTCTGTTGTCCTGACTCCCTCAGAAGGTTCTGTTCTTATCAGTCCAGTTCTTTCCTTCCTGCTTCAGCATTATTACTTCTGGAGATGCTCAGTATCTGTCATTGACACCTCTTATTTGTCATTTATAGCAATATCGTCTTAAAAAATACCATGTCACCTTCCACACAAATGACAATGAAACCTTGCTATATCTCACCAGCCCCTCTTGTGGCAGCAGCCGTTGAATCTAGTTTGTAATGGTGTCAACCCAAAACCTGGTATTGGATGAGCACAATTTGTTTCCATTAAATAATGCTTAGCCTGCAGCCTTCGTTTTCATTCCATACCACAAACTCCACATCCCAGCCATTGACTTGCTCCTTACTGTGGCTAATTCTGAAACAAAGGCACACAGTTGGCACGCCCCTTGACCTTACTCTGTGCTTCCAACCCTTCAGCATCAGGACTGCCCACACTCATTTCCATTACATTACCAATATCCTTCTTTTGCTACTGCTGAAACTTTATGTTATCTCCAGATGCAAAACTTCAATGCTTTTGTGCCCAGTCTCCTTTCCTCCAGACTCAGTCAACTTCAAATCACCCAGAACTCTGTAACTTGTGTCATAAGCCACAGATCCCACCATTCCTGTGCTTACTCACATTGGCTGCAGGCCTGACAATGCTTCTAAGTTAAAAATCTCCATCTTAGCCCTCAAATCCTTCCTTGGCCACCTCTCTCCCTAATGCTGTCATATCTTGCAGTCTTACAACTCTCTGATATCTCTGCAACCCCCTGATTTTGGGCCCTGGCTTTCATAACCCACTAATTACAGCTATGTTGCAGATGCCTCTGGATTTAGTGATGGATTTTCTCCTGTAAACTATTCCTCCTTGCATTACATCATCTAATCTGGGGCAAAATCCACATACATGACCCAGTCAGACAAAACATTGCTTACTTACCATGATTTTTTTAGGCCCAACTTCCGATGCAGGATCTATCCCAACATTCAAGGTGCAGAATACCTTTGCAGGAAGAATCAAACTAAAAGTTGTTTCCCTTTTCATGGCATACTTGTTACTGTGTTCTCATCACTATGTGTGAAATTCGAATGACAAGTTACTGAGAGAAGTTAAGTGTGTCGAGCTTTTCCAGTCAAAATACTCAACGACGTTATTACACCCTCCAAAGCAAGGTAGTATTTGACCCTGGGTCTCCTGTTTTAGAAGTGCGGACAGTACCACTGCACGAGCAGGTTAGTGGGTGAGGGTGTAGACTGGCAGTGGGTGACTAAGGAGGTGGTTCAGGGAACGGGGAAGCAGATCCAGGGTCTGGTGTCCTGGGCAGAGGCAATGTGAGTGGGTGATCCAGCAAGGATTCAGGTGGAGGAGTCAGTTGTTTGGGAGTTGGAGCAGGAGATCCTTGAAAATCTCCCGGATTACTATCCAAGTAAGAGAGTCGACACCGTCCAAAGTCTCTAATTCTAACTCAGAATTAGACACTTTGGCATACTTCCTGGCAAATTAGAATATTCCTCATGGCCGTTTCCATTGGGACCTCGAAGGGTGCCCAACACCTGCCTTTCAGAAGGCCTGGGCACAGAGTGTACTGGGTCATTGGGACATACTGGTTAGTGCCTGCAGTGTTCATATTTTCACAGCAACCTTCAACTACACTACATCCCACCCCATCACTCTGAGGCTTTCATTTTGAGTTTCTGTTTGAGGCGGTCAGTGACTTCTATTTGAAGTTTGGTTTCCCCCACAGCCTCTCTTTCCCAAGAGGCTTTTGGTCACCCAACCTAATACTTCTTGATGTGGTTCAGGGTCAAGCTTTGCTGGTTACGCTTTGTAAAGTAGTAAATGCAGGAGATTTTTTTAATGCGCTGCCTCTGGTGAAATCCGTTTATGTAATTTTCAGTGAAAATAACTGTGAGGTGGGGGTGGAATTGACATTGGCTAACAAATGGAACTGCAGGTGAATGGAAGTACCCTGTTGACTGGGCCAGCTCGTTGTACTGCCTGAACTCAGCAGGTCAATGCTCGGGAGTGTTTTCTCTGACGTTACAGAACGGGCTCCACCCTTTCTTTAATTCAACTTTCTTCCTCCTAGCAGTTCAGGCTAGTGCTTCACTGCACAGCCCCTCTCTCCCGTGAACATAATGGGCTTCGGCTGTGGGTTTGCTGGCAGCAAGGTGAAGTGAGTCATTTCTGTTTGACAGAAAAAAAGAAAGAGAGAAGTTGGCGAACGGTTCGGCGCAGAGTCACGACTGCTGAAAGGGGGAGAAAGAGAGAAAAACAAAAAGTTTTCATTGGAAACTGTTGTAGTTTCCTGGATCGAGGATGGAGCCAACTTGGCGTAATGTAATGATGCTGCTGGCCAGCGCCTTCCTGTTTCAGGTGAGAATAGTGGGTAGTTGTAAGTTTTCTGTCTGTGTGTGTGTGTAGGGTAGGGGTGGGCTGTTACTGTGGATAAAGATGCGGGAACTGCCCTGTTGCACCTGCCGACGGCACTGTTTATCTCCTCCTCACTGAGGAGATGGGGTTCGGAGTATCCGCACCTGAAACGGGACACAGTATGCTGGAGATAGACCTCTTGCTGTCTCTCTGTCGCTAACACCCCCCACCAGTTCGCTCACTTGTTTAGCAATTAACTCGCCTGCTCAAGAGTTGCACAATCCCGATTTAAAGTAAGTGTATTCAAGTCCCCAGAATCAAAGCAACATTCCCTTTCATAGAAATTTTGCCGTAAAGTTTCAATGAACTGTTTTATTTACAAGTTATTAGCATACTTAAAGTTAGTAAATAGGGAGGGGGAGGGGGAAACAACATGCAACCACCAGAGATCATCTCCTTCCGAATACTACACATTTTAAATATGTAATGTTGTAAAGTCGTGCGTCTCTTGTGCTAGAATCTTTCGAACAACTTCAGTTCTTTTTGCAATGTGCTTCTCAGTGTTAAGAAAGAATGCTTTGCTTTGGGGTTACCCATGACCCTACTTGACCCACTGCTTTGATTAATTGCCTGAATGTTCATCCCAAGTTGGGGATGAGCCACTGTGAATTCTTTTGCTGTCCTGCCCAGGATTATACTCCTTTCTGTACCAGGCAAACCAGGCACTAATAATCCAGAGATAATGGGAACAGCAGATGCTGGAGAATCCAAGATAATAAAGTGTGAAGCTGGATGAACACAGCAGGCCAAGCAGCATCTCAGGACCACAAAAGCTGACGTTTCGGGCCTAGACCCTTCATCAGAGAGAGCTCTCCAGCTCATCCAGCTTCACACTTTATTAACTAATAGTCCAGAGATAGTCGGAACTGCTGAAGCTGGAGAATCTGAGATAACAAGGTGTAGAGCTGGATGAACACAGCAGGCCAAGCAGCACCTGAGGAACAGGAAAGCTGATGTTTCGGGCCTCGACCCTTCTTCAATCCAGCAGTGATTTCTGGAATAGGCCATCAGTTATACACCTGTCTTCGTGCTCAAGTCTCTGATCTGATGCGCTAGATGACAGACATATCTTGTGAATTGGGAGAAACATTTTAAATGGAAACAATTAATTTTATACAGTAGGTTTTAATTAATACAATTTACAAAGAATTCCTGGAGAGGCAGATATTGCATTTTGGTTTCTGCTTTGGTTACTTTTAGAGAAGTGAATCAGTACATTTTCTGAAATTTTAATGGCTAGTCTCTCTACTGATGGGATATAATTATAGCTAAAAGGTAGTTGACAAAAGTACCATATCAGATTCATGGGTAATGGTGCATATCACCATTAAGACTAAATGCTTCTAAATACATTCAGTTGGGTGGCGTTCTTCCCTACCCACCCTTTTTGTTTGCTGTATAGATTATTTGAGATTACTAAATTTATTTCCTTTCATACGGGCATGCTTTGCTATGTCGCGTTTAGTCAAAGTATCAACTGACAGTGTGCTGAGCCCCCAAGTTCGCATTTTTACCAAAGAAGTACACAAGCCTTAGTTTCTTGTCCCGTCCCTGCTGACAACATTGTAACTTGCATTTGTATATCAGGGCTTTTCCAGAATGAAACATTCCATTGTTTTTCACATCCAGCGGCAAAGCAACGAGTAGAAGGGAAATGACCAAAGGTGCTGTTGAAGCCATGGATATGGAGGAGGTTTTGAAACTGGGAAGACATGAGAGAGTAGGCAAGGCGACTGATACTGTGCAGTTAGTAATGGAGAGGAGGACTGCTATGGTGCACCTTGCTTGGGCTCAAGAATGTCTTTGCCAGTGTCGTCAGGAATGGCACTGCAGCATGCAGCATAGGAACAGTGTAGGCTATACACAGGGAAATCAGGCTGAAGGAAACTGCAGAAAAGTTCTGTTGAATAATTCTTCAAATTGAGTATTTTGCAGTTGGTACACCAGTTTACTAAAGGCACCTGAGTTGGTGAGCAGGAGTTAGTGCAAATTTAATGTGGGTGACTTGACAACTGTTAAGAACGGAGCAAAAGAACCCTGGCTGACTCCACCAAAAGTAAGGCAGGGTTTCAGCAACCTTATGCATGAGATAGAGATGGATATGGAAATAAATAGTGTTGATGATATCCTGTGTGAATACTAAATCAGGGCAGGGCCACGCACTGTCACATGCAATTTAGTCTGCCTGCCTAGGTTACGTGCGTCTTGTACTGGTCTTAAGATAATTTCCTTCAAACATTCAGATTGGTCTGTGATGCTGCGATCAGATCTGATAATTATTCTGCATTAGCCAAAGATCTGAATGGAGAAAGCCATTATATCTTTTCCCCTGCCAGACCACTGAAGGAATAGGAGTTCAGACGTAGTGGTCAAAAATGTGGGGAAAGTTTTTGACACCTTTTTTTAAATAAAAGATCTGCCCTTTTTGAATTAGGAAGAACAGGGACCCCTCCTAAACACTGAACAACTCAAGTTATAGATATGATTTTCCACTGGACTTCTGCAAGGCCTTTTGAAGGGCCATAGAGATTAATGATGTAACCAATTTCTGGAAATCTCTTTGAATACATGTTAATTCACAGTGGGTCCAAACTTAAAAATTGCATTTAAGTGTAGATTGAAAATATTTGTATATACCCCCATGTCCGGCTTGATAAAGGTGAGTACCTAGCAGTTAAAATAGTCCAGTCAAGCTGTTGGGGCATTTATCGTTTGAAAGCACAACCCTAGATTCAACATGTACTTTGTTGATAATCAGCATTGCGTTACCAGCATGGCTAGTGATCCCTCACTGACTCTGATTTGCCATGCTGCTTGTCAGACATCAAGATGAATCAAGAGTGACTTCAATTAAGCATTATGTAAATAAATAATAACACTAGCCATTGACTTTGTCCTCTGCTTTAATTACAATCCATCATCTCACTGCCTGAGCCTGAAGCAGGACTGTTCAGAAACCACGACGTTTTATTTGATGTTGAATTTCCAGACTGATGTATGTATGAATGTACATCTCTGTATCATCGAGACTGCCTATTTTCACTGTTTAGCATTATCTATCTTCTCCTGCACTGTAGCCTATCTGCTAATGCTCCCTATTTCTCCTTTTGATGTCTGTCAATTGAATGTACTTCTGACCAACCGTCTAACTTGTGTCGTTGGCATACTCCACCCGTATCCAGCTTGTGCCAATCTCTGTTTGACACTCTCCTTGTTGCTACCTACGTTTCCTGCAAGTGTGACATTGTCTCTGTCAGAATTCTCAGTCTTTCTTTCACGTTCCTCCACTCCTTTGTCTCTCCCTGCCTCTGCGATCTCCTCTAACCCTACAGCCCTCCAAGATTTAAGAAAGGAGATAATTCGTTGGAGATCACTCTGTGACAACTTGTTGAATTGTTCTGTGATAAGAAGCTGAGTAAATTCGGTTGATATTCTGTGGCGTTTTGAAGAGTAACAAGCAAAATCCTGAACTTGCTCGTCAGGGCAGGTGCTGAGATACTGGTTTTCACTGATTGGGCAATCTGATTCGTGAGTGTGTGGCCTTAAGAAAGGGGTTAACCATTTAAGACTACAATAAACAAATTCCTCCACTCGAAGGAAAATGCAGTTTTAAAATTCTTTACTGAAAGGCATTTGTGGAGGCTTCATTCAATGCTTCCATTAAGTCCTGGAATTGACAGATTTTTAGTGTCACATGGAATCGAGGGATATTGGAAGTGGATGGGGAACTGGAGTTGAAGCCCAAGAGGAGCCATGATCATATTGAATGGTAGAGCAGGCTCAATGACTCCTTTGGTCTCCCCCTGCTTTTATTTTTTTTTGTATAGAATATCTGCACTCCTCCAATTCAACACACTTGTGTATCTATCACTTAATGTGCTCCATCACCAGTGCCCATGCATTCAGCAGACTTGGTCATAAACTCGGTAATCCACTTCCTAAATCCCTGCCTCTCTAAGACACTTCTTGAGACCCATTTTTTTCTTTTTTTTTCTGGCCACTCCCTGAAAAATCCATTTGCTCCTCCTGAAGTGTCGGAGAATATTTAGTTTGCAACTTTTAAACAGATGATTCAGTATCCGTTCTCATCCTTGACTTTTTCTTGTAGCGATGTAGCCTGGAGTCTTAGTGGTTTGTTGGCCTGGAAATTGACAGTGTAAAGATATACAGATTGGAACCTGTTTTCCTTTGTGTTAATGGATCTTGGTTCACCATTTTGCTGAGTTTTTCTCCAGTTCTTTTTCAAGATTAAAACCTGCCACTTGCTCAGCTCTATATGGTTGCCTCCCTTAATCGCTTTTGAAGTGTCCTTGCAAACCATTCAGTTTCAGAATGAATTTTCCACCTAATATCATTGTTAGCACCACTTGGATTGTACCAACTTATCAACATCATTTCCGGGTGGATTCGGATGAGCAAATTCCAACTTGCACTCGTTGTTCCCGTTCTAAGAACAAAACTGCAACATTCGTGCTCCCTTGTGACTGAAGTTTCCATGTCACAGGTGTACAGATTTGGCGCAGTGCTTACACATTTCTGGCACAGCCCTCGTCATGCACCATTTTGATTGTAGACAGTGTGCATTGGAAGAAAACAGGATGGGTAGATGGTGATATTATTCCGCATGTAGCTTTGACTTGATGTCAGCGCTACCATTTTTGACTTCAGTGTAGCTGATGTCTTACTGATGTTTTACTAATTTCTTAAATATTCACAGCTGAACACTTGTTCCACACCAGGAAACACCCTGACCAGTGTTATTTACAGGGATCAATGACTACTTTCAGACTAGTTGCTGATTCACGTTACGAGCTCTGTCTGGGTTTGCAGAGGGCTGTGATTTTTCTACTGCTGTTTAAAGTTGATGGAGTGTAACAGAGCATTATTGCATGTGGTGACAGTCTATTGCTCTGATTTAAAGGTTCTTGGTCAGCTTAAATCCTCTAATTCATGGAACGGAATTTTACATGTCTCTTAAAAGTGGGAATGACTAGGGGCTCAGGGACCGTGATTTAGCTCACATTTGCTGTTGGGACTGTGTCATTAGAGTAAATAACTGTGCTTCAATTTTTCAACTTCATTTTAACTTCTTAGGAATTTGGTCCTTCTCATCTGGGTACCGGCTCCCACCATTTGTGTTCCATTTGAGATTATTGGCCTCTTGCTATCCTTTCTTTTCTGGGATCTTGCTGTCTGTGAATGTCAATGCTATTTTAATAATGGCTGTAATGTGAGCTTTATGCTGGCTTCATCTGCATCCTTTACCATGGCAACAGAATCACATAGACCTGGTATCCAAGTTGAAATGCTAATTAGCTATTCTTTACAGCCCAATTCTATCCAATCCTGAAATCAAATGGGAAAATCAAAATGTACCATTTTGCACTCAGACATTTTATAATGCTTCTGTGGAATGTGAAGATCCAGAGTCTGTTCACGAGCATTACAGTAGCCTTTGTCATTGTCTGTTAATTGTAAATATATTATATCTGCCCAGTTAAAAACAATCTGGGCATTTCTATCATCTTTAATGGTCCAGTAATACATGTTGTCAGGCAGTCATCAGCTCAGGAAACATGTTCATTCGCCATAAATGGAAGGACAGAAATATATGTATCAAAAAATACATCTTAGAAACCTTGTAATTGTAACAATAATAGCTATTCTTCACAGAAGCGGGGGAGAATGGTCACTTGTGCTCTGAGCTAGAGGCCTTATCCATTATCGCATGGGAGCATGTCTCTGAACGCAACCTCAGTATAGGCTTCCTCTCCATTTGATAGAAGAGAGATATTTCGGGAGCTCGATCTCTGAAATAATGAATGGCTTGGTTCATGTTGCATTGGGAGCTGAGGCATCGACCATCTGATGATGGTTAGGAGTGCAAGTATTCTTAATTAATTGGCCGCTCTTTGTACACTGGAAAGGATGGGCTTCAAGCTTTGTGCAGAGTCAACTGCCAAGCTGTTTCTATGAGAATACCCATCAGTTTTTGTGCAGGTGGTTGTTAGTGTGTTATTCAGTGAGGTATTTATTCATCACAGTCTTACTGTTGATCCTTTTGGACTTAACTCACAGTGATCCGTTGTTTTTTTTTGTTTACTCAGTCATGGAATGTGGGCCAGGATTTACTGTCCATCACTAGTTGCCCTTAAGGTGGTGCTGAGCTGCATTCTTGAACTGTTGCAGTCCAGCTAGTGTAGGTATGCCTGAAAGTCATTCGGAAAGAAATTCCAGGAGTTTGAGCCAGCAACACTGCACAAATTGGGATATATTACTCAGTCAGGATGTTGTGAGGCTTTGAGGGGGACTTGCAGGGGCTGATGTATTTGCTGCTCGTGTTCTTCTGGACAGAAGTAGTCTTGCATTTGGAAGGTGCTGTCAAGGGAGATTTGGTGAATTTCAACAGTGCATCTTGTAGACAGTATGTACTGCTGCTACTGAGCATTGGTGGTGGGGAAAGTGAGTGTTATGAAAGTGGTATCAATTAAGCAGTCTGTTTTGGTCTAGATGGTGTCAGGTTCTTAAGTGTTGGTGGAACTGCATCCAATCAGGCTTATGCCTCGTAGCTGAGAGACCAGGCTTTGGGGGGGTGAGGAGATGTTTTATTCGCTGCAGGATTCCTAGGTTCTGACCTGCTCTTGTAGCCACTGTACATATATAGCTATTCCAGTTCCGTTTCTGGTCAATGGTAATTCCTAGGATGTTGATGGTGGGGTGTCCAGTGGTGGTAATGCCTTTGTGTACCAAGGAGCAATTGTTTATTTCTTATTGGTTGGTTCACGTTACGAGTTCTGTCTGGGTTTGCAGAGGGCAGCCATTCCCTGGCTTTGGATGGCACAAATGTTACCTGCCACTTGTTGATCCAAGGCTGGATATTGTCCAGATATTGTTGCATTTGGACACTTCAGTGTCTGGAGAAACTTGTGGTGCCGAACATTGTGGAATCCTTGGCAACCATCCCCCATTTCTGACCTTATGGTGGAGGGAAGGTCATTGCTAGAGGAGCTGAAGATGGTTTGGCCTTGGACACGATCCTGAGGAACACCTGCAGGGATGTCTTGGAGCTGACATAACAGATATTCAACAACCACAACCATCTTCCTATGTGTCAGGTATGACTCCGACTTTGTGACAGATTACTCGAAACCGACATTAGCTGTGATTCTTAGAAATGTTTAATAACATATTCTGAGCTTTCTGGACCTCTTGTTTCCTGTATAGTATTAGTGATAATTACTATTGTGTCTCAGCATCTGCAATAGCTAGTTACAGAAGATGTCCTGCATTCTAGCTATAGCTCGGAATAGAAGTGGCTGTGGAAGAGTGTTGTATGAGAATTTTTCCATGATTCCCATTGACTGACTGCAGTTTTTCAGGGCTCCTTGATGCCACACATTCAAGATGGCAGTAGCCAATGGGCTCTAGGCCCGAAACATCAGCTTTTGTGCTCCTGAGATGCTGCTTGGCCTGCTGTGTTCATCCAGCTCCACACTTTGTTATCTGGGCTCCTCCATTGTGTCCGTTTTATTTTCTTTCCCTTTTTTTATTCTTCCTTGCTCTCTTTCGTTTTAAGATTTCCTTGGAGCAGCGATGCGGAGCAGGGATAGCCAGTGGGCTGGAGGGACAGTTTTTGGACTGGGGACCAGTGTGGCGGTCAGCGGCTTGTGAGCCTGGTCAGGCCATGTGTGGGAGCCCCCTATGCTGATCTACTGCAGACCCTTATTAGAAAGACTGTAGTGTTAATCTTTTCACTTTCTTTTCCTTAATTCCTCCAATTTGTACCTAGGTACCTTGCACCCAAGATGGCTCCATTTGGGGTGACATTATTAACTTTTCACTGTATTCCTGTACTGCTGGACTTGAGTGCACATGATGATAAAGCAAATTCTAATTCCAATTTCTAAGATTGAATGCAGCCTTCATGTCAAGGACTGTCCCTGTTACGTCACCTCAGGAATTCAGCTTATATGCATGTTTGAACCAATACACTGATCTGGTCAGGAGCTGAGAGGTCCTGGCAGAACCCAAACCTCTGGCCCATTGTTGGTGAGCAAGTGCTGCTTATTAGCACTGTGGATAACTGTGTCTCATTTTACTGATGATCAAGAGTAGACTGATGTAGCGGTAATTGGCCATGTTGGATTTGTCCTGCTTATTCATTCATAGAATGAGGGCATCACTTTCAGGCAGAATTTATTGCCCATCTCTAATTGCCAGAGGGCAGTTGAGAATCAGCCACATTGCTGTGTGTCTGGAGTCACATGTAGGCGAGACCAGGTATGGATGGCAGTTTCCTTCCCGAAAGGACATCGGTGAACCAGATGGGTTTTTCCAACAATCGGTAATGGTTATCACTAGATTCTTGATTCCAGAATTTTTTTATTATTGAATTCAAATCGTATCATCTGCCATGACAGCATTTGAACCGAGAATGTTCTAGGGCACTGAAAGAGAAATGCACTCTTGCATGTTTCCAGTGAGGGAAGGAAGAGAAAACAGGAGGGTATGCTTATGCTATTTGTAGCATGTAAATCAGAAAAGATGAAGAGATGAAAGATGAGAGAGATGCAATGAAGGTGATGATATATTTTGACTTTATCCAACTCAATGGCTTCAGCCATGCTGTCGACTGTAGTTCCAGTCTCTCCAATGGTGCCCAGCTCTATCTCCTCTGTCAGGGTGAATGCTTGTAGCTATCTCTCGGTGCTGGTGATTAGCTGTTCCAGTTCATTGGTTGTACATTACCTTCTCCTGCAAAGAGGTGAGCATGGAGCAAATGCATTTGAATGTGCTCTTGTTGTTGAACAGTTGACAACATGTGAGAGAGTGTGAGATGTGGATAAGAGGGTAAGCTGACACTAACAATATGAAGAAGAATAAGTTGTACTTAACGGAGAGCATGAAGGGAGTGAAAATCAGGTGCAGTCTGGAGCAGTGTGCGAGGCTGCTGGTCGATTTTCTACTAGTATGATCTTAACTACGTTCTCATTAAACCTCTTCTTGGATTACATTCTTGGGACTTCACTTTATCCATTGAAGGTGGCTGCCTGCTTCCATTGCCTTTTTAGTGTCTGCCCTGTTCTCTAGCTGACTTTGAATTGAGGATCTTGCTTCTCCTGCAAAAAGGCTATGTCCGAGAAGCCTGTAACATGCCATTGCCCTTTTTAATGCTATTTGCACTCCTCATACAGCGCTCTACTGCAGGCAATTCCAGACCCAGCTACAGCCAGAATGCAGAATAACTTCTGAACCTAGCCATTGTAGATGCTGAGAAGTTATGATAAAGACGCTACTAATTATTTCTAATATTATACAGGAAACAAGAGGTGCAGAAAGCTTAGAATATGTTTTGAAACTTGCAGTCCATTCCGGGAATCACAGTCAATGTCAGTTCTGAGTTGCCTGTCACAAAGTGTCTGGCCCATATCAGCATCTGTTTGATTGTAACTGAGGATGCAATGGATTTTCTTTAATATTTTGCTTCATCCTTCATTGGTGTATCTGACGAGTAAAACAGGCCCTTCAGTGACCTACACTGATTAGCTTTTATTAGGTAAGGTAGCCAATGGCTCCTGAAAACTGGGGTTTCTTTGGAGTCCAAAAACCTTGTGGGTGGCAGTTGAAGTCAGGAACAAAATTAACACTCTGTGGCACTCAGAAAGTGCTGGAAATATTTGGCAGACCTGGGAGCATCTGTGGAATGAGAATTCAAGATATTGCTTGGAATCGATCGTGTTTTCAGAAGACACACCCTGCGATACCCAGTAATCTGATTCACTCAGTTATTAGGTCATGGTTCTTTAGGGTGTACCAGGGCTGACTGATAAATTATTAACAGAGAAAAGCCTCGATTCACCTGACATTGTCTGGTGCCTTCATGTTTGTCAGGTAATTATGCAAATTAATAACCAAACAATAAGATGTTTTGAGCTGAACACACAGGAGAAAATTTGTCAATGGTTTTAGCTGGTTAATCATCAGCCTGTGTGTACTTGGAGAGGAAAGTGCCTTTGTGGGGATAGGGGGAAGATTATGTCAGTGCTCAATGTAAGGCAGTCCATTTCTTCTGCTGTTCACTGCCTTGTAACATTTTTAAAAGCCTGTTAAATATAGGGACTGATATTTGTGTGCTAAATACCCAGATAGTCACAAACTATATAGTTCTATTTAACTCAACAGAGCTTGGTTTGCATCAAGTCTAGATATAACTATGTTCAGTCCTCTAAAGCAGCATGATCTTTATAAAAGACAGAAAATAGTGGAAATTTGTTTCAGGTCTTTGAATAACTACAAGATAACCAATAGGATAACTGTTTGAATAGTAAGGTTATCAAAAGGTATTTTATCTCTATCTGCCAGTTTTTCTTACGTATTTATAAGGGTAGAACTCAGATGGTTTCTAGACAAAATGAAGTCCACCTGTTACAGCAGTTTAACTGGTGATCTAGAGAAAAATTCAGGTCATTTATGTGTGTTGAATAGTAGCTTGTGATCCAATCATAGATGTTAATCTTTTAAGGACGATGTTGTGTCTTTGTCTATTTTTATTATGGCTTGCTGAACATTTTGATTGACTGATTCAGTGGAGGGTCTTTGACATTTTACTAGCCCCCCAGTGGAAAGAGTCACCGATTATTTATAGGTTAGTGGTTGGCTGCATCTTTTTATAAATCTCATTAACCACATGTGATTAAATAGGGTGAAAAGGGGAAGTACAGGGTGCAACTCTTGTGTTGCTGCAATGCAAGTGTGAAACTAAAATATCCTAACTACAGCCTGGTTTGTTAATGCAGAAATATCTTAAAAATAGGATGGGTGGATCCCACGATCCTGAGCCTTTTACTGTTGGTATATTTCAAATTTGTTCTTGTCGCTGAAAGAATTTTTGTTTGCTTTCAGTTTCCTCCTATTCTTTCTGGAAGGTATTGAATTGCTGGTGTGCAGTTCCACAGGTACTGCCAGCTTACTAGTGCCTTACCAATATCATTTATGTTTTACCCTTGACGTGCGGACCTTTTTTCGTGAGTAGGCTCAGCTATGATTTCTGTACCCAGTCCCCTTATCCCTGTTCTTGGAAGAGCTGCCAACATTCCCAACCAACATATATGAACAGACCGCTGATATGTCAAGACTGAGCTCTAAAAGAGTCTGTGTGCGTTAAGAAAATGAAGGGAAAGAAAAAGTGCAAGAAAAACCCAGTCGTTGCTGAGTGGCATGGGGTATTACGCGATGGAGGTGGTGGCATTGGCCACCAGGCTACTTATATTTCCTTCATCTCTCCAGCAAAATTAGAGACATGCATTGATTTGTTCTTAATGTCAGGCACAGTTTTGAACTACTCAAGGCGTTTGTTTACCATTTCATTTTGGAAGGACTTAAAACAAAGCCAAAGGTCATCTACCTTTTTTTCTTCTGATGAAGGGTCTAGGCCCAAAACGTCAGCTTTCATGCTCCTAAGATCCTGCTTGGCCGGCTGTGTTCATCCAGCTCCACACTTTGTTATCTCGGATTCTCCAGTATCTGCAGTTCCCATTATCTCTGGTCATATACCCAGTGATTGCTTCAGGGCTTTGGAAATCAAGATTCAAGAACTGGATGGCATTGGCATATTAACAGTTGCAAACATTTAGCAGTAAATCAAAGGCAAAGAACGATTTCCATGCTAACAAATTGCAAATCCTGATAATGCTACTCTCGTCTGCTGAACTTTTTTGTTTCCCCATTGTAAGCTCCAAATGCATTCTTCTTCATAGGTGTTTCTGTTTACCAGCATGTTCTCTTTGTTAAACTCCGAGTTTGAAAAGAGCAAATATTCAACAATTCTTGCCTTTTTGTGATTATTTGATGTACATTTACAGCCTCAGCTGGAAAAATTTATAGTTCAAAATGTAAGTAGCAGATTTGTTCCAATGCAGACACAGATTATTTCCAAACAATTAGACATGTATCCATCATGAAATGTCCTCTTTGTACACAATTATGCATGGCCAGTTTGTTTGCGTCATTGCACATTAACTTCAGATGTAGATTTGGAAATGTGTGAAGAACCATTCCCTCACCCTTGGTGGGAAATGCAAATTGTGCGTTGATGAAATTTGGAGAGATGCCAGAACAAAGGGACAAAGAGTGTTGCAGCCTTGAGGCCAAGCTGTGGAATGATAAAGATATAACTATAACAGTATTGCTGCTTAAATTTGGTCAGGGCAAGAAACTTAATACTTCTGTTTGTAATCCTTTTTAGGAGAGCTAACGAAATTGGTGTGATGGAAGTTAGTGAATGACTTTAACATGCCCCTAGATTACGGTTAATGAGATCCAAGGGGTTCTGTTAAGATAGAGTCCAAGTAGTCAAAGTTCAGCAGAAGTTCAAAAATTATATATTCTTTGGCTGGCATAGACTAAATTGAAATTAAAATACAACCCAGACAAAGGTCACTTGATGGCAAACCAACTGTTAGGAACAGCAACTCATATTCTGCTTGGGAACCCTGCAGCACAATGGTATCAATGTGGATTTCACAAGCTTCCAAATCCACCCCCCCCCCCCCCGCCCCCCCCACCATTGCATCCCCAAACCAGCAGCTCATCCCCGCCTCCCTAACTTGTTCTTCCTCTCACCTATCCCCTCCTCCCACCTGAAGCCGCACCTCCATGCCCTACCTACTAACCTGCCCCCTTGACCTGTCCATCCTCCCCGGACTGACCTATCCACCTCCCCATCTATACTGTCTTCTCCACCTATCTTCTCCTCTATCCATCTTCGGTCCACCTCTTCCCCACCCCCCTCTCTCTATTTATTTCAGTATCCTCTCCCCATCCCCCTTTTCTGATGAAGGGTCTACACCCGAAATGTCATCTTTTGTGCTCCTAAGATGCTGCTTGGCCTGCTGTGTTCATCCAGCTCCACACTTTGTTGTCTCAGATTCACCAGCATCTGCAGTTCCCATTATCTCTGATGGTATATATGAAGACATTTCTTCAAACATCCCCATTTTTTAGAAAAACAACAAAAAAAAATTTCATGTACTCTGATTTGCAGTTACAAATTAATTAATATGCATAGTTGATAAAAGGAAACCGTGAGTTAATTCTAATATGTCCCTTCTTCATCAGTCTCTGTGTACATTTCATCCATAATCCTCAAAGTGTGTGTTTTCTAATAATGTGTGTTTTTGTTGATTTATCTGGTGACTCCTCATTCTTAGAGAGTGAAATTGCTTTCCTGGGGAGTGCTGTGAGTGCTTGGTCAGAGCAAGATGTCTGACCTTCAGATTTAATATCTTTCCTGGGTTGGTGATTTTGAGACCATATTGAGATACTGTTGCTAGTTTGTAATTCAATTGAGTACTGTTTTGTGTCAGTGTTTGTATGCGTTGTACAGGCTTAGCAGTGAGCTTGTGTAGATGCTCACTCTTTGAAACTGAATTATGCATAAGCTTTGCTCAATAATTCACAACCACAACAAATTGTTGCACTGCTTCTGGTTTCGTTGGTCACTGTATCTCTGCTACAGCTCTCAACTTTTCATATCCAGGCAAAATCCGTTTATTGTTAGTACATGAGTTATGTATGAGACCTTCAATATCTTTAATTGCACCTTTCCCTCATTGTCTATTGTTTTCTTTTGTTTGACTCTCTAATGATTGCCTCTTCTGGCTTCACTTGCTTATCTTTAGTTGCCAGCTCCTCAAAGAATGATTTCATAGTCATCTTTCCTTCCACATTTTTAATCTTTTTGGGTTGGCAGGGCCTCCAGATCTCCATCTTGACTTTGAGGAGTCAACTTTTAGGTTGTACCTAAAGGCATCAGGAATGCTCCGAGGCAGATTCTAAGTTGGTCTCACACTCTCATCAACTTTGAGATGATGCTCACAAGGAATTTGTTCATGATTAAAAACATCTAGGTATTGCTCTTGTATCTGTTCAGCAGTCAATGACTCAGTAACTTATAAAATATTGCCAATTGCTTGTGCTATGTGCAGAGTTACTGGTCAGTGCAGTGGACTTGTCATGTAAGATGCGTGAATTTTGTTTAACATCTACTAACCAGAACTCCAAATTTTCATCCTCCCGATTGCATTGGGTTCTAAACCTTCATTTCTTCTTTTCAGTTCGCGTATTGCCCTGTTTTGTTGCTTCAAGCTTCAAGGGCTTCATTTTATGGGTAGCTACTTTGTGAGCCACTTTGTAAAAGGTGACAAAGCTTTTAATCTTGGCACAAAGCACAAGTGTCTGTCTTGCGCTTCATGTGCACCTGATACTTCTCCAGCCATTCTGTTAGGCACAAAAGGCTTGTTTGTTTATCATATTTAGATCTGATGTGAACAAATCTGTCGTGTGGTGTAGCATAATTTGTCATAATCATTGGCTGATGTCTCCCTGCAGACCGTCTTTATAAGTGTGCTTTGCTTCTTTCAAGCTAAATAGCTGAGTGCAAGGTGATTTCAGCTTCTTAGAGTTAGAGCGTTGCTTTCCTCATACTGGATATACTTCCGTATTTTTAGGGGACCTCTTCCACAATTTCCACATCCTGCCATGTGGCCTTAATCTTTCTGTTGGCCCTTCTGTGACCATGTCTTTTTTTTCCCCAATATGTAACTCTTTATTCAGCTGGGAATGTCTCTCAGCATAATACAGACTTTCCACCTTTCTCCCATCAATATGCAGCAGCTGATAAATGACAACTTCCAAGCTTCTGCTTGTCCTGCTGTGTTTATCCAGCTCAACATAATAGAAATTTGGTTTGAAGAGGGGCACAAATGGCAGCTCAACATCCATGGGAACAGAGTTTTTTAAGCAGGATGGAGAAAGGCAATCTAAAAATGGGTTGAGTTTGGTATTACTGATTAAAGGATCAGTTGTCCCTGTGAAGGGTAGGGATGATGCACTAAATGAAGCATCAAATCTTCAGAACAAAAACAGGCAGCACATTGCTGGGTGTGCAGTATGGACCCCAAAATAGTGCGAGAGTGATATTGGAGTGAATATGTCAGCAATTTTCTAAGTTCAAAAGCAGTAGGGCAATAATGGTCAGAGACTTCACACACCCAAATATCAACTAGTACGTAAACTGTGTCAAGGAGGCTAAATTCTTAAACTTCATTTGAGAGAATATTTTTTAAAGCAGCATATACCCTGAATAGGAGGTTGCAATTCTAGATTTAGTCCTCAGGAGCACAAATGAGCAAGATGATGGAGCAACAGGTGTCCATTTTAGAGACAGTGGTGATTATACCGTTAGATTTAGCATCACAATGGAACAGGACAATGGTAGAAAGGAGCAAATGTTCTAAATATTCAGAAGGCATACTCTGCAAAGCTGAGAGCTGATCTGGCAAAAGTTAGCTGGTTAAAGCCACTTGAAGGAAAGACACTGGGAAATCAATGGGAAATGTTCAAAAGTGAGATTCTGCAAGCACAGTGAGACATCTCCCAACAAATAATAAGGGTGCTACTGCATTACACGGTCAGACAAGACAAAACAAAAGGGCTTAAGAAAATCACAAAAAAGTAATAATTTTGGAAGAGTAATGAAAGTGAAATGAAAATGAAAATTTAGAAAATAGAGGACACCAGAAAATATTGACTATTAAAATTAAGGAAATCCAAAATGTTTCAAAAGCATCTTAGGAGTAGAGTAATGCAAAGGAAAGGGTTAGGCCTATGAGAGATGTAGATGGTAACGTGCATGTGGATGTGCAAAATGTAGCTAGAGTTCTTTTGTCTCTGTCTTTATAAAGGAAAGGATTAGTGCAGACTTTCTAGTTAAAGAGAAGAACATGCATTATTAGATGAATAAGCGTGACAAGAAGGCAAGTACCAGAGGGTATGAGAGATAATGGGAACTGCAGATGCTGGAGAATCCAAGATAACAAAATGTGAGGCTGGATGAACACAGCAGGCCAAGCAGCATCTCAGGAGCACAAAAGCTGACGTTTCGGGCCAGGACCCTTCATCAGAGAGGGACTGACCCTCTAGAAGGTGGTTAAACTACCAGGTCACAATGACTTGCACCTTACGCCTGGGAGAAAGTAATGGATACTCTGAGGATCATTTCTGTTTTAAAACCTCACCAGATACGGGTGAGGCACCAGAGGAATGGAGGTTTGCAAATGTTGTACCATTGTTCAAAATTGTTGTGTGGTGTAGACCAAATAATTACAGATGGACAGCTTGGGGAAAGTTTTTTTGGAACCAGTATGGAGAGAGAGCATTAACTGTTATTCCAAGGCAGCTGGACTAATCAGGGTTAATAATCAGCATTGTTTTGTTAGGAGAAGGTCATGTCCTACTAACTTCTTTGTCTTTATGAAGTAGCAAGGAGCCTTGATGAGAATAGTGTAGTGACAGTTGTCTACCTGCATTCAGTAAAATATTTGACAAGGTGCCACATGGCAGATTGTTGGAAAAAAAAATTAAAACTCGTGGGATGCAACAGAATTTGGATCCAAAATTGGCTCAGTGACAGGGAACAAAGGATTATGGTTTAAGGTTATTCTTTGCGAATGGAAAGCAGATTCCAGTGGTGTTCCACACGGCTCAGTTTTGAGTCCTTCGCTGTTTGTGGTGAATATTAATGATTCAGACTAGAGAGTGGGAGGCATGCCTTGGAAATTCACAGACAATGCAATTAGCCCCTGTAGCTGGTAGTGAAGAGTGCTGAATGTATGAAGAGATCAATGGTTTGGTTGAATGGTCAGAGAAGTGAAGAAATGGAATTCAGTTTATAGTAGTGAGAGGTTATTTGAAGAGGGCAGGCAAAGCAACAGAATACACAATAAACAGGGTATTGAGACAGACAGAGGAAGTGAAATACTTTGGAGTGCATGCCTGCAGGCTCCTGAAGGTAGCAGGATGGTCAGATATGGTGGTAAAGAAGGGTGCTTTCCCTCGTTGGATATTGAGTACAATAGCAAGGATATAATGCTAGAAGTTTTAAACAGCACCAGTTAAGCCACAGCTTAACTACGGGTTACTGGTTACAGCTAACAGATATAAAATGAAACAGTGTAACATAACGGACAATGACAGATCCCTCTCTGACGTGCTCAGTGCTTTCTATGCTTGGTTTGAGCAGAATACCACCGATGTGGTAACTCCTGCCACAACAGTCCCAGACATACCTGTTCCCCCTGCCACTGCTTCAGACATCAGATTGGTCTTCCTGGGAGCCAAGTCAAGGAAAGCAAAAGGCCTGGACAGTGTCGCTGGCCATACAGTCAGATCCTGTGCGGACCAACTAACAGAGGTATCACCAACCTCTTCAACCTCTTCCTCCTATAACCCAAAGTCCCCACCTGCTTCCAGAAGACCACCATCATCCCCATGCCCAAGAAAACGCATGCTATGTGCCTTAATCACTACCACCCAGTGGTTCTAACCTCCATAATCATGAAGTCCTTTGAGAGGCCCACGTCATCTCCAGCTTCCCTGCCTCAATCCCCTACTGTTTGCAACTGACATAACAGGCCCACAGAGGATACCATATCCGTAGCTCATTCACTCATCCCTGGAACATCTGGACAACAAAGACACCTACAACAGACTCCTGCTCAATTACTACAGCTCCACCTTCAACACCATTATTCCCTCCTGGCTGATCTCAAAACTCTCTGATCTTATTCTCAGCTCCACCCTCTACAACTGGATCCTCAGTTTCCTGACCCACAGGCCACAATCAGTGAGGAGAGGTAACTGCACTTCCTCCACAATAACACTCCCAAGGACCCACCCCGCAAAATATGACCTTCACCCCCTACAGTACTCCCTGCGTTGCAAATTTCAAATGAGCACCATTACAAGTTTGCTGGCAATGCCACCATGGTGAGACGGGTATCTAACAATGACGAATCAAAATGCAGAAAGGAGACAGAAGGCTTGGTGACATGGTACAATGAAAACCATCTGCCTCTCAACGTCAGCAAAACTAAAAACCTGATCATCGACTTCAGAAAGAAAAGCAGAGAACCCACCGCCATCTACATCAATGGAGCGGAGGTTGAGAGAGTGAAGAGCATCAAGGTCCTTGGAGTGATGATAACTGACAGCCTGTCTTGGATTTCCCATGCAGCTCCAGTGATCAAGAAGGTATAACAACGCCACTTCCTCAGGTGGCTCAAGAGATTTGGCATATTCATAAGATCAGACACCAACTTCTACAGAAGCATACTGTCCGGGTGCAATACGGCAACTGCTCTGCTCAGGACCATAAGAAACTACAGAAAGTGGTGTGCACAGCCCAGACCATCATGGAGGCCAACGTTCCATCCATGGACTCCACTTACATGGCTCGCTGCCGCAGAAAGGCTGCCAATATCATCAAACACCCATCGCAGCCTGGGAATGATCTCCTATAACTACTTCTGTCAGGCAGAAGATACAGAATCCTGTACACACACGAGCAGGCTCAGGAACAGCTGTTGTCAGACTGTTGAACAGACTGTAGCTTCAAATAATGTAACCTGCAATGTAATCTGTATGCCTCTGAGTCTTTTTGATCTATACATCCTTTGCTTGCTGTGATCTGCGTGCACCCTCGTAAACAAAGCTTTTCTCCGTATTTCAATGCACGTGATAATAAAATCAATCCATCAATCAGTTTAGTTTTGTGTCCATTTTCGGTCAGCACATTACAAGAAGGAAATAATTGCATTTAAAAGAATACGAGGACCTTGCAAGCAGAATCCAGAATGAAAGCCATTTGCAACCTGGGCGCTGCCAGCTCAGAGGAGACTTTCAACAGTATTGCCAGGCTTGAAACTTGCAGGTTTGAGGAAAGAGTGGTTAGACTGGGGTTGTTTTCATTGGAACAAAAGTGGCTGAACCATGACTTAACAGAGGAGTACGAATTAGGAAGGACTTGGTTAGAGTAGGCAAGACTTGTTGCCCCTAAGTAGAGAGGTCAGTTAACAGGAGGTAGAGATGTAAGGGGATTGCTACAAGAATTGGAGGGGACATGAGAACATTTTTACCCAAAAGGCAGTGGGACGTGGAATCAATACAGTATAAGATAAATACGTGTAAAACATGAAAAGTGGTTGTAGATGGAGAAATTAATACAAAACTGATACTTAAGGTGAATGAGTTACTGGGTCTCGATGGCACATTTTGTCTTCAAGCTCAGGGTATTATTGAGGATACTGTTTTGAGTGAACTTCAGCTTTAAATACTGAGTGTTACAAGTGGTGGAAGGAATTTACTGAGTTTTACGGCACAAACATCAACAGCCTCAGAGCTTTACGGCTTCCTCAGTGTTGCTTGTAAGACTTGCTGTATTACAGCTGCCTATACACTATAAGTGAAATCATCCCCTAACCAATACACGTTAATACTGAATTGTATAGTGGGTGCTGGCAATAATAATGATGCCCCACAGCTGTAAGTGAATATTTTAAAAATCCCATGTTGAGCAAGGTATTCGATGTTTGTTTGGAAATGAATTTACATTGGATTGAACTGGGTGGACTGCAAGCTGCCGTGGATTTGTCTCCCAATGAGATTGGTCAGATTCAGTACAGACTGTGGAGAGAGGTACATTCCCCCCCACCGCCCCCCCCCCCCCCACCCCGTCTCTCAGTATCACATCAAATCATTGGCTCACCTTATCTTTTCGACATCATAATTCCCCCTTAACTTTACACTCTTCTCCGATCCAATCTGAATGAGATAGCTTTAGGTGTAAAATTGGACTGAAGTATTCTCTCGTGACCAGCAGAACCAGCAAACAGAAACTTCGTTCATGTTTGTCAAAGATGGATTTGAAGTCAAGGGATACACAATGAATGTTAAACTGAGCAAATCCTCTGTGTGTTGATGTCAGACGTTGATGTTGTCTTAATGCAGTGAAAACTGACTTATAATTATTTGACACTTTTCATGACTTTGGGGTATCCTAAAGCTCATTGCAGCCAATAAAGTACTTTGGTACTGTAGACACTGTGTGGTGCTGTTGGAAATGGAACAGGTAATTCACAGACAGACAAGTGTCACCTTGCAATGAAAATGACCAAAGATAACAAAGTGTGAAGCTGGATGAACACAGCAGGCCAAGCTTGTGCTCATGAGATGTTGCTTGGCCTGCTGTGTTCATCCAGCTTCACACTTTGTTATCTTGGATTTTCCAGCATCTGCAGTTGTCATCACAGAAAATGGCAATGACCCAATCTGGTTTGTTTTTCTTCTTTTAAGAAGATGTGGGTATTGCTGGTAGCGTGGTGCAAGTGGGTGAAAGGTGATAAAAGGGAATAGAAATGTATTGAAAGTTAAAGTTGAAATAAAATTAAGGGGGAATTATGATGTCGAAAAGATAAGGTGAGCCAATGATTTGATGTGATACTGAGAGACAGGGGGGGAATGTACCTCTCTCCACAGCCTGTACTGAATCTGACCAATCTCATTGGGAGACACAAATCCACAGCAGCTTGCAGTCCGCCCAGTTCAATCCAATGTGAATTAAAACACTAAGGAATCACTGTAGCAGCTTCCAGCCACTCCTGGCTGAGCCTAACTTGTCCTATGATCGGCTCTTTCTTCCAGCTGCACAGTCTAAGCGAACATCTCCCCCAATAACTGCAGCACAGATCACGCAGTCTGTGGGATATTTCTCTCGAGTGGCCCCAGGCAACACAGAGTTGTACTTTCCTGAGGGGAAGATGACAGTAGGTTCTTGATGCTGAGAAAGTGAGGTATGGGTACCTGAGCATGAGCTGTGATTGGCTAGAAATCGATCCCAGCCATAAGGAGGGTCAGGTACCTCAGCAAGGGTTCTGATTGGCCCTCAGCAATGCAGTTTGCCTGGGAGTGGTTTAACGTCTCATCTGGAAGGTGGATGTGAAATAGAGGTGTCCAAACTGGACACCCTTGAGGGTTTATTCACCATAAAAAGAAGTCTAAGAACTTCAATAGGAATTCAGTTGATCAAGGCAATGAGGTCATTTGTGTTGAGGTCACGGATGTTAGCTTCTGAAACTCTGCGTGCATGATTACTTTGTGTGTCTCCATTAGTATGTGCTTGTTCATGTGGGTGTGTGTATGTGTCTATGATTAGTACTGGATGCACAGATTTGGGCGAGAACCTGGGAGGCATGGTTAGTAAGTTTGTGCATGTCACCAAAATTGGAGGTGTATTGGACGGCGATGAAGGATATCTAAGAGTAGCGGATCTTGATCAACTGGGCCAATGGGCCAAGGCATGGCAGATGGAGTTTAATGCAGACAACTGCGAGGTATTGCATTTAGGCAAGGCAAACCAGGGCAGGACTTGCAGAATTAATGGTCGTATCCTGGGGAGTGTTGTTGAACAAAGAGACCAAGGGGTGCAAGTACATGGTTCCTTGAAAGTGGCATCACAGGTGTCCACGGTGGTGAAGGTGGTGTTTGGCACACTTGCCTCCATTGGTCAGAATTTTGAGGACATCACATTATTGCCATACAAGACATTGGAAAGGCCACATTTGGAGTACTGTGTACAAATCTGTTTGCCCTGCTATAGGAAGGATATCATTCAACAGGAAAGGTGCAAAAAAGATTCAAAAGGTCATTACTGGGACTGGAGAATTTGAGTGATACAGAGAGAGACTAGATAGGCTGGAACTTTTTTCCCTGGAGCATCAAAGGCTGAGGGCTGACTTTAGAGGTTTATAAAATCACGAGGAGTGTAGATAAAGGGAATAGCCAAGGTCTTTGTCCTAGGGTGAGGGGCAGGGGTTGTAGCCCAAAACAAGAGGGCATAGGTTTAAAGTGAGAGCACAAAGATTTAAAAGGGACCTAAGGGACATCATTTTTCATGCAGAAGGTGGTGCATGTATGGAAAGAGCTGCCAGAGGAAGTGCCGGAGACTAGTACAATTACAACATTTAAAAGGCTTTTGGCTGAATACGTGTATCGGAAAGGTTTAGAAGGGTATGAACCAAATGCTGGCAAATGTGACTAGGTCAGTTGAGGAAACCTGGTCAGCATGGATGAGTTGGTCTGAAGGGTCTGTCTCTGTTCTCTACGACTCTATAACTTTACTGACTCCTAACGACAACATCCCCACCCTCAAGCTGTTTTAATCTGCTGCCCTCCTTACTGTTTAACTGGTTTTTGAACTTCATTTTTTAAAATTTTAGTTCCTGGTCAGAAATTCCCTCGCTTGAGCTGTGCACATTTTTTCAGCTGTCTGTAGATCCTGTAGCGATTCACCCTTCATTGAAACCATGCTCGTTGTTTTAGGTTCGGCCATAAGATTAAATAATTAAGCCCTCTCCCCAGCCACCCTTCGGGCCCTGCTCCGATGAAGTATTTAAAAAAAAATCTCAGCACGTGGGTGAAATGCTGGGGGTGGGGAGTGCTGATTGAAGCAAGTGGGTATACCCCAAGAAGACCTTGCTAATTCAGTAGAGGGATGAATGATACTGAGTGTGGGAGCACAGGTGGGAGGATTTTGAGTGCTTTATACAACATTTTGTGCCTGTTGGTGTTACATTTTGCACGTATCCTACACCACTCCAAAGAGAGTGCTAGCACTGTTGCATCCAGTCTTTTGCTTTTGCAGTGGAGTTGTGCTGTTCTGTAAATTGTGCATTTGTGTTTGTTTTAAAAGAATAGCTTTTTAAAAGTGGTGAGAGGCAGGGCTTCATGGCATCTGTGGTGAAATCCAGCAACCAGTTAGTGGATGAGTGAGTGTCTGGAATGTTGGGGCTTGGTGAGTTTCAAAGTCCAGTATTTTGAAAAGCTTTGAAGATACTTGATCTTATCAGCAGTCAGCTCTCTTTACAATTTCCTCCCAAACTTCCTGGTTTATTTTCAGTAAATGCTACTGAAATATCCAGATGTCCAAAAAGCGAAACGTGTTCTGAAAAGCAAGCAAACATGGAGCATTTCCAAACAGATTTCTCTTTTGTTTGGGATGCCTTTTATTTTTGTTAACATCCCTATTCCTTCAGAAATTCTTCAGAGAATAAGGGCTTGGTTGAAGTGTTCATCAGTTGCTGGAATGTTGAGTTGTTCCAATCTTTGCTGAGCAAGGAGACTCGCTGGAAAAAAAGGAGATCTCGTCGCAGACCGCAAATGGCAGTGAAATGCTAGCATGAGTGTCTCTCATTTTGTCTGCTATTACAGCTGAATCTTTGCCACACATATTACACTGACACTGGGGACTGGGTGGTCCAGTAGTTCAACACTGTTCCTTTTCCCTTTGGACACTGTGAATCCCTCTCGTCTGTAAAGAGATCCGATATAATTTGTTTAGGCAGTCTTGATTTAACCCACAGTGGCATTTGGTGGTCAGAACCTATGAATATTCAGATTCTCGTTGCCATTTTAATTCTAACAACAAGCCAGCTCCGCCATAATGTTCATGCTGGTGTCAGGGAGTTTTACTTTTCAGGCTGTGATTAAAGCAATATTTTATGATATGCAAGATTTTAGTTTCTGGACTAGAATGAAGTAGTGTAAATGCATTTTATTTTGTTTTTAACCCTTGCTACACTTGAAAGAAGAAGGTATATACTGCCTCAGGCAGGGAGTGCTAATCTGTATCAAACTCTGCACCTGAGCGGAGAGTATATAGTCATCACACTTGAGTTAAAGACTTTAAATTCCATGGCATCGACGTCCCTCACTTCAGTGACTGAGCTTAACAAAACACAGTGCACCAAAATAAAAATAAGTTTGACTAATACAGTTATGGTTGAGGCCTGGGATTATAGTAATTTTTGGGGTAATTTATAAAGTCTTGTTGCTGTCCAGAGTTCAGTATTTTTCCCTGGAGTGTCAGAGGCTGAGCGGTGAACTTAGAGGTTTATGAAATCATGAAGGGTATTAATAGGGTGAAGAGCCAAGATCTTTTCCCTGGGGTAAGGGGGAGCCCAAAACCAGCAGGCATAGGTTTAAGGTGAGAGAGGGAAAAGATTTAGAAGGAACCTGAGGGACAACATTTTCATGCAGATGGTGGTGCGTGTATGGAATGAACTGCCAGAGGAAGTGGTGGAGGCTGTTAGAATTACAACATTTAAAAGGCATCTGGATGGGTACATGAATAGGAAGGTTTGAGAGGGATATGGGCCAAATGCTGACAAATGGGACGAGGTCAGATTGGGATATCTGGTTGGCATGGATGAGCTGGACCCAAGGGTCTGTTTCTGCTGTATGAGTCTGTTTCAGCAGGTTATGGTTTTAACAGTAAGTGCCATCATTTGTTTCAATTTTGCCTTTGCTCGTCTGCCATTCCTGGCAGAGACAGTGGATCCTAAGCATCCTGCTCCCAGGTTGAGACAGTGACATTCTGTAAACACTATCTATATTTAAGATAGGCCTCTCAGAACTCCTTGCTTGTCCTTTTCCTCTTATTTTTTCTATGTTGCTATGAGAATATGTTTTGCTTTTCCTTGAAGGAGATTGACAAGTGAATGTCTGTACACGCTGATACAGTACTACATTGCACCACATAGATGTGGAATAAAGTCTATTTCTGTCTTAAATTTGGGGCCAGTTAACTCTGTGTCATATTTATTTATACTTTCGTGGGAACTGGGCGTCACTGACAGGGCCAGCATTTTTTTGCCTGTTCCTAATTGCCCTTAAACTGGGTGACTTGCTAGGACTTTATCAGAGAGAAGGCTGTCCTTGTGTCTCGAGTAGGTCAGATCAAGTAAGGACGACAATCAATGGTAATTTAATGATCCCATTACTGAAATGAGCTTTGAACTGATGAATTGAATTAGTGTTAAATTCCATGGTGGGATTTGAACTTTGGTCCCAGAGCATAACTCTGAAGTTTCAAATCAGAAGACCCAGTGACATGACCCCTGTGCTGTGTGGCTAGTGTGTGGAACTGGATGGAAAGAGAAAATCTGTGAATAGAATAATGTAGCAAGGGAATATAACCAGCACAGGTTGTTGAACTGAATGAGTTTAGGTGACACAGAGAGAGCGCACGAATGATCCTGTCTTCACTAAATTCCTTTGAGTTGGAATGCTCCCTTCCCCTGCCTGTTACTCAAGGGACACAAAACCACAGTGTTCCACGCTCCAAATTTAATTAAATGTTAATTAAATGAATGAATCACTGGAGTGGCATCCAGCCAGTCCCAGTTGAGTCTAACCTGGTTCATAATCAGCCCTTTCCTCCAGCTTTCTGGACCTAGTGATCATCAGCCCTGGTATCTGGAGAACAGGTCATGTCGTTTGTACATCATTCAGATACTTCCCACTATTGGCCTCTGGCAACACCCAATCAGGCTTTTTCAAAGATAAACCAGCAGAAGGTTCTCGACATCGAGGGAGTCAGGTATGGCTGCCTGATGGTAAGCTGTGATTGGCTAGCTATCAGGTGCAGCCTCCAGTTCTGGACGGTCAGATGCCTCAGCACAGGTTACAGTTGGCTGGCAGCAGTTCTCGTGCTATTGTCAGGAGCTGGCATGCTCCCTGGAGTTGGTGGCTTGGCCACCAGGCAATTGAGGATTCCTGGCCATGGCAGCTGGGTTCTTCTTCCCTCCCTGAAGTGTGGAAGGCGATAGCAAATCATTTCTGACAAGTTTACTTGAGAGAAACAGTTCAGGATGTATCATTTAGCAGAAAATGAGCCAAGACCTTGTCTCTAGGCAGGGCCATCATAGAATGCAGCCTTAGACAGTCTGAATTATATTTGCCACAATGTTGCAGTGGAGTCATTTGAAGTCTGTTTTAGGAAAATATATGGACTACCCTACATGTTGCGAGTGATGTGTGGAGGGACTCCAGCTATTAACTCCATGAGGTCTTGCTTCCTGGTTAAGATCTGCCTGAGCTTGGGTCTTGCAGGCTTTGCTCAAAGCTGTTTTTGCTTGCATTGCGTTCTTTCTGTTCTGTGTGCCCAACAGTTTTGTTTAGCACACCGTGTCCAGTACAAGCTGTTAATTGACAAGGAGCACCAAGACGCTGTTTAATATTTAGATAGAAACATCCAGCTAATCTCAGCATCATAATGGAGCCAAACATTGGAAAAACAGTTACAGTCAAAAGCGTGTGGAAACTAAACTACCTCATTTGAATAATTTCTTTCTGCATCCCTGACTTGCTTCAGAAGCTGTATGACCAGATTGTGATAATTTGTTTGAAGTGTCCTAACAGGAGGGAGCTGATAATAAAAAGGTTTTCTAAAAACTCTATCCGTTGGATGTTAGCTAGAGATCTACCTGAATTGTAAAACTATTGATTTACCAGATACCAGATTTTCTTTTGCTGGAATTAAACACTTTTAAAATTAGCTCAAGATATGTTTTTCTAAATTGAACTTTGGATAACATTCGTGGAACAAGTAAATTGATGGTGTGTGACCAGACTCGGTACAGCATGAAGAGTAGTCAGTCAGAATGATGTATTCTGCAAAATATTAAAGTGCTTCGCAAATGTGTTTTATTAAATAGACCCCAACATGTAGCAGTTGATGAATCTTGCAAGTAAAGGCTTGCTTTTCTGCTGTTTTACCATGGTACCTCATTCAGTAAGGAACCAGTGCAGATGAAGAGGTGATACAACACTCCCCACTGCTGGGACTGGGCACTCATTGCAGACAGGGCCACAGGTAAAGGAGAGAAAATGCCATCTGCTGTGTTTTAATGTCTAAATCCTGGCTGCCTGAGCAGAAATCTTCCTCCTGGTGATTGTTCGGTTGCTTAATTTAAATAATTTTTGGCTTAACTATCTAATTGTTCTATGATGCTTCCATTGAGACTCACAGTGGACAACAAGCAGTAACTTTCCATTTCTTCTCTTGAGAGTACAAACTTCCTGTGCTATCATTCTGCACGTATGGCATATCTCCTTCACCTCACAGGCACGAGTGGCCATTTTTCATAAGTGAGCTTGTAAAGTAAGTGTTTATAGGTTAAACAATAGGGGTGCCACAGGCAGAGTCAATCACCTAATCAACATGATCCAATATTGCGGCAGCACGGTGGCTCAGTGGTTAGCACTGCAGCCTCACAGCACCAGGGACCCAGGCTCAATTCCAGCCTCTGGCGACTGTCTGTGTGGAGTTTGCACATTCTCCCCGTGTCTGCATGGGTTTCCTCCGGGTACTCCGGTTCCCTCCCACAGTCCAAAGATGTGCAGGCTAGGTGGATTGGCCATGCTAAATTGCCCGCAGTGTTCATGTGTGTTTGGGTTATAGGGGGGATGGGTCTGGGTGGGATGCTTCAAGGGGCGGTGTGGACTTGTTGGGCCAAAGGGCCTGTTTCCACACTGTAGGCAATCTAATCTTTTTAAAAAAAAAACATTTCATGTCCAGGAGCAAGATTATTAGTTTTCTTGTTGAGTGTCATTTGAGACACGTTGGCTGCATCCTGATCACGGGATCATCAATCCTAGTACAGACTTGGGATCCCTGGGATTGATGATCCATAAGGTATGGTGTGACCATCAGACTTCCATGAGCCACACTGATGAAACTGTGCAGAGATTTCCAAGAGCTCTACAAAGAGTAATTACTGAACATTTGAACACATCGTTTGAAAGTTGTTTGTTTGTCAGACAAATCAAAGGCATTCACCAGCAGCCAGCTTGTTAGTGACCTGTGGATTTATCTGTTAAAGCATGTTGCCATTAAACTTTGGCTGTGTTGTACTGTGGTAACCTTTTATTAAATTGATTAATTTTGTCATTGAGGTGTTTTCGTATAGAATGCAATTCATGGGGCCCTTTTTTTTGAAGACTTGCATGCCGTTGATCTGTACCGTCAGATTGATTTATTCCTTCCTTCTAAATTGAATTGCAATTTTACGATTCTCATTCAGGCCTTCTGGACAATTAAGAATGCTGTTAACTTTGCTACGTGGTGTACTTCAATGCAATACCGAGAAAATGCTTAATCGTCCGTGGTACATAACTGAGATTCAAATACTGTTCTGTAAAGGACAAGGAGTCCTTAAACTGAGGCCACGTTAGCCCACTCTAGGGCATGTAAAACATCCCTCGGCCACTATTTCAAAGAAGTGGTGAGTTCTTTGCATTTTCGGGTTATAAACATCTTTCAATTGATGTGACTGAGAGCGCTTTTCTGGTTGGTTATCTCGATGCAACTGCGGGACCTTGATGTATGCAAATTGGTTGTTAGTGTTTCCAACATGACAACAGCTGCAGCTGTGGCTCAGTTTGTAGCACTTTCACCTCTGAACTGGAAGATTGACGTTTCGGGTTGCGACCCTTCTTCAGAAATCGGGCGTGAGGCCGGAGCTCGGAAATGATTTTAAAAAAATGAAAAATTGTTTCTGAGCTCACTCCTCCATCCCGAAACATCCACTTCCCTGCTCCTCTGCTGCCTGGCCTGCTGTGTACCTCCAGCTCCACACTGTATTGTCTCTGACTGCAGCATCTGCAGTTCTTACTGTCTCTGAACCTGAAGGTTGTTGGTTCAAGACTTCACCAAAGCCTCGAGGTTTAAGCTGATGCTCCATTGCAGCACTGAAGTAGTACTGTCCTGTTGGAGATTTTGTCTTTCAGATGTGACTATAAAAACTGAGGCCCATTTATGCTCTGAAGTTCATGTAAAGCAAGGTCTAATCTGCAGCTCAGAGCTCAAATATGGAACGGAAAATACTGTGTGCAACCTTTGAGATCATGTGACATGCAATGTACCAGAAAATAGTTCGGTAGTGATTGTCTCACTGTATTTACTAAGACAGTAATCCAGAGAGAGAGGTTCAAGTCGAACCATGACTATCAGGAATTCCAGTTCAATTGGTTAAACAAGTTTGGGATTGTAATGTAAGTTTTGTAACAGTGAGTGCCATTTCAAAACAAAAATGAGCTAAGGGTACTTGTGGCACAGAGGTATGTCTGTATCTCTTGGTCAGTTCAAGTCCCGCATGCCCCAGGCATAAAACACAACATAGCTACATAGGTTAAAAAAGTGAGCTGATTCATTCATCTTTAAGAAATGAAATCCATATGTGACTGCAGACCTACAGCACCACGGTTGATTCATGACTGCTGTTTTGAGATTGCCCAGCCAGCAATTCAGTGATATCAAACCTATCATGAAAAAGGAAATCAGATGGGCCAGCCAACGTTAGAGGTACCAATTGAACACAGCTCGCTCAGCACCATCAGTTTCTGATTATTCACATCCTGGAACTTAGGCCAAAATTGGAAAAACTGTCTGACAGACTGCACAGGCTACAATCTACATAGGTAAATTCTCGGAATTAAACTTTCAGCTAATACTTCCTTCACGTATGTTGTCATCTTTGGATGTGCCCCCTATGTGATAAATAGCTGAAAACTCGTTTGACTAGTTTGTGTTGACATGAGTTCCAATGGCATTGCATCCAGCATGGGCAGGAGATTCCTGCCGATTACCAGTTGCCACCCACATTCAGCTGATGAGACATTGCCTGTCTATGTTCAATACCACTTGGAAATCAACTCCGAGGGTGACAAAGGCACAGAGTACGCTGAATGAGGGACTTGCGTCCATCACCAAGGCTAGTCTGATAGATAAGAGTGAGTTGGTGAGTCTTGAAGATAGAGTTATCAGACTAAGCTTGTGGCAGGTAATGAGAGAGCCAGCAAGACAGAACCTAATTGACACCAGCTTCACCAGTATACCAGTTTCTAACCTATCTGCCGTGGCAATTTTTTTAAAGTCCACTCATGGTACGTGGGTGTTGGTGACTGGACCAGCATTTATTGCCCATTTTGAGTTGCCCTTGACTAGCTAGGTGTGAGCTACCTTGTTGAACCGCTTCAGGGTCAGTGGAAGTAGCGTTGAAGTTGCATTTTCACGTGGAGGACACTCTAAGAAGTGACAGCAAAATCATGTTTTTTTTCTGATGAAGGGTCTATGCCATAAACATCAGCTTTTATGCTCCTAAGATGCTGCTTGGCCTGCTGTGTTCATCCAACCCCACACTTTGTTATCTTGGATTCTCCAGCATCTGCAGTTCCCACTATCTCTAAGCAAAATCATGTTAGATGAGACTAATTCAGAACAGCTCAAAACAACATTGTTTGTGAGGTGCAGTAAGCTGTCAGCACTTGTAAAATTGCATACTATTATAAAAATATGCAAACACATGGACCACATATACCTCATCCCACACCTTCTACTATGATTCTGCACTCTGTGAGCCAGTTATCTGTTGTTAATCTGAAAACATTCTTGGACTTTTGCTGACCTTGTTAGGTCGTTGAAAGGGTTCTGAAGAAGGGTCACCAAAATGTGATCTCTGTTTTCTGTTCCCAGAAGCTGCTGGCTCTGTTGAGATTTTCAAGCAAGTTTTTATTAGATTATTGAACTGTTTTGCAGACCTACCAATACACCCAACTGCTTTCAGGTGATGCATAGGCAGAGGTCGTGATGAGGTGGTTATCTCACTGGATCAGCAATCCAGAATCCTTGACTAATGCTCTGGGGATTTATGATACACTGCATTAGACAAATGTATTTAAACAAAGTTCAAATCCACACTTTAATGTGAGACCTTTTATTTCAGGTTAGTCCTCTACAGTTCCTCAGAGTTGTGTCCTTGACTCAAGCATCTTCAGTTGCATTAGCAATGACCTTCCCTTTATGTTATGACTGTGAAGGGAGCAATGCACTGTTGATGAAATCCCACTTGTTTCACTGGTCAAACCATCAGTGTAACTGTTGATTCGATTACCAAAACTTCCAGTGCCATTTTTTATTTTTGTACTGCTCCCCTGAATAAAAGAAATGCTGTCCAGATTTCTTTCATGAACTCATAAAAGATCTGCTTATTGTGGGCGAAACTTATTCTGTAAGGAAGTCACGACTGCTCATGAACCTAAACTACAGTCCAGGAGTAAATTATATCCCCATAATCCCACAAAGACGTGCTTTCACGATGTGAAAACAATGCAAGTCTCTAAAGAGGTGATGGGTTTTTGAAAACAAGTATCCATAGGGGTAAAAGCAATTCCTATGACCCAAAATCTGGAAACAAAGGATAAAATAAAATGACTTCTTGCGTGTAGACTGAAACTTACTGTTGTAGCAGCTGACTTGCTGATAGCCTCCATTTGATGATAAATATCCCGTTCTGATTTCAATCAACTTTAGACTCGAGCTGCTGAGAATTCATCACAGTTCATTACTTAAGGTTACACCAGGGAGACACACATACCAGCATTTGGAAAATCCATTTAAGATTTGCGGAGTCTTCGTCTAAGAAACAGGACTTTTAGAACAGAGACTGCAGCCTCTGCAATACTTTTTTGACTCACTGACTTCTGAGTCTAGAAAAAACAGATTGCGAGAAAACCCGATGGATTTCTCGACAATCGTTGCATAGGTCCCTCGTACCCACTGCCCCCAACCCCCCAACCATGATGCAAGCCTTTTTTTTTTCTCAGTAGTGATTAAAACCCTTTTTTTTTGCCTTTCTTAGCTGTGTTCAAAGTCATGAAAAACAGCAAGTTGCTTGCAATAAGCATTAAACTTTTGGCTTCAGTAGTTAACTAAGGCCACTGTTGAAAACAGTTTCAAGAACTCAATCCTGCTCATTTCAGTTAAGTATCTGAATAATACCATCTGTTTCAGCTTCCTCAGGTAGCCCTTAAATATAGGTATATATTCCCAGCATCCATCGTAGGGTTAAAAGTTGGGATGTTCACTGATTCGCAATTAGCAACGTTCATAGCCCCTCGGATAATGAAACAACCTATGTCCATAGACAGCAAGACCCGGACACTAAGGGTCTAGGCCCAAAGCTTTCCTGCTCCAAGCTTCCAGGCTGCTTGGCCTGCTGTGTTCAGCCAGCTCTACACCTTGTCTCAAGACCAGCACACTATCCAGGTTTTGGCTGACAAGTGAAACTATCATATGCATCACCTAAGTGCTGGATAATGACCATTTCCATCAAGAGAGAATCTAAACAAGGCCCCTTGATCTTCAATGGTATTTCTGTTGCTGAGTTTCCCATTATCAAACATCCTGAGCGTTAGCATTGACCTGAAACCTGGCCATGTAAATACGGCAGCTGCGAAAGCAAGTCAGAAGCTAGGAATCCTGCAACAAGTACCTCATCACCTGCCTCCCCAAAGCCTGTCCACCATCTACAAGCCACAAGTAAGGGCATGATGGAAGACTCCCCACTTGTCTGGATAGCTGTGGTTCCAAGAAGCTTAAACTCCATCCAGATTAAATGAGCCTGCTTCATATGCAGCCATCACCATCTTTAACATTCAATCCCTTCACCATTTGATGCACAGTGGCAGCAGTGTGTACCATCTACAAGATGCCTTGTTGTCACTCACTATCACCCCTCATTCAATACCTTTCAAACCTGTGAACTTTACCAGCAAGAAGGACCAGGGCAACAGATACCTTTGAACACCACTAACGACTAGTTTCCCTCCAAGCCACTTGGCATCCTTTGTTATGAGAGGTATTGAATATAACAGCAAGGATGTTAAGTTTCATTATGAGGCATTGGTGAGACCGCATCTCAAATACTGGGTGTAGTTTTGGCCTCTGTATATAATGTACGATGTAAATGTGTTGGAAGTAGTTCAGAAGGGGTTTATTAGATGGATGCATGGAATGGCTGGGTTGTCTAATGAGGAAGGTTTGAACAGACAGGGCCCATTTTTCGCTGGAGTTTAAAGGACTGATGGATAATTTGATTGAAGTGTACAAGATCTGGAATGATCTTGACAATATGGATAGGAAGGAGATTTCCTCTTGTGGGTCAGTTCAGAAGTAGGGTGCAGTTTTCGAAATTGGGCGTTGCTAATTCTTGACAGAGTGAGAGTTCTTTCCAAGAATCTTTTGGATTTCTCTAACTTTTTAGAAGGCAGTGAGGGTGGGGTGTCATTGAATAATTTTTAAGGCAGAGGCAAATAGATACTTGTTGGACAAGAGTATTTCGGGCTATCATGGAGTTACAGGATTCAAAACACACCCATCTCAGCCACGACTTTATTGAATGGCTGAACAGGATCGAGGGTAAATGGTCTAATGCCCCTACGTTGTTCGTATGTCACCCTCCCTTTTTCACTGCTTGATCAAAGCCTCCCAGAGTGAGTACAGTAGATATAGTGAAGGTACATTGACACAATCTGCCAGCTGCTGCTTTGTGGTTGGCAATAATTCTCCCTGTCTCCAAGACCAGGCCTTTGTGTGGAGAAAGGCCACTTAATGAACAAAAATGTTTGCAATATTTATAACTCTGCCTTGATTGGCCTATTGTCCCTGACAACTGAAGGGAAAGTTACTTAGATTCCTGTTATCCATGTCCTTCTGTCAACCTCTGAACCATGAGAGCTCGGAATTTGACAAATGATTTGGTGTTGATGATTTTACTGAGTCAATTGCTGTGCAGTGTCTGGATTCACATGCCATACTTGGCTATCTGGGTCAAGTACCTGTGCATCATATCCTAGCAGTATTCAACTCTTTTCAGAATAGAGGGAATTGAAACATAGACAGGGGAAATAAAATCTCTTTTTAAGATTGGCTGTTTTAGGGTGCACCTTACGAAACTTGATCTAGATTCTTTTGTTGAGGGGATGCAAAGTTCCTCTTTGTCAAGCAGGGGATTAACCAGATCTGTTTTACTTCTATTAGTTCCTCATTCCTGCCTAGCAATATTTCTTGAACCCGACCACACCTACAAATCCTCCTCAGTAACAAGGTAAAAAACCTACCACATCCTGCATTCAGCTGAGTGTGGCATTGAGGAGCCCAAGCAAAACTGGAACTCATGGGCATCTAGGGGCAAACACTTCTGGAGTTGGAGTCATACCTGGCACATAGGAAAATGACCGTGGGATGTTGGAGGTCAGTCATCTCTTCAGGGGTTCCTCAGGGTAGTGTCCTCAGCTTAACCACCTTCAGCTGCTTCAACCATGACCATCCCTCCAGCATAAGGTCAGAAGTGGGGATGTTCACCGATGATTGCGCGATGTTCAGCAACATTAGTGACCCCTCAGATACTGAAGCAGTCCATGCTCACGTGCAACAAGACCTGGACAATATCCAGGCTTTGGATGATATTCCTATCCCACAAATGCCAGGCAATGGCCATCTCCAGTAAGAAACAATCTAATTACCACTCCTAACATTCAGTGGTGTTACCATCACTGCATTCTCCCAATATCGGCTTCCTGGAGGTTCCCATTGACCAGAAACTCAACCGGATTTGTTACATAAACACAATGGCTACAAGCCCTGGAATACTGTGGTGAGCAACTCAACTCCTGAATCCCCAAAACCTATCTATCATCTACAAGCCAGGAGTGTGATGATTACTGCCCACTTGCCAGGATGGGTGCACCTCCAACAACTGACTGCCCAATCCTCCCCACCTAACATGACCTCACCACCCTGCTACCCAACTGGTACTCTATCATCGCTTCCTACTTTCTCCTCCCCTGCTAAGCACATCATACCTGACCCCATTGCTCTACTGCTCCATGCCTACCATCGATCTATGAAGTTGGTACATGACCTTCTTGCCCACTTGACTCACTCATTCTGCCCGCTTGCACAATTCCATATCCACCCATTAATTACTAACACGGTGAGCAACTCTGGGACATTACACTTGGGCATTCCCCACTTCCTGCACTTAGTCTCCTGCGTTGTGCAAGGTCTTCCTGGTTTGCATTGATAAAGGCCCTAATGAATGGACAGCATCAGAAGCCTAGCCTGAAAAGACACTGGCGGATGTGTCTATTTTTTTTTCCCCTGTGATTACTATCAATCTGAGCTTTTCTGATGCTAATCACAAAATTTGGACCATACAAGGAAGACTTGTGGCTCCCTTTGTTGTGAGATTTTTGACTTCATGCTGCCTGAAAGAACTCCATTGTGAGTCAGTTTTATTCAGAAGGGGAATTACGCACAATCATTGTAGGGGTCAGGAGTCTGGAGGAACTAAACAGAATCTTAGAATGATTACACCAAAAGAACGAGGCCATCTGGCTCACTATGTCCGTGCTAGTTCTTGGCAAGAACAAACCACCTCATTCCACTCCCTGCCTTCACCTCGAAACACTACAAATCATTTCCCCTTCAGATAATGATCAAACCCCTCCCTCAAGCTCATCACAAGTTTTTCTTGTTTTTGTACTCCATGCCCTTATTCGTAAAGCCTGGGAGCCAGTATGCTTTAACTTATCTCTCAGTCTGTTCTGCTATCTACGATAACTTACATATGTAAACACCTCTCTGACAAAGGGTCTAGGCCCAAAACGTCAGCTTTTGTGCTCCTAAGATGCTACTTGGCCTGCTGTGTTCATCCAGCTTCACACTTTGTTATCTTATGTAAACACATACATTGCTTTGTTCCTCCACCACCTTTAGTATTGTACCTTTTTGTTTTGAATTGGCACTTCTCATTCTTCCAACCAAAATTAATCATTTCATACGTCTTGGCATTAAATTTCATCTGCCAGAGGTCTGTGCACTTTGTCATCCTGTTTTTGTCCTTTCTGAATTTTACCACCAGCTTTTTCTGAGTTCACAGATGTTCAAGTTTTGTGTCACTTGCAAATTTTTGCCATTGTCCTGTGCGCTCAAGTCTAGATCATTAACCTCAATGCACAATCCAGAAAAGCGGATTTCTCTTAACAGGGGTTTGCTTTTGTGAGAAAAGACGATTTTGGAAAATAGGATTCAGTTCTTGGCGACAAATGATCAAGTGTGGAGTGTTCAGATGGCTGTTAGAGTGGTGTCCTGTCATGTTCAAATGGGAGTCCTCGATATCGATGCCTCTAGGATCTTTGCAAACACAGCTTGATCAGGAAGCCACAAGATTTGAGGATTCTTCCAGATGCTCATCAACAGGACAATCTAGTTTCTGACTGGTCTTACAACATGGATTTTTCCAAAAACAGGAGAACTATGTTGGGAAGCCTCTCTCAGAAAGCTTCTTTCCAAATACAAATTGCAAACCATCTCCAAGCCTTCAAAACACTGTTTCAGCAAAACAGCCATAAAGCCTAGTCCCTAAGAAATGTTTTCCCTAAAGTGAATTCAAGCAATTAGAACAGGCAATTATTTAGAATTTCATGGTTTCCAAAAAATGTCTTGTTTTAAACAAAAAGTCCCACAATGTGTCTTTTCATTCAACTTTTCCAAGAAAAATATGGCAATTTAGATATCCCTCGAGTTATTCAAACACAAATTTACAAAATTATTAAATATGAAACTATTGCAACACTGTCACCAATGAAAAAGAAATGCCATTTTCAAAAGCGTTTCATAACAAAAGCATAGATGATATTTAATATACATTTAAACTCCACCTCCTCTGTTTTTCCCTGTAACCTGCGGACAGTGGGTTAGCCCTGCTGCATCACAGCACTGCAGGCCTGCGTTTGATTCCAGCCTCGGGCGACTGTCTGTGTCAAGTTTGCACGTTCTCCCTGTGTGTGCATGGGTTTCCTCCCACAAGGATGTGCAGGTTACGGTGGATTGATTATGCTAAATTGCCCATAGTGTCTAGGGTGGGAAATGCAGGGAAAGGGCAACAGGTGGGTCTGGGTGGGATGCTCTTTGGAGGGTTGGTATGGACTGGATGGGCCGAATTGCATTATGACTGATCTTCCGTGGCTAAAAAGTTTTGAGTTGGAACTTGAACCTGCAGCTTCTGAGATGATACCATTGTGCCAAAAGGCATTCTAGTTGGTGACTGAAACAGATATGTTTTGGTTCTATGATACAAATGCCTGACTGTTGTATCAAATGTCTGTGAAGTGTGGATGTTGTTGAGTCAGTAACTATTTACCTGTATTTACGGTCCAAACATCTGATATCTCAGTTCTGCCACTCCCAAATCTGATCTGATTCTGTTGTTCTGTGGGAAGGTGATTTGAATGAAATTCTTGTGGTATTTTTGGTTGTAGATTTCACTTTCCCAGCTTGCGTGCCAATCGAAATGAGGTGAAAAGATACCATTATAAACTGGGAGCAAAGATGGTGAACGTAACACCATTGACTAGAATCCAGGAAGAGAATTTTGATATGAATCAAGAGGATTGAGTGGGAAAGTGCTAGAGGTGTTGAGGAATAACCATGAGGCCCATGTTGAACTTAAGGGGGAGATAAGGTGACAACGTGAATCCTGTCTTGTTTATGTGGTCTTAGACCACGGAACCCACCATTATGTTTGACCGTATTAGAATTCGTTCAACCAAAGCATATCTCTGAAATTACTCTTGTTATGGGATCTTCAATCCTTTGGTAAGTTGGACCGATGTAATTCTTTGTACGTGAATATATGAGGGTTCTTGGGTTGTTTCTCTCTCTGAAGAAGATCAGCGTTGAGCCCAGATATGACCCATCACGCATCCGAGAACACATGCTACACAGCAGAATTACTGGGCTGGGTTCTCTTGATTTCCCAAAACCATGGCTAAAACCAATTAATTCCGAGACTGAGAAGTAAACCAATATTCCAACATCTCATGATGCGTTTTGACCCATAAAGGCTCAGAAAGTGTACTTTTGGACATGCGGAGATCATGAAACGTGTAATAAAGAACAATCTTTTTTAAAATTAATTCTTTCATTCATTAATCTGAAGTACACTGGTACCACCACTACAGATAAGGTATGTCACCTCTCTTTCTCTCTGCATTCTGTTACAGGCAGCTACTGAAGTTTTGCAACTCATGGAAAGCCATGTAAAGACGAAGTATATCATTGCTCAAAACCTGGTCATTTTGCCGCTGTCAGAAATGTCTGAGCTTCCTGACTGTTCTTCTTAGACCCATACTGCATGGAAGCAGGCCCTTCAACTCAATTCATCCAAGCTGATCAGGTTTCCTAAACTGAACTAGCCCCATATGCCCACAATTTGGCCCATATCCCTCTAAACCTTTTCTATCCATGTACCTTTCCGAATGGCTTTTAAATACTATAATCGTACCTGCTTCTAGCACGTCCTCTGGCAGCTCGTTCCATATATATACACCACCCTCTGTGTGAAAAATTTGTCCCTCTGGTACGTTTTCAATCTTTCCCCTCTCACCTTAAACCTATACCCTCTAGTTTTGGATTTCCCTACCTTGGGAAAAAGACCATTGCTATTCACCTTATCTATGCCCCTTGTGATTTCATAAATCTCTAAGGTGACTCACACCCTTCCTACATTCAGGGAATGATGCCCCAACCTATCCAGCGCCTCATTATAATCAAAGCCTCCTGTCTCGTAACCCTTGTAAATTATTTTTGCGCCCTTTCCAGTTTAATAACATCTTCCCTAAAGCAGGGTGACCAGAATTGCATGAAGTACTCCACACATCGATCCACGAAATTATCTACAGGGGGCCCTAATCTCTCCCTGGTTACTCGCCTTTAATACACTTGTAGAATATCTTTGGATTCTCCTTTACCTTATCTGTCAAAGCTGTCTTTATTTTTTGCCCTCCTTTTTTCCCCTCTTAAGTATACTCCTCCAGCCCCATACCCCTCCAAGGATTCACTCAATCCCAGCTATCTATATATGACCTATGCCTCCTTTGTCTTAACCAGAGCCTCAGTATCTCTAGAGATAAAAGTGTGGAGCTGAATGAACACAGCAGGCCGAGCAGCAATTTAGGAGCACAAAAGCTAACGTTTCGGGCCTACAGCTCCTCAGTATCTCTAGGTGCCCAATGACCCCTGTTCCTGGCCTTGCCTTTCTCAGTTACAGGAACATGCTGGCTCTGAACTCTCATTATCTCGCTTCTGAAAATCCCACATCATTTAAAATTAACTAACTTATCCGAGCTCAATGAAATTATTTTAAAACGATTTTGCTCATTGCCAGTAATGGTAATTCTCTACTCCTACTGAATTTGTAATTCTTTCGTAGCACTTCTTTTCCACCGATTTCAATCTTGTCATTCAGAAATATATCAATTTATTACAAAATACAGTTTCGTTTCCCAAGCAAACATCCAGCTATGTTGGACCATCCAACAGGCTCGGGTAAAGGTACAACTTGGCAAGGTTATATAAGCAGCTCTAATGATATGAAATTCTGCTCTTTGTCCCTATTGCCTTGGCTCCCTCAGTCTTTTGTTCCTCAGTGCTGTTCATGTTTTTTTTCACTTAATTTAATATGTTTTGATCAAAGAGCATTTAGGAAGGCTGCATCCTGCTTGGTTTAACGTAATTAATGTCTGCAGTGCACTTATCATTAATGAGATGCAGAAAAACAAAATGAAATTATTTAAATGGAGAGAGGAATTCTTAGCGGTGGTCCGTTAAATCGGAAATAATCTTTTGAAAAGAATCGAGTGTTTGACTAAATTTGCTCTACCCGAGAATAATTATTGAAATCTTACAGCATAACGTGAATGTCCTTTCCATATACCAGTTTCCTTTGTTTATATCATGCATTCAGTTTCTGCCCTTCCATATCGATTGTGTTTCCGTCAGCAACACTCTGGCTGTTTGAGTCAGAAGGTTGTGGAATCAAGTGTTGCTCCAGGCAAGCCTATCACCGCAGTGCCGTGCTGGAGACTACAGCTAGACCCTCAGTTTCATTGTGCAAGTGCAGGTGCCATCTTTCAGACAAGGTGTTAAACTAAAGGCTCTGTCCAACCCTCCTCAGGGTGTGTAAAAGGCTCCACGCCAATTATTTTGAAAAAGAGCTGGGGAGTTATTTCAGTGTCCAGTACAATACTTATCTCCCACTCTACATTTTCAAAGCTACATGATCTGGTCATTATCTGATGTGTGGTATATTCAACATTGGCTGTTGCAATGCCTATATTAGGGCAATTTTTTTCAAAACTTCCTCTTCTTTCACCTAGTGGTGTATGAGGCAAAGAACATGCTCCCATCTACTTCCATAGTTAGGCTAGCTCTGGTTGGAGATTCTGTCACCTAAGGTTATTGCTACTCCTAGTCATACATGCTTGATGCAGAGACTCTCTTGCTGTCAACAATAGGCGTTTCAGAACGATTTGCAGATTAGTCATCAGTCTTTTTGGCTACATTACAAACTGCTATTCCATATCCTCCAAGTCCTGGAGTGGGACACAAATTGAGCACTTCTGGATCAGGAGTGAAAATGTTACTGTGAAGCCTCCACCAATGGTGACTGTACTTCATAAAGTCCTTAATTATCTATAATCACTTTAGGATATTCTGTGTTCATGAAAGACATTAGATAAACATGAATCTGCTTTTCTTTCTTCGTCTGTGAGTACTAATGGATTTATTTTGTTAGTTTTGCGGAGCTGAACTGGAATTTGCGTGCTCCTGTTTGTACATTGGTTTACTTCTGGTTCCATTGTATTGAAGGTAGGTCATTCAGATGCTTCACTATAAATTGGGGATTCATGGACAATTAGTACAGCGAATCTTCCTGAAGAATGCAGAAGTCATGATGCATAAAATAAGAGATGAGATTCGATCAGTTACGAAGTAGCTTCCAGTTTTTTACTTTTGTTTTGTTTTTAGAATAATGCAAAAAAGCTGATAGTGGGTATATGTGTTATTGTGTGAGAGCTCAGTTAGTTCCTGTCACTCAATGAGAAGTTCTGCAATAGGCAAACATTGTAATAAAGTGCCTTCAATTCAATTACAAAAGATGTACATTATTTCAGGATTTGGTTCATCACTGGTCTCTTGACTTTTATTGTGTTTTAAAGCAAAATATCCCAAATTTGTGAGACTAATTTTCTTTATTTCCATCTTCTGTCTGTCCATCATCATGCCCCATCTCTCTGAATGTCACTGCTAACTTCAAGATCTCAAGATTTCACACAGAATTTTAATTATATCTGCCATTACTGTAGGCCCCATTTTCAAAGCTTTCTCATTCTTACCAGAAAGAAAACATCTGCATGAACAAAGCAACTTTCACAACCTTAGGATGGCCCAACATTGCAATCAATGCATTTATTTTCTGTCCCACTTTGAAAAGTAAGTTTATTTAAGTTTATTCCCAGCTGACAGGGCAGTTTAATGTTCCTGCCAATGATTGGGGCCTCTGATGCTCTGCCTCATTTCAATGTTAATCTGGATTATGCGTTCTAGTCTGCAGCATTGAGTTAAGGCTGACTCCTTGCAACTTCTTAAACCTGCAGCTCAGTCAGATGGCTATGGGGGTGGGGGTGGGGAAAAAAACTGAAGTGAGGGAAAAGTGAAAGTAGGAGTGGGGCGCAAAACCTTAATCAGTGTGAACTCTTCCTGATACAGGGGAAGCCAAATAAATTCAAAGTGGATCCTTGCCCTATAGCATAATTGTAGTCACCCTGAGATCAATCACTTTGACTTGACTTTCTAATTTGACACTGGCTTTTCCCCTTTAGGCTTGGTACATGTTTTAACAGTATCCCTCTCTTCTTTTGGACATTCGGTAGCTCTCTAGTATGAATATGGGCCATGCTGTAGCTCTTTACATTGCCACACCATGTACGTTTTGTCAGACGGATCTATTTTTATTCACTTACATCTCAAACTGTCAAAGCAGTTTAGGAAGATATCTTGCTGATCAGCAGATTCCTGCTTTTTGAGAAAAAAAATCTGCTAAAGCTGTAAACCTCAAGAGCATTTCTCCTTTTTAAGATTAGAATTTGGCACAGTTGCCAAATGGCCTTTAAATTTCTTCTCTAGTTCCACTTCACTTGTCTGCTGGTGTAAAGGGGCTTGCATGTCTTCTTTGGTCAGAGTTTGGATCTGAAATGTTACTGTGCCCTCTCTGTTTAAGTGCGTGATTTGAATGCCCAGCACTTGGTTACAGACTTCGGGTACTTGCAATTCTTTCACTTTATGATTAAAGTATTTAATGCCATTTAGCAGTCCTTCCATCTCATGACAAAGACAACTTTATTTTTAAACACAATTCATCACTGCTATCAAAGGAAATTGGTTAAGTACTCCAGGGTAGTAAACTTACCATAGAGCGAGGGCAGGGCACTCGTTGGTTTGTTGTACAGAGGTCTAATGGGGAGGGAGACGTGATTAGCAGGATTTTTCTCCAGAAAGCTGGCAAGTTGATGGACCCATATCTGTCTTTATCTCAGTCTCTATTTCTCTGCCTTCTTATTGGAGTGACTGTCTCTCTGTCTGTTATTTTGAATTGAATTGGTTTTATTATCACATATCCTCAAACAAGTGCAGTGAAAACTTTACAAGTTGTCACTTATGGCGCCAACTTAGGTACCAAGGTGCAGATTCTGGAGTGCAATTTCTTAGGGGGAGAAAGGTTATATAAATAAATAAAAACAAGAAGTCCAATAAATTAAAAGAACTAAGAGAAATAAGAGTTCAGAAGAGCAGTCTCTCTAACCCAGACGCGACTAGGCTTCATTCCAGGCCGAGAGTCTGAATCTGCGCTGAGGCCAGGCTTTCACCCTGACATTGCCAATGCCGCTTGAGGGTGGGTGGTAAAAAGAAAGAGGAGAAACGATATGGGAAGAGAGAGAGGAAAAGAACGAGATGGAGTAGATGAGCGCTGGCACAGGAATCCTACTTCACCACCCCACCAACGTGAAAGGATTGTGTCACTCTGTTCAAAGATTTCCATAGAATAATAGCCTGTTTCTACAGCGTAAGGATTCAGTTTGGCCCATTGAGTCCACACCGCCCCTCCAAAGAGCATTCCACCCAGACCCACCCCCTACCCTATTTTGCATTTCCCACCCTAGATGGTATGGACAATTTATCATAGAATCCCTTCAGTGTGGAAATAGGCCATTCAGCCCAACTAGTCCACACCTCCCCTCCTGAGGGCATCGCACCCTGACCCATTCCCCTACCCCTGCGTTTTCCCCATGTCTAACCGCCCAACCTAAACACCCTTGGGTGCTATAGGCAATTTAACATGGCCAATCCACCTAGCCTGCGCACCTTTGGACTATGGGAGGAAACCGGAGCACCCGAGGAAACTCTCACAGACACTGGGAGAATGTGCAAACCCCACACAGTCACCCAAGGGTGGAATTGAACCCGGGCCCCAGGTGCTGTGAGGCAGCAGTGCTAACCACTGAGCCACTGTGCCACCCCAAAAGAGAGTCCTTCTTCATAACCTGACAGTCTTTGTGGGAACTGAACCTACACTGTTGGCATCACTCTATATGTACCACAAACCAGCCAACTGACCTCCCACCCTGCAGGTCTGCTGTTATTTATTAATTTCCTTTTCCCTCTTGACGTGCTTTCCTTTCCTATTTTCTGCCACAACTGCTGTCTTGTGCTGAAGAATGGATCATTTGTCCACTTAACGGTCACTTTGGCAAGATACTGGAAGTTCTTACCATGGGGGCTTTGACAATAAGCTGGACTAGAAGATTGACTGGACAGTATTCTATGTTGGCGAAAGGAGGGAAACCATTAACATTTCTAACTGTCTGAATATTTTTCTAATTACTTTTGCATCAGTGCCCTTTGAAATCTCAGAATCATAAGAATCACATGGAGTTTCCCGAAGACGTTCTGCTCACGTAAAGTCTAAAAATGATGGGCTGCTGCATATGAAATATCTCCATCTTTTAATTCAGCTACCCTCCTCCAAGCTTTGCCTCACCATCTGAATATGATGATTATTTAATAGTGTCTAAAGCGAAACCTGTTGTAGGTGCTGATCTTTTAAATGCTACCAAAGAGAAATATTCAATTGGAACAGTTCGCAACTTGGCTAGAAAGGGAAAGAAAGTTGTTCTTTTATTTTTGTCGTAAGCATTTCCACTCTGTATGCAAATAAGAATGTTTCAGTTTCCGTTTCACTGAGTTTACTAGAAGTCTCTGTTAATCATTTGCTAAATAGAATGATGAATTTAATGTTATGATCTCAGTACAGGCCAATAACTTCATGAATAAGACCAAGAGATACAAAGTACCTTGTATTGCTTGTTTTAAAAAAAGCCATAAGATTCTACTGTTTGAAACAAAATAATTTGCTGTAAAAACTTCAAGAAAGCCCTTTTATTGGCGATGACTTATATTTGACATTAAAAAAATATCATGGCGTACTTTAAACTGAATCCTGAACTAACCATAATTTGAGGGGAATTAAATAATCTGGGGTGTGTGACTTTTGAAAAATATGGGCATGAAGGAAAGAGTGGTGGGATAACTTTCTTAATATGGGATAGAATAAGTACAATGGCAAGAAATCATCTTTTGATTGGAATATGTAGAATCCATATGGGTGAAACTTTAAGAAAAATGACAAGGAGAAGGCAGCACTAGGCGGACTAGTCTGTGGGCCCCCTAACAGTGTCTATTCAGTCAGACTGAGGGGAAAAACAGGACATCAGAAGGGCTTCTTTAAAAAAAGGCAGGAGATTAATAAGGGGTGACTTTTATCATCTTGTGGATTGGGATAATCAAATTGGCAGAGGTAGACACATGTATCCAGAATAGTTTCCCATAATAATGCTGGAGAATGGAAGCAAAAACAGAAAATGCTGGGAGACGCACTTCAATGTCATCTAGCACTTAATGTTTTTGCCCCGTTACCATACATTGTGGATCTCTACAAAGACCAGACTATTTTAGATCTGGCAATGTGTAATGAACTTAGTTTTTTTTTAATAGGTGATGTCAGAGTGAAAGCACTCTCTGAAAACAGTGACCATAACATTGGCTTTCAGTTTGGGAGAGAGGAATATATGTGTTTACAACTGTACTAAGTTAAATAAGGGTAATTACAAAGGAATGAGTGCTGAGCTAGCTAGAGTGGATTTTAACAGCAAAGACAGCTGAAAAATTACGTTTAAGAAAATACTTGATAGTTCACAGCAAATGTATTCCATAATGAGAGAGAGTTAGTCTAGGGCTTGGATGAACCAACTGTGGTTAACCATGGGTTATGAAGCTAACATCAAATTGATAGGAAAAAAGGTACAATATTAGTGGTAAGCCAGAGGATTGGGCAAGTTTTAAAAACCAACAAAGTACAACCTAAAAAAAAATAAACTTTTGAGCATAAATATCAAGACAGACAGCAAAAACTTCTTTAAATACCAAAAAAGGAAGAGAAAGATGCCAAAGTGAACCAAAGTCCCTGTGAGAATGATGCTGGGGAAAATAATAATGCAGAACCAGGAGATGGCAGGAGAATTGAATAAATATCTTGTATCAGTCTCCCCAGGAAAAGACACAGATGATATTCCAAAATTACCCTTTTCATCAATACACCCACTAGAAAGTCTTTGGCAACTTATCAAGTTCTTGATAGTTATCCACTTTCTTGGGAATGACCCCAAGGTTATCTCTTCCTGCCTTTTATAGGGTTTGTGATTTCTCTGTATAAGACTGAGCTGGGAGAATAGCTCCCTGAGCCCAGTCTACTTCTGTTCCCTGGCTCTTGGCAAACTCTGTTTCTGCAAGTGTTTTGAGAGAATTTGAAAAAGATCAATTTGTACAGTTGTAATACCCATTTATTGACAGAACTCTTGAGTATTATCATTACTGCTTGGCTGATTTCTTCAGCAATTATTATAATGGGAATGGCATTTGTAAATTCACAAGTTGCTTGATGGCTCAGAGGTAATTTTTAACTATTGTTTTATAAGGAATTAAGTACTTGAGGGATTTAAAGATATTGAAAGCTTTTGAATATCAGAGGATGCCAATGCTCATAAGCAGTGGTAAACATCCTTAGAAAAGGTGGTGTAATCTGGCATATGACTATCAAATAGCTATTTCCAAATGGATATATGGTACGTGACTGCACAGCTTGTTTGGTTTTAGTGTCAACAGTCTATTGCTTGTAATGTATCTGCAAATTTATACAAAATAATGGTTGATGATTCCAAAGCTGAATCACAGTATGTCAATGTTTGGTTTTTCTTTTAAATTTGGTTGTGGGTTATGGGTTGTGTGCATTTCAGATGAGGTGTTTTATTATTGATTCCTAATACTTTCAGAAGGTGCTGCTGAGCCACGCTCTTGAACTGCTGCAGTTCATGTAGATGGGGGGGCTCCAGGATTTTGACTAGTTTCGGTGAACGAATGGTAATATATGTCCACACGAGGATGACCTGGAACTTGGAGAGAAATTTTCAAACTTCCCTGCTCGTTTCGGTGGTTTGAAAGGAATTGAGAGTACGACCATATCAGGGGAAGGGTCACCAGACCTAGAACGTTAGCTCTGATTTTTGTCTTCACAGGAGCTGCCAGACCTGCTGAGCTTTTCCAGCAACTTGTTTTTCTTCCTGGTTTTCAGAAATAAGTTGAGGGTCAGCCACAGTGCTGTGGTTTTGAAATATCGCATAGAGTAATACAGCATGGAAACAGACCCTTCAGCCCAACCAGTGTGTGCTGAACATAATCCCAAACTAAACTAGCCCCTCCCACCCACCTGCACCTTGTCCAATATCCCTCCAAACCTTTCCTGTTCATGTAATTATCCAAATGTCCTTTAAACGTTGTAACTGTACCCACATCCAACACTTCCTCAAGAAGTTGATTCCACATGTAAACCACCCTCTGCGTTAAAAAAAAAGTTGTTCCCATGTCTTTTTTAAATCTTTCTCCTTTAAAAATGTGACCCCAAGTCTTGAAATCTTCCATCCTAGAAAAAAGACAGCTACCATTAACTCTATCTGTAACCCTCATCATTTTATAAACTTCCATAAGGGCGCCTGTCAACCTCTAATACGCCAGTGGGAAAAGTCCCAGGCAATGCATCAGTCAACGGTTATGAGGAATGCAGATGCCCTTCTGTCATGGGCAGCAGTGAACCTAAATGGGTTTTTGCAACAATCTCATTGCTTCACAGAAAATGCGACTGAGATCCAGCATTTTGATCTAGATTTATTTAATTAAAATGCTACTGTCTGGTGAGATTTCAACTTACATTTATGGAATTTTAGTCTTGACCACTGGATTATTAGTCCAGTAACATTATCGTGAATATCGCTTTGGACCCCAAGGTCAATAAGAAAATATCATTCGGATGCTTGCACACGCTGACGTTGGCTGGTTAGCGTATGAGGGGTAAGGGGGCTTGAGGAGGTACATAAAATAGTGTGGGATATGTTGAGATAGGCAGGTCCATCAGCTCCCAAACTCCGCTGTATTTTACAAGCAGCAGAATAGGGTCAGGTATCCAGCCTGTCTACCGCCTTGTCCTGATTAAAACTCTTAAGTGGCTACTTAAGGGCTTCCTATCCTATTTTATCAGCAGTCGGGATCCCCATGCTATTTGGTGAGAAATTTACACATGTTCTGGTGATCTGTCTGTAGACTTTGGATGGTCTGTTCTGCTTAGGCACTCCATTACCTACAGAGGCACATCCTCAGCCAATGCCCTCACACTCCCTCCAATAAAGAGCCTCCATTTCATTGCACCTAATCTCTCCTGCCTCCAGAACTTGACCAATTGTCTCCAGGAAGGCCAGTCAGCATACCTGCTTCTCTGGGCTTGTCTTGCATGGGGAAGTAGGATGTGCCCCCTTGTGGTGGTGGAGACTATAATCTTAAATATTGAATAAAAACTGCAAGAATTGTGGATGCTGTAAATCAGGAACAAAATCCAAAATTGCTGGAAAAGCTCAGCAGATTTGGCGGCATCTGTGGAGAGAAATCGGAGTTAACGTTTCAGGTCGAGTGAGGGGTGAAGTGGTAAACCCCATCCATTTGGCCTTTAAACTCTGACCCGAAACAATAATTCTGATTTCTTTCCACAGATCTTGAGCATTGAAGTGCCTGGGTCAATCAGAATAGATCATAGAATCCCCACAGTGAGCAAACAGGCCATTCAGCCCGACCAAGTCTGCACCGACCCTTGGAAGGTCATCCCACCCAGACCTATCCCCATAACCCTGCATTTCCTATGGCTAACCCACCTAGCCTGCACACCCTGAATGCTATGGGCTAACCCATCTAACCTACACATCTTTCAACTGCGGAGGGAAGCCGGAGCACCTGCTGGAAACCCACAGACTATGGGAGAATGTTGCCTGAGGTCGGAATTGAACCCTGGCGCTAGGGCTAATCACTGAGCCACCATGCCTCCCCATGCACTGACTTCCAGAGCCAGTGAATCTGGGCTTGTCTCTGACACTTTCTACCACAATGGAGCAGATGCCAAAGCCTTTGACAGCCTATGTAATGTGTATGCTGTGAATTGTCAGAGAAATTCCAAACTGGGAGAGCACTGGGCTGGCTATTCTTCATCTCAACAGAAATCCACCTCTAGTCATGTCCGTTACACCCACCATAAATGTACAAGAAAAAGGGTTTAAAAACAGTGTGCAACATTAGTCTGTGTAAGTTACTGGTGAGATGTCCTTGTGTGTGGACTAGTGTAAGGGCCACAAGTTTGAGAGAAGAACCATTTTTAAATGGCCCTGCACTGGATGTAAGACAGGAGGGAAAATGTTCTCTCATTCGGCTGAAATTCAGTTGCTGTCCAAAGCACCCAGAACATTCACCTGTCCGCCAACCCGCAAAACCAGAAGTTTCAAAATTGACTGGTCAACTTCTGACAAATGTTCTCTTATCTAGTCTTCATGAACAATTCAGTGATTGATCCACGCTTGCTTTTTTGCCTCAAAAGAAGAGAGAAAGAAATACTTAGCTTCTCACTGCTCAATCCACTGGTCTTCAGGACCCAGCAACTAGGTGTCACTAGACAAGCTGTCTTTTGGCAGTGGGGCATCGTGTTAGTTGCCACACACTGTGACCCCCCGCCGCCCCATACTGAAGTTGCAGAAGTGGTAAACCGCACCCATTGTCCTTTAAACTCTGATCACTCAACTGTGATCAGAGCTGGCTGTTAAATGCACGCTGAAACTCCCATATTCCAGCAAAAGCCATGACTCCCAAGTAAAGCACCATAAGGTTAAATCGACAAAACGTGAATCGATATGAAGGATCTTTGTACGGTGCAATGAATCAATGGTTAAAGACATTATTGTGTAATCTATAGCTATATGGATTGAGGAAGTCCCAAATCCCACGTGTTGACGTAGTTAATGCCAATGACCAGGGCAGGATGGCAGTAGAATTAACACCTGGCACCCAGAGTTAGTCCAAAGGAAACAGAATTCGTGGGGGTTGATGCTTTCAAATGCTACCTCGGAAATCCGGCTGGAGAATATATAATTATCAGATGAGAATAGAATGGCCATCATCTCTAATGTTAAGTTTAAGTTCACAAAGTATCTACAGACTGGCTATCGGTGCCTGAGGAACTGTAAGCCAGAGAGTCAGAATCTTCAGGAGAGTCACAAGAAATTCTAACTTTGTTTTCTCTTTCCTTTTCCCCCTCAAGGGCATGCTCGCTTCTGGACGTAAGTATCTTGTTGAATTCCGTTAGTAATTGTATTTGTTATTCATTTGACAAATCAGATATAGATGTCATTATTCCAAAATAAAACCGCAAAAGCCGATGAACCTTTCGCAAAACTGCTCTGATATAATCAAGAATTGAAAAACAAACCCCTGTGAAAAGGCAATTACCAAGGCCACATCTTTCCACAGATTGAACTTATTCTATGTCTAGGAATTTCACAATAAGCGATGAGGCTCCTCAGCCCTGTGGGCCTGTTGCCCCCATCCAAACAGAGTTGCCTCTTGCTTCCATTTTCCTGACTTTGTTCTGTATGCCTTAAATTCCGTATCTAACAAAAACAATATCCGTTGGCCTTGCCACAACAGCAGTTAATCTTGCAGCAGAGGATTGAAACAGGGTTCAAGAATTGAACAAGTAAGGGTTAATCCAGAAGCTTCCACGGGATTGCATGTGATACCCAGTGTAGCATTAAAAGTGTGAAGTAATTGGCCGAGAGTCAGCGAAGTTACTTCCAGAGGATAATGGGTAATTGGAGATTAGTCCAAAGGAAGGAAATGGGCAGGGAAGGAACATAGAAGAAACAAACAGTAAATATGTAGCAGGCTGAATGCTCTAACATGTTTGGAATTTTGAATTCTTTGTTCTGTTTGGTTTATTAACTCCTTTTCAAATTTAAGTATTTCACTATCTCTTTAAAATTAAAGACTTCTCCCGATCCAAAAGTGTGTAATGACATCTCTGAACAGGTTGATTGGGATGAAAAAAATCCATTAAAATTAAACTTTGAAGTATAAAATATGTTGCACTAGATCAAGCTATAATATGCCCTGGATTGTGCAGTGTTGCAGTCTGAAGTCTGTAAGAGCTATTGGTGCAGCATTTGAGTTGGGGTATCTGGTAGCTGCAAAGGATTTACTGACACCTGCTGGAGATTCAACAAGTTACATTCACAGAATTGTTTTGCATTGTTACCTGGGTTCACCACATAGAATTATTGGCAAGGGAACAAATGTGGACAATTTGTATTTAACATTTAATTTCTGCCACCGCCTACTCTATGTATACTTTCTGTGCAGCTTGCAAATTGAAGGCAGATGAGTCTATGGCAAGATGGAGCCCCGTGATAGTTGGGACATTCTGCTCCCAATGGAACAGAAGAGAAATTAAATTTTGCTGACATTCTCTTTGCCAGCCTCCCATTTTGTGCCACCATAAAATTGAGCTCACGCAGAACTCTGCTACCCTTGTCCCAACTTGCACCAATTTCTGTTGCTATGGAGCTGAGTTGCCTGTGGTACAGCATAGTTTTAAACCACCAAATTTTGATTGAAATATCTTGGGACATTTTATTACATTCAGGACGGTACCCTAGCTCTGGGATGTCTCAGCCTTACTATGCCTGTGTTCTCCTCTCTCTCGCGGTCTCGCTCTCTCTCTCTGCTTTTAATACTGACCGTAAATGGCAATGAAAAATCAGACTCTGCTCTAAAGCTAAACCACCAGGAGTGATTTGCAACTTGAAAAATAATCTTGTGCCAAAAATAAGCATTATGTTATGTTACTCTTGCAGCAATGAAACTTTTATTATTGTGATAAAGTGACACCAATTTTTTTTAGAAAAAAATGACTGACAACAGCCCTCAGATTGGTTGACTTGAGAGAGCAATGCAGACAGAAACACCCAAATCTAGCAAACTGATGATTCCTCACTCCCTTATCTCTCTGAGTGAGAAAACACTTTTTTTTAAAATCCAAGGGCCCTTTAAAAAGTGAACTGACGGAAGAAAAGACCTCAGTCCACGCCACTTAACTACTGAACCAAAGAACAGGCAACATCATGTTATCGTTGCTAAAATCAAAATAACTTTGAGAGACAACTTATCCCACCCTCATGGACTGGGATTCTGATCATTTGATCGAAAGGTCAAGTGTATTTACAATAAGTAGTTATTACCCTTTTTCATAACCAATATGATGTGAATTGCCTTTGTGCTGTATAGCGGTGGATCAGCTAATTTAATACCTTGATGTTTTCAATTATTTTCACATTTATGATCCCGTCTGGAATAGGGGGACTCCATTATTCAGAGTCAGAGCAGCCTACACTACAGAAAAAGGCCCTTTGGCCCTGGACTGGTCAGAAACAACCACCTGGCTATTCTAATTCTATTTACCAGCACTTATAATTGTGGCTCACTCCTCCTAGTTGAGCAGTAATACTGACCTTTTAAAGCTTACCACTTCGCTCACCTGAACTGAAAGCAACTCATGCGTATGACCAGTTGTCATATTGTATTTGATAAATCTCCTGTGAAGTGACTTGGGACATTGTACTGCATTTTGTTCTGTACATCAGAAGCTCATTCTAAAACAAAACGTGAACCAGCTTTGCAGAACACCTACACTCGGTTCACACTAAACAACTGCACGTTCCAGTCGCGAACCATTTCAAATCCCCCTCCCATTCCTCAGACGACATGTCCATCCTGGGCCTCCTGCAGTGCCATAACGATGCCACCCAAAGGTTGCAGGAACAGCAACTCATGTTCCACTAGGGAACCCTGCCGCCCAATGGTATCGGTGTGGACTTCTCAATCTTCAAATTCTCCCCTCCCACTACCGCATCCCAAAGCCAGCCCAGCTCGCCCACGCCTCCCTAACCTGTCCTTCCTCCCACATATCCCCTCCTCCCACCTCAAGCCCCACCCCCATCTCTTGCCTACTAACCTCATCCCATCCCCTTGACCTGTCTGTCCTCCCTGGAGTGACCTATCTCCTCCCTACATCCCTACCTACACTCACCTTTACTGGCTCCATCCCTGCCTCCTTGACCGGTCTGTCTCTCCACCAATCATCTTCTCTATGCATCTTCTATCCACCTCCCCCTCTCTCCCTATTTATTTCAGAACCCCCTTCCCCTCACCCATTTCTGAAAAAGGGTCAGGCCCGAAACGTCAGCCTTCCTGCTTCTCCCATGCTGCAAGCCTGCTGTGTTCATCCAGCTCTACACCTTGTTATCTCAGATTCTCCAGCATATACAGTTCCTACTATCTCATGAACAAGTTTGCATCAGATATCATCTCGGTCACATTTCTCAGTTCGGCTGCTGAAAGTTTAAGGAAGTATGCGCAAGGTCTTATGTGAAAAAATGAACTTACACTTAAAAACCAGAATCAGGGGCTGTGTATGCTATTGTTATGCTTCTAGGTTATACTATTGTGGATGAATGATTTTATTGTCACATGTATTTGGGAAAGCAGTGTTCTGGTCTCTGGGCAGCATTCCCCATTGCTAGGGGTCACTGGCCAACATTATTAGGAGTACAAATTAGGGCCTGACCCAACACAGCAGCTGTCGCCCCACCAACACCGTTAGAAGTCCTGACCCGGGTCTACCGTGAGGCAAAACTGCAGCTTCAACCTCCAGCAATAAAAAGAAGATGGATGAAAAGGAAAGAAAAGTTGGATATGGCCGACCTGGATTGGACGGGCTCAGGAACCTGAAGGCTACCTACCATGCCAGCGCCGCATAATTGTGTAATTAGACATAGAGAAATATTTGAGCGACTTAAAGTATGGCTAGCACCAGCTGACCCTGAAAATACCCACAGCTTTATAACTCCCACCAAAGAAGTGAGGTGAATGGGTTGGAGTGATATCTGAATGAACCCTCATCCTTGGTTTGCCGCATTGCAACAAGAACATGCAAGACCTTAAGAAACCAAAACTGTGCTTGACAAGAATGGCTGCAAAGTTGAGCTTTATTTTTCTGCCCATTGAACAGAAGATTAAGATCTATTTAAGTAATTTCTTTTCATTGGCAACACAGTACATTTCACTGCCTTTTCTCAAATATGTGTGACAATGAAATAATCCATCCACAGTGGCTAAACATAGTTGTGCAACAATAGCATACGCACCTCCACTTTTGGCTTTAAGTATGCATTTTATGTTTTTCACCCAGGATCTCATACATACTTCCTTAAACTTTCAGCACCTGAACTGAGAAATGTGACTGAGATGATATCTGATGTAAACTGTTGATATTTTGTTTTATAATCAGCCTCTGAAGATGCAGAACAAAATTAAAAGTGCTCTTATCTCCATTTCAGCTAAAATTGATAACTGTAACACCTGATCCTGGTATGGCTGATTTGCCAACCATTAGCTACAAAAATACCCCACCCTCCTGTGTCTTAGCTCTGAGATTCTCCAAAGAATGTTGTTCTTATTTGATTAAATTGGATTTGTTTCTTATCTTTGTTTTTTTTTAATATACAAATTCACAGGCGATTTTGAAGTGACTGGATAAACATCTGTCTTTTGTTCATGGACTCCATGTTAGATCAGCCAGCCTTCCTTTTTCAATGATGCATTCTCCTCAGTTTCCTCACATTTGATTTTGGGAAATCTTTGCCATAACATAGGAATATATAATCAGCAAATAGAACTAGTGTGGTTTGGTGTTTGTTGGGCAGTGTAGATATAGTAGGCCAAAAGGCATGTTTCTATGCTATATGATTCTGACTAATAATTTTGGTGATTTAATTATGTGATGAGATAAATTGCTACATATCCCATTCTTCTAAAATCAGAATAGATAGTTGGTTCAATTCATTCCTCAATCCTTATAATGATAAATCCCAAAGCGAGATGAAATAAAATCCAGTTAAAAATGCAAAAGCATGATTATTTTGCTTACTGCTATAAATGATACAAGATCAATTTTTTAAACTTGGAGTTAGCAGTTTAATTAAAAATCCTCTCAACCAAAAGCATTTACCCTGTTTATTTCCATAGATACTGCCTGACCTGATGAGAATATCCAACGTTTTTTAGTTAGCTTTTTGATTTCTAACGTCTGTAATATTTTGGGTTTGTTTCAGAGTACGCTCAATGTGTTTGGAGTTAAGTGAATTCTGGAACTGCAAATCAAGTCCTAGTCTAAATCTCTGAGGGAAGGTTATGCAGCAGTCCGAAAGAAAAGTAGATAGGATACAGAGGAAGGGCTGCAGGCATTGCAATCACGTTAGATTCCTGTCCAAAAGAGGAGGATTGGGAATCCTAACCTCATCATTCTTCAAATGTACTTGGGTTCTTTGTAAAATACAGTCAGATACAAGAACCTCCATCTACAAAACAAGATTGATGTAAAAAATATTTTGGCCATATTTTTTATGGCAAAAAAAGGGGAACAGATTATAAACGGACATTGGTAGACACTAACAGATACCTAGGGGGTAAAAAAACAGGTTTTCAAAATGCTCATGGTGGGACAGAAAAGGGTAGTAAAGTAGAGAGGTTTAACAAGAGTATTTCAGAGCATTATAAAAAGAAGAGGGAAAGCCTAAGAGGTCAAAATAATGGGTAAAATGATACAACAGAATCACAGTGGAGGGGATTAGATGGTAGAATTACATCAGTCAATGGAAGGATTTGTAAATGTCTATGAAGATTTGAATTAAACTGCTCTATGGACAGAGACGCTGGTGACAGGCAAATGTGACCCAGTGAACAAGTGCAGATTGGTTGCAGAGATTTGAATAAGTTTGAGTTCATATAGGATGGAAATCAGGAGGATAGCAATAGGGAAATGAAATCCTGTCATTGCATTGATTTGCATAACAATGTAATTTTGTTTTAAACAGTTCTTATGGAGCCTGGAGATATCGTGGTGACAAGCATAACCAATGTTTCCATCTCTCTGGCCTGGGAGAGACCTGCAGGAATGAATAGCACCCAGTATAATTTCAGCATTACCTACAATTCTTCTGATACACATGAAACCAAAATAGAAGTGTCAAACTTCACCACAATAACTGGCTTACTTCCTGGAACCAATTACACCATCAGTGTAGCTACTATTAACGATACTGGCGCAAAGAGTGCTCCTGTGGTTACAAGTGTGTTTACTAGTAAGTAAAACTCAGTAGCTTTGAGTTTCCATTTGGAATAATTTCCCAATTATGACCTGAACACACTACTGCTTTTGTCTTGGTGAAACAATAGACAACCTTTTCTTCAAACTAATTGAATAATCCCAAATGTACTGCCTGCCATGTGTCAATGTTATCAAGCATAATGAGTCTGTGACTAAATGAAGGCCGTGGCTCATCAAGGTTCTACGATAGGTATACACTAAGGCCAAAAACATTTTATCCAAGTGAGGATGGAAGCTACAAGATAAATATCATCTCAATTTATTTAAGCTAATCAACAATAATTTCTGCAGCAGTGGACAGGCATGTGATTTTAGTTGACTATTGTTCAGATGTTTAATCCTGGACTCTCATGACCATGGTTGTCTGTGTGCCTGAGAATCTGGGAGTACAGTGATGCAGGCAGCTTCCCTCCTAACCAACTAATATGCTTAATCAGTCAGTGGAAAGTTGCTTTTCTGACATGAGGGTCTGACCAGTTTAGTTCAAATTTCCTACACACTCTGAGCATATGGCAACACCCTCTTTTCAATCCACCAATCACGTTGTGTTTTAAACCATCCCAACGTCCCAGCCAAAATATTATGGCCAAAAGTTGAATAGAAAACCCGAATGATTCTGCTCTACTTGGAGAAAACTAGCTTGAAGTGTAAAAATGGGTATCAAGAGTTTCTCCGAGCGTATGTAAAGGAGAAGGGTATATTCATGGGAAGTTGGACCTCTAGATAGAGAGAGAGAGAGAGAGAGAGAGAATGGAAAATGAAGTGAACAAATGTTTTGCTTTTGTCTTCACACTGGAGAATAAAAAAGCGTCCAGAAATAGCAGCAAGTCAGGAGGTGGATGAGAGAGAGGAACTTGCTGAAATTATGATCACCAGGGAAGCAGTATTGCGCACATTACTGGGCCTGTGGACTGACAAGTCAGCCTAAGATCCTAAATGAGGTGGTGAATGACTGTTAATGTTTCAAGATTTGCTCAATTCTGGAAAGGTTCTGTAGCAAATATAACTAATGCATTCAAAAAGGGAGGGAGGCCAGACAACAGGAAATGATGGGACCATGTTAGAATTGTCATTAAGAAGGTTTAGGCTGGGCACTTAAAAAAGAAATCTCGGTCATGAGAAAGGCCAGCATGGCTTTGTGAAAGGGAAAGTATGTTTAACAATTGAAGGGTTTTGGAGGAGTAACATATGTGATGAATATGCTCTCCAGATGTGGGAGAGCCCATTGATGTACTGTATTTGGATTTCCAGCAGATAATTCACAAGGTGCCGTAAAAATGATGCTATGCAAAGTAGAAATACATGATGTAGGGAGTAACCTACTAACACGAATGGATAACACAGTATTCGCAAATGGATCTTTTACTGACTAGCAGTATGTGCCGAGTGGAGCCTGCAGAGGTTTATGCTGGGATGACAGTTTGTTGACCGGTCAAATCAGTGACCTACATAAACAGTGTGAAGACATGGTAGCTAAATTTGCAGCTGACCCAAAGATAAGTGACAAGTTATGTTGCAAGTAAGGCATAAGAAGTTGCAGACCAATATGGATAGGTTAAGTGACCATGCAAAAATTACCGTATAGGATATTCTGCGACAAGACATGAAATTGCTCATGAAGTACAAAATTGAACAATACCAGATGAGTCACTAAATGTTATATGCAGATGCAGCAAGTAATCAAAAAAGGTCAAAGGAATACTGTCTTTTTAAAATGAAATACTGTTCACTGTATTAGTCACCATATTTGAGGAAGGATGTAAATGTACTGGACACAATTCACTGGGAGTTTACAAAACTAATACCTGGAATGCTTGGTTTGTTTCATGATTTAATTTGATTTCTTATTTTCACATGTACCTAGGTGCAGTGAAAGGTTTTGTCTTGCATCCAGTCCAGGAAGAGCATTCCATTATAAAGTGCATTAGGACAATAGAACAGAGAGAAGAATACAGCGATCTTTTACTTATAAATTCTGTATCTGCTACTACCTGTCTCACTAACACCTGAAGAAGGACTGAGGCTCCAATGAAGGCAAGCGTTCCAAACATCAGCTTCACAGTCCTATCTATCAGCAAGTCTACCTTTTTAAGGAACTATGAACCTGCACTCCAAGATCTCTTTCTTCAACTCCCCAGGATCTTCCCATTAAGTGTATAAGTCCTGTCCCAATTTGCCTTTCCAAAATGCAGCACACCACAATTACCTAAAAAAAAAACTCCATCTGCCAGTCTTTGAACCATTGATGAAAATCCTGTTGTATTCTGAGGTAACCACCTTCACTGTCCAATTTTGGTGTCATCTACATTCTTACTAACCATACCTCTTATGTTCACTTCCAAGTCATTTATATGAATGACAAAAAGCTGTGGAACTAGCACCGATCCTTGTGCCCACCTCTGGTCACAGGCCCTCAGTCTGAAAAGTGACCTTTCACCACCACCCTCTGCTTTCTACCTTCAAACCAGTCCTGTATCCACATAGCTAGTTCTGTCTGTATTCTGTGTGACCTAACCTTGCGAATGCAGTCTACAGTCAGTGGATGGAAGGTTGGCTTGTGTGATGGACTGAGCTGTGCTCGCAACTCTCAGTAGTTTCTGACAGTCCTGGGCAGAGCAGTTGCCGTACCAAATGTGATGCAACTGGAGGGAATGCTTTCTTTGGTGTCTTTAAAAATGGGGCGGGGTGGTGGAGAAATGAGAAAAGGTTTACAGACTCTGGCTCCTTTCACTGAATTTTGGAAGAGAGAGAAATGACTTAATTGAAGGACATAAAATTGTAAAAGTGTCTTGACAAGATGGATGTGGAAAGGATGGTTTCTCTTCTGGATCAGTCCAGAACCAGAAGGAACTACTTAAAAGTTAGGAATGACACTTTCTCGAACAAAGAGAAGGAGATTTTTTGCTTCATCTGAAGGCTGTGCAACTTTGGAATGCTTCACTTCAGAAGGTAGTATTTTTAGGGTAGAGACAGATAGATTCTTACACATGGAAATCAAAAGTTATTGGGGTTGATGGGAATGTTGAATTGTGAAGGGGAGAATGTCCTTCTCTGCTTCTCATTGGTATGTTCACCTTTGTATGATTTGCTTCACTATTGTGCACCCTCGATCCAGAAGTGGGTAACTTTTTTTGAAAAAAAAATCCTATGGAGTGGTTAAGTTTTAAAGTTTGGACTGTTGTTTTTCCATTTTTTAACTTGTTTTACTTAACTATATATGGGCGTTGATATATCCAAATGATTCAATAACACAGTTGTTAAACAAACAGCTACGTGAAGCTGCAAAGAATCTAAATCCGAATGGGGTGGTTTAATTATTCAAAAATTTGTATTGTCTAAGGGCTTTACAAGCTTCGTATGTTGGATTAAGTTGGAAGGATCTCTTGGAAGGAGTTCGGCTTTTGCATGATGTTTGTGATGGCCAGTTCAATGTAATGGATTCAGATTGGAATGATGTGGATTGCCCTGCTGAGGTGTTCGCGGATCATAGACAGGAGGAGAGGAACAGGCAATATGCGGCTGATGATGTTCTCAACATCTGGTTTATTATTTGCAGAATCAAATACCAAGACCAATGTAACCCTTGTGAATTGCAACGGTACATTGATGGTCCCATCTCAGAGTACCCAATCAGACTACAAAGCTGACTGCAGGTGGAGATGACTGGAGATCCATCTTCAAGTAGCACTGTTTTGGATGAGTCTATGACAGTGGTGGATCTGAGCCCTGAGGAAAGGAGAATGTTGAGATTTTTCTCAAATTTGTGGATGGACTGTGGATTTGTTCACCAACGTGGCTTGCTCTTCAGAAGGGTGCTACTGTTGGAACTGCTACAGTGAGGTGTTAAGGTGTTTTTCTGTCATGAATTGTGCTGCAGTGTGGTTTACTAGACCATTTTCAGATGACAGTAAGATGCTGTTGTTTTGGTGGTAGCCTGGAAAAACATGAGGAAAATTAGTTCAGAGTGGCAGATTTTCTACCCTGAAGGTCATGAGTGAATTGTATGTTTTCTCTTTAACAGAAGTCAACAATAGTATCATGACCGTTATGATGTGGATTCACATTTTAATCCAGCTTTAATGAGTTAGAATAATGAATTCCAAGAGCTTCCACATGTCGGAGTTTGCACTTGTGACCACGGAAATTAACCTGGCCCTCTGAACGTGATGATCAAATGACTATAGTTGTGCAAATGGACATGTTTGTTCTCTTGGAGGGTAATGAATGCCCGCAGTTGTCTGCCCAAGAAGTTGTGGAGGCTAGGTCAACGAAAGTGTCAAAGAAGAGGTTCCGAGATCTCTCTTTATCAAGTGCTGTGCATTTGGCAGCTGTGCTCGGCTGGAATAAAAAAAGGACAAGCAGTCTGAGGGAGATCAGACATCACATTGTGTGGTGGGATGCTTGTCAGCTGAATGGCCTGTTCCTGCAGCTCGGACATGTGATTTTTTTATGGTCTGTGAGACACAACTGGTGATTCTCATTTCATCACATCAATAGGTTGGTGATGAAATGGTCGTTTTTTTTCTTTTTGAATTGTCATCAATGTACCTATCGATCCATTGTCAAGCTGACTACGATTGTTATTGAAGGTGCTGCTCATCATCTTAGCTTCATATCAGCAGTGAAGTGCAAAACTGAGATATCTGATTGCTGCAGTATGAGACACCAGTTAATTCGTCTCGGAGTTGAACAGTTAACCAGAATCAGTGAGGCAACTTGTTCACTTCCCTGACTTGATAAATGTCATTGACCGTAATAGCGAAAGTACCTTGAGGAGAGAGTTCACAAATGAATTGGTCAGGGCAATTCTGCATCTGGAGTAAGTTTAAAGGATCTCTTGTTATGTTATTGATGTGAAGTTTGTGATGGCCAGTTCAGCTTAATGGATTGAATTTGGAACGATATGGATTGGTCCTGCTGAGCATCTCATGGATTATGGACAGGAGTGGAGGAGCAGGCAATGTGAGGCTGATGTTATTGTCAAAATCTGATTACTATTTGCAGAGCCAAAGGCCATGACCAATGTAACCCTTGTGAATAGCAACACCACTTCAATTGCTCCGAGATGGGACAGTCATTCAGACGATGATGCTGGGTACGTGTCAGTGGAGCCAACTGGAGATCCATCTTCAAGTAGCACTGTTACTGATGGGTCTATAACAGTGGTGGATCTGAGCCCTGGGACCAATCACACATTCAACACGAGTGCACTTACAGCAGATTGGTCAACATCACTTCCAGTAACGGATTCTTTCCCAACAGGTAAGGAAACTGCTCAGTATGAACTTTGGATTGATGTGTTCTTTTGCGATCAAACTGGAGAGAGCCTGCCTTTCATACCTAAGAATGAACAGGACGATAAGATTAATTTCAAGCATTTTACTCTCCACTGAAACTGAGAATCTCCTGGTGGGAGATTGAGATTGTCAGACATTATCTTGCATTGTATCTGCAGAGAGTCTGAAGGTATATTTGTTCCATGATTATCGGATCATGGTGGAGGTCCCGTAGGGTACGGGAATGAAGTAAGGAATCTGCTGTGGAAAGTGAAGCACGTAGTGCAACTGGGCAACAGAATGAGATTTCTATTGAATTTATTGATGGAATGTGGTTACCATTGTTGATCACCAATACTGACCGTTTAGGACATTAAATGTTGTGGTTGCCTGTTAGAATGTTCCTGTGACATGGATAGTGAAGTTGTGAGGTTTGCTGGTCCATTTCAGAGGATTATTGAGATGCAGTTGTGCCACTGGTGAGCCTGGAGACATGTGGAGGTCCAACCAGTTCAAAATTGCAGATCTCCTTCCCTGAGTATTATTGGTGAATCAAGTATTTTGTTTTCTTTTGAATCAATAAACAAGACTTTGATGGCTTCCTCACTGGGATTCCCCAATAATTTCAGCTTTGAAAGTAAAGGCATCAGAACCCAACCAAACCTTTGGCTTTATGAATGAATTGACCCCTAATTCCATCAGCTGCTGTGTGACATATGTTTCAACCCCCTTCCACAGATACCAACCTGGGTGTCTGGGATTATTAGTCCAATGGCATTATCGCTGTCCTCTGAGACACAATCAGAGGTTCTGTCTTAGGGTTAATTGTATGAAATGTTACAAACCTATGGTTTGGCAGTGAAAGGATCTGCTCATATCTCATCAATACAGCATTCAACCTGCTGGTTCATTGAGGATGATTGATACAGAAAATACTGCAGGTAATGTTTTTATGTCAGCAATGAAGCAGAAGATAGCTGTATTAGCAGGTGAATTGTGGTTGCTGTGCTGCTGTCTGCACCGATTCTGTTACACCTTTGGTTATTGGGCAGCTGCAAGAAAAGATTCTCAAGGGTGTTGAACTGAAAGACTGACTGAGCGAGACCTGAAACAGACAAATGTGTCAATGTGTTTGCAGCCTTGGTTTGTGATACACTTTGAGCACTTAGAACAAGTTGGTCCTGAAGCAAGAGAGCCCAAGGAATTTCAACTGGACACTGCCATACCCAGGAGTAAGCTTAAAGGATCTGTCAGAAATTGGGCTATTGATGTGATATTTGTGATAGCCAATTTAGCTTATGTGGATCGGATTTGGAATAAAGTGCATTGGGCCTGCTGAGATTGTCATGGATGATGGGCAGGAGTGAAGGAGCAGGCAATGTGAGGCTGATGTTGTTGTCACCATCTGGTTACTGTTTACAGAACCAAAGGCCATGACCAATGTAACCCTTGTGAATAGCAACACCACTTCAATTACTCCGAGATGGGACAGTCATTCAGACTATGATGCTGGATATGTGTCAGTGGAGCCGACTGGAGATCCATCTTCAAGTAGCACTGTTACTGATGGGTCTATAACTGTGGTGGATCTGAGCCCTGGGACCAATCACACATTGAACACGAGTGCACTTACAGCAGATGGGGCAACATTATTTCCAGTAACAGATTCTTTTACAACAGGTAAGGAAGCTGCTCAGTATGGACTTTGGATTGATGTGTTCTTTGTGTTCATCACAAATGGATGAAACTGTCGAGAATGTCTCTCTTAATGTTCCGTCTCCACTGGAATGGGCTGAATAACATTAATTTGAAACAGTTTACTGACCAATGGAACTGAGGATCTCCTGGTGGGAGATTGAGATTATGTTAGACATTGTCTTGGATTGTATCTGCAAAGGGTCTGAAGTTATTATTATTCAGTGATTATCAGGTATTTCAGAATGGTGGTGAAGTACGTGTTATCTTCTGGAATGAAACATGGAATCTGCAGTGGAAGGTAAAACATGTGGTGCATTAGGAAACAGGATGAGGTTTCTGTTGAATTTATTTGTGGAATGTGGAGATCCTTGTTGATCGCAGTACCTCATTGTTCAGAAGCGTTACCTGTAGTAGCTGCATGCTACAGTGTTTTTCAGACATGTATAGTGAAATTGTCTGGCTTGCTCAAAAATTTCAGATGGTAATTAAGATGCAATCAGGTTGTGGTGAGTTTTTACAAGAGGTTTTGGAAGCTGCTCAAATGAACTTTGGACTGTTTTCTTTCTATTTGTCATTGTCACCTGGTCTCAAATGTTCTCTCTTTTCTACCTGGGACTAAACAAGAACAGAATGAATGAAATTAGTTTGAAATGTTGCACTGGTGAAACTTGAGTCCTCACATTGGAACGTTTGTGGTTTTGTTAGAAATGATCTTGGATTGAACCTGAAAAAGGTCTGAAGTCATATTTGCTCCATGACTGTCGGAACAGTCAGCATTGAAGTTAAGTGATTGGCAATTTTATTTTTTAAAGCTGGAATTAAGACCTCTAGCATAGGGTGGCATGGTGGCTCAGTGGTTTGCACAGCAGGTTCACAGCGCCAAGGACCTGGGTTCAAGTCCACCTTCGGGTGACTGTCCGGGGTTTGCACATTCTACCCGTGTCTGCGTGGGTTTCCTCTGAGTGCTCTGGTTTTATCCCACAGTCCAAAGATGTGCAGGTTTGGTGAATTGGCCATGCTAAATTGCCCTGTGGTTTCCAGGGGTATGTAAAATGAAATGCAGGGTTAGTGGATTCTTTTTGGTGGGGTGATGTGGACTTGTTGGGCCAAATGGCCTGTTTCCTCACTTTTCGGATTCTATGATACCAAACATACAGCTTTATGAATGAATTGATGTCAAATTCCATCTGCTGCTGTGTGACAGAGATTCAACCCACTTCCCCAGATATCAACCTGGGCATTATTGCTGTCCTCTGCGATGCGATCAGTGATTCTCTCTTTGGGTTAATTGCATGAAATTTTAACAACCTGTATGTTGGCAGTGAAAGGGTCGGTTCATTTCTCGTCGATACGGCATTTGATGCATCGGCTCACCGTTTTTGGAAATACTGCTGGTACTGTCTTTATGTCAGCAATGAAGCAGAAGATAGATGTATTGCAGGTGAATTGTGGTTACTGTGCTGTTCTGCGAACCAATTCTGTTACACCTTCGGTTATTGGGGATTGCAAGAAAAGATTCTGGAAGGTGTTAAAATGAAAGACCAACCTAGCCAGACCTGAAACAGACAAACGTGTCAACTTGTTCACAGCCTTGGCTTGTGATATGCATGGGCATTTAAAACAAACTGGTCCTGAAGCAGGAGAGCACAAGGAATTTTGACAGGACACTGCCACACCCAGGAGTAAGGTTAAGGGATCTGTCGTTGGAAGTTGGGTTATTGATGTGATGTTTGTGATAGCCAGTTCAGCTTAGTGGATCGGACTTAAATGGTACGGATTGGGCCTGCTGAGATTCTGCTGGATAATGGGCAGGAGTGGAGGAGCAGGCAATGTGAGGCTGATGCTGTTGTCACCATCTGGTTACTGTTTACAGAACCAAAGGACGTGGCCAATGTAACTCTTGTGAATAGCAACACCATTTCAATTACTCCAAGATGGGAGAGTCATTCAGACTATGATGCTGGGTACATGTCGGTGGAGCCGACTGGAGATCAATCTTCAAATAGCACTGTTACTGATGCGTCTATAACTGTGGTGGATCTGAGCCCTGGGACCAATCACACAATCAACACGAGTGCACTTACAGCAGATTGGACAACATCATTTCCAGTAACAGGTTCTTTCCCAACAGGTAAGGAAACTGCTCAGTATGAACTTTGGATTGATGTGTTCTTTTGCAATCAAACTGGAGAGAGCCTGTCTTTCATACCTAAGTATAAACAGGAACAGGACGATAAGATTAATTTGAAACATTTCACTCTCCTCTGAAACTGAGAATCTCCTGGTGGGAGATTGAGATTATGTTAGACATTATCTTGCTTTGTATCTGCAGAGGGTCTGAAGGTATATTTGTTCCATGATTATCGGATCATTCAGGATCATGGTGGAGGTCCCGTAGGGTACGGGAATGAAGTAAGGAATCTGCTGTGGAAAGTGAAGCACGTAGTGGAACTGGGCAACAGGATGAGATTTCTTTGAATTTATTGATGGAATGTGGTTACCATTGTTGATCACCAATACTGACCGTTTAGGACATTAAATGTTGTGGTTGCCTGTTAGAATGTTCCTGTGACATGGATAGTGAAGTTGTGAGGTTTGCTGGTCCATTTCAGAGGATTATTGAGATGCAGTTGTGCCGCTGGTGAGCCCGGAGACATGTGGAGGTCCAACCAGTTCAAAATTGCAGATCTCCTTCCCTGAGTATTATTGGTGAATCAAGTATTTTGTTTTCTTTTGAATCAATAAACAAGACTTTGATGGCTTCCTCACTGGGATTCCCCAATAATTTCAGCTTTGAAAGTAAAGGCATCAGAACCCAACCAAACCTTTGGCTTTATGAATGAATTGACCCCTAATTCCATCAGCTGCTGTGTGACATATGTTTCAACCCCCTTCCACAGATACCAACCTGGGTGTCTGGGATTATTAGTCCAATGGCATTATCGCTGTCCTCTGAGACACAATCAGAGGTTCTGTCTTAGGGTTAATTGTATGAAATGTTACAAACCTATGGTTTGGCAGTGAAAGGATCTGCTCATATCTCATCAATACAGCATTCAACCTGCTGGTTCATTGAGGATGATTGATACAGAAAATACTGCAGGTAATGTTTTTATGTCAGCAATGAAGCAGAAGATAGCTGTATTAGCAGGTGAATTGTGGTTGCTGTGCTGCTGTCTGCACCGATTCTGTTACACCTTTGGTTATTGGGCAGCTGCAAGAAAAGATTCTCAAGGGTGTTGAACTGAAAGACTGACTGAGCGAGACCTGAAACAGACAAATGTGTCAATGTGTTTGCAGCCTTGGTTTGTGATATACTTTGAGCACTTAGAACAAGTTGGTCCTGAAGCAAGAGAGCCCAAGGAATTTCAACTGGACACTGCCATACCCAGGAGTAAGCTTAAAGGATCTGTCAGAAATTGGGCTATTGATGTGATATTTGTGATAGCCAATTTAGCTTATGTGGGATAATGGGAACTGCAGATGCTGGAGATTCCAAGATAATAAAATGTGAGGCTGGATGAACACAGCAGGCCAAGCAGCATCTCAGGAGCACAAAAGCTGACGTTTCGGGCCTAGACCCTTCATCAGAGAGGGGGATGGGGGGAGGGAACTGGAATAAATAGGGAGAGAGGGGGAGGCGGACCGAAGATGGAGAGTAAAGAAGATAGGTGGAGAAGGTGTGGGTGGGGAGGTAGGGAGGGGATAGGTCAGTCCAGGGAAGACGGACAGGTCAAGGAGGTGGGATGAGGTTAGTAGGTGGCTGGGGGTGCGGCTTGGGGTGGGAGGAAGGGATGGGTGAGAGGAAGAACCGGTTAGGGAGGCAGAGACAGGTTGGACTGGTTTTGGGATGCAGTGGGTGGGGGGGAAGAGCTGGGCTGGTTGTGTGGTGCAGTGGGGGGAGGGGATGAACTGGGCTGGTTTAGGGATGCAGTGGGGGAGGGGGAGACCTTGAAACTGGTGAAGTCCACATTGATACCATATGGCTGCAGGGTTCCCAGGCGGAATATGAGTTGCTGTTCCTGCAACCTTCGGGTGGCATCATTGTGGCAGTGCAGGAGGCCCATGATGGACACGTCATCAAGAGAATGGGAGGGGGAGTGGAAACGGTTTGCGACTGGGAGGTGCAGTTGTTTGTTGCGAACTGAGCGGAGGTGTTCTCTGCACATCTGCCAATGTGGTATACTGCATCCACTGTACCCGGTGCGGCTTTCTCTACATTGGGGAAACCAAGCGGAGGCTCGGGGGCCGCTTTGCAGAACACCTCCGCTCAGTTCGCAACAAACAACTGCACCTCCCAGTCGCAAACCGTTTCCACTCCCCCTCCCATTCTCTTGATGACGTGTCCATCATGGGCCTCCTGCACTGCCACAATGATGCCACCCGAAGGTTGCAGGAACAGCAACTCATATTCCGCCTGGGAACCCTGCAGCCATATGGTATCAATGTGGACTTCACCAGTTTCAAGGTCTCCCCCTCCCCCACTGCATCCCTAAACCAGCCCAGTTCATCCCCTCCCCCCACTGCACCACACAACCAGCCCAGCTCTTCCCCCCCACCCACTGCATCCCAAAACCAGTCCAACCTGTCTCTGCCTCCCTAACCGGTTCTTCCTCTCACCCATCCCTTCCTCCCACCCCAAGCCGCACCCCCAGCCACCTACTAACCTCATCCCACCTCCTTGACCTGTCCGTCTTCCCTGGACTGACCTATCCCCTCCCTACCTCCCCACCCACACCTTCTCCACCTATCTTCTTTACTCTCCATCTTCGGTCCGCCTCCCCCTCTCTCCCTATTTATTCCAGTTCCCTCCCCCCATCCCCCTCTCTGATGAAGGGTCTAGGCCCGAAACGTCAGCTTTTGTGCTCCTGAGATGCTGCTTGGCCTGCTGTGTTCATCCAGCCTCACATTTTATTATCTTAGCTTATGTGGATCGGATTTGGAATAAAGTGCATTGGGCCTGCTGAGATTGTCATGGATGATGGGCAGGAGTGAAGGAGCAGGCAATGTGAGGCTGATGTTGTTGTCACCATCTGGTTACTGTTTACAGAACCAAAGGCCATGACCAATGTAACCCTTGTGAATAGCAACACCACTTCAATTACTCCGAGATGGGACAGTCATTCAGACTATGATGCTGGATATGTGTCAGTGGAGCCGACTGGAGATCCATCTTCAAGTAGCACTGTTACTGATGGGTCTATAACTGTGGTGGATCTGAGCCCTGGGACCAATCACACATTGAACACGAGTGCACTTACAGCAGATGGGGCAACATTATTTCCAGTAACAGATTCTTTTACAACAGGTAAGGAAGCTGCTCAGTATGGACTTTGGATTGATGTGTTCTTTGTGTTCATCACAAATGGATGAAACTGTCGAGAATGTCTCTCTTAATGTTCCGTCTCCACCGGAATGGGCTTATTAACATTGGTCAGTAAAATGTTTCAAATTAATGTTAATGTTAATAAGCCCATTCTGGTGGAGAGGGAATATTAAAGAGAGATATTCCTACCAGTTTCATCCATTTGTGATGAACACAAAGAACACATCAATCCAAAGTCCATACTGAGCAGCTTCCTTACCTGTTACTGGAAATGATGTAGTTCCATCTGCTGTAAGTGCACGCGTGTTGAATGTGCGATTGGTCCCAGGGCTCAGATCCACCACTGTTATGGACCCATCAGTAACAGTGCTATTTGAAGATGGATCTCCAGTCGGCTCCACCGACACGTACCCAGTATCATAGTTCGATTGACTGTCCCATCTCGGAGTAATTGAAGTGGTGTTGCTATTCACAAGGGTTACATTGGTCACGTCCTTTGGTTCTGTAAACAGTAACCAGATGGTGACAACAACATCAGCCTCACATTGCCTGCTCCTCCATTCCTACCCATTATCCAGCAGAATCTCAGCAGGTCAAATCCATACCATTTTAACTCCGATGCACTACGCTGAACTGGCCATCATAAACATCACATCAACAAATCCTTTAACCTTGGGAGTGGCGCTGTCCAGTTTTAAATGCCCATATATATCACAAGCCAAGACTTTCGACAAGTTGACACGTTTGTCTGTTTCGGGTCTGGCTCAGTCTGTTTTTCATTTCAACACCTTTGACACCCTGTTTTCGCAGCTGCCCAATAACCGAGGGTGTAACAGAATTGGCTCACATGACAGCACAGTAACCACAATTCAAACACCATTTGCAGTGAGTCTACACGCTGTTACCATCTGACACCATTTCCAATAACCAAATCAGCAAGAAACATGAAGGCACAGGATAGACCGAAGGGCTAGGAATTAACGATATATTGTACAGGATGAGAAAATAGGCAGGGCAAGTTTAGAATAATAATTAACAGGCTGCATGAGCTTGGATGAGTTCTGTGAACACTCCCATGTGTGCTGCAGACAGCACAATTTAAAAAAAACTTGTTTTCTGCACAACCTAGCAGTTTCGTCTACTGCATCTGTGACACAGTATAAGGGAGACAGACAGTTTTGTTCAAAGCTGCTGCTGGATCTCGCTTCAGCTTGGAATTGTGAATAATGTCAGGGATGAGCCTAAAGCTCCAGACCAGCCATCAGTTGAGGGATCCCTGACAGGTAAAAGGACATGAGATTTGTTGCTTTTTCTAGAAAGGCATGAGACTGGTTGATTTTTTTTTTACTTTTTCCCCTTCCATTTATCATTACAACTATAATCATTTATTGTTACCATTACTATCAATTATTATTACTTAATTAACATTCATATTTAAGCAAATTGCTATCGGTGAGCTTTCCCTTAATGATAATTTACTTGAATCTGACAAGAACTGCTTGGATACACATGCTGTGAAACCCCCAGTGTTTGTACCCAAGGTCAATGGACTTCAAAAGATGTTAGAAATACAGTTAGTTTGATGGGAACAGACATAATCAAATGTTTCAGTCAATATTGTAAACAACACGCTTTAACTGTCAAAATAGTAATCGTTGAAAATACTTGGGAAGAGATACAGATATAGGGATTCATGGACTTGCAGATGAACCTCTGAACAATGCTGTATCATTATCCCAGCCTTTATAGTACCCAGCCTCCAGGGCTGCTTCATTCTGAAGACCAGTGGACGCTCATTCAGTTATCGCTTCCTCTTGACTGGGCACTGGTTGGTCTTATTTCTTTGATCACTTCTGTTGAAAAGATCATTTGACAATGAAATTCCAGTAAATGGCAAAGTTGCATCATTGAATAAGATCTATGGCCATGTCACGTCATAAACAGTATAACAAGGTCTTGAGATTGTTTCTGTGCCACTAGAAGAATTTTTGCTTTGTTATGCTAGCTACCAGTCCCAACTTGTTCTCCCTATACACTTCTCTCATTTGCTTCCTCAAATCCCTGCTGAGCCTTATACTCAGCCTGGTCCCCACTTGTTAGCAGCCTGACTCTGTCATAAACACACTTTTTCTCCTTCATCTTAGCCCCTATTCTCACCAGCCAAGGAGAGCTAGATCTGTTTGCCTTAGAATTCTCCTTTGACTGTACTTGATCTGTTTCTTCTTAAAGGCAGCATATTGTTCAGTGACATCATTGCCTGCCAGTCTTTGGTCCTAGTTTATCCAGACTGGGTTTATTCATTGCGTTTGCTTTCTGTTAATCATAGGCTTTCGTTCTGTTTGTTAGGCTTTCTTTTTGCTCTTTATACTTTGTGATAGCAAGCCTCATCCTTCTGATGTGATTATCACCATTCCCTAAATGTTCTGCTGCTGGCATATGACCCACTTGGGCCTACCTCAATAGAATAACGCCTAGCAATGTCTCTTCCTCTTTTGGATTTGAAACATACTACTGTAACATTTCTTCTCAACGCTTATTAGAATTTTCCCCTTTTCACTCCCACTATTCCTGTTTATTATTGGATTATTAATGTCCACTACTGTAACTATAATGGCCCCTCTCTAATTTCCTTACAAATTTATTCATCCATCCCTTTGCCACTAGCCAGTGGCTTATAGACTTCATGGAGTACTTGCAACTTATGTTGCTCCTTAACTCTGGGTCACGTCCTGTCCATTTCTCTCTCATCCTTCTACTAACTCCTGCTAGCCAGTTCTTTTGATCAAGTCTGTGCGGTCTAATTATCGATCTAAGGTGAATACATTCTTATCCATTCTGTGGTCACTGAGTGTTACACTAAACTATTGGGCTCTACTAGCTGCTTGTGGTAAAGTGCCTTGGAGACAAATACCCTTATAACTTCCAGTTTGACATCAGGATGTGGTGGCCATTACTTTTGCCCTGTGGTTTATGAAGCCTTGGAAGGAGACTATAGTGAATGCTCTGGAAGGAGTGAGATTTCATACGGCAAGCCAAGTGCAAGTCAATGTTACAGGACTGAAGGATGCATGCAGAGTTTGCAGCATAATGTAATTTACCTCTGACATGGTCACAAGGGGAAATTTGGAGATGAGAACGTAAACTGTTTAGTTTGCATAGCTAAAATTTGTGGTGGCATAGAATTATAACTCATGAAGTGTGCTTGTAGTTTTTTGCTAAGAAACTGATCACATTGCCATTCCCTTCAGTGTTGGTGTCAGTAACCTTTTCACACTGGAAATCCTAACAGGTTGCACTGAACTGTGAAAGTGGAGGAGCATACTCTCTTTATTTTAACCTCCACAATGACTGCCTGCCTGCCTGCCATAGAATTGATCTTGCTGCAATTGAAGACTATTTGACCATTTTCTACCTATTGAAATGTGAGGGTGTCTGTTTGTTTCATTTCTGTTCATTCAAATTACTTTTAAATATTTAATCCTTACATTTTCTTTCTAATGACATGCAGTTGTTTGTTTGTATGATATGTAGAGTCATTTGAAATTAAAGTGACTCTGCTATGATTGAAAGCTGATCTTTTAATATTTTCCTGTATCACGTCTTCCTTCCATTCCTTTTCTGTCTCCTCATCATGAACTCCATCCGCTGCCACCTTGGTTCTTGGTTTTCATTTTCCCCTACAACCTGCAGTCATGGTGTCTTTATATACAAAAAAAAACCTCAATTGCTACCTACAGCTTTTCCTTATTTTTATATGCTTTTGTACCTTGGATATCTGGTGCATTATGCTTTACTTTCCCTTTTGTCAAATTTTCCTATTACAAAGAAATCAGTTGAGACATTTCTTGCACGCTGCTGTAAGCAACTGTTTGTTGAAAAAAGATGGTGTAACTGTTTCCAACAGAGCCCAATCCAGTACTGAATGTTACAGTGGTGGACGCTGGCACCAACTTTGTAACCCTGATTTGGATGCTACCATCAGATCATAAAGAAGGGTATGAGTACATGGTGCTGACCAGGGGAAACCCAGCCCCTTCTGGTGAGAATGAAAACATAACTGTGAAAAGTGCGAATGCTACTATCAAAGGACTGACATCTGGAACCAAGTATAATTTTACTGTGATAACACTGGCAGCAGATGGGACTCAGTCAACTGAGGTGATGGAATCTAACTACACAAGTAAGTGTTTGTTCTAGGTAGATCAAATGAGATCTGAATAAACCTATTTTCTTAATCTTTACCATTTCTATGATCACTCGTTTTACTGTCTGCATGAAACATTGGTGAGCCTGCTTTCTGTATCATTTGTTATCTTTTATTGAGTTACTTCACAAGTGCTGTGAGTTCGGTATAAAGTCTTTTAAGTACCAAAAGTGCGCTGTTATGATTTGTATATTGCTAACTTTTAAATTTTATTTTGTTGGTCAATTTATTGCACCAAGATATGTCAACTAGAATAGGTTTTAAGGAAAAATAGAAATCCCAAGTGGATACAACATGTTGAAAGTCTGTTACTAGCCGTGATGTTAGATTGTTCAAAGTAGCCAACCTGGCTGGCTTAAAAGCACTGTAGTGTTTATTGAGAATGTTGTTTATTCAAACTTTATTGCAGTGCTCGAGTATATATTTAATCTACCTTCAGTGTATTACTGGAACTTTATTGGAGCTTATTATGCTCCCGCTTCATTGGTCAGACCTTTGAGTATAAAAGTAGGGACGTTATGTTGAGTTTGTACAGGATATTCGTGAGGCCTCTTCAGGAGTCCTGTGTGCAGTTCTGGTCGCCCTGTAACAGGAAGGATATTATTAAACTGGAGAAGGTTCAGAAAGGATTTACCAGGGTGTTGCTTGGAAAGATGGGCTTGAAATATAAAAATGAACTGGGACTATTTTTCACTGGAGTGTAGGAGGTTGAGGGGGTGACCTTTATAAAATCAGGAGGGATGTAGATAAGATGAATGGGAAGGGTCTTTTGCCTGGAGTGGGTGAGTTCAAAACTAAGGGACCTATTTTTAAGGTGAGAGGAGAAAGATTGAGAAGGGATATGAGGCACAGCTTTTTTTTTTGACACAGTGGTTCAGCTGTGGAATGAACTGCCAGAGAAAGTGGTGAACACGGGTACAGTTACAACATATGGGTGGCACAGTGCCTCAGTGGTTAGCACTGCTGCCTCACAGCACCAGGGACCTGGGTTCAATTCCACCTTCAAGTAATTGTGGAGTTTGCACATTGTCCTTGTGTCTGCCTGGGTTTCCTCCCGCAGTCCAAAGATGTGCAGGGTAGGTGGATTGGCCATGCTAAATTGCCCGTAGTGTCCAGAGATGATTGGGTGAAACATGGAGAAATGCAGGGGGAGGGGAATGAGTCTGGGTGGGATGCTCTTCAGCGGGGTAGTGTGGACTTCCTGGGCCAAATGGCCTATTTCCAAACTGTAGGGATTCTATGATAACATTTAAAAGATATTTGGATAAGTATATGAATAGGAAGGGTTTGGATGAATATGGGCCCAGCACAGGCAGGTGGGAATAGCTTTCTCCTGCTCTATTAGGGAGGGATTTTAAAAAAAAACAGGGTAATTCTCCACTAACCTAATAAAATTTCTTCCACAGCCCTGACCAAGTTAGCATGTTGATTTCAGTTTTGGGATTTTGCTATGTGCAAAATTGACTGGTTGCATTTGCCAAAATATTGGTCATCTTTACAGAAAGAAGTTGATTGTGAAGGGTCATGGTACGTTCCAAGAGCGTGACACACAAGTGACCAATAAAAATTGCTCAGAATATTCAGCAGGTTGACAGCATCTCTGAGGGAAGCAGATTTATCAAAAACAGAAATGGTTGGAGAAACCCAAGGCTAGCAGCATCTGTGGAGAGAAAGCACAGTTACAGTCCAGTCACCCCCTCTTCAGGCCAGATTTATCAGGTCAATTCGATGACTTTTTAGCGAAACTAGTAAACATTAGAGAGCATAGTGTTTAAAGCAACTGAGGAGGTCTAGAGGGACAGTTGGATAATGTGAAAAGAACCAAATGGAAGGTTTGTGATTGGGTTGAAGGTAGGACTGCTCATATGTCCAAAAGAGATGAGGGTACATGTAAGAGGGGCTGGCAGTGCAACAATGAGGAAAACGTGTGTGAGAATTTTGCTGCAAATGGCCACGGCATCTGCTGCTCAAAATAATGGAATTGTTGGTTGTGGTCTCCTGGTTTAGTTCATTGGGAAGCCTGAATTAGAAAAGTTGTCAATTGGGCTCCCATAAACTTCCTAATAGCCTGGGAGGGAGGAATTAGTGTGTTCCGAAAGAAAACCGGATGGGAATGTTCAGAACCACAGTTGCCCCATTAGGCTTTTTCCTCTCCATGTTTGAGGGAACCATTTGACTTCATGCATCAGTCCTACCATCCTAGGAATCAGTGTTGGATATTGCATATCAGTGAGTTGAGATTAGATAATATTAGGATGTATTGCATGAAAAATCCTTCACTGGTGAGAATCTTGTCTTGCTGTTCAACACTTGGTTGAAGAGTGGGACTTTTCACTTTTGATGGTGAGAAGCTTCACACTTCTGACTTTGATTCTCCCAACTCTGCTAGTGTCCACTTCATGGAATATTCCATCCAGGGTTCTGGTTGGAAACTGCAAAAACCTTTCTAGTAGAGATAAAGCCGTTTCTGTTCATAGTCTGTCCCTTTGCTCCTGCTTTTTTCTTGCAGCTAAACATTGTGTTGCTGGTTCTTTATAAGGCTGATCATAACCTTCCATCAGAGAAAATCCAGCAAATGCACATTTTTGTGATTGATCCTGAATTTCTATGTAATCCTGAGTTACTTTACCTTCATTCAACTAAAGTGAATAGTTTTACAACAAGCGCAAGTAAAAATTTCAGCGCCCTTCCACATTGTCCATAAGTGCTTTAATTCTACTGGTTAAAGGTTCTAAACACATTCTCTCATCTGTGCAGGACCTGTCCAGATACCACAGGGGAATATTACGGTTGAAAACAATGACACGACAGACACTTTAATTGTTTCCTGGGTTTCTCCTTCTGGCAATGTGGAGAAATTCTTTGTCGTTCTTCTGAATAGCTCAAACATTGAACTTCAAACCATCAGCAAAGATACCGTAATGCCTGTAGAATTCCACGATCTTCAACCTGGGCGAGAGTACAACATCATTGTGATTACAAGCAGTGGACCTTTCAATGTTGCTTCTGACAGTAAGCTTGGTATAACAGGTACGTGAAATGTAAACACACAAAAGCTGGTTTAGATTGAATCTGTTTAACTGTAATATGAGAGGTTTCGTCGTCTTAGAAGTTATAAACATTAGCAAGAATTCACCATCTGCCAAGAGCTCTGAAGCATTTAAGTTTTCACTGGTGTAGAAAGCTACACGGTGTCCTTTTAGTAGAACAAAGTCACTGCAGTGGAGTCTTTGATTGCACGGAGGCTTTATAACAACAGAAGGTTAATCATTTGAACATGTGAACTCTGCTGCGACATTTATGCATTACTATTAACGAGTATTTTGACAAATTTCTTGACATGTGTATAGCGTCAGGACCGTGAGCCCCCAGAACCTGTGAATCTAGCCAAAGAAGACAGCAGTATCTTGTGCTAATTTAATACAAACAAATTTCACCTAATTTTAGCCATTGATCTTTTACTGGAGGGTTGCAAACCAACCATCATGACACAATGATATTTAACTATTAAATTTGACAGAAGCATGTCTCCTGAAAACACACCACGTGAAACTTGGCATTGTATGGCAGCAACTGTCAACTGAGATGGGTGTACAAAATATTTTGTTTACACCTATTCTTAAGTTCACTTTTATCCAGAGTAAGAAAGGAAAAACATATATCATTCCTTCCCTATCCTACTGCCGTTCTTGCCCACACATTGGAATCTCTAAATTAGTTCAAAAATACACAAACCAATTGTGAGTTGCTTTTTCTGCAAAACAAGCTGATGGAGTGAGCATGGAACGTTCAATATATTTCTTACTACCTGCAGTAACTAAGATTCCATTTTATTGAGTTTCGTGAAGTGAATTTTACTTGCAGTTTATTTTGGATTAGAGCTGTTGTAGCACAATGGCTAGCCTAGGTTCAAGTCCCACTCCAAGACTTGACGATCGAGCAAAGTCAAGTATCCACCTGTACTTCCTTACACCTATCAACAATAGGAGTTTAAGAGTTGGCAACATTCCTGATCAGACATGTGATGGAAATAAGTTGGAGCCCCCTACCATCTCTGTTCAGAGCTCTGGACCCACAACCCTGACGCCAGAATGTTACAAAGTGAAAATGTGTCTGCAACAACCTGGACTGCTTGGTCAATGGGTCGAGAAGGTATAAGGGTCACTCATTCAGCTGTATGGTTGATGTGGCTCAGATTGGTTCCAACAGCATGGGGTTAAATACTATTCTGGCTCACATGTTGCACTCATCAGTATTCATTGGCTTTCTGTCTTACCTTGACTACTAGCCTGGCAGTATCTTCATTATAAAAATCTCACTCTTATTTTCAAATTCATGATTTTACTTTGTCAACCTTGTAACCTTGTTCCATGATAAAATTTTTCATGATCTCTGTATGACTCTATGAATCTTTGACTCTATGACTCTACACAGAGAGTGAACTGCAAGTATGACTCTGCAGTGTCCAGTTCTAGTCTTGTGGGTAACCCTGGTTTAAATTATTCCACCATGACAGAGCATAGCAAGATTCATAACAAGATAGCTGAATTAAGTACACCAAAACAGATAAATTAGTTCAATCTGGTGGACAACACCAAATAGGATGTTTGACTCTTAGAAAACTGAAGAAAAGTGAGAAAGCAAATGTGACAGGTCAGATATTAGAAAATAAAAAAAAATTAGAGGCAGGGAGAGAATCTGAGCTCAAAATCTCAAATAAAAAACAAAGTGCAGAAAGACACCAGTTGGAATAGTTTACAGGTTCCTTGATGGTAATAGCAGTGTTAATTCAGTTATAAATGAAGGATTTAGAAGATTACATAATTTTTTTAAATCGCAATAATTCTGGGCGACTTCAAATTTCACATAAGCTAAACAAATCAAATTGACCACGTTTCAGCTTTTGTCCGGTAACATCCTTATCAGTTCCTTGAAGTTGTTCTTGTTTTTGGCATTGTTGTGTACAGTTATCTGTATATTCCATGACGATGCCATTAGGTTGCATGCTGGGTTTAGTAAATGTTAAATATTAAATAGTAAATATTAAAATTTATGAAGTTTCGTAATCAAAGCAGCAATTTCCCGCAACTAAAGTTCTACTGCCAGCAAAAGAAACTTTGTCACATTTTCTATTCTTTTGTGTCCACCTACCAACTCCATTATAATCGACGGTCTGTTGTGTTTCACCACCATTCTGTTCTCCCGCTTTCCATTTTTCATCGCCTTCCTCAAAATTAGCAGAGAAATTTTAAACTGAGAGACTGATCTTTGCCTATGAATCGCTAATGAGAGCTCTTGTTCTCATTAAATTCTTTGCTAAACACAATATGTTGTACACTTTACCCCAAAAGCCTTTGTGAAGTGGTCCTGGAAATGATGAGTCTTAAAGTTTTGATTTCTTTTTACTTAGGTGAATATTGACACACCAACTCTTGAAAAGGGTGATATGAAATCCTAATGTTTATTATTTTGCATTTGTTTTAAGAGGAAATTTCAAAAAAATGTGCATTTTTTTCTGCTGTTTTCATATTTCCACTCTAACACTGAAAAATAATAATGTATTATAATGTATATAAAGTATTCACAGCATCACACACAGGCTTTTTTGATCTCACAATATGGGTTTCTTATTTGTTTGAGCAGGTAAGCTGTTACTGTCTCAACTTGATGCAGATGCCAGCTCTGATAGTAGGAATCTTATTACAGAAATCCCTAAATGCACAATGTCAGGGGTCATTTTAGTCCCCAAGGATATGTGAGTTTGTGTCCAGGTGTGAAGTAAAGTCATTCATAAAACAAAACAAAATCTTTATGTCCTATCAGAATTGTGTTCAACCATGCAGGCAATTAGATCACTATCAGGAGTTGGTTCAAACAATAAAAACTTCTGAGGCTCCATTTTGACAAGATTTTAAGAAAATAATTTTAGCCCATTGAGGCCTGATTTTTCAGGCCTCTGGGGTACTAGTAGATCATTTTCAAAATCTCCCTTTATGTCTGAAGTTAACAATACTGTTTGTGAGCCAGTACAAGCTTCTCTCTTTACATATCCAGTGGAAACCCTCTCATCGTTACCCCACTGTAACTGTCCCTACAACCTCCATCTCCTTTCACCTCTCCAGGAAAATCTTAAATCTCTTGGCTCTTTTCTACCCAAACACTTCTCCCAAGACAAACACCATTTGCTTTTAATGTAGAAAAACATTTGCAAAGTGATACAGAAGCACAATAATCGAGGACCTGGAAATGATAGTGCCAGTGAGAGTGACTGTTTTTGCACCTTTTATCGCCACCACCACCCCCCCCCCCCCCCCCCCCGCCCCCCATGCAGTTCCCAGTAGTCCTGGAAGTATCACTGTGACCAACTTCAGCACCAGTTTCATCTCACTAAACTGGGGAGCACCTGCAAACATGGATGTCGGACATCATACTTTCAATGTCACCTACGACAACGGTTCCAATGCTGAGACAATAACAACAAATACAAACTTCATCACAATTTCAAATCTCACTTCTGGAACTAAGTATGTAATTTCTGTGGTGACTGTTGGACCTGGTAATTTGCCAAGTGGACCTGTGACAATAACTCAATACACAAGTAAGTGTAATTACCAAACCATTTTTTATTTTTCAGAAATGAATTGTGTTGTTCATTGGTTAGCAGTGCTGTCTCATGGTGGTTCCATTCCAGCCTTAGGTGACTGGCTGCGTGGATTCAGGAACATTCACCCAGTGTCTGCATGTGTTCCCTCTCGGTGTTGTTACAGTTATCTGCATATTCCATGAAGGTGCCGTTAGGTTGCATACTGGGTTTAGTAAATGTTAAATATTAAATAGTAAATATTAAAATTTATAAAGTTTCGTAATCAAAGCAATTTTCCAGCAACTAAAGTTCTACTGCCAGCAAAAGAAACTTTGTCACAATTTCCGTTCCTTTGTGTCCACCTACCCTCTCCATTATAATCAACTGTCTGTTGTGTTTCACCACCATTCTGTTCTCCTGCTTTCTGATTTTCTAACTGTTCCTCTTCCCTTCGTGCCTCCTTTAAAATTAGCAGAGAAATTTTAAACTGAGAGACTGACCTTTGCTTATGAATTGCTAATGAGAGCTCTTGTTCTCATTAAAGTCTTCGCCAAACACAATGTGTTGTACACTTTACCCCAAAAGCCTTTTTAAGGTGGTCCTAGAAATGATGAGTCATAAAGTTTTGATTTCTTTTTACTTATGTGAATATTGACACATCAACTCTTGAAAAGGGTGATATGAAATCGTAATGTTTATTATTTTGCATTTGTTTTAATGTTGTACAAGAGGAAATTTCAAAGTATGTGCTGCATTTTTTTCTGCTGTTTCCACATTTCCACTCCAACACTGAAACATATAATAATGTATTTAATGTATTCATAGTATCACATGGGCTTTTTTGAACACACAGTATGGATTTATTATTTGCTTGAGTAGGTAAGCTGTTCCTGTCTCATCTTGATGATGCAGATGCCAGCTCTGATAGTAGAAACCTTATTACAGAAATCCCTAAATGCACAATGTCAGGGGTCATTTTAGTCCCCAAGGATATGTGAGTTTGTGTCCAGGTGTGAAGTAAAGTCATTCATAAAACAAAACAAAATCTTTATATCCTATCAGAATTGTGTTCAACAATGCAGGCAATTAGATCACTATCAGGAGCTAGTTCAAACAATAAAAACTTCTGAGGCTCCATTTTGACAAGTTTGCCTCTGGGGTCCCAGTCGATCATTTTCGAAATCCCCCTTTATCTAAAGTTAACAACACTGTTTGTGAGCCAGTACAAGCTTCCCTCTTTACATATCCAGTGGAAATCCTCTCATCGTTCCCCCACAGCCATCTCTTTTCACGTCTCCAGGAAAATCTCAGAAATCTCTTGGCTCTTTTCCACCCAAACACTTCATCCAAGACAAACATTGTTTGCTTTTAATGTAGAAAAACATCTGCAAAGTGATACAGAAGCACAATAATCGGGGACCTGGAAATATTAGTGCCAGTGAGAGTGACTGTTTTTGCACCTTTTATCGCCACCCCCCCCCCCCCCACCCCCACCCCCCCATGCAGTTCCTAGTAGTCCTGGAAGTATCACTGTGACCAACTTCAGCACCAGTTTCATCTCACTAAACTGGGGAGCACCTGCAAACATGGATGTCGGACATCATACTTTCAATGTCACCTACGACAACGGTTCCAATGCTGAGACAATAACAACAAATACAAACTTCATCACAATTTCAAATCTCACTTCTGGAACTAAGTATGTAATTTCTGTGGTGACTGTTGGACCTGGTAATTTGCCAAGTGGACCTGTGACAATAACGCAATACACAAGTAAGTGTAATTACCAAACCATTTATTTTTCAGAAATGAATTGTGTTGTTCATTGGTTGGTAGTGCTGTCTCATGGTCTTTCCATTCCAGCCTAGGGTGACTGGCTGCGTGGAGATAGGAACATTCGCAGTGTCTGCGTGGGTTTCCTCTTGGTGCTCCGGGTTCCTCCCACACTTCAAAGATTGTGCGGGTTAGGTGGATTGGCCATGCTAAATTGCCCATAGTGGCCAAGAATGTGCAGGTTAGATGGATAGGCCATGGGAAATGTGAGGCTACAGGGATAAGGTAGGGGGCTAGATCTGGGTGGGTTGTTCTTCAGAGGGTCAGTGAGATTTGATGGGCCACATGGCGTCTTTCCACACTGTAGGAATTATATTCTATGATTTGTTTCTTTAGTTTCCCATTTCTTTCTGAATTCTTCCTGATTCCCAGGAATCAAATGCGTTATTTCATGGTTTGCTATCAACATATAAAGAGCTGGGTTTGTAAATGGTGAAGGATATGTAAGGAGGCTTCAAGGTGATTTTAGATAAGTTGAGTGAGTTGACAAATGCGCTGTTGTTGGAAAAATGTGAAGTTATTCACTTTGGTAGGGAAAGCAGAATGACTGAGTGTTATTTAAATGGTGATTGAATGGATAAAGTTGATGTATAAAGGGAACAGAGTGCCTTGTACACCAGTTATGCAACCAGACATGCAGAAGCAGCAAGCATTTGGAAAGGCAAATAGTATGTTGGCCTTATTGCAAGACGATTAGAGTACAAGAGGAAGGAAGGAAGCCTTTAGTACAGCTATATAGGCCCCTGGTGGGTCTGTGCCTCTGTTGTTCTGTGCAGTTTTGGACTCCTTACCTAAGATATACATACTGTTGAGAGTGCAGTTTGTATAAACTGGAATGACCTAGGCTGTGTTGACTGGAGTTTAGAAGAATGAAGAATGATCTCATTGTAACATGCAAGTTTGTGACACAACTAACTCGGACGCAGACCTGATATTTTAGACTCCCGGTATTTGCTCTGCTTAAAAAGTTACTTAATGTCACACCCTTCTCACTGCATATTCATGTTTCCATTGTACCTGAAGAGTAGCACTGTGCAAGTCATAGGCAAAAACTGATCACAACTCACGGTCCCTCTTCATGTTTTTTGATCACCAGGTGACCAGTCTATCTTCCTAAAGTGACAACTCCTATTCCTGGTTAATAAAATGTGAGGCTGGATGAACACAGCAGGCCAAGCAGCATCTCAGGAGCACAAAAGCTGACGTTTCGGACCTAGACCCTTCATCAGAGAGGGGGTTGGGCTGAGGGTTCTGGAATAAATAGGGAGAGAGGGGGAGGCGGACCGAAGATGGAGAGAAAAGAAGATAGGTGGAGAGAGTATAGGTGGGGGAGGTAGGGAGGGGATAGGTCAGTCCAGGGAAGGCGGACATTTCAAGGAGGTGGGATGAGGTTAGTAGGTAGATGGGGGTGTGGCTTGGGGTGGGAGGAAGGGATGGGTGAGAGGAAGAACAAGTTAAGGAGGCAGAGACAGGTTGGACTGGTTTTGGGATGCAGTGGGTGGAGGGGAAGAGCTGGGCTGGTTGTGTGGTGCAGTGGGGGGAGGGGATGAACTGGGCTGGTTTAGGGATGCAGTTGGGGAAGGGGAGATTTTGAAACTGGTGAAGTCCACATTGATACCATTAGGCTGCAGGGTTCCCAGGTGGAATATGAGTTGCTGTTCCTGCAACCTACGGGTGGCATCATTGTGGCACTGCAGGAGGCCCATGATGGACATGTCATCTAAAGAATGGGAGGGGGAGTGGAAATGGTTTGCGACTGGGAGGTGCAGTTGTTTGTTGCGAACTGAGCGGAGGTGTTCTGCAAAGCGGTCCCCAAGCCTCCGCTTGGTTTCCCCAATGTAGAGGAAGCCACACCGGGAGGTCTAGCCCCGAAATGTCAGCTTTTGTGCTCCTGAGATGCTGCTTGGCCTGCTGTGTTCATCCAGCCTCATTTTATTATCCTGGATTCTCCAGCATCTGCAGTTCCCATTATCTCTCTCCTATTCCTGGTGCCTGGTTTCACTTAGGTTCTTTTCATTGAAAGCTATTATCATAACTGTAATAAAAAGTAATTTATATTTCATATCTGTCCTTTCCCAGGAACTGGGTTAGTGTGCTGGTAATCTTGGATGCCCAATGCCACCATAAGAGAAATGGCCGCAGTTTAAGTTCTTTTTAAGGTTACTGCTCATTTAACATTCTATAAACTATCTACCCTACTACACTCAGCACAAAATCTAAACAATAGTATTTCTCTTCAGTCCCCCAATCAGATGATCTCTTAGATAGCTACTGAAGTGTCCCTTTGGAAACACCCAGCACCAGGCACTTAATATCTTGATTGTCACAGAATTCAGTTGGAACACCTAGCAACAGCAAAGGACTGTTCTAACCAGCTGACAAGAAGTAAACTGCTGAGCTTCTTTTAGCCCCATCAGTCAGTATCTACAAATATGTTAAATTCTTCTGAGCACACAGCTATGTCATACTGCAAATAAAATTTAGTCATGGCCAAAATTAAGGAACAATTACCAGGTTTTCTTGAGTGCAAGAGGAGTTTTTTTTTGTTAGTCATTAACCCCAAGGTAAAGAATCAAATGCAACATCAAACATACACAAAAACGCGGGTATAAAATTTAAAAAGTAGTGTGTGTCTGGTACAATAAAATGAAGACTACACAGTTTATACAAGTTCTTGGAGCCTTCGAGTTAGATTCCTTGAACCCAAGACCATAGTTGTTTGTATCCTAAGTAGTATCAAAATTTGTAGAAATCTTCGGCTCATGATGCATGGGTGTACTTTCTTTTTATTTCAGTCACCATTGTGACTTTTAAGATGTTGAGAAAGAAATGAGGGGAGAGGGGGAATCATTCATTTAGTGATATGATTTCCATGTTTCTTTCTCTTTTCTGGAGTACTGTTCACTTATGCATTCCCATGTCTAGCATCATTGTCTTATTCAAATGGAATAATCTACAGACCACTTTCGTCCCGTGTGTGAAACGTTGGGGAAAATAACATCAAAAATAGGAGACGAGGGATTGTTCTTGGGTAATTGAGTTTCCATGCCTTTTGATAAAATGTTAATTTTGGCTGATACTATCTTCATGGTTTCAGGAGCTTGCAATGACCTGGTCACATGATCACTTAGGCCATCTATAGTCAATGTTTTTACCTTCCCTAAACCATTATAGGCAATGAATGTTTTACTTTAATACCAGAATAAAACAATGTCCATAGTTCATGAGTGGGGTTGCGCCCTACCTCTGGCCTATCATTGGGACCAGTGGTGCCCTTTGTCAAAGTTCAGCCCAAAGACTGTGGGAACGCACACGTAGAATGAATGGCGTGCTACGTTTATTCACTGACTTCAATATTTGCACCATTGCTTACGTATTACGTCCATCCCCAATAACTGGTTGACTTGAATCATTATTTTCTATAGCTTGCTGATCTTTTTTTTAAATGGAAATATGTTTTTCTTAAACAGAACCAAACCCAGTGAGGAATGTACAGATTGCCCATGTTACCACAAACTCCATAACTTTTAATTGGACCCAACCATTAGAATACAGAAATGAGTACTCATATCAGGTAGAGACTAAGGAAAGTGGCACATCTTCTGGCAACATTAGAAACGAAATTGTAACAAGTGAACAAATTACTGTTGAAGATTTGATCCCCGGAACTAACTATACCTTCAGCATTAGCACCCTGGCAGCAGATAACACATCAGCTGATGCTGCGATGGCATCGAGCTACACAAGTAAGTGCTACAGAATTTCATGCCGCATAAAAGTAAATTGTGTATAAAATCTTTCTCCTCTTCTTTTCTCCTCCTGCCTCCCAATAGGGCATCTCTTGCTGTGTCCAAAGATCTTAACAACCTCCCAGTACAGTATCTTAAGTACCATTTGTCATCTGTGTGTCAGGGATGTTATAGCTCAATCGAACATGCTGCCAACTTGCAATCTACTGTGACAGCATGTTCCAGCTGGAGCAATCCAGTAACAGGCAGGGAACCAGAATGCAATTTTCCTGGAAATAAGTTTCAATGGCATTATTGTTATCACAAATAAACACAGCACTTATCATGAACCAAATATGAGGTGTCTTGGTAGTGCAGACCTGTACCTTAAGGTGTTTTGTAGCCACTACTTCTGAAACTCAAGTACTTTAACAATTCTGTTTAGGTACCTTTGCATGTGGCAATTTCTTTTAATGTGCTTTGGTTTATTTCTAATTTGGAAAAGTTTGTGCTCGTCATGATGAGGAATATCAGCACAGACAAAGTAAAGGTTTTACAGTTTCTCATTGAGTACCATTCATGCCTGCCCTCCCATTCTGTAAGATCACAGCTGAACTGCCCCTGGCCTCAATTCATCTTTCATGTTGTTGACTCAGTGCAGCTCTCAACTCCCTGACACTTCAAATATCCATCAAACTCCTCTAAATATTTTCAGTGATCTAACCTGGAGTGGAGAATTCCAGACAACCACTACCTTCTGAAAGAAGAATTCTTTTGTATCTCTGTTTTAAATGAGCGTTTTCTTACTAGGTTCCCTAATGTGAGATTCCAACACTCATGGAAACATCTTTTTAACATCTACCCTGTAAAGCCCCCTCAATATCTTATCTCCTCCATTGATCTAAATTATCTGCCATTTTTTTGTTCTCTATTAATTCTCCTTGTCTTCCAATAGTCCCACTTTCATTTTAGCTACACTTTCTTTTTTTATATATATGCCATAGAATCTCTTGCTATTTGCTTTTTTAAAAATTTCTTGGTAATTTACTTTCATAAGCAGTTTGCTCCTTCTTTGTTAGCTTCTTAGTCATTTGCAGCTGGTAGTTTTTAAAATAAAAAATAAAACTCCCAATTCTCTGACCTGCTACTAGTTCCCAGTCTTGGTTACCATGCTGAATAGCACACAAGTCATTCATTTATTTTGATTTGTGGTATCAACTCAATAATTTTTATTCAAACGGTGTATGCATTCGGATAAAAAGGTTTAAGTTTCATTTTTTTAACCACTCTTACTTGCACTGGTTCTGATTTCTGCGGCGTTCTCCTGCATATGTTTTAGTTTTACTCCTTCTTGTCACTCTTTGATTACTGTTCACCACTTCTTTTACTCTGCACCTTTGCCCACTCCTTTCCTTTCCTTTTTGACTATTTTAAATGTCCCTTCAATCGAACTGTCCCGGCCACTGGTTAGCTTAGAGCCATAACTACTCCCCTGGTTATACGCTTTGCCAAAGCACTGGTCCCAATGTAGTTCAAATGAAGTTTGTCCCACAGGACAGATCCCTCTGTACCCAGTACTGGTGCCGGTGCCGTATGAATTGGGACCCATTCCACCCCCACCAATCTTTGGGCTGGACAGTGCTCCTCTAGTCTTATTTATCCTTTGCCAATTTGCCTATGGCTCAGGTAGTAATCCAGGGATTATGACATTTGTGGTTCTACTGTTTTAATTTAGTTCCAAACTGCTTGCAATCCTTGTTATTTTTCCTTAGCCTTATCTACATTATTGGGACATATGTGTACCACCACAACTTCTTCCTTTCCTTCCCATTACAAGTTGCATGTCCAAAAGATGTCCTGAGCCTTGGCATCAGGTAGATTGTGCAGCCTTCAGAATTCCTTTAATGATGTTGTAGAGAACAAGGTCTATTTCCTGAACTATATAATCCCTTTTTCATATTGTCCTTCTGTTTCGTCCTCCCATTTGAGTGACACTTTGTACCGTGGTGCTTTGGTCAACTTGCTCATCCTCCCTGTGGTGATTGTCCTCATCCACAGTGGGAACAAGAATCTTGTACCTATTTGTAAAGGCTCCTCCAAAATTGAATCCTGAACCCTGCCGCCCCTACACTTGCCTCACTTGTTGTCACACCTAATGTTCCTGTCCTGGATTTGACATAATTAATAAAAAGGGTGTGACTGCTTCCTGTTAGGGACCAGCCTGGTCAGTGCAATGAGTATAGGAGTTGGGAGGCCATGTTGCAGCTGTACAGGATGTTGATTGGGCCACTTTTGGAAAACTGCATTCAGTTCTGGTCTTCCTGCCATAGCAAGGATGTTTTGAAAATTGAAAGGGTTCAGAAAAGATTTACAAGGATATTGCCAGGTTTGGAGAGTTTGAGCTATAGGGAAAATAGGCTAGGACCATTTTCCCTGGACTGTCAGAGACCAAGAACTGACCTTATAAAAGTTTATAAAATCGAGAGAGGCATGAATAGGGTGAACAGCCAAAATCATCATGCTCAAAACTAGACAGCATAGGTTTAAGGTGAGAGGGGAAAGATTTAAAAGGGACCTAAGGGTCAACTTTTTCACTCAAGGGGTGGTGTGTGCATAGAATGAGCTGCCAGAGGAAGTGGTGGAGGCTGGTACATTTACAACATTTAAAAGGCATCCGGATGGGTATGTGACTAGGAAGGGTTTAGAGGGGCATGGGCCAAATGCAAGCAAATGGGACTAGATTTACTTAGGATATCTGGTCAGCAGGGATGAGTGGACTGAAGGGTCTATTTCTGTGTTGTCCATCTCTATAACTCTAAAAGACAAACAACCAACAAAAAATATTTAAAAGATACCCTGCACCCTCTCTCTTAACTTAAAGGTAAGTGTAAGGTGTTGCATTACAAATGCAATTTGATTCATCAAACTACTCAACATTAAACAAGGTTTATTTTATTTTTACTCAGCAGTTAAAATACAGAAAGTTTTTTTAAAAATTGGCTTAACTGTAACTCCCTGTCGAAATGCTTAACAAAACAATATGTAGTAACTTTTACTAATTATCTGTTCCAATATAATACCATCCTATAAACACACCCTTGCCAAAGGCCAATTCAGTAAAATAGATTGTCTCATGTACAATTCTAGCAGCAGGAAGAGAATCCCAGCGTTTTCCTGTAACTAGGAGAGGAATAAGAATTCCCACATCCAGCTTCAAAGCCCCAGCAACTGCAGAAAGCTATAACTATAAAAGCCCTGGTTCTGTGGGAGCCTGATCCCACCCATTCAGGCTTCTATTATTCCAATTTTAAAAAAAATACCCAAGGCCTCATAAGCTGTTTACTTTATTTGATTTGAGTAAACACTCTCCTCAACCTCTATTTCAATCTTTCTTCCTTTAAAACATCGGGACAAAATACACCTCTTAAAGCCATAGTATCATCGCACTCCTGAAACCCATGACATATTGCAGAGACCGTAGCTCAGCCTCCAGCTCATGAACTCTGAGCCTGTGTCCGTCATGCAGCCAGCGCTCGCTGCAAATGCGATTACTGTGGATCTCACCAGTTTCCACCAGCTCTATATATCATGATATGGGACGTTTTCAATGCGGAGGTTTCCCACCTTTTACACTGCAGCCATGAATTTTAACTAAATCTACTCCCTGCAAGCATTTATCACTGGAATGGCTAATAAAGAAGTTCCCACAGCACAGCCCCAACAAAGTTTCAAATTCAAACATCTAGTGCTGCAAAAGTATGCATTTTCTGCTCAGTGAATTCTGAGTAAAATCCCAGTGCTTTTATTCCTCCACCCCAACAGGGTTAATCAAAGTAGGAGGTAATGGTAGCCCAGATTTCTAAAAAGAACTTTGCATCCAATGAACTTTCCAAAGGTCAAGAAATCATGGAGAAAATGGCATGACCCGCAATTAGGGAGGAAGTTGGAAAACATTTTCTTCAACAAGGCAGAGCAGAAATCTGGAATGTTCCCCCTCAAGAGAAAGTGAGATACTGGTGGTAGATTTTCTCACCCAAAGAAAATCTAAGGATATGGAGTTGAAACAAATAAGCCAAGTTGAGTTGGAAATACAGATCAACCATGGGTGATTTTAAGGGATGTTTTTGATCCTATTCTGTTGCTCTGGGATTGACTCTTCCTATCCAAACTATCAACACGTTTCTTTGTATCCGAATAATCTTGACAAATTCAAACTTCTTTCAACATTGCAGGACCTATCCAGATACCAACCAAGAACATCACCGTGGATAATAATGGCACAACAGATAAGTTGATCATCTCCTGGGCTGCCCCTCCTGGCAATGTGGAGAAATTCTTTGTACGTGTTCAAGAAACAGGAAGTAGAGAGCAAGAACAAGTCCAAAGCACAGACTCCACATTGTCTCTAACATTCACCAGCCTTCAACCTGGGAGAGAGTACAGTGTCACTGTGGTAACTAACAGTGGACCTTTCAATGAAACCTCTGAAATTGTGCAAGGTGTAACAGGTATGTGCAATGTAAGAAAATCCATTTGGATTAAATGTGTCCTATTGAAATGTGGGAAGGCTTCAACTTATTAGACATTGTTTAAAAAAGTTAATAGTTTATTAAGGCGTTTCTCCCCCCACCGCCCCCATCAGTTCTATGTAACCTGAATCACTGTAGTGAAGCTATCTATGATGTTCCACCATTGCTGATTGTTCATTTGGTTTGGGTACAAAACATTTGGGATGTCATCCAAAACGAGAGACGAGCTTTCCTAAACCAGAATTCACAGCCAATGAAGCACTATTGAAATGTAGTCATTATTATAACTAGGTAAACACAAAATAAGAAACACAACGCCATCACTAGCATTGATCAGTTGACAGTGAAGCTTTTCAATGTCTGTTTTGATGATCTACAAGTTCTGTGGTCCTGCAGTGAATTTGATGGTCATTTGTGTGTCAACTCTTCCTGGAACTGCACTTTGACAAATTAAACTATTGCAATGCTTGAATCATTAGAATTTGATTACTTATTGAGCTAGTTTTGTTCTGCATCATGTTTAGAGATGCTGGGTCGTTTAAGATTGATAAACCGTATTCCTCTTCCTCTTCCTCCTCTTCTTCTTCTTCTTCTTCTTCTTCTTCTTCTTCTTCTTCTTCTTCTTCTTCTTCTTCTTCTTCTTCTTCTTCTTCTTCTTCTTCTTCTTCTTCTTCTTCTTCTTCTTCTTCTTCTTCTTCTTCTTCTTCTTCTTCTTCTTCTTCTTCTTCTTCTTCTTCTTCTTCTTCTTCTTCTTCTTCTTCTTCTTCTTCTTCTTCTTCTTCTTCTTCTTCTTCTTCTTCTTCTTATTATTATTATTATTATTATTATTATTATTATTATTATTATTTGGATTTATCTCTCTAGATCTGGAAAGGACTTTTAACTTGTAGATAAAGGGTGATGGCATAGGTTATGCAGGGTCTTAATCGAAGGCTGCAATTAATGTCTCTCTCATCTCCTAACATTTCATCCTCTCTGTTCCATTCCCCCTCAGACCCATGTCCAAATACCATAAGATCCATTTATGACCAAGTTTGATACTGGGTTGGTGATCTTACATCAGTCCTCAGTCTTGATCATGTGAAGTGATAATCCAAATTGATAGTTTTTCCATGTTGAAGAATAATAAGCCTAGAAATACCTCAACTCCCTTTAGAAGTCAGTATACGTTGAGTCACATGAAGTAATGTTTTTGTATTTCTCCCCTCTCAGTTCCCAGCATTCCTGGAGCTATCAGTGTGACTGACTTTAACACAACTTCCATCTCAATAAACTGGGGACTACCTGCAGACATGGTTCCTGGAAGCTTTAGCTTCATTATCACCTACCACGATGGTTCTGTTCCCAAATCGGTTGAGGAAAATGTATCATTCACCACAATCACAAATCTTACTTCAGGAACTAATTATACCATCTCCGTGGCCACCATTGGACCTGAACAATTGCAGAGTGACTTTGTGTCAATATCTCACTTCACCAGTAAGTGTATTAAGGCATGTGATAACTACTATTGATAAAGGGGTTGGGTTTGCAATTATTCATGGGTGCATGACTGATATAGGCATGATTGTATGGGCATACTTTGACAGTGAGATCCTGAGATGGTCTGGCAAACTACTGCCACTCCCAGAACATGTCACTGTTCCCAGAATAAGAGGTTGGAGTGGTCCAAAAATCCATATTCTTTTGATTATTAGCCTGTTAAGTTCCTTAAAGAGCTGTTAATGGCATGAATAGGGACATAAGATGATATTTCAAAGCAGAGAACAGAACAAGGGGAGTCAGGGTGTGGTGGTAGTGTCCTTGCCTCTGGGTTAGAAGATCCACATTAGATACCGAGCTCATGGAATGACCTTTGGAATGTATACAAACACCACTAATGTGATTGTGATGTGACCATGAAGCTACTGATTATTTAGAAACATAAGTAGAAGAAAATTTTCCAGTCTGTCTTGATCACATCTGTGAAGTGACACCTCCTAAACTAGCATTACAAGTCACTCACTTGTACCAAATTGCTAGGAGGCAACTGACCAACTGTAGCAACTAGGAGTGAGCAATAAATGCCAACCATACCAGCAACATTCATATCATCAGTGGGTAATATTTTGCTTGTTAACCCTATTTCTACCAGCTCTATCAAATTGGTGTTCGTGTTTCATGAACTAAATTGGCCAACGTCTATTGAAGTGGATTTGTCCAAGCTTCAAACAATCGCTTAATGATTGTGATGCAACTTTGGTGTATTGGAAACTAACAAGTTTTAAGGCATGCTTGGTCTTTCTGAAGCTTTTAACAGAATCAATTCATAATTTGTTGTCCTGATTCCTCTTTACTGATTTTTAGTTGGTAGTGATCATTGGGGGCAGAAGTCCAGGACACTGACGCAGTGTTCGAACTGATGGCATTCATTGCTAGGATGTGAACTGCACTGGGACAGAGCTGTGATTCTCCGTAACACCTTTACCTCACAGTTATCTAGAGGTTGCAACCAACAAAATGGCGTGTTTTTTTTGTAGTAATTTGCATATATATCACTTTGATTGAGAGAGCTACTTGATGGGACTCCAGTGTCCCTGTAGATCATTCATTGGATATGAAGAGACTCCACCCTTGTTAAACATTTCTGTTTAAATATTTCCCTTAACAGAGCCAAATCCTGTAAATGGCCTACAAATCGTGCAGTTTGACACAACCAGCATAATCCTGAGTTGGGCAAGACCAGAGCAGTATAAAGCTGAGTACCGATACAAGATATTGACAACTAGAAACACACCACCCACGTTTGATCATGGAAATCAAACTGTGCCAAACGAAAATGTTACAGTGGCAGGACTGATACCTGGTACCAAATACACATTTTCGGTTATCACCCTGGCAGAGGATGGCACTGAAGCAGATCCAGTTTTGATTGTCAATTATACAGGTAAAAACACTTGGAATGTGGGAATTAAATGAGCCGCCTGAAATGAGTTTCTTTTTTCAAAATGTGTGTTCATTCTGTGGTCACGTTGGATGCAACGGTGCAGCTGTCAAGCCACATGCCAACAAGATCCCAGGGTCAATCCTGAATGTGGGATAAGTTAGCTGGTTTCGGTAACAACACTGAAAGGAAGTGTTACTATCACATTGCAATGGGAAAGAGTACTGAAAACCATTTTATGCTTTTAACCGAGATAACAAACTGTGGAGCTGGATGAACACAGCAGGTCAAGCAGCATCTTAGGAGCACAAAAGCTGATGTTTTGGGCCTAAACCCTTCATCAGAAAAGGGGAATGGAGAGAGGATTCTGAAATAAATTAGGGCGAGAGGTGGAGGTGGACCGAAGATGGATAGAGGAGCAGATTGGTGGAGAGGAGAGTATACGTGGGGAGGGAGGGAGGGGATAGGTCAGTCTGGGGAGGACGGACAGGTCAAGGGGGCAGAATGAGGTTAGTAGGTAGGAAATAGAGGTGCAGCTTGATGTGGGAGGAGGGGATAGGTGAGAGGAAGAACAGGTTAGAGACGCAGGGACGAGCTGGGCTGGTTTTGGGATGCAGTGGGGGGAGGGGAGATTTTGAAGCTTGTGAAATCCCCATTGATACCATTGGGCTGCAGTGTTCCCAAGTGGAATAGGAATTGCTGTTCCTGCAACCTACGGGTGGCATTATTATGGCACTACAGGAGGCCCAGGACGGACATGTCGTCTAAGGAATGGGAGGGGGAGTTAAAATGGTTCGCGACTGGGAGGTGCAGTTGTATATTGCGAACCGAGCGGAAGTGTTCTGCAAAGTGTTCCCCAAGCCTCCGCTTGATTTCCCCAATGTAGAGGGAGCCACAACAAGTACAGCGGATGCAGTATACCACATTGGCAGATGTGCAGGTGAACATCTGCTTGATATGGAAAGTCATCTTGGGGCCTGGGATGGGGATGAGGGAGGTGGTGTGGGGACAAGTGTAGCACTTCCTGCAGTTGCAGGGGAAGGTGCCGGGTGTGGTGGGGTTGGATGGGAGTGTGGAGCGGACAAAGGAGTCATGTAGAGTGTGGTCTCTCCGGAAGACACACAATGGTGGGGATGGAAAAATGTCTTTAGTGGTGGGGTCGGATTGTAGACGGCGGAAGTGTCGGAGGATGATGCGTTGTAACTGGAGGTTAGTGAGGTGGTATGTGAGGACCAAGGCGATTCTCTTTTTTGGCAGTTATTGCAGGGCGGGGTGTGAGGGCTGAGTTGCCGGAAATGTGGGAGACACAGTCGAGGGTGTTCTCGACCACCGCGGGGGTTGGGGGGGTGCGGAAATGTTGTGAATATTAAAGAATGAGGTCTGTGATGTGTGGGAGTGGAATGCCTCATCCTGGGAGCAGATGCGGCGGAGGTGAAGGAATTGGGAATAGGGGATGGAATCTTTGCAGGAGGGTGGGTGGGAGGAGGTGTATTCTAGGTAGCTATGGGAGTCAGTGGGCTTGAAATGGACATCGGTTTCATCAGAAACCACCTAGAAACTGATGTCCATTTCCAGCTCCACACTTTGTTATCTCAGATTCTCCAGCATCTGCAGTTCCCACTATCTATGCTTTTAACTGCTTTGCACTGGTCTCTGCTGGAGGCTGTGAGAACAGCAGGTGAGGATAGTTCATCCACACTTAAGCGGTCGATGTTCTCTAAATGGGAACACTCATCATAAACAGACAATGGAGCTGCCTTTCAAGCCATATCCCAGTATGAATTATTGGTATCCAAACAAGGGTTGTGTATAAGTCCTTGCTGTTGGCTTTAAGAGAATGGGTGTGAGTTTACAGCTATTCGATAATATTGTCTCCTCATGCGAGGCACTTTGCAGCAATTTAACGCATGGAGAGAAATACCAAGTTCAGAAATAATGGAGAGTTTGGTTCACAACCCCAAATAATATAACAAGGTGCATGATGAGCACAGATGTAGATCTGGATCATTGCAGGTTTCAGTCTTGAGTCTCCGTCTGCACACATGGTCGCAGACCTTTTGAGATCAGAAAGCAGTGAAGTATGTGAGAGCTGCAGATGATAGTATCGCGGAATGCTGAGAGTTTGACTCTCGTTAGGCACTTGTGGAAATGATTGTCTTCCATATTCCCAAATGTCCGAAACAGAAGAAGATCCAGTGGTTGTAGTAATCGTTCCTGTCACTTTTTTTTGAGCTCCACCAACATCAGTCAGCACTGGTTGCCAATGGAGAGACCTGAAATGAAGAGAAGAAATGGCTCCAAAAGTATCTAGCCACAGAAGTTAATGATTACTGTGAACTTTTTTTGTGAAATATAACTGAGTATAATTGGAATTCCTTCTCCTCAGAATGGTTAAAAAAAATCATTGAATAAACTGAGCAGGTTGGAGAACTGAAACTGCTTATTAGACATTACCCCGTGGATTCCACTTACAGTAAAGCTCTAAATCTCCGTTCTCACTTCTGTAGCTCCAGTATAGCACCTGCTGTGCTTGTGACCACCAGACACAACTGACCTTAATAAGACCATCTCTCAGAATGATAGACTGGGAGGGAAACTGGCAATACTGATGTATTGGAGGGCTCTGGAGAGTTGCATTATTGGGATGGGCAAAAGAGAGATTAGACTGCATCTACCCGTTACTGTGAGGTGCAGTGATAGTGATCCAAGTTCTGGGCCAGAAGGTTTGGGTTCATGTCCCATCCACACAAAGCTACATCATAAATTGAACAAACAGGTTGATTAGCAATCTATTGAAACAACCATTATCCTCCAGTCGGCAGTGACCTTGGGCACACACTGCTTGTAAAACTTTTCCTGACCCAATTCTGCCTCCTGTTTCTTACAGGATCATCTGGTCAAGGCTGATGGAGGAATAGGTCATCTCCCATCCAAACCCAGCAAGCAAAGTTGGAGGAGGGAGAGCACCAACCCCTCTATTTTTTTAGGGCACAAGCTGCCATTTTCAATAAGCTTTTAAATGTCTATTCTTTCAATGAGTGAGTTTTTAAGTCTGGAAGGGCAATTGGGAATGAGTAGGAAGTAGTCAGGTCCGGTGAGTTCCAGTGGATTAGAATTATTAGAATTAGAATTCCCTACAATGCAGAAAGAGACTTTTTGGTGCATCAAGTCTGTACCAAACTTCTGAAGAGCATTCCACCCAACCCAGCTCATACGGTCTCACTGTAACCCTGCATTTCTCATGGCTGAGCCCCCCGCCCCCCCTCCCCAACCCAGGCTGTGCATCCCTGGATGCTATGGGGAAACTTAGCATTGGTCAATCCACCTAACCTGCACACCTTTGAGGTTAGTGGGCTGGTCAGGGGTTAATTGTTTGCTCTAAAGGTGGACAGGTAAAGATAGTCAGCTCTGTTTGGGTTGCCATGCAAGTGATAGAGAAGGTCAGCTGTGGAGTTACCTCACTGTTAGACTAAGTTTTTTTTTAAGGCCATCTAACGTTTCTTAATAAAGTTGTTTGTATCTCATCCAAGACCAGAAGCCGGGGTTCAAGGCCAGAGACATTTGCAGAGAGTCTTGTGCAGCAGGGAATTAGTTCATCAGCAGTTTAAACAATGCGAATAATTCCTACCAATGTTGAGATGTCTAAACTCCTCTGGGGTCTTGGTACACTTTACCTGGAGAATGTCTGAGGTTCCAGATGTTGCTGGTGTGTTGTAGAATTTGAAGCTATACATTTATAATATCTCTGTGAATAAATCTCAAATTGAGTAACGAGTGACTTCTGGTCTCGTCTTACATGCGGCTGTAAAAAGTGTTAATACAAAGAAGAGTGACAAAAAAATGTTTTGACCAAGTTTTGGTTTAGTGGTAATACTGTTTAAACATTTGTCATCAAAAGCTGTGATACCAAGTTTGTCACAATAGAGGATTCAAGTTTTGTATGTGGTAAGCTCAGAATGAAATAATTCACACTCACTGCTTCAGATTATATGAGAGCAACTAATTAAGCAAGCTCTGGAAAATCCCAGGAGCATCCTTTAGGAATGTCAAAAGAACATTGTTTATTTGGACCTGAGAGTCCATTTGAAATTCTGTGGGTATGTTTGATAATTTCTTAGAGACAGATATTTGGATTAATATTGGCTTCTGAAGTGTTGAGAAATTTGTCAGAATAAAACTTATAAGTTACTAAGAAAGGGTGACGTTAATGTTTGGTTGCAATTCTGTTTTAGGTTTTGAGCTCCAGCTGCTGTAAGATTTCTGTTGTCAATATACATCAATATTTTGTCATTTCATTTTCTTCTCTTTATTAAATACATTTGGTTAATACTTTAAAATCTAAAATGAAGCGTTAAGTTCTAATATTCTACTCACTAGAGAACAAAAGATACTATAAAGGTGCAGGTCATGTTACAAGGTTGAAAGATGCATTTTCCTCTTATATGCTAGAAACACTGTGAACATGTGCAACATTTCCACCTGAAATCAATGACTAAAAAAAATACAACAGCCTTGGGTTGTGCAATATCTTTGATCTGTACCATGAGTGTAGAAATTGAAATTCCCCAAATGTTTTCTTCGTGTTCTTCTGGGATGTAAATGAGACCTTACTTGGATCTCCAAGGTATAAACAGTTGTATTTTCTGATAGAAAGCAACCGAGAAGTTAAAGGGTAGAAAATATTAAAGTAGAGCCAACATGTCAGGGGATGTGAATGAGTGTAAGACAGCTGTTTTGCATACGCAGAGTCTCGTGGAAGTGCCTTGGTGAGATGAAGCCGGAATATCTATGACGTTATCGTACCATCTCCCACTGTGATGCTCTAATGCTGCTTTATTTCCAAACAGAACCTCTGAAAATACCAGGGGGAAACATCACGCTGAACCATGAGAACACAATTGACTCACTGAGAATTTCCTGGATCCTCCCACCTGGAGGTGTTGAGAACTTCACTGTTGACATTGAAGATTGTGCAAATCCATCAGCATTCAGGAACAGCACCACAGTGACATCATCAACAAATACTGTTGTATTCAACAACCTGCTCCCTGGGAGATTGTATTGTGTAAACTTGACAACAATAAGTGGGCCCCATCGCATAACTTCAGATTTTGTAAAAGGAGCCACAAGTAAGGATAAAGTATATTTAATTGTCCTTTAATAACAACATTTTCTTTCCAAATTTTTGAGGAATGGGACTGTTCTGGGTGACTGGTCTTCCACACTAACTTCATTAGTGTAACCCTGATCTCCCCATAGTTTGTCATTATTAACTCCCTTGCCTTTCCTCACTGTGGTCTTTCCACTTTTTAAACTCCTTTTTTAAACTGTGTCAGCATACCTGATATAGGATTGTTATTTTACGCTGGACTTGACGATCTGAAGAATAACTTAAGCAACTTCAAGCTTTAGTTATGGCCTTATCTTTCATCTGAGCTTTCACACTGGGGGCACAAATTACATCTCGATAGCACCACCTTTTGAACTATCTCAGAGAAAGTAAGTGCCCATCTGGTGATGCGTGCTGCACTGTCAGCTACTTCCATTGTGGTGCACCACAGTGGCACCATGTGGTCATCACATGCATTCCTGAAGAAGGAGCAATGTTCTGACATCTCACTGCAGCTGCTGTGGAACCAAATTTACCTCATTTGGGTGAGGCAGGGCCAGACAATCCATTTTCACATCACTCTACAAACAGCAAGTTCTGAGCCAGCAGGATGCGTGCTTTTTCTATTGATATTTAAAGGCAGAGCAGACTGGAGGGTGGGGTTTCTTTTAAAAGTTATTTTTGCTGAGGCTGAGTTTGTGGATGCTCTATACGTGGTTGTTTTTTTGAGAGCTGGTGCTTAACAGTCAAGGACAGACTGTAAAGAGGAATACCTGTCTCAAGCCTGACCACTGTGATTGCAGCACCTCTTGGTCTGTGTGACAGCCAGGACCTCATTCAGGAGGAGGGGAAGCTGCGCATGGAGTGGGGAGGAGGAAGAGTTGGAAGAGAGACCATTCCAGACTTCTTTCTAACAAAGCAGGTTATGAGAGAGTAGATCCTTCTGAGCTTTACTCCTTCACACCAACATGGGCCAACCATTTGATTGATCTGAGATGCTCCATCACAACATCCCCTTGGCCACCATCCTACAAACAAATACAAACACCAGCAAATGTCTCCAGCTTTTGCATAATGTTTTCTTTAATCCAACTGCCCTTCTCCTGATACAAGCAAAGACTTGCCACTCAGTCTTGTCCAAGCCCCTTAGCGCCAGGTATCTGAAACAAGGAAACCTCAACAGGAGGGTTTGGGTGATGCAGGAGAGCAGGTCACATCATCTGGAACTTCCCCTTCATGTTACACTGCAGGCCCGTGACTCTAAGCATTATCTCAAGGAGACTCAGGTTGGAGTTGTGCCAGTCCCCATACCCGCTGATCATTTCTCTGCTTCACCCAGCTGTTACATATGACTTTGTCCTACAAAAAGAAGAGACATGATATCAGTGGTAGGGTGACACTTTTGTAGTCCGTATGATAGGAGTTGTGTGGGGACAGGGAGAGCTAAATGTGAAATGATAATCTTCGGAAAGTATGTGAAGAGGATCAGGAGCATGGGACGGTATGAAGTGAGAGCCTTTAATACTGGGTAAGAGCTGTTGGGTGGTAATGGGTCTGTCGCACACTAAGTTGTGGGAGGGGTCATTGGATGTGAGGTGCCCCTTAAGGATGCCTTCGCTAACCTTGGCCACAAGTGTGAGGTCAGAAAAACTGTTGGGGCACTTTTGTCCAGATCCTCAAACCCGGACTCTGGCACCTGTCTCCCTTGCCACATGCTCTCAGTCCCTTTTTTTGGAGCCTGCTGTGTGAGGGCTCCTCCCACCTTGACAAGGCATGGCCCTGTCTGGGACAGTACTGCTTTCCAGGTGGCATCATTAAACGTTCTCCTTTGCCTATTGCGTTTTGTTTTCTCTGACCTTCAGTATTCCAAAGTCAGTAAGCTATTGGTCTTCAATTCAATAGCACATATGGGAGAGGCAATTTTATCTTCAGGAAGCAACCTGCAGCAAACTAGTCTTAACGTCCTGTTGAGATCTGTATCAGTAACTTGGGGAGTACGCTGATGATGCACCACAGTTGTGGTAATGAGGTGCCAATGTGACATTTCCATGCCCGGTATCTCCAGCGGACCGACACAACAGATGATAACATTCAGTCTTGCCATCTGAGATATGCCAGGGTTTGGCCCTCACTCTCCTGGTATTTTAGAAATTGGGAGCCAGCCTGGTTACAGATGTGGACAGTTTTCATCAGCCAGTAATTTTTTTTAATGTATTCACTGGGATAGAAACAAAATTCTGAATGCTCATTGATGTTCTATGGCAGAAGTTGGTTGATTGTTTTAAGAGAAGACAAGGAAGTGATTCCTGTTTATTTAGTAAAAGGTATGCCAAAAGCCCCTTTGTTTTAATTTGAAAAAATAGCCTGGGTTTCTGCAATCATTGACAGTTCTTCAGAACAATAAATTGCATCCCTTGCAAAAGCTAGCCTGACTCTATTAATATCACAAACTGGGTGGGGGAGTTCTTTGAAATGACAACAATCCCAGTGGTGTAGGAAAGGATGGGAGTACTGCATCTAGACTCCTGACTCATACCCTTATCTCATTCCGGCATAAGTGGCAGGAACCCTGGAATCGGGTTCTGCCCTCCAGTTTGAAACAGCTTTGATGTGGTTAGGCCTGGATTGCCTGGCTCTATCTGTCTGGAAACCTCTGCTTTTATTCCAAAGTTCTAACTTAGTTGGGAGGCCTACTGAGTGAAGCATGATCATTACACTGCTTTGTATCTAGTCTGCATTGATGGGATGAAGGTCACCCACGCTGTCCATAAAAACTCTTCTCATAGGAGTTTGTAGAAACAAACTGGTTGTTCAGATGGTGGGACAAAGGTAGTAAATTAGTAACTCAGCAGTCGTGTGGCCAAATTAACAAACAAAACATTTTCAAAATCTGGCATTTGGCTCAGGACACACTAAAGGAAGGATGCATTTCAGGGGCAGCTTCCCTTGACTGATCAAATTCGATACACTAGGTTGGTCACTAAGTCTGGTTTCTGTTGTAGTTGGTGATTAACATTATTGTTTTAGAAATACTAAAATCAAAGTTTCTTTGGGGATTTGTGATCATGAGATGTGACAGTGATATGCTCATTTTGGTAATCAATTCTGCCCATTTAATAATAATAATGCTTAAATAGTGCAAGATAAAGATTGAGTCGGCACAGTTTCTAAATCTGTGTTTCTTCTATATTTTGCTCAGGCAAAAGATTCCCTGATACAACTTTATTTCTTCCACAGTTCCCTCACCACCTGGACCCATAGAAGTGACTAGCTTCACTAATTCCACAATTGACTTTGCCTGGGGAAGGCCTGAGAATATGGATATTGGAACTTACAGTTTTATTGTCACCTACCAGATAGCTCAAACAGCAAATACCATATCTAATTCTACAGAAGATAACAAATCCAGCATTGACAACCTGGAGTCTGGAACCAACTACACCATTATTATTGCAACTATAATCCCTCAAAATTTGAATAGTGCCTTTGTAACACGCTCCCACTTTACAAGTAAGTTTCCTGTGCTGTTTCCTTTAGAGTCGACTTTTTTTTGCTATTCAAATGAATAAATATTTTTGACTTATATTTGTAGTGTCTTTTTAAGAGATTTCTTAAACTAAACTTGGTAAATCTTTTAAATAATGCCTCCTAAATGAGTAGAACTGGGTGAGTATGTTAATTTCATCTGTTGTTACATTACTAGTCAGTTTCTATTAGGAAGCTGAGCCTGGTTATGCATATGTAACCTATACTCTGTCTAAGGACTGATGCTCTCCATAATTAGTAGCTGCAAGTTCAAGACCGAGTTTCCAAAAGTTAATGCACTTTCCTCCAAGAGTTTCTGGGAAATGGGTGCTGTGTGACCTTTTCTCTTGCTAGCTAATGCACGCAGTTAAGTCAGAAGCCACATGACACCGGGTGACAGTCCAACAGGTTTATTTGAAATCTCAAGCTTTCAGAGCACAGCCCCATTGTCAGGCGCAGCAATACTTTCTCTACCTGAGTTAGTTCGTACAGTTTTAAATTCGGCATGTGGTTCTAGTCACTTAACTTGTCTCCAGAACCACCTTATTTTTAATGTTTTGTAATCATCTCTCTGTCTCACTTAATCGGATTATAGGTCATATCTTCATTGGTTATTCAGCTTGTTGACCTTTTACTCACCGTCCAACACTCCTGGTCACCTGCAGAGACTTACCTGACATTCCACACTCACACCAGTTATATGATCTTAAACTCTGCCTATAAACTCTGTCCATGTGCTCTGCTCTCTTCCTGCACCTGACGAAGCAGCAGCGCTCTGAAAGCTTGTGCGATCTCAAATAAACCTGTTCGACTATAACCTGGTGTCATGTGACTTTGGACTTCGTCCACCCCAGACCAACACCGGCACCTCCACATCAGAGAGTTGAGTTTGAGCTGTGCCAAGACTTTATGTGGATGAACGTTAAATAATGCAATGCATGATGAGGCTGTGGTTGATAGTTCCAGGTTATATCATCTTAACCAGAATGCTCCAAGACAATGTGTCTTCTCATGAAGACTTTTGCATTTTGAGCAGGCTACCACAGGGCGATTAACAGGAAAGACATCAAATATTGAAATCTTCAGATAACTTTCTGTAATATGTGTTTGTCTTCCTATTTCTATACATACTGTGAAGATGAATTAAAAAAAACTGAAAGAACTGCGAATGCTGTAAATCAGGAACAAAAACAGAAGCTACAGGGAAAGCTCAGCAGGTCTGGCAGCATCTGTGAAGAAAAGATCAGCGCTAACGTTTCTGAGGAAGGGTCACTGGACCCAAAACGTTAACTTTGATCTTTTCTTCACAGGTGCTGCCAGACCTGCTGAGCTTTTCCAGCCACTTCTGTGAGTGATGGTGAATGCCTGACAAGAAAGGTGGTTCCAGTGGGGTGTCTTTACATTTCTGCACTATTGATGACACCTTCTGTCTTTACTGATGAATGAGAGTAGACTAATGGGGTGGTAATTAGCTGGATTAGAGCTGTCGTGCTTTTTATGTAGAGGATTTACCTGGGCAATTTTCCACATTGCGGGTAGATGGAAATATTGTAGCTGTACTGGAACAGTTTGGCTAAAGATGTGGCAAGTCCTGGAGTGTAAGTCTTCAGAACTATTGCCTGAATATTATCAGGGCCCACAGCCTTTGTAGAATCTGTCTGTCTGAAAACTATTACAATACCTTCAGGCTTATCTTTTCCACTGATGTGTTCAAGTTGATAAGTTGCCAGGGTCAGATTAGATGTTTGCAAGAATTCTGCAGGAAATAAGTCCACGCTCATAGTATTATAGTTTCTCATATCAAGTAGATTGCTTTCCATAAAGTTAAATAAGCTTAAGAAGAAAGCAAAGAACACCAGGTAATCTTTAACTGATTTTTTTTTTAATCTTCAGAACCAAACCCTATCAGAAATCTCAAAGTCGTCAGTAAGAACACTGTATCTATAAATTTGTCTTGGGATGAGCCACTTGGGCACAGGAGTGAGTACAGGTACAGAGTGCGAATAAAAGACAGTCTACCTCCCATTAGGGAGATCAATACCACGTCGTCTGTGATCAGTGACTTGACATCAGGAGCTAATTTCGTGTTCACCATCTCCACTGTGGCGGCAGATGACACTGAATCAGACGCTGTCACCTTAAACCAGTGCACGGGTAAGTGCCTGAAGTTACCAACTGTTTGTCAACATGTTTGCTCTGATTTCTATTATCAGGATTCAGAGACAGAAATTGCTCCAGTTCTGCACATGTGCTTGCACACGCATAGCCCTCGTGTGCGCACATTCTCACAGGAAAAGACCAGATTTATTTATGTGGACATGGAATATGAAAACAAACGAGCAGCGCCAGTGCCTGAAAGCAGAGTCAGAGGTTCCAATTTCACATTAGACACAGAACCCACGAGTGAAATAAATCCATAATCCGTTCGAGCACTGAAAGCAGAGTAATAGAAGCCTGAGTTTTAAAAAGATACGGTAGAGTCATGGAGCTGTGCAGCACGGAAACAGACCCTTCAGTCCAACTCATCCCTGCTGACCTGATATCCTAAATGAATCTAGTCCCATTTGCCAGTATTTGGCCCATATCCCTCTTAAACCCTTCCCAATCATGTACTCATCGGATGCCTTCTAATGTTATAACTTTCCCAGGTTCCATCTGAGCCTGTGTTTGTTTCAGTTTCTCAGCTACTGGGACCATTTTCTGCACAGGAGCCAGAAGGCTGCCCCAGCCACACTGCTTGATGCTGGTTCAATCACCTGGATGCAGCATGCCAGATGGAATCATAAATAATTGCAGTGCAGAATGAGACTATTTAGGCCTGCCTTGACCGTGCTGGTTCTATACGGGAACAGTTCACTTTGTGCCACTCCTTCACATGTTCCTGCATGGTTTTCCAGTAAAGGTAGTGATCCAATTCCTTTTTGAAAGGTGTGGTAGAACCTGTCACCTGTCACCTCTCAGACTGTACGTTCTTAACCATTCACTGCATAAAGAATTCTTCCACATTTTGCAATTGCTTCTTTAACCAATGATCACACCTCTATTTGCTTTATTTCTCCACCTTTTAACTAATGCAAATGGTTGTTCCCCCGACTAGTTTATCGAAAGCTCTCTCATCCTATCTTGACCTTCTCGAAGGAAAATAGTCCAAAGTTCTCTAATATACTGTTGGAACTGAACTTCCTTGTCCCTGGAGCCATTTTCATAACTCTTTGTACACCTTCTTGATTGTCTTCACATTCTCCTGAAAGTATCGAGCCCAGAAACAGGCCTGGGTGGGATGTTTGAGGGTCAGTATGGACCTGTCAGGCCAAAGGGCCTGTTTCTGCATTGTAGGGATTCTATGGTGATGAGAACCAGATGCAGTATTCTAGTTGAGGTTGAAACAATGGTTTGCATAAGTTTTTTTTTAAGAAAATAATTTCCCTACTTTTGTATCTGATTTTGTAAAGCCCAGATTGATGTATGTTTTAACTGCTCTCTCAGTTGTTATCCCACCTTCAATGGTGTACATATAAAACCAGGTACAGAATTGTGCCCAAAAAATAAACAAAAAAAAACTGCAAATTCTGGGAATCTGTAAAAGAAACAGAAATTGCTGGAGAAACTCAGTAGGCCAGGCAGCATCTGTGGAGAGAAAGCTTAGTTAACATTTCAAGTCCAGCAACCCCCCTTCAGAACTCCACTCAGAAGAAATGGCACTGGACCTGAAGTATTAACTCTTCTTTCTCTTCACTGATGCCACCAGACCTGTTAAGTTTCCCTATATTTTCTGTTTTTGTTACAGAATTGTGCCATATTACTGTCACTGTACATTTTTCTTACTAAAATGAATCACCACACTTTTTACTGCATTACAATTCATTTGACTCTTGTTCAACAGTTCCACAAACTTCTCTGCATCAGTTTAAATGTACACTGTCTTCACAGTTCACACTGTCTCCAATTTAAATATTGACTGTAAATTTTAAAAATTTTCCCTGTTCGCCAAGGCCTATACTGTTGCTATATAAGATGATGATTTGGGCATCCTAACACCAGTCCCTGGGGAACTCCACTACAGACGTTTCACCAGTCTGAAAACCATAGCAATTAGCCTCAACTCTTTGTTTCCTGTCAATCAACCAATTTGATATCCTTGATAGTGTTCCCTTAAATCTGAGGTCTGACTTTGAATGCAATCTGCTGTGTGGCACTTTAGCAGATGCCTTTGGAAATACAAATACACTGTATCTTGATCATCCTCTGTGATACCTAATCAAAAAAAATCGAGCAACTTATACCTAATTTTCCCTTAACAAATCCATGATGGCTTTTCTTAATTTATTCCCGTTTACGCAAATGTGTGATTACAGTAGAACTTGGCTACCATTTCAACATGGTTGCACCAGCAGACTAGGATCACCCACTTTGCCAAGCTTCACAGAAACTATTTTTGGGAGCAAAACAAGACCAATTTCTTTTAGCTGAGGCACAAGATGGAACCTCTGGTCCAAGAGTAGAAGCAATATTTCTTTCAGTGTCAATGTTGTTCTGAATATTTGGGATAAATCATGGAATGGAATCAAAGAATCCCTACAGTGTGGAAACAGGCCATTCGGCCCAACAAGTCCACACTGACTCTCCAAACGACATCCCACCCAAACTCCTCCACCCCCATTCTATCCTTGTGACTCTGCAATTCCCCTGGCTAATCTACCTAATCTACACATCCCTGAACACTACAGGTAATTTAGCATGGCAAATCCACCTAACCTGCACATCTTTGGACTGTGGCAGGAAATCGGAGCACCTGGAGGAAACCTACGCAGACATGGAGAGAATGTGCAAACACCATATAGACAGTTACCCGAGGCTGGAATCGAACACGAGTCCATGCTGCCTTGAGGCAGCAGTGCTAATGACTGAGCCACAGTGCCACCCTTCTTGAAGTTTATGGGAGCACTTCAAATGTTATCACCTTTGCTTTCCAATATTACATCTTCTACTAAATCATGCTATGTGCTCATGGGCCTTTAGAAGTTACCAGAGGCCACGCAGTTTATCATTCAAGTCAAAAATTAATTCGACTGTTGTGCTTTCTTTTTCTCCTCACCTTTCTCCTCACAAACTCACCATGCCATTTCCACTGCCATTATTTCACAACACACAGGCTTTGATGGCCTGTGTCAGCATAGAGCAACATGTCTTGGTCAGTTCAAAGTTGTAGGATTGCTGAGTAAATATTGGAAATATTGAATTAACATCCACATCCAGTCAGTTACGATACTTGCATGGAAATTGGCACACTGAGGCTACATACTCAGTAGACATTGATAGCATGTTATAAGATCTATAGGGAGTGTCCATGATGCGTGTGAATGTAGGAATTTATAATTGAAGATAAAAGGACAGAATGTATGTCTTTAAAATTGAGACTCTGTTATGTAATTCTTTCTCTGCCTCCAAATTACGTAACCAGAAATATTTTCCCTGACTTCTGCCAGGCTAAACCGTGTCTTTTGTGACATGCAATCCATTGTTATTCATGCTTGTGGATTGTCAACATTGTTACAAAGCTTTCTTCATTCACATTTCTGGGATTCAAATGTCATTCTTTTCTTCTTCCATATCAGTTTAAATTCATGTAAGTCACACTAAGTATTCCTGCGTGAAAGATGAGTTCTTATCAGATTAAACCCTTCACTCAAGTCTTTGTGTTTGTCTTCGTGTCTTAAAGATCTCAGCCCTTTTTAGGAATAAAGTCTCTCCATCTGTGCATTTGCTACCCTTACCTTTTCTGTTCCAACAGTGAATGAAGTTCTTCTCCTTAGTTTGTGTTTCACTTTCTGATGTTTCCTCTTCAGCTCCTCCTTCAATGTTATTGGTTCCAACAAAAGCCATGATTTGTGCCTGTCCCCCTCCTGCCTCAAAAATATTTTTGTGCCTGTTTCAGGAAGCCCCTAACCTGACCCTTGTGAACCCAAAATACTATTTGTGACTCTTGAATGACCATGCTTGTGACTCTAAGCCCCAGATCAAGTGTAGCAATATTAATCAGCAGATGTTACGAAACAGATGCCTGGGCATCTTAACATGCTGCCAAACCAACAGAGCCCAGAGTCGGGGCGGTTGAGGGATTGCTATCGGTTATCCATTTGCACATTCATTAAAAATGTTTTTGCTGATCCCCATTTCCTTTCTTTTCAGTCATCAATTAATTAGCCCTGTTCCATGTTACAGGCAAAACTAAATAAACAGTTTCTAGTATTGAAGGACTACAATGAAATTAAAGCCACAATACAAAAAAAAGTGGGAGACTGTTTGTTTGTTTTTTTTAAACAGTTGCCCACTTGAGTAAAGATCCAAAATTTCCTGAGCTTTGCATTATGCTCAATATGGTTATTATGGTCAAAAATTGCTGCCTCATGCTGATCATTGACAGTATAGATGTGTGCTTCCTCGTGTTTTATTAAGTATATACACTATGAAATATGAAATTTAACTGCATAGACAGGCACTGTTCAGGTTTTATCCATGACGATGATGGTCTAATATAATCTCTGGTTCACCAATCAACCCTGCAACTAATTTTAGTGCCCCAAGGCCGAAGAATAGAAAAGAACAGTCAGCCTTCCTCATCCTGTTTATCCAGTGAAGGTCTGATTCAAGCTCATTTAGAATGGGGCCATACAATAAAACAACTTGTCGAGACCCACTTGACCATAAGGCATAGGAACAGAATTTAGGCCATATGGTCCATCGAGTATGCTCCGCCATTCAATCATGGTTGATAAGTTCCTCAACCCCATTCTCCCACTTTCTCCCCATAACTCTTGATTATCAAGAACCTATCTATCTCAGTCATAAATGTACTCAGTGATCTGGCCTCCACAGCCTTCTGTGGCAGTAAATTCCACTGATTCACCACTCTCTGGCTCAAGATATTTCTCCTTATCCCCATTCTCTCGGGTCTTCCCTTTCAGGTCCCAGTGTCTCCTACCAATGGAAATGCCTTCTCAATGCCCACTTTATCCAGGCTTTTCAGTATTTTGTAAGTTTCGATGAGATGCCTCCTCATCCTTCTAAACTCCATCGAGTATGGAACCAGAGTCCTCAAACATTCCTCATATGTTAAGCCTTTCATTCCTGGGATCCATTCTCATGAACCTCCTCTGAACCTGCCCCAGGGCCGGTACATCCGTCCTGAGATATTAGGCCCAAAATTGCTCTCAATACTCTAAATGTAGTCTGACCAGAGGCTTTTAAAACCTCAAAAGTACATCCCTGCTTTTTATATTCCAGTCCTCTCAAAATAAATGCCAACATTTGTATTTTTCTTTTCTAATGACCAACCTGCAAGTTTACCTTGAGAGAAGCCTGGACTATGACTCCCAAGTCCCTTTAGACTTCAGGCTTCCAAATTTTCTCCCCGTTTAGAAAATAGTCCATGCCTGTCGTCATCTTACCAAAATGCTTGACCTCACATTTTCCCACATTGTACTCCATCTGCCACTTCTTTGCCCACTATCCTAACCTGTCCAAGTCCTTATGCAGCCTCCCTGCCTCCTCAATACTATCTGTTCCTCCACCTGTCTTTGTATCATCTGCAAACTTAGCCAGAATGCCTTCAGTTCCCTGACCCTTGTGGAACCCACTTGTCACCAGCTGCCATCCTGAGAAAGACCCTTTTAACCCCACTCTCTGCTTTCTGCCAGACACCCAATCTTCTATCCGTGTTAGCACCTTGCCTCATTCACCATGGGCCCTTATCTTACTTAGCAGCCTCCTATGTGGCACTTTGCCAAAGGCCTTCTTGAAGTCCGGGAGGGTATAGCCCAATCTGTCAGGTGATTTATCCACCTTCAGCTCTTTCAGTTTTTGTAGCACCTGCTCCTTGGTGATGGCCACCATACTCAGCCCTGACTGTCCTGAATTTTTGGGATGTTATTTGTGACTTTCACCATGAAGACTGACATGAAGTAATTATTCATCTCCTATGCCATTTCTTTCTTCCTCATTACTACTTCTCCAGCATCATTTTCTAGCAACCCAATGTCCACTTTTGCCTCTCTTTTGCCCTCTATATATCTAAAGAAACTCTTGCAATCCTCTTTATATTACTGGCTAGCTTATGCTCATATCGTCCATCCTTTTATTTTTTTTATTGCCCTCTATTGGTCTTTATTAGCTTCCCAATCCTCTGGTTTCCCACTCCCCTTTCCCACATTATGTGCTTTTTCTTTTGCTTTCATACTACCCCAACTTCCCTTGTCAGCCATGGTTGCCTCATCCTCCCTGTACCATGCTTCTTTCTCCTAGGGATGAATTTTTGCGTCTCCCAAATTACTCTCGGAAACTCTGTCATTGCTGATCCACTGTCTTTCCTGCTAGGCTCCTCTTCCAGTCAATTCTGGTCAGTTACTCCCTCCTGCCTCTACAGTTGCCTTTATTCGCGTGTAATACTGTAACCTCTGATTCTATTTTCTCTCCCTCAAATTGCAGAGTAAATTCAGTCATATTATGATTACTGCCCCCTAAGGGTTCCTTCACCTTAAGCTCCCTTAACAAGTCTGCCTCATTACACAACACTAAGTCCAGTATTGCCTGTTCCCTCGGGCTCCACCACAAGCTGCCCCAAAAAGCCATCTTGTAGACCTCCCGCAAATTCCTTTTCTTGCAATCCACTACCAACCTGATTTTCCTAGTCCACCTGCATATTGAAAACCCCATGATCACTGTAACGTTGCCTTTCATACACGCCTTTTCTATCTCCTGATGCATCTTGCGCCCCAGCTCCTGAGTACTGTTTGGAAGCCTGTATATATACCATCACAGTTTTTTTTTGCTTTGCCTTTTTGCTGTTCCTTAACTCTACCCACACAGATTCTGCATCACCCTACATTGTTTCTTGCTATTGATTTAATTTCATTTCTTACTAATAAGGCAACCCCACCTTCCCCCACCCATCTGTCTGCCTTTTCCATAACATGTATATCCTTGGATATTCCAATCCCAGACCTCATCCCCTTGCAGCCACATCTCCATGATGCCCACCACATCTTACCTGCCAATTTCGATCTGCGCCACAAGCTCATTTGCCTTATTTCTTATACTGCGTGCATTCAGATATAATATCTTCAGTCCTGTGTTAACCATCCCTCCTCTCTGTCATTTGTTTATCCAATGTGCTTGAAGTTTGATTACTGTCGCTCTCCAAACACTGTCCTGTTTTGTGTTCTGGAAACTTTAGTAACTGCTCCTGAGTTCTCCTTACTTTTCGCCTTTTTCATAGGTTTCCATCAATTGAATCCAGCCCCTCAGATGTTAACCTGCTGCTTTGTATTCTATTGGCCATTATACTACTTGGTGTTTTGCCCTTCACATCCATCATGCCTCAATCCACACCACCCCACACCCCCAACACTTGTTAGTTTAAAGTCCTGTTTACCAGTATATTTACACTTGTTGCTAGAACATTGGTCCCAGCTCAGTTCTAGTGGAGACCATCCTAGTGGTACAGAGCCCTCCTGTTTCTATTTGGATGCCTGTGCCCCACAAAAAGGAATTCCTCTTTCCCGCACTGTTCTGTTGGCCATGTGTTTACTTCCCTTATTCTCATGTCCCTTAGCCAATTTGCACATGGCTCGGGCAGTAATCCAGAGATTATATAACCCCTGAGGACCTGCTCTTTATTGACGACCTGTTCTTTAATTTCACTCATACCTCCTGATAATCTCTGAACCGTTCCTGTTTCCTAGTCTTGCCTGCGTTGTTTCTTCCGGCGTGGACCACAACAGTTAGATCCACCTCTCCCACTCCACCCTCCCACTCCAATATCCTTCCCATCCAGTCAGAGATATCTCTTACTCTGGCACTGGGCAGGCAACATACCATGCGGGACTCTCGATCCTGCTTGCAAAGGATACTATCTACTCCCCTAATTATAGAATCCCCTACAGCTACCACCTGTCCTTTTGCTCCCCCCCCCCCCCCTTGAATGGCCTCCAGTGCCATAGCATAGTGGTCAGTTGGCTCATCCTCCCTGCAGCCCTTTTCCTCATCCACACAGGGAGCAAGTACTTTGCAACCTGTTGGACAAGGTCAAGAGCTGAGGCTCCTCTGTTCCTGACTGCAGGACCCCTCTACCTGCCTCACTTGCAGGCATACCCTGCTGTCCCTGGCCACTGACCACATTTGAATTACTAAATCTACCAGGTGTGACTGCCTCTTGAAACGGAGTGTCCAGGTAACTCTTCTCCCCCACCTGGATGTGCCACAGTTCCTGAAGCCTGGACTCAAGCTCATCAATTCTGAGCTGAAGTTCCTCCAGCAGCCAACACTTGCTGCAGATGTGGTCACTGCAGTTCACAATGGGATCAGCCATCTCCCACATCATACAGCTACTGCACATCACCTGCCCAGCCATCTCTACTTGGTTAATTGCTTTATTTGATGGGTTGTCATAAGAAAAGCTATTTGAGTGATAGTCTAAAGTGGGATCAGTACTTTTGAGGAGGCATCTAAACAAGGCATGTCTTCAGGAGAGAAGCTAGAAAGGGCAGGTCAGAGCCTAAAAAAAGGGGGAAATGAGGTTGTTACAAAACAGATTGCTATTCCTTCAGATCTTGACTTTAATTAAAGGTTTCTTTGTCATACAATTTGATGTTCTGGTTTCCCTGCAGATGCTGCTGCAGTTAATCCTTCTTCACTGAAGTGCACAGGAATAGATCTCCAGCCTGTCCTTAAATTGGAGTGGGCATGTCCAGATGGAGAGAACACAGGCTTTTCTATCAACGCAACAAACTTCAGCACTCAGCTAACTTCTACAGCTCTGGCATGTACCTCAGGAATGCAAGAATACACGCTGAATGGTGTTGTGTTCTTCACACGCTATTCCGTGAATGTCACCACTTTGTCATGTGGTAGTCCGAGTACGTCAACCCATGTAGAGTGCAGGTCTGGCATTACACGTAAGTTTGAAACTCAGCGCGCTGTCTTCACAGTAAACAAATTGCGAGGTAAGATCATGCGGAACTGGAGCCTGGGTCTGTCGTCATAAGCCATCATCTCTTCCTGTCCTCTGTATATAGTAATGTTCAATGCAGCATGTTGCAAGTGTAGATAGCATGTTACTGCACTGGGAGTACATGTCAGAAAATTTGACACTCGACCCGTTTTTCCGACCACTTAACTTTTAAGCTGGCTGTTAAGCTAAGAAAGCATATACTAGGAGGGATAATGGGAACATCCATGCAGATGCTGGAGATTCCAAGATAATAAAATGTGAGGCTGGATGAACACAGCAGGCCAAGCAGCATCTCAGGAGCACAAAAGCTGACGTTTCGGGCCTAGACCCTTCATCAGAGAGGGGGATGGGGGGAGGGAACTGGAATTCCAGTTCCCTCCCCCCATCCCCCTCTCTGATGAAGGGTCTAGGCCCGAAACGTCAGCTTTTGTGCTCCTGAGATGCTGCTTGGCCTGCTGTGTTCATCCAGCCTCACATTTTATTATCTTATATACTAGGAGGGAGTGGTTTAGGGTGAATACAAGATCCTAACATGCACTGTTTGCATGTGCCACGACTGTAGAGATGAGCCTTGATCTAACTCATTGCTACATTAGATAACTGCAATGAACTAAATATTACCCTTTCCCTTTCTTACCCAGAGTAGAAAATAGGAGTATCTGGCTCAATAAGTCTTCTCCACCATTCGCCGATCATCCTACTCAGTATCCTGTTCCCACTTTTTCCCAATACTCCTTGATCCCTTTAGCTCTAAAAACTATATCTATCTCCTTCTTGAATATATTCAACATTTTGACCTCAACCAATTTCTGTGACAGAGAATTCCGTAGGTTCCCCACTCTCTGGGTGAAGAAATTTCTCCTCACCTGAGTCCTAAATAGCCTACTCTATACCCTTAGATTTGTGACCCTTTGGCTTTTGACTCCCTGGTCATTGGAAACATCTTGCACATACCAGGATGAAAAAGTGATTGAAAGTTTGGCCTGTTTCCTAGCTAGAGACTTCCCATTTAAAATAATCATTGGCAGTCCTTATCCACTTCCTCGTGTTAACAACCTTCTACACACAGTTCAGCACGACGTAACTGCACTAATGGACACTTTTTGACACAAGCTGTTAACACAAGTCTACAACCTCCTAAGGGTGCAGATTGGAAAACCCATGACTTCGTCCATTGAGTTCCAATTAGGAATACTATTGAGTTTGGCTACCTCATTCGAGGCTGGTGCTATAATGCCAGTTGTGCTGTTTAAAGATCCAGGCTGAGATATTGTTTTGGGTAGCACGGAAGGACTTTCTCCGCATCCAAACCTGCTCTAGGTGAGGTGAACTGCCTGAAACAGAACGTGGGTGCCTGAAATGCAAGAATCCCATGCCCCAATGATAGGAACAAGAAATGCAATCAAGCCAAACCATTTTACCCATTCTGTAATAAACTTTGAAATACGTATTGTTATGTCAATTTACTGAAATATAAATTAATTCAAGATGTTTTTCCAAGAGAATGGGGAAAAGAAATGATTCATAATGTTTGAGAGAGAAGTGCAAGTCGGTCATCTATTACAAAAGGGCAATTGTTTTGCATCGAATATTCCTAAAAAGTTCTTGTATTGCATCCAACTCAGTTATTTGTATACAACTATACAGGATATTGAAAAGATATTGTGTTGTTTCATTTTACTTCTCATCTATTCATAGACCCTCCTCAACCTGCTGGTAAATTACAAGTGCCAAGTCCTGAAGTTACACACAAAACAATTACGTTTGAGATTAAAGAAGGTGTATTTAATTCTGACAATGGTCCAATTAAAGCAATTGCTGTAATTGTTACGAAAGAAGAAAGCGGTACGTACTGCTTTTTTTTCAACGTTTGAACTGAACTAAAATTCTTATTTTTCTTGTAAGCAGTTGCTTTCAACTCATGATCCTAATTTGTAGGATGTTCATTCTACCAAAAGAGTAGATGTCCTTAGCCCTGAGCTTCTGTTTCAACTTGGCTTGTTGTGGATTTATACGAAATTAGGATTTCTTACCACCATCCTTAGTTCCTGGAAATGGGTTCATTTATATCAATAGTTTAGGTACCTACAGCTTTCATGAAATTGTCCAGGTACTTGAAACACTCAGCGATCATGAAAATTGGTGAAATATTCTGCATACTATTGGCAGGTAGTGGTGGCCATTCAGTTGAATGTGATTTTTATTTTTGGTGGTATCAGTTTCTATATTTTATCTGGAGGAAGGCAATGCAGAGCTGTCTGCAAGTATCTGGGCAGAATATTTGAACTACATCAAACTTTGTTCTCACCAGCACCTTTATCAATTGGCACTATTGATAAACCAGCAAAAATTGTGTACCTCAAATACCATTATCTACCATGATGTCTGAGTATTTATGCTGTGAATAAAGTATAACAGTGATGTGTACACCCATGTATTACATTTCTGTTACTTCCTGTATGCTTTCACATTGATTTTAGGAGGTGTGTAGATTTTTTGTGACAATTTTTTTTTGAGGGATATTTATGTCTCAAAGCTTCACTTGGTCAGGGCTTACTGCGGTGATGCAAAGCTCTTCATTGTCCAGAATATTTGGTCAAGTGGCACACTCCTGGTTCTCTTAGATGCTGCTTATAAAAGGTTTGTCGTATGGGGCTGTTAGAAACTGCATCTGAATTCAGTTTCGGAAATGAAAGATTCCTTTAAGTGCAGTATTCACTGTTTCTGAATGGTGCTTGTTTGACTGACCTTGGGAGAATTTAGCCAAATTTTCTTTCTTCCCCAAATCCCACATTGGCTTTATTTTTGCCTCTGCTGAAGGACTGTGTGGCTGATCATGTGAGATAGTGTCACTGGATGAGAGTTTAAGTGTGCAGAAGTTAAAGCATAATCACACCAGAAAGGTTTGTTGAATCACCTGCTCTTTTCCAAACCACCATCTTTTCATTTTTGTACCAAAAAACATGTGGGTTACTTAAATTAAAAATGTGAGAGAGAGAGTCAAGAATTGAGTTATGCAAAGCAATATCTTTCTTTCCTTCCTATTCAACTCATAGTATCCACGACTAAGCTAAGACCAGGAGTTTATTGAACCCGCTGAAGTGCAGTGATGGCGAAGGATTTGTCAGTCCTTCTAACGTGACATCTTCCACTTTTTACAACTGGTGTATTAATGTTTAATGTCCAGTATATCACTATTGCTGTGGAAAACCTGCTAATAGGGCATGATTTGCAAAGTTCAATGCTGGCAGGGAATGTTGCTGATCAGGAATACTAAATTAAGTGGTCAAACCAGCTTGTCAAACTCTCAGCGAGTTATGTTTCATTGTGAAAGAGCAAGCCAATATATTGAGGATCACTGCTACCCATAGATGTCTAATTAAGATGCAGATCTGATGTATGCAGAAGCTTAGGTGGTGAGCGACATAAAATTCCCCTTGGCCATTTCAATGAAGCTGAAGTATTTCCTAAGGCAACAAGAGAGGCCCAATATGCTTACTGCTTTTCTGATGGCCAGACACCAAACTGCAAGATGTCCAAGAGACCAGGACAGAATATTGAAGAATCATGGAATAGTGACTTCACAGAAAACTCTGTCATGGCAGTCTTGGCTCTCTGAAGGAGACAGACAGTCCCTGGGCTGCAGACAGATTCCATTCTGAGTCCATTTACAAGTTGGTTTGTACCCAAGTCGGAACATCATGCAGGAAAATGTAAACTAAAACTTTTTAAGTACAGGAAACATTTGTATGCCAGATCTTTAAAGCTACACCCCTGTATGAGGTCACATTTGTAAGTACGAGCATTTGTAAGATGGCTGTTAGTAAATCAGGGACCTCTGTGTGCCCAGTTCCACTCCTTTTCCTTTTCCTGCAGCCAGAAGGCTTTCCTTTTCGGATTGTAAAGCAATTTCATTGTGAAGCTGCCCCCACCATATGCTGGCTGTGCCTTTCGGATCCTAACTACCTTCTGCACGAAAGAAGATTTGCCTCAAGTTGCCAATTCCTTTAAATCTGTTTCACTTGTTTCTATCCTTCCAACAAATGGGAATATAGTATGCAGGGACTAACTAAGAGGAGCCTCCCCAAATATCCTCTTCACTTGTCTGTCATGGAGATCAACTCCAACCCCTCAGTTCCTCAAGCGTGGAACAATTCTCATGAATCTTTTGGACACTAATACTTTCACATCGTTCCAACTGAAAAAACATGTTTTGTGCAACTGCAGCAAACCTTCCTTGGTCTGGTACATGTGTCACTATTGTTGGAGCCCAGAGTGTTCTGTGCTTTATTAACTCTGCTCTCAACTTGTCCTGCCATCTTCAATGAGTTGTACATGTGCTTTTGCTCCTGTGCTCCCTTTAGTATTGTACTCTTTACATTGTGCCCTTCCATTCTTCCTACCAAAGTTTGTCACTTCATACTGCTCTGCATCAAATTTCATCAGTTAATTGTCTGCACATTCCACCAACCTATGCCCTTTTTAAAGTTCTATGTTCCTTGTGGTTTACAAAGTCCCAAGTTTCACATCATACCATAAATATTAAAGTTGCACGTCAAGGTCTACATTGTTCATATATATCGGAGGAACAGACACCTTAACATCAACTCCGGGGGGAACTCCACTACAGAACTTCAGCCAGTGCTACTTTTAGTCTCTTGACAGTCAAGCCAATTTTGTGTCCATGTTTCTAGAGTGCCTTATATATGAAAATTTGTAATGTTGTTCACAAATCTGTTTGTGCAGCACTGTGTTCGTTGCCTTTTGTAAGTGCTTATGTTAGCTGCATGAAGAGCAATACCCCCATCAACCTCATCTCATCAAAATCTTTAATTTAAGTAAATGTGGTTTTTCCCTTCAGAAATCCATGCTGTTTTTCCTTTTAATTAGTTCTTATTTTCCCAAGTGACTGTTGATGTTATCCCAAAAATTCCCACTGCTGAGGTTAAACTGATGAACCTAAAGGGGATGAACTTAACTTTGCATCCTTTTTTAAAGAAGGGCTGTGGCATTTGCATTTCTCCAGTTGTCTACCGAAAGAAGGACTTTGGAGTTGGAGGGAGATTTGCAATTTCCATTGGCTCTCTCTCATACTCAACAGTATTTTCCTGCTTGCTAAAGATGGATGCAAAGTATTCATCACGTTCTCCAGCCTTGCCCCTGCCTGGATGGGTAAATCATCTTTTTGGTCACTCATCAGTCTAACTACTCCCACCACAGTCTTACTAATTATTTGCACTGTTACAACAAAGTTAGGAGAGGCGAAATGACGTTTTTCCTCATCCCATTCATTGACCTGTCACAATGAAATTTAAATTGAAAAAGGGAGGTGATATTGTCAATTTTATATCACTGTTTTCAGCTCCATTTTGGAAATAAGTCAGTCAGAATCCTTTATTAACAGCTATAAGTGTTTATTACAAAGATATAAGGATCATTAGCAAAAGGTTTTAATTGTACATGTGTGTATTTATATAAGCTGTGTTTTCTGATTTTTCTCTGTCTGACTTTCTTTCCCCACCCCCTCAAAATGTTCACATTGCACGTGTGGAAGTTCTACAATGATTGATTTATTGTTGCAACACGCACTGAGATACAGTGAAAAGTGTTATTTTGTGAGCTACACAGGCAGATTGCACCATACAAAGTGCATTAGGGTTGCGGAATACAGTGTTACAGCCACGGAGAAGGTGCAGAGCGAGAGAGATCTGTTTGACAAGTGCATTCAAAAGTCTGGTAACAACAGGGAAGAAGCTGTTTATGAATCCATTCATATGTGTATTCAAACTTTTATACCTTCTGGCTAATGAAAGGGGAGGGAAGAGAGTATAACAGGGGTAGGATGGGGTTTTTGATTATGTTGGTTCCTTTCCTGTTGCAGCTGGAAGTATAAATAGAGTCAATGGATGCAAGGCTGGTTTGTGTGAAGGACTGGGCTGTGGTCATGATTCTCTGTAGTGTCTGTGGTCTTGGGAAGGACAGTTGCCATGCCACACTGCAATGCATCCAGATAGGATGCTTTCTATGGTGGAACTTTAAAAATGGCAAAGGTCTTTGTGGACATGCTGAATTTCCTTAGCCTCCCAAGGAAGTAGAGACTTTGTGTTTTCTTGACCATCACATTGATGTGGGTGGATCAGGACAGATTGGTAGTTATCATCGCTTCCAGGAACCTGATGGTCTCAACCATCTGCACCTCAGCATCATTGATTACACCCAGGGCCGTGCCCTCCACTCCACTTCCTGAGGTCAATGAACAACTCTTTCATGTTGCTGACTTGGATGGAGAGTTTGTTGGCTTTACACTATGCTGCGAAGTACTTTACCTCTTTCATGTGTTCCATCTTGTTGTTTGAGATCTAACCTATAACAGTGGTTTCGTCAGCAAACTTATAAATGGAGCTGGGGCAGAATTTGGCCCCACATTTGTGAGTGTATGAGGAGTCTAGTAGGGGGCTGAGTACACAGCCTTGTGGGGCACTGGTGTTGAGGATTATGATGGAGATGGTGTTGTTGCCGGTCCTTACTCATTGCGGTCTATGGGTCAGCAAGTCAAAAATCCAGTTAGAGGAAGGAGCTGAGGCCTGGGCCTTGAAGTTTAGGGATGGGTTTGTTTGGAATTATAGTGTTGACGGTGGAACTGTAGTCGATAAGTAGGAGCCTAACACAGGTATCCTTGTTATCCAGATGTTCTAAGCATGAGTGTAGGGCCAGGGAGATGGTGTCTGTAATGAACCTATTGCACTGTTAGGTGAATTGTAAAGAATCCAGGCAGTCTGGTAGGCTGGAGATGATGTGAGCCATGACTAACCTCTCAAAACACTTCATAACTGTGGAATTTAGAGCCATCAGGTAATGCGCATGTTGTGAAATGCTCTGCCAGTAAATACTGGGGTAGCACTCAAAAAGCTACAACTTGACTGAGCAGATGGGACAGAATGACATCACTGGCAAGGTCCCTCTGCCTGACTTCAATATGGTTCACGCCAATAAACAAGGTCACACAACCCTTCTCTGAAAGTGCAGCCAACTCAGATTTAAATGATGCAGCTTCTGATCTTTACAGTTTAGTATCATGTGCTTTGCAAACTGTTCTTGTCAGAAAGCTCAAGATATGTGTATGTCCAGCTGATGATATCAATTAACGTTTTCAAATAACACCTCTTCACAAGCATTGTATTATCTATCTGTCTGTAACAAGCTTAATGATTTTTTGATTCAACTTAAATTTGATCTCTTTCATCATCTAGTGACCTCCTGGATTAGTTTGCCTCAGTTTTGCCCATTGTGGAAATATTCTTTGACTGTTTATAAAGTGTCTCTTATTCACACTGAAATAGAGCCACTATGTGTGATGTACATAGGATCCCAGCCTGGGATGGACATCTCTGGGTCTGCTTTCGTTTTTTTTTAAACCTAGAAGTCCTCTTACAACTGAACAGCTTTTTCCTTCCCCAACACCAAATACCTGTGGCCTGGGGACTGCTTTATTTACTTCCTAAGATATTATGAGCAAGTGAGATTTGAACCCAGGTCTCCTGGCACAGAGGTAGAACACTACCACTGCAACATAAGAGACTCTCCGAGGCTGCTTCATCTTTTTCTTCATAGTACCAGAAGTGTACACACAACCAAACTACTTTCCCACCACCAAATCGATGTAATTTTTATTTTTAAACCATTAATGGCCCATGTAGCCAATTAGAAATTTACATGCAAAGCTCATTACCGGTGAGACACACTATCGAAAATATGGGAGGTGTCGGCAGAACAGGAAGGGGCTACATTACCAATCTGCTTTCTTTTCCTGGATCTGCTTTACAGTTATTTTCATCAATGTGTTTGGATGTGTTCTGACACAACATCAGCAGGTAGGACTTGAGCCCAAACCTTCTGACCCAGAGGTAGAGACGTGACCGCTGCATCAGAGACCCTCATTTGAGTCTGCTTTATTTTTCTCGTACTCAGAAATGCAATCACACACAACTTTCCCACCACCAAAATCACCATGACATTTTGTATGTTTTTCTTTTAAAAGTATTGATCACCACCAGTTTAGTCAATTCAGTAACAAAAACAAATTTGCTGGAAAAGCTCAGCAGGTCTGGCAGCATCTGTGGAGGAGAGAAAAGAGTTAACGTTTCGGGTCTGGTGACCCTTCCTCAGAACTCAGTATTTATATGCAAAGTCTGTTAAGGTATTAAAAGTGAGGGGAGGGGGTTTAATGAGAGAAAGAAGGGACTAAATCCGAGTGGAGTTGGAGGAGGAGAGAAAGTATTCCCAATGATACCCACTTTCTCTAAAGGGATTGAGAGCATTGATGGATACTACATGTTCCCTCTCCAAAGGCATCCAGGCACCAGTGTAACTGGGCCTGTTTTATAAAGGGCGCAGGTGATGATTTCCAGCTGGGCAGGCCTGTTACCAAGGGAACTCATAAACTCCGCTTAATTATTGATTCCTCCTTGGGCTTTATATGGGTTATCACAAGAACATAAAGGCAAATTGCTCAATGTGTAAATCTGTTCAGAAAAAAGACGTAATTTGTGAAATTAGTTGCAATGCAGTATTTTTAAAAACAATAAACCGTGGGGTGGCATGGTGGCTCAGTGGTTAGCACTGCAGCCTCACAGCACCAGGGACCCAGGTTCCATTCCAGCCTCGGGTGACTGTCTGTGTGGAGTTTACACGTTCTCCCCGTGTCTGCATGGGTTTCCTCCGGGTGCTCCGGTTTCCTCCCACAGTCCAAAGATGTGCAGGCTAGGTGAATTGGCCATGCTAAATTGCCCATAGTATTCAGGGCTGTGTGGATTATAGGAGGATGGGTCTGGGTGGGATGATCCAAAGGGCGGTGTGGACTTGTTGGGCTGAAGGGCCTGTTTCCACACTGTGGGGAATCTAATCGAATTTAATACTGGACCACATCATGTCGTCATGCGTGAGTGATTTTGTTTTGTTGTAAAAATTAACACTTGGCTTACGTAGGGATAGTAGAAACGGCCAATGCTGGAGAATCTGAGATAACACAGTGTAGAGCTGGATGAACACAGCAGACCAAGCAGGAAAGCTGACATTTCGGGTCGAGACCTTTCTTCAGAAAATGAAGGTTGTGTAACTCAGTTCCCTCCCAAAACAATTTTTTGAGAACCTTTCCTCTTCAAAATGCTCCTTTTTCATTTCTGAAGGTTTTGGAAATCACAAAATATGTTTTGGGTTCTTGTTCTTCACATTATGATCAGAAACTTCTGGGTATACTGAGCTATTCTTGATCACCAGTGGTAATTAGCCAAAATGGCCTCCATAAAATTAGAAACAGGACTGGAGATTGGAAGGATGATGAAAAAGTCTGTACATTGTTACGACTCTTCAGCTGTTGGACTGATAAAACACATGAGTGAAGGAATTGGTTATACAAAGTTCATATGTGATCTTGGTTTTATTCAGGAATAATTTGTGCCTTACCTTTTCCCATGAGTGAGTGAAAGCAGAGCTTAATAGAAGCTATATAGATGATTCAGTGAAATAAAATTGATGATGTTTAGCTTGTTAATGGATCAGAATTGATGAGTCAAGTGGCCAGCCTCGTTCTGCATATTGTTTTGCTTTTAAGGCTGAATTTTCTTTTTACTACAGAAGGAAGGCCCAGTGCAGCAGCTCTTGAAACAGCCTATGATTCTGTTGTTTCGACTTATGTAGCCCAAGTTATTGATCTTAATGATGCAGCTCGGCGGAAAACCAGGGCACCAGCTCTGGCTACTCCCATCACTGTCAATGTAGGCAACAATGATAAAAGTCACGGATATGTTAATCAAGAATTGACTCCTTTAACTGCATACCGGTAAGTTCTGCGATAATACATGTTTAATCAATTATTGGAAAGAAACAGCACTGTTCTGAAATACAACGTGATTATTATCTCTCACGTCTATAATATTATTGGGGGGAGAAAATAATCACACCTTTCAGAGACTTCTACTTTCTGTCCCACTCATATAGTAAGGTATGGGACCATTATTTGCCTCCTCAACCATTTAGAAAGATATTGAATGCAGCTTACTTTCCCACCCAGCACACTATCCATAAACAGCAAAAGGTTAGATGTTAGGTTGAAATAGTACTATCTAACTTGCTAGAAACACAGTTTAAGTGCAGGGGAAAAGGAGGAAGACTGTCTTACTATAGCAAGTTCTACACAAAGATGATGAGAATGACTGATGCATTTTAACTATTGGTCTGATAAGGAGGTCTTTTAGTAAAATGGTAGAGTCCCTGGCTGTGGGCCAGAACTGTGCCCAAATCCCATTGCATTGAATAGACATTTTTAATGTGTGTAAACAGGTTGATTGTCAGTCAGTAAATAATTTCAATATATCAGAGACATGCTGTAACAATGGAGGAGTTTCCTGGCCAGCCATTCAGCAAACAGCTGCAGTGCCTTATCCATAAGCATGGACACCCACACTCAGCCCTTTGTAATGCGGACAGGAGAAAAGGCGGATGCTATTTAGTCCCCTGTCCTCCATTTCTTTCATGGTCAGTGGTGAGCACGTTTGTGCTCAGGTGACTTTTCAGAAGCTGTGTTACAAAACTGATTTGTAATAAAGCCAATCCTCACTTCATATTGCAGTTGCATTACTGAAAAGCACAATGTTAAGTGAAATGTTATTAACCAAGGCAGAACTTCCCATTAGAACCCATGTAAGTATTGCCACTGCCCACAAAGTCTCCTGCACCCTGACAGCACTGCCCATTTTCAGTTGGGACTTGTGATTCTGGGTCAGCACAACCTTCTGAAAGTAAGTCCAGTGAGTGCAGGATTGTTGGGGTGGATGGATGATCGGTTGGTTGGTGGATGGCTGGCTGGTTGAATGGAGTGGAGGGACTGGTCAGGTCTGGACGGTACTTGAGTCAAGTTGGATATTCAGGTGAGAGGGTGCAGGTTGGTGGTGGTGAAATTGTGACATCATTTCTGATGCTTTGGTCAGTTACTCTGGCTGGACACTGATGTAGAATTGGTATTTGCCTGGTTTAGAAACAACTTTTTCCCGATTTAAGAAACAAGCAAGCCCTACGTATTTGGAGTAAGTCTGTGACAGTTGGATCAGTTTCAAAACCTTCTTTGCAGGGTCCAACATAGCTCACATCAGCCACTATAGCACCCATGCAGGTGTCAGGACTTGTGCAGTGTCCCCAGCAACTTAAATCCCTGATTACACTGCTCTAAACAGTGAAAAGTTTGGGTTTATAATACATTGTAATTGATATGTTTTTTATTACCACAAAGACGGATAGAATCGCAATGTCTTTCTTTAGTTCCATTGTCATAATTCCTACCAGATTCACCAGATTGAGAGTGTTTTAGCAATAAACTGAAACTACTTGGACTCAGGCTATTCGCCTTGGACCAGAGAAGACTGAGGTGGGTGGTGAGGCATAGGACCAGTAGCTTCAGCATGTTAGATAGTAAGGTGTAGAGCTGGATGAACACAGCAGGCCAAGCAGCATCAGAGGAGCAGGAAAGCTGATGTTTTGGGCCTGGACCCTTCTTCAGAGAAAGGCTCAGCGTGTTGTCTGTGGAGATGCTGTCACTGGGGTCTTGTTCTTGTTTTAGTCGTGTTGCCAGTGTTTCTCTTGCCAGTAGTATGTCTATCAATGCGAATGGGGCAGTAGTGTTAAATGATACCATGGTCTAGTTGTCATCTATTCTTATGTCTTTGGCATTAGGAACTCCTTGGGTTGAGCCGGGTGACTTGCTGATGAGGTGCTTTAGTCTGCTTTGTAACTCCTTGGCTAATATATGTGATGGCGTGCCTGGCAGGGCACCATGTTGAAGCTACTGGACCTATGCCTCACCACCCACTTCACCTTTTAATAGCCAAATATATGAACAGATCAACAGGGCACCCATGGGATCACCTAAATCTGGACTAATAGCTGAAGCGGTGATGCAGAGACTTGAACGTATGGCCCTTCCACTAATCCAACCAAAATTCTGGTATGCTGCGTGGTCAATGCCTTCATCATTATAAATGAACCAAATAGGGGAGACACGTGAACTAATAAAAACACACTAATCGAGATCAGATTCACCGGAAACTCCCATTCCTGGACGTCATGGTGGAATGCAGGACAAATGGGGCAATTCCTAACAAAGTTACACAGGGAACCCCCACACACTGACCAAGTACTGAATTTTGACAGCAAACACCCTCTCTCACACACCCAGAAACCAAGTTGAGTGAAAACTCTATTTAAATAGGCAACAACGCAGAACTGCGCCAAAAAGAAGAATATCTCTTCTAAGTATTCAAGGACAACGGATACCTGAAAAACTGGGTCAGAAGATGCCAATCACATGAATGATACCAAGAAGATACCACACTCCCCAAAATATTCATCACGCTACCTTACATCAGGAATGCAATGGAACTGACCACAAGACACCTACGACCACTGGGCATCAGAGTAGCACACAAATCACATCAACCCAACAACAGCTGCTCACCCGAACCAAAGACTCACTACCCACTATGGACAAGACCGACGTCATATACAAGATTCCCTGCAGAGACACTGACAAACGTTACATTGGACAGACAGGAAGAAAACTAGCCATAAGCACACAAGCATCAACTAGCAACTGAAAGACACAACCAAGACTCATTTAACTAAATCCACATGGATAAGCAAAACCACCAGCTTGATGGGGACAACACCAGGATCCTGGGACAGGCTAAGCAGAGACAGGCACGGGAGTTCCTAGAAGCCTTGTTCTCCACTAAGAAGTCCATCAGCAAACACACAGAGCTAGACCCTATGTACACTCCACTGCAAAGGAAAACCAGAAGTGAGGTAATCCAGCTCAACAGAGTTTAAATAACCGGCGGGAAAACACAACAGCGCTTCATCAGACGCTGTACTGATGATATTACCCAGCAGGGTAATGCAACGTCTACGGAACAATGAACCAGCTCAGCGAGCCAACCAACCACAAACCGAGCTACAAATCTACTCTAAAACGTCAAAAGTACAAACTTTAAAAACACACAATGCATTTAAATAAAATAGCTTTTACTAACCTAAAAGGAAAATGCAGTTATTTCTGTTCCCCATTTTCTCCCCCCCCCCCCAACTCTGCTCATTCCCTGCTGTCTCACCTGTGCTCCCACCCTGTGATTGAGCACCCAGTAGTATGTTGCTAAGAGGAAAGAAGCAACTGAGGGAATAAGAGTGGCTGCAGGCAATAAGGGAAGAGACACTGTTGGGTGGGGTGCAGTGGGCAGGAGGGAGTCGCGAATTGAAGCAACAAGCAGGACGGGGAAGTGGCAAATGCGAGCAAGTTGGGGAGGGAAGCAGTGTGCAGAAAATTAGTCAACGGGCAAGTGGGAGAAGGTTAATAAGAGAAACAATAAGTGGCACAAGGTTGGGGAGGAAAGGAATAAAGTGAAGTAGGTCTGGAAGGAAAGTGAAGTGTGGAAAGTGTTCAGGGAGACGGGGAGGGCAGTGGTGATTCGGAAGTGAAGAGGGAGAGGCTTGGAGGGGACAGTAAATGGCAGGGTCTACTCCACATTGGTGTGAATGGGTCACACAAAAAGATGTTAAAGCGAAATTCCCAATGGCCAGTGTGAACAGCAGGCTCATTGTATCCACTCACTAGAACAGAACAATCCTGAATCTAGCCAATTAAAGACTGAACTCTGTGAACTCTAATGACTAAACTTCAGATCTTTGGAGAGAATTGGTTAATATCTGTTCCTTTTATGAATTGACTGTTTCAGTGTGAATATAAAACTGAAGGTGCAAAAGGGGATTTTTTTGGCTGTTGGTTTCACTGGTGGTTTAGTAGTTTTGTAAAGAATAAATGTCAGAGACATTTTGCCCCAAAAGTTTGTACCAACCTCATCATGATTCGAATGGAACTCATGTGGATTCCAATGGACACTGAGTGTCTTTGTGCAAATGATGTATTTCTCAAACCCCTCGATAGCGATGAATTCTTTGGTACATGCCACTTGCAAATATGCAGATATAATAGGGAATAGAGCGGCCCCATCTTATCAAGGAGAGCCATTGTTCCTCCTCCTGCTGTTGCATGTCTCCCAGTGCAAGTTTGCAGTGCCAATTCCGAGAAATCTGACTCATTTGCTGTAAAACAGGATGTTGCCCAAAGCCTGGGGCACCCTATAGTGAATGTTTTCAGGGAGTACTGTTCTCAATTAAAGAGGTTGTTTCTCTGGCTTCAGTAGTACTGTTCCTTCTCATTTGATTGCAGCAAGAAGTTTTCATTTTCTTTAAAATAACTAGGCTTCCAGTTTAAAGTATCCTCACAGGAGCGCCCTTCAGACAATCCATTGCAATGCCCTCCCTACCATTCTTTACGTCCTGCTCTTTCTTTTTTCAGACTCAGCTTGGTTGGATTTACAAAAATAACGTTTGGTGCAGACGATAAAATCATCTCAAACTTATCCTTCTATTCGACATATGAGTATTCGGAGAAGATTTTCTTGAAACAAAATCCAGGTTTGTTTCAGAAAAAAACAGTTTACATGACTTGGAATTTGTGTCCTACATCTTTTTAACTGGACCTTTTCATTCATTCTAATATAACTTCTTATAACCATTCTGCACCCCCCCCCCCCCCCCACCACCCGTATCCAGGGATTTAAAACATGCCTGTTTCCTTATCTGTCACAATAAAGCTATGTTTATTTAATCACACTAACTCCACGTGCTTTCGGATTAAGAAGACTGCAAGTTGGAATCCGTATTTTTTTTGCTCCAACTGATGCCCATTGCAGACTGCACTAAGATTGTGTCAGACTTATTTCACACAATCATTAAAAAATCAGAAGATTTCCATTCTGCTGGTCTGGTCTAAATATTACCTCGGGTTTCAATGATGACAGGATAAAGTGCTAAGCCCCTGGACCAACCAGTTTCAGCTGGTACACTATATTCTGACTTTATCAGTGAAAATTCAACTCCCTCCAAACAGTGTATTTTGTGGAGCAAGAGTAAATTGGAGAAGTTGATTACTGAAGGTGGGATAAAATATGTCCAAAATCTGTTGCCTTAGATTGCAGTGTTCCAGTCATAATTGCTACTGAGTCATAGCCTGTCAAAAAAGAGAGATACATTCTCTGATAGCAGCCTGTGAAATGTGTTCATGCCTGTTGGTGTGTCTGTTCCAGATGTTATTATTGGAGCTGTGGTTGGAACTATCCTAGGGGCGGCAGTCATAATCCTCTTGGTTGTGCTACTCTTCTGGTGGAAGAGACGGTGAGTAAAATCCCCAATCGTGTCACAAAACTTATAAATCGTTTTTTTCTACCTCTGCATCTTACTGAATGAGCCTTGAAGCTTTTCCACCCCTAAAAGTTGTTTTGTGAAGGATGTATACTCCATGAAATTTAAATACATTTGCTGAAACAAATTATTTAGGAAGAATCTAAGCAGTGTTCGAACAGCTACCTGAACAGCTTAATGTAATGTTGAGCTAAATATACCAGGAACGACTCAGCCTGTCTGTACTGAGTTAACTGATCTCAGTGGGTATGATGAGTGCAAAGCTATTCAGTCAATTTTGCTGTTTCTTTCATTTGAAATGTAGTTTTATTACCTCTCATCACTGAATTGCATTGCTTGCTGAATAATCAAGTTTCATGCTTCCATATCCCTTCCCAAATATTGCAGATATTAATCTCTCCATATGGAAGTGCTTCTTGATGTCAGTCCCCGAATCTTTTTCCTGATTTTGTACATTCATGTCTTTAGCCTAAACTAATAGCTTAACTTAAAACAGTGCTCTGTTGTTTGCCATTCACTTTTACTGGCAAAAGATTTCACTAAGTACCCAAATGCATCCTGTGCTTTCCTTCCCTCATTAGATTCCATCTTATCAATTTATTTTCATTTTATAATTTGAGGAAAGGCCTCAAGCTCTTGCTCTGCACTATTTCCGGAGTTCACATTGGTTCACCAGCAATGAACACCATTCCTGACTCTCAGCTTGACAAGAGATCTTTGTGCCTCTGGTTTGTTCACCATTAAATGGACTTGGTCACTTACACCATTTTTAATGTTGTACAGGAGACAGATGAGGCAAGTGGCTTTGATACATTTTAAATGAAGCTAGATCACCATAAGAGGGAAAAGGAACTAAAATATTCTAACAATAGTTGAATGATGAAGGATCAGAGTAGACTGAAATGCAGCATAAAAGCCAGCATTAATAGGATGGGCCAAATGGCCTGTTTCTGGAGTCAAACTCTGTTTGTTCCCCTCATTACTTGCTGTTCTGCAATGACTGGGAAATATTTAAGTTGTGAGTCTGATATCAACGGCCATATCTCTTAAAATCTCTCCTGTAGCTGCTTCAATACCATTTATTTTTATGATTGTCCTTTTAATGTAGTTGGTCTGGACAAGGTTGAAAAGTGAATTCGCTTACCCAAAATTGATCTGTTCTTGCTCCTCCAGGAAATTCATTGTCCCTCCACAGCCTAAAATATTCTCAAAAATCATTAGCAACATCAGAATAATCTTCAAATCCTTCCTTTCCTTCCCTAAGTTGGCCACTTTGGTTGTCTCAGAAGGACAGGAAGATCAACTGTGGGCCTTCCTGCCCTGGTTTTAAATCTTAGCTGAGGTGCAACATCACTCCACTAAATGCCCTTCCTACCTCCAAATTGACCATCAGTGAGACCTAAAGATTCCACCCTTCATTTTTCCCCTAAAAATTGAAAATCAGACATGTAGCAGTAGCATGGTGTTTTATGCTTTGTATTTAAGCTCATGCCAAAAATAACTGTTGCAGTGCATTTCCTATCTATGCCATACCATCAGGCAAAATACTAATTGGATTCGGGTACTTTCCCCACTGGGTGATGCTAAGTTGAGCTCGGTTGCTTTGCAAGATGTTATAAAATTGACTCCAGACGTCTCCAACAAGGAGGCACTATCCTAGGGCGAGGCTGCGCTCCTTTGATTGTGCAACTCTGAATCCCAGCAAGGCTGGAAAATTCCCTTCCAAAACCAAGGTAATCCAAATGATGCTCATCTGCCTTCATTGTTCACACACAGGGGCATATGTCACCAGTCGACCGAAAGAAGAAAAGAATAGCGCTGGCCAGGCGAAATAATTCTGGATGCAGGAGCAATGTGTTGCTTGCTATTAAATTGTTACCATCTGAGTTCATAGTTATCAATGTGCTATTTCTGTCTCTTCACAGAACCAAGTCCAACAATGGGAATTTAACCCAGCTTCCAATCTCAAATATCAGGTAACTCTCTTCTTGGACATTAAGACAACGTATAAAAGGCAGAGGATTATCTAAACAGTAGAAAGACAAATTTTATTAAGATATAATTTTGGTGGGTGTGGGTGCCTAAGTGAAGTAGGAGGAGCAACTACCTGCAAATAATACTTTGTCAGAGCAGTAGGAGGCATTGAAGAGCGAAATAGCAAAAGTAATATGTTTCCATAAAGAGATAGGGTGGGACCGTGACCAGAGAATCCTGGATGTCAACGGATATAAAGGATATGATTAATGAAGAAGAGAAGTTTATAGCAAATACTGAGGACTCAATATAGCAGAGTCCTTAGGAGACTATAGGAGATGGAAATGCAGGGAGGAACGTAAGGAAATGAGGAATGCAAAAACAGTGCATGAGAAAACAAGTAGAACTATGGAAATCCCAAAGGGATTTTGTCAATGTATAAACAGCAAGAAAGTAACTTGGGGAAAATGTAGGGACCGTTAAGACCTTAAAGGTAATCTGTGTGTCGACCCGAAAGATGTGTGCCAGGACTTCAGTGAACACCTTGTGTCAGTTTTCTCAATGGAAAAGGACCCTGTAGGTATAGACATTGTTGTGGAAGACAATGAAATAGCAGAAGAAATCAACGTAAAGAGAGAGAAGAGGTGCCTAAGAGTTTAGCAGCCTTAATCATGGGTAAATCTAGGGGCCTAGATAAGAAAGCAGTTTCTACAGTCGTAGAAGGATCAGTAACCAGAGGGTACATAGATTTAAAACCAAGAGGTGGAAGGCTGGGAGGAGAGATTTTCTTCACTCAGTGGTGGGAATCTGAAACTTGCTGCGTTGGAGACATTTAAGCAGCATTTAGATCTCCACTGACTTTACCGTAGCATTTAGGGCTCTGGGCCCAAAGCTGACAGATGGCATTGATGTGGCTAATCTTTATTGACTGGCACAGACATGATGGGTGAAATGGTCTCCTCCTGTGCTGCCAGTGTCTCTGAATCTATTTCATAACACCGTCCACCTAGCAGAATGTCAAAGGTGCTTGGGAAATTGAAAATAAATGAATCCCAGGTCTAAAAAATAGCAAAGAGATGGGCTTTGAGAAACCTCTCAAAGGAGGACAGAGTAGTGGAGGAGACCAAGACCGAGGCAGTGAATGCCGGGATATGATGCATAGTTTAGTGATATTGAGAGGGAGCAAAGATAACTGGAGTGAGAGCAGGGATGCATTTTGATCATTACAGTGCGGCAGGAGGTTACACAGGGACGGATGTGGCAAAGAATTAATGAGAATAGCAATTTTAAATTTAAGCTATCAAAACGACAGATACTAAAATACCTTACCAAAGGTGAGATGAATGATGGGCAGAACTTGGTGCTGGATATCATAGAGGAATACTTTGGGATATGTTGAGGTTTACAGAGGGTGAGGGGTGGCAAGTTGGCTGGGCCAGCATTGTGCTGTTTAGGGCTGGGAAGATAATGTGTGACTGAGGGTTTTTGTGAATTCTTTGACATATTCTAGTCCTATTTGGCGCTTACATGGTCAGTTGATATATTGAGACCGTTAGGCCAAGTTACCCACTGATAACAAGGAGAGAAGCTTCAGTCATGGTATCTCCTGAAGCATCATTTTCCTGGCACACAGCATCAAAGTAAAAACCACCTTTACAGGATGTCTGATGCATGCATACATAGGTTAATAATTAAATCTCTTTCTCTCTCTCTCTCTCTCTCTCTCTCTCTCTCTCTCTCTCTCTCTCTCTCTCTCTCTCTCTCTCTCTCTCCCCGTCTGTCTCTGTCTTCCCACCCCCCCCCCCCCCCCCCCCCCGCCACCCCTGCAGGGAAGCAAGACGGTAAGTCCTTTTTATTGTAGCAATGTATCCTTCCTTTGCAGTCAGATGACTCACTAACACGGAGTCTAGTCTTATTTCTACTTCATGACCACTTGAGCAATGTATGAGAAAGCTACTGATAGCCATAGAATGAGCTTGAGTGGAAGAATCAAATAATATTGCTGTTACTATAGCCAAGTGAAACAAAATGTGCCTTTGGACCCAGTGAACAATGTCAGTGTGTCTGCTCTCACTGTAACGATCATTGCATTGCATGCACTTGTAAATTACGGAGCCATTCTCTGTGCTAACACTCATTAACAATGTGTCTGCTTCATGCTACTGCTGTAATGAAGTTTCTTGTTGCTATCCAATTTGTTTAGTGTCTATCCAATTTGTTTAGTATAGGCCGATGACGGTCCCTGAGAATGCAAGCACTTCACGTACTGGAAGCTCATACAAAAAAAATCCAATAATTGCTTTCAAAAAGCATTTTCCATTTAGTGTCAGCACTGGAATTATGGGATTAATGCTCCTCTTCTTAGCTGGCTCCAAAGTAAATGGGACTAGAAAAAAGAAACCTGCATTAAACTAATCTGAACATGTTTAGAACAGCATCAACAAGGCTTTACTTTAAATTCAATCTGTGCTGTACCTGATCCCAGATTGATTGCGGCACTGCACTGATGAAATTCTGTGCTTTATGACCCTGTGTGTTCTTTTAAATATTGACATTTTATTTCTCCTCTTGTCTGCAATTTTGAAAGTTCTAAATGAATTCAAGAACTTATTGATATGTCTTGTTACTCTACTTAGTGCCATCAATGTGGAATACTTTGAAGGATATTTCAGTAAGCAGCATGCTGACTCTGACTGTGGATTTGCTGAGGAGTATGAGGTTAGAGTATTAATTCTGTTCAGTAATTTGTTTCTATATCCTCCATTCTGCTTTACTTCATTCTGATCTAGGGTAGGGTGTACTCTTCTCAGGCCAGTGTTTTATTTTCTTAAATCAATGCTTTAGCATTATCTAGGTTTATAGAATCTTGTGTTGTCAGAAAAGCATTCAGCCTAATAGTGCAGCTTTCATGTGGAAGTCATGAGGCTGTCTTCCTCACTGACCCTGCTGTTGCTGCAGTTTTGATATAGCTTCACCATGCTGCCAAAGGACTTGGTGTTGCTGTAAATCCTTCCACATCTCCATGCTCACATTAACCACTGGATAATCACAATGCGACAACTAAACCTAGGAGCAGAAGTAGGGCATTCAGCCCATCTGTTTTATCAGGGTGTCTGATACGTCAATTATTTAATTTGAAGGACCGAACAAATTACCAATTCTGTGTGTATGCATGTGTGAGCGATCTAGTTCTGCTGCCTTGAGAATTATATTACTATACTCATTTATGATGCATGTCAAACAGCAGAAGCAGCTTCGACAAACAGGGCTAAGCGGTCCCATAACCAACAGATCAGCTCTAAGTTCTGCGTTCTTGCTACATTCTGTAAGGAATGGTTGCGGTCAAGTTTTAAAAGAACAAACCATAACATGAGTTGGAGATGCCTCAAATACCCCCATCTGGAGCAACAGGGGACACAGCCCATCAGTCCAAAAGGTGAGGCTGAAAGATTTGCAGCAATCTTCAGCCACAAGTGCTCCCAGTAGGCAATTTATCTCAGCCTGCTCCTGAGGTTCCCAGCATAACCAAGCCAAAAGTCGACCAATTTGATTCACTCCATCTGATGGCAGTAGAGGTTGCCAAGGCTACGAACCCTGACAACACTCCAGCAGTGGTACTGGACATCTGTGCTTCACACCACTCCACATGCCCAGCCAAACTGTTCAGGTACAGCTACGACACTGTTGTCTACCTGACTGTGTGGAGACTTGACCATGTTTGTACTGACCACAAAAGGAAGACAAACATGGCAAATTACCATCCCTTTTGGTGTCCTCATGATCATCAATGACATGATGGGTAGGATGGTCAAGAGTGTTAAGTAGCAGCACTTGCAATAGAATAACCCGGCTCTCTGACACTCACTTTGGGCTCCACCAGGGCCATATGGTCCCTGACTTCATTGTAGCCATGGTCCAAGCCAGGACAAAAGAGCTGAACCTCATAGATGAGGTGAGTCATTGTCATTGAGATCAGTATTGACATTTGAACAAATGTGGCATCAAGGAGCCCCAGCAAAACTGGAGTCAAGAGAAAGTTTCCCACTGGTTGGGGTCACCAATGGCACACAGAAAGATGGTTGCAGTTGTTGGAAATCTCAGCACCTGAGATCTCAGTTCTTCAGAGTGGTGTAAAACCTCAATTGCTTCATTAATGACCTTCCCTCCATGATACTGTCAGACACAGAGGTGATCTACCAATGACTGCGTAATATTAAGCACTATTTGTGACTCTTCTGATACTGAAGTAGCTTGTGTCTATGTGCAGCAAGACCTGGACGGTATTTAGGCTTGGGCTGATAAATACCGAGTAACATTCACAACATGTGAGTGCAAGCAACAGCAATCTCCAACAAGAGAGAGTCTCACCTTTGCTCTTTGACATTGCCTGAGAACATCCTGAGAATTAGGATTGGACAGTTGCCAGATAAGTACCATGGCTACAGGAGAATGTCAGGAGGCTAGAAATTCTATGGAATACTACCCCCCCCCCCCCCCCACCCCCCCCGCCATCTGGATGAGTGGTGCTCCAACACTCTGAGCTTGACGCCATCCAGGCCACCTGACTGGCACCATAACCACCACTTTCAACATTCTCTCCTTCCACCACTCATGCCCAGTGGCATCAATATGTCACATCACCAAGCCTCCTTCAACAGCACTTATCAAACCCACAATCAAGAAGGACAAGGGCGGCAGTTACGTGGAATAACTACAGTTTGCAACTTGCCCTCCAAGTTTCTCATCATCCTGATTTGAAACTATGTCACTGTTCCTTCACTGGCTGGATCAAAACCCAGAAACTCTCTTCCTCACAGTATTCTAGGTATGCCCTCGCTCCAAGGCTTGTAGCAGGTCATGAAAGCAGCTCCCCATGACTTTCTCCAAGGCAATTAGGATAGGCAGTGAACGCTGACCTAAGCTGCAATGCTTATATCCCAGGAACTTGTTGAAAAAAAACACATTGTTTGGAACCAATATTTTAACAGTCACCAAATCTTTACAGCACAGTTGAAGCAATATGTGTGACTAAACAATCAGTCAGAATCTGCTCCACATTACAATGGCTGCTTTATCAGCTAATTAAACCAGGAAATCCTGTGATAGATTGCTGAAGAATGCTGAATCATTGACTATTGTCACCAACCCAGTGAAGAAATCTCAGAGCTGAACTCAATATGCTTGAAATACAATTCGGGCTGCATGTACAAATAGAATGGGATATTAAACCCAATGAAATTCCTTGCCACCTTTAAACTTCGTAAGGCTCCAAAAAGCTTGTGTTTTCAAATAAACCTGTTGGACTACAACCTGGTGCCCTGTGATTTCTGAACTTCCCTTCAACGAATAACTGAACTGTGACCCTTACTTACCTCACCTCTGGGGAAGGCTGGCTTAAAAACAAACCTGAAAATTTGAAAACATTGCTTAAGAAGGTTTTAATTTTTTAAGTGGTAAGGCCAACTTCCCAAACAGACCTCTCACTCTTGGATCTCACCTTTCTAGGAACTGAAGACAATTGGAATCTCGCAGTCAACACAAGCTGCGCACCAACCCCTGAACAAACCGAAGAATCGTTACAATAATGTCTTGCCCTGTGAGTACCTACTTTGATGTTCTTTCTATTTATCTGCCTCCCTTCATCCTTTTTTGACACAGCTTTTAAGTGCCCTGTACGTCTCTACTCCCTTCTCCTACTCTACCTCACCCCTCTCCCTGTTGCTTTAAATTCCCAATTTTCTCTTTCCCACCCTTCCTCTTTCACCATATGCCTTTTTACTGATGTTTGTTTCCGCAGCCTTAGACTGAGGGAAGTATGCAGATTAATGAGATACTAAAGAACTTTATGGAAAGTATGTTGGGGCTTCTGCTTCTGATGCCAACTTCCTCCTTGCTGGTTTTCTGCAGTTTGCTGAGGAGAACAGGGTTTTGTGAATTCTCAATCGTGGGTGCCTTTAGTGATGCTTTTAATTCTGTTCAAGTCATGTGTGATTGAGTGCCATCTCTCACTCTCTCTGCTTCCGCTATGGAACCATTGAGTGAAATCACTTTTTCTGTTACATGTTACAATGAGAATTCAGTGCAATACCTGCAGGCAGATGGCACTGTGTTTGGAATGTATGTCTGTATCCCATTGTGCCACCAGCTTATTAACACCATTGCTGGAGTTATGTTGTTTGGATTATGTCTATAAGATACAACTTGGTGAATATGACTATGTTAGGACGTTGCTTGATTAGCTAGTGAGATATCTGTCCAAAGTTTGGCAATATCCCCCAGATGTAAAGAAGGAAGACTTTGCAGGGTTGACAGGACAGAGTTTGCTTTTGCCATTTCTGGTGCCTAGGTTGATCCCAGGTTCCTTCCTTGAGACGTTTGTAAGCATTTTGGTAGAACGGATTGGCTTCCCAGGCCAGAAAACTGTTGGCATTGCTGTGGTCTGGAGTCATGTGTAGGCCACGCCAGGTAAGGAAGGCAGATTTGCTTCCAGAAAGGGCACTGGTCAACCAGGTGTGGCTTTACAACAATCAACATCATTACAACTTTAATTCTAGAGTTTTTTTTTTAAAGCATTCACATTCTGCTACTGTGGGACTTGAACCCAGATCCACGGAGCTTTCCTGTGTTTTTGGATCACTAGTTGAGCAACAAACCCACAGCATCATCTCCCGCACGGATCAGGATGATGTGTAAATCAGTACATGCTAATAGACCATGATAAGTGGTCCATCTTGTCAGTGATGTACAAGGTTCCAGGTGTCTATCCTGAGGATCTATGTTGACATTTAAGGCAGATAGTACTATGGCTTTGGCTGTCATTCCGGTTATATAAGCAGTTGGCTTATGTGTGTTCTGCACTGTATTGTGCCAGTTTATTTCATGTAACATACAGAAGCAATGATATTTACACTTACATCACAGCCAATGTTGACTTGCAGTGCATGTCATTTGGGTGTATTGCTAGGATGGAAGTAAAGACATCAGCTTTTCTGATAGTAGCTGTGAGATTTGTCGAAGTGACCACACGCACTGCCTGACTCGTGTCTGCAAACTTTTTAATGTTGCATTTACCTACTTCGACCCTGCTGATGTGCATGCTTGCTTGCCACAGCTGGGAGTTTGGAATATGTGTTTGGCATAGTTCCTTGGCTGGCTTTCTCAATGTGCCACTATGGAGAATTGTGTGGCACTTTGGGTTTCAGAGCGCTGAGTGCTCATACGCATTCTAGCCCAATGACGACTTGTAAAACATAGCTTGTACCTGTCACGAAATGCCAGAACATTGTTTCGTGAATGAGATAACTCTCATCTCGACTAAGATTCTGCTGTTACACTGACCCAATTGACAGCTGCAATGTTAATTGCAGAGTCGAGCAGTTGCAAATGCCGCTGTCCTGTGCTATAGTTTTGAACTGCCCATCACTTCCTGGCATTGCATTGAAGTAGAGTTTATTGTCAAGTGAAATCAAAGTACGGTGGAAAGGTTACAAGTCACCACTTACTGTGCCATCTTAGGTACAAACTTGTAGGGGGAACAAAATTAGAAAAATAAATAAATTAAAAGTCTTGCTTTACAGATCATAGGAATAAATTAGAAAAATTAAGAAATTAAAAAGTTCAGAATAACAGCCCTTCAAACCCAGTCCACACTGGCCTTGACTCCAGTTCATTCCAGGCCTTGACTCCAGACCATGCTGGGCTTCATATCGAGACTGCAAGTCCACGCTGAGGCCATGCCAGGCTGGGAGACCACCACACCAGATCCGCACTGAGGCTGGGAGCCCAAGTGCTTTGTGCTTTCAAGTAATTACCAGGTTGTCATTGATCCGTTGCATCATTAAAACAAACACTTTTGCACTAATGCCTGTTGAACTGGTCACTCAAGAAGCTCATCTTTTCTTTGTGTTGTGTATTCTCTTACCACTTTATCTCTTGTGTAAAATAATCATGTTTCTGTGAAACTTCTAGATGATGCAAGTCGAGTTAAACTCTCTGTCACTGCAGACCCATCCAGTGATTACATCAATGCTAATTTCATGCCGGTGAGTTACATCAGTTTATTGCCGAGAAGGTTGACAATATATTTAGAGTTTGGATGCTCAAGTGGAGGAACAATGTGTAACTTTAAGTTTGATTTGTATTACTGTGTTGTGTGTCAGGGGAAGGACCTCTTTTAGTTTTATTTCAGCTTTGTTCTGAGTGGTGTCAGTGTGACAAGTGATGTGTTTTGTTTACTGGTATGTTAATGAGTTCTTTAAAATCTTTGAGTGGAATAGTTTAGTGCATTAAAATAAAAAAGGGGAAAGCAAAAAGTTTGGGCTGTTGCCTACGAACAAAGTGTACAATGATACACCGAGAAAGAAACATTTAGAAAAGCAGTGTACGGGTTTCTTTAAAAGAGAAACAGGTCTATGACAACAGATGTACTATTCGTTAAGGACTGATGTTCCCTCTATTTATTTCTCTGCTGCTTGGCCCTCTGAGGTCCAAAATTGGAAGTCATTGCATTGGCACATTGATTTATGTGCATGGTGCCTCAAAACCGGCATGCAACGTTGTACGGACATTGGTTAGCAGTTTCCAAACAACAGTTAGGAAGGGACTGGGAAGATGTCTTGAGACACTTAAGAAAAAAGATCCCAAAACAGGAGGTTGTTGAAGAAATGCATTTAAGAAGCACATGTTAAGTAGTAAATGACCAGAGATGATAGTTTGTTTAGGAGCTCTTGGGGAAAAGACATTAAGATAATAAAAGTAAATGGAGGAGTTTGCTAATACAAGACAGTTTTTCCTAGTTCAACGGGGAGCTTTCAAGTGGAGATGGGCATGACTATTCGTTCCAATTTCAGTGTCTGTAAAGTGGTTGTTGGAATAAAATGGTTGAATCTTTCTTTCTGATATTTGCAGTGAGGTCGTTTCAAATAGTTAAACTTATGGAATCCACTGTTAAAAGTATATTTGCAGCCTCTTGTAAAAGTTTTCACATGAACAAAGTAAAAATAAACTTTATGGCCAATGAAGCCAGGTCTCACTTTTGTCATCTGACTTGTCCAGTATTATTTTCAGCTGACAGCATAGTATTATTCTGTGTTGAACCTGTAGATCTAGTTACGTACAAACTTCCAAAAGTCTTTGATAACCTGCCATCAAGTAAACTCATGATTTATAAATGATAGCATGTAGAATTGGAGCAAGCATTGAAATGGATAGCAAATGTCTATAAAGCTGGAAACGGAAGTGGGGATAAAGGTCTCTATTCAGACTTGGAGAAATTGTTGTTCCAAAGGAATTAGTAATAAATGATTTGAACTCTGGAATCTGAAGTGCAAGATCAGCCTTTTTTAAGAATGGGGGTTTGCACTGATTGTAACAAAATATTAATGTTGATCAACTGTTGACTCAGTTTCTGTGTAAGAAATGAGGTTTCACAATTTTGCAGTGTCTCTAACTGTTAGGCAAGTCTCTAGTTGACAAATTACGATTGGACAAAGATGCACTTTGTGCGTCATGACACCCATGTAATATGTTGAAGTGACCCTGGATGCTGTTACATCATCTGCAGTGACTGGTCTAGCAGTCAGTATCATTCATTACCTCCTGCATTTTTATAGTCATCATAAAACTTGCTGGCAGAGCAATGGCTCAGCAATCAGCACGGCTGCCTTAGAAAAACAAGGGCTCAACTCCAGCCTGTCTGAGTAGAGTTTGCGCACACTCCCCATGTTTGCATGGGTTTCCTCTCACTGTTAAAAGATGAGCAGGTTAGACGGATTAGCCATGTGAAATTGTCTGTACGGTCCGGGGTTGTGTAGGTTAGGTGCATTAGCCATGGAAATCCAAAGGTACAGGGATAGGGTAAGGAAGGGTCTATTCTGAGGAAGGGTCACCGGACCTGAAATGTTAACTTTTGATTTTGTTCTTCACAGATGCTGCCAGACCTGCTGACCTTTTCCAACATATTCTATTTTTGTTGTTGTAGGAATAGTGTCAGGGTTTGGGTCTGTGTGGGATCCTCTTCACAGGGTTGATTGAGGATTCAATGGGATGAATGGCCTGCTTCCACAATGTAGAGATTCTATGACCTTCCTGAAGACTGGTTATGGCTCTACCTTGTTTCTTAACCCGGTGCTCCATTTCTTTCCAGGGCTATAATTCAAAGAAAGAGTTCATTGCTGCACAGGGACCACTAATGAATACAGTCAGCGATTTCTGGCGAATGATTTGGGAACATTACGTGCCAGCCGTTGTCATGCTTACCAAATGTGTGGAGCAAGGGAGAGTAAGTTCATCATTCTCATCCTTGTTGATCTTCAAAAAGGTTTAACATTGCATTGTAAATATGAATCCTCGTTGCAGACTTTTCACCAATCGATAACTGAATGTTCGTACTCCAATGCCAGCCCCAAACTCTCCACATTCCAGCTACATGTACAGTGCAACTATTCGCCCTAAATCTCAGCACGGTCGCATCATGGGTGTTGGATGTAGATGAGACTTTGTCTTGACGAAGTAAAAACAGCATTGTGTTTTCTTAAATTCTCATTGTCAATGCTTCAGACATGAGGCCTTATAAGTGCATTTCATGGGAGTAATTTTTACCTTTGCCAACTGGGCATTAATCTATTGGAACAAACTGTACATTAGTTGTAGCACTTGACCTGTTATTACCCAAGCAATGGTAGTGATAATCACCAATAATATATCAAAAGAAAATTATACTCACAAGGATATCACAGCAAGAGAATATTGCTCTTCTGGAAACTCGTCTGTCCCTTATCTAAGTGTAAGGTTTCAAAAAATGTGAATCCCAGAGGACTATCTTTTGAGAAGCTGACACAAGTTTTACAGGCTTAGGGCAGACCTTGCTTGGGATTGACGGGAAAATGAGAATAAAGGCCATTGGTGGTTGGTAGTGAATCAAAAGACATTTTCTGAGGCAGTTGATGGGTCTGAGAAACATGGTAAAGCCTGCAGCATCTGTGGAGTCCCTGTGTAGAATATGTGTATTGTAGGTTATAACATGTTCAGCTCAGTGTAAGAAACATATCTCTGTGCAGCAGTCGGGATATCCTGATTGGAAGTTTCAGTGCGATCTTAGAGTAAAAAGTTTTCCTGAATAGTCTCTTTCCTTAGTGCGCCCTTTTTAATGATCTGTCACTTTTGACTTGCCAAATCTGTTGGATATCCTGCCAAGTCATAAGATGACTGAATAGGTCTCGGCGAAGTCATTAAAAAGATCGCTCACGCCCATTTGAAAACATGGAGATGGATTAATATTTTAAAATGAGCAGCATCCATAATAGATGGCAATTTTACACGCGATGCCCCAATTGAGTCAGATGTTCCACATCAAAAAATACATCTGAGCATTAAATAGCCCCTGACTTACTGTGCCTATGAAGCTTGCATCATTTAATTAGGTCTTCATAACTGAAGACATTTTTGTACTGATATCAATTATTATGGCATACAAAGTATTCCCAAACTATTCATTTTTGACCTGTGAAACGTTTGTATAATTGATAGCTTAAGTGTATAATCAAGGTAATTGCACATTTATTTTGCACTGAAATGTGTGTCTATTAGAGATAAGAGATATCACAGACCTATTACTAAAATTATGTTTTGTGATAAAGCTCTGTGATTAACATTGAGTTCTACTTATAGCACAGCAACATCATTTCTGTTGTGTACAAAGGGTCTAAGAATATATTCCTTAATATGATTTACATTCTACTCCGTGAATTTGATCAAAAAAAATGTCATCATTGGAATACTCTGAAATTGTCAGCTGTACTTTATTTTTTATTAATTTGTCATGCTAGGCAAAATGTGAGCAGTATTGGCCAACTGAACGCCCTCTCATCTTTGAAGACAAAATTGTCACTTTGACATCGGAAATAGTTCTCCAAGATTGGACCATCAGGGATTTCACAATAGTAAAGGTAAGTCATCTAATGGTTTAGGGAGTTTATACAAGTCAGAAATTCAGACTAAAAGAAGTGAATCATTGACCGCAGCTTGGATTCTGACAGCAATGAGGTACACAATGGATGAAATGGAGAGTCATAGAAACTACAACAGCGGTCATCAAGCAAAACACATGATTTAATCTCTGTCTTAATTGCAGTGGCCAAAAATATTTTCTTTTTGTTGCCCAGAGCATTGGAAACGCACACTTCCAACTCTGTCACCAGCTACCACATGGATTTAATTACTTGGACAATCCTTTCCCTTCATAACCATGTGCCAGTAAAGGTGTTTGAGTGTCTTGGTGGGGGATGATGGTCAGTTTGATGACAGACAGCATGGGCTAACAGAGTGCTTACGCAGGCTGATGTTTGTGATTAGATTACATCCTGATGTGTGTCCCGAGTGTGTTACAGTGATGAGAGAATACAAGCTATTATTTTATCAGAATCTCTGATTAGGAGGGTTTTATTAAAATTTAGTTCAAAAGCATTTGGGCAATTTGAAGGAGACTTGCCTGGGGTCAGGAGCAACCTAGAAACATAGCAATTCAAAGCAGTTAACAAAATAAATTAACTCTGTGAAAGTGTAATTTTGTAAAATTTTCAGATTGGGCATATTTGGTTTATACTCTACAGATTAGTAATAAAGTCTGGGAAAGTCTAAGCTCTTAGTTGTCAAGGGAAAAGGCCTTGCAGCTCATAAACAGAGAACAGAGAAGAAGCAATTAAGTCAAACCTACAGATTTGGTAGGAAAGGAATTTCCCTGAATTTTTGAGTGACTGTACAGTGATAACTTTGGGGAGTAGATGGAGTTTTGTTTTGCTGCATGTTTTCCATTTTAAAAAAGAAATTGTTTATGCATTTTTGTGGGATGTGGGTGTCGTTGGCTGGCCAGCATTTATTGCCCATCCCTAGTTCCCCTTGAGAAGGTGGTGGTGAGCTGCCTTCTTGAACCACAGCAGTTCACCCGCTGTAGGTTGATCCACAATGCCATTAGGGAGGGAATTGCACAGTTTTGATCCAGCGACAGTGAAGGAACAGCAATGTATTTCCAAGTCGGAATGGTGAGTGGCTTGGAAGGGAACTTGCAAGGGATGGCATTCCCATGTATCTGCTGATATTGTCCTTCTAGTTGAAAGTGGTTGTGGGTTTGGAAGGTGCTGTCTGAGGATCTTTGGTGAATTTCTGCATTGCATTTTGTAGATAGTACACACTGCAACTACTGAGCATCAGTGGTGGAGTGAGTGGATGTTTGTGGATGTTGTGCCAATAAAATGGGCTGCTTTGTCCTGGATGGTGTCAAGCTTCTTGAGTTTTGTTGGGGCTGCAGTCATCCAGGTATGTGGGGAGTATTCCATCACACTCCTGACTTGTGCCTTATACATGGTGGACAGGCTTTGAGGAGTCAAGAGGTGAGTTAATTGCTGCAGTATTCCTAGCTCCTGACCTGCTGTTGTAGCTGCTGTGTTTATGTGCTGAGTCTGGCTGAGTTTCTGGTCAATGATGATTCCCAGGATGTTGAAATTGGGGGATTCAATGATGGTAATTCCATTGAATGTCAAGGGACGGTGGTTGGATTATCTCTTATTGGTGATGGTCAAAGCCTGGCATTTGTGTGGTGCAAATGTTACTTGCCACTTGTCAGCCCAAGCCTGGATATTGTCCAGGATGATACAGACGGTTTCAATGCCTGAGGAGTTGCAAATGATGCTGAACATTGTGCAACCATCCGGGAACATCCCCACTTCTGACCTTATGAGGGAGGAAAGTCATTGATGAAGCAGCTGAAGATGGTTGGGCCTAGGACACTACCCTGAGGAACTCCCGCAGAGGTGTCCTGGAACTGAGATGGCTGATCTCTAACAACCACGACCATCTTCCTATGTGTCAGGTATGACTCCAACCACCAGATAGTTTGCCGTTGATACCGATTGATTCCAGATATGCTAAGACAACTTGATGTCAAGGGCTGTCACTCTCACCTCACCTCTGGAATTTAGCTCTTTTGTCCATGTTCGAGCCAAAGCTGTAATGAGGTCAGGAGCCGAGTGGCCCTGGTGGAACTCAAATTGGGCATCGCTAAGCAGGTTATATCTGAGCAGGTGCTGCTTGATAGCACTGTTACTGACACCTTCCATCATTCTACTGATGATCAAGAGGAGACTGATGGGGCGGTAACTGGCCAGGATGGATTTGTCCTACTTTCTGTGTACAGGACATACTTGGGGCAATTTTCCACATTGGGTAGATACTAACGTTGTAACTGTACTGGAACAGCTTGGCTAAGGGAGCGGCAAGTTCTGGAGCACAAGCTTCAATACTATTGCCGGCATACTATGATACTATGTCAGGGCCTGTAGCCTTTGCAGTATCCAGTGTCTCCGACCATTTCTTGATATCCCAGGGAGTGAATCAAATTGGCTGAAGACTGGTATCAGACCACTGGAGGAGGCCGAGATAGATCATCCACTTGGCAATAAGAACAACCTCTCTCTCAGCATCAGCAAAGCTAAAGATCTGATCATTGCCTTCAGAAAGAAGGGAGGAGAACATGCCCCCATCTGCATCAATGGAGCTGAGGTTGAAAGGTTGAAGAGTGTCAAGTTCATCAGAGTAACAATAACTGACAACCTGTCCTGGACTTCCCATGTATATGCGATAGTTAAGGTACAATAACGCCTCTTCTTCCTCAGGCAACTTAGGAAATTTGACACTTGGCCGGTCACCAGCTTCTACAGAAGCACCACTGAAAGCATCCTGTCCAGGTGCGTAATGGCCTGGTGGGGCAACTGCTCTGCCCAGGACCATAAGAAACTACAGAAGGTGGTGTGTACAGCCCAGACCATCACGGAAGCCAGCCTTCCATCCATGGACTCCATATCTGCTACCGCGGAAAGGCTGTCAACATCATCAAGTGCCCTCCCACAATGGTAATGATCTCCTTCAGCCTCTTCCATAAAGCAGAAGATACAGAAGCTTGAACACACGCTCCAGCAGGTTGAAGAATGCCTATTAGACAGATGAATGGACTGTCTAACTTCAAATAATGCTGATGCTGCTGATGTTTGTCTTCTCTAGTGCATGCCCTGTGCAAGGTAACTTGTATGCCTCTGTCTGGTTCCCTTTCACCCTATGATCTGTATGTACTGCTCATAAACAAAGCATTTCACTGCACTTTAATCAGTTAAATTAAACCAAATTATGGGAAGGTCTGGGACAGATACCTTGCCCCAAATGAGGCCATTACGTTTTAAGAATTGCAACCTGCCCAACCACAATTTTTGAGGTTTGTATTAATGCTCCCTGGTTTCCTGATTGGTCTCCACCCACAAGGTGTGTTTCTCCACTCCTCCCTTCTGAGTTTCTCCCACAAGAAAATTCTCCTCCCCAACCCCGTGGGCCTCCCAACTCACGAACACCCCAAGTGCCTGCACCATTGTCCTGTTAGTCCTGGTATTGATTCATGGTACTACAAGCAGTGTCAGCACTCAACATTCTCATGGTGATACTCCTGATAAGAGATGTGTAACTGGCAGAGGTAGCATTGGGGTGCACAGGACTCTGAGGCAGAACTTGCTGCTAAGTAGATGTGTTGCCCGCCATCTCTGGGTGGCAGGATGGATAACCCTGCTGCCTGTTAAGTTCTGTCCTGAGTTGATGAGGAATCAAACATAACTGAGGTACAAATGGAATGCAATTTACCAAAAGTCTGAGAGCTTTACATGGATTGGGATAAATAGAATAAACTTCCCCAAACTTTTGTTGTGGCTTGTTGAATCATGGGCAGGATTGAAGGAAGTTTTGATGAGTTTCAAAAGCATATTAAACCAATAAAAATCTCTTCGTTTTACTCAGCGCTCAGTATATGCCAAGCCTACGAAGAGTAGGCATCAAATATGTTTCACATGGATATTTAGGTCATTTGGATTATACAACTCAAATGCCTACTTGTTCACCTCCTTTAATGCAGAACCCTTGACAATATCTCACATGGTCAGTTGTCATCTTTATGCTCATTTCATACCTCTGGAGCCTTTGTCTACTTAGGAATTGATCAAATTCTCTTTCAGAACCTTTTGCAGAGTCAGGCTTTAATGCACAGTTGGCAGTCTGTTCCTTAAATCAAGGATAACACCGTACAAAGAAATCATGTATGGAATTGAAATTATCTCATGATATTTCTAAATCAGAATATATGTCCTCTTGGTTCTCCTGCAAGAGGGAGAGTATTTCTTTGAATGAGATTAGATGCAGCTCCCTCTACCTAAATGCTCAGTAGCCTAAAACGTGAAATTATCTTCTTTGTCATCCTTCAAATCTTGTGTTGCTAGTTTAGAGTAGCTGAAGTAAGCAAAAAGGAGAAGTTAGTAGATACACCAATAACTGGTAGCTGCAAAGTAGTTTTTTTACCTTGTGTTCAGCAATAAGGTCTATGCTATCCTTCTAAATTATCAATAGTGACAGGTTGCTGGTTGTTGTCTTTGCCTGTTCAATCCCTCTGATAATGCCATCTATTTCTTCATTTTCTGCAGGATAAATCTGGAGAGAAACGGGCCCTGCGGCACTTTCACTTCACAGGGTGGCCTGACCATGGCGTTCCGAGCACCACAGGAGTCCTTATTGAGTTCCGGAACCTAGTGCGGCAGTACATTAATCAGTACCCAATGAGTGGACCCACTGTAGTACACTGCAGGTTGTGAGACCACCATTCTACTGCTGTTTCAATGCCATATATTCAATACTGAATGTTGTGTGTTATACCTTTTGCATTGAAACATTTGGGCGCTACACAGTAAATCTTTGTCTGTTACTTTCTGTCTTTTTGACAATTGAATTTGTGCAGAACTTGATGCAATATTGCTGGACCAATGGGTTACTGAACAAAATTTCATAGGTGTCCCAAACCCTGATGGGAATAGTGCACCAGAGGTTGATCCCCACTATTTCATTGCATTATCTCAAGGATGGTTAATACCTAACTCCCAGCACCATCTAAAATAAACAACCCTCTCTCCAAATTTTTTCATCAATGAACAAGAAAATGAGAAATAGTTATTTATTTTACCAAGCCTATCCTCTAACATTTGGCAAAGCATTATATTAATATTTAAACTTAAATTATAAATTCAAAGATTCCCATGTTCATATGGGGGGTAGAAAAGGACACGTGACAGGTGAGAGGAGAAGGGTTTTGTTTGAGGAATGTTGTGGGCTGAGAAACATAGGCAAAAGGGAGCAACATCTGTGGCTCAAAGTCTAAACCGAAAGTAGAAGTGAAGTGGCTTCCCCTCAGTTTTTGTCCATTCTTCAGTGATGACATCATGTTGTTGATCATGCTATTACCCAGATCAGTAGCTGGTCAGTTGGGTCTAGGGCTTGGCATGTGTAAACTGTTTCTTTTTGCAGAGCCTTTGAGTATTATTCCTTCCCCACTCACATGAAGAGAGCGATTTTAAGTTGTTGCCTCGTTTGACAATCTGTATCATAGTGATCTACTTCCAAACAAGATATATGTCGCCCTTGCGTACAAAAGGATATATTCGGGTCTAAGGAGTAAGTGAAAGAGGAAAAGTGATGTGTAGCAGGGAGGTTCACAGAGAGCATTTCAAAGCCTATCACGTTAATAGCTGAAAGGTCACTGCCAACAACGGTGGACCAATTGAAATCAAGAATGTTTCAAGCTCGGGTTGGAGGAATAGAGAGATATCTTGTAGGCTGGCAGAGACTTCAGAGGTAGGGCAGGGGGAGATCATGGAGGGAGTTGAAAACTACAATGAATGAGGTAATGCTTATCCCCAAGACTTAATGTGAGTCAGTAACCATGATTGGGAAGAAAATGGGACTTGGTGAAATTTAAGACAAAGACCAAGAGGTTTGGCTAGCTTTTGCTAAAGTGCAAGGCCAGCCAGAACCTAAGACAAGCATCAAGTATAGAGATGACAAAGTCATGTCATGGTGAAGTTTTCAGCAACAAATGAGCTGATGCAGGACTGAACGTGTGCAATGTCACAGAGATGGAAATGGGAGAAGTTGCTATTGGTATGATGGAAGTAACCTGAGAAATTCATCTTGAAATCAGGTATGATGCCAAAGTTATGAATAACCTTAATGCGAGGGATGTCACTTTTTTCTAATGAACTAATTTGTGTGATACAGGCAATGCTTGTAAGGCTAGCACTTGTTCAGTTCTAATTGCCCTTGAAGATCTTGATGAGGCAGTTTCTTGAACTGCTCTAGTGCAGGTATGTGCAGAGTATAGCTTGAAACAGAACTGACTTTGTAGCAGGAATTAAAACAGTGGGTACCGGTCTCCCTGATATGAAGTTTGAGGGAATTTATCTTTAGATAAGCAGTTTGACATTTTTGAGACTGAAGGGTTGAGTGAGGTAATGTGGCTGGTGAGTCAGACATGGATGTTATCACTATTCATGTGGAAATTGACATTAAGATGATGCCAAATGAGGAGCAACTTGTAGTTGAGAAATGGAGGGACTGAAGATAGGCCTTTTGGGGAACATCAGAGGTGATGGTGCAGAGGTGAAGAGAAGCAATTGCAGGTGATAATTTGGCAACAAAGGTCACATGCATTCCCAAAGAGGACCCCGTAGAATATTTAGTAGGTGCCTGCTAAAGATACTGTCATCAGATTTCATCTACTTGCACGGGATTTCTGCTGGATGATGAAGTCGGCATGCACATACTGCATTTTATTATGTGCATTAGGGAGTAATTTTCCTTGAAATGGACTAGGAAATATGAAAATGGCAATGACTGAATTGACTCTGTTTTTCTGGTGGTAGCTTCAGTGTGGGGATGTGAAACCACTTAGCAGTGGCAGGAAGCAAATTAAAGTTGCTCTTAACTGATTCATGGGCTAAATGCAAGCAAATGGGAGTTGTTTAATTAGGGAAACCTGATCTGCATGGACAAGTTGCACCAAAGGGACTGTTTCCATGCTGTATGACTCTACCAGTACTTGAGACAGGCTCTTAATTGGCTGCCTCCCATAAGATTGTGCCCGAACATCCACGTGAGCTACCTGGTGATCCAAGAATGGTCACAATGCCCAAAAATTGTCATTGAGTCTTTATAGCCACTGCTGATCCGAGATGATGAGACAGAGAATTGCATGGACAGATTGAGCAGTTGGGAAGGAATTGTGAATTAAATTTATTTGGATCATACTGTTTCCACTGATTTATCCCTGGTTACTCAGTACTTCAGTTGCATGTGTGTTGCCATGAAAAGATTTCCACGTTATCTCTCCCTTTTGGATTATTTATTTTGTGTGTCACTGAGCGCTATTAGTCCTGGGAACTGGAAGTCCTCCTGTGACAACATTAAGTGGCTTCATTTTAAAGCAAGATACCAAATAATATTTCCCTAAAATGCAGCTGCTACTACATCATTATTGCTGTTGTCATCCACTTTTGTTGTACATAGTATCTTCTCAAAAATTGAAAAGCATGCAAGAGGTAATGTTGTGACTTTATTTTTCCATTCCCCTTGCAATCATTTATTTTACTCTGAATGAGATTACCAATTTGCATTGATTTAGGGATAATCTTGCGCTATAAATCTGTAGCCAGCAGGTACTAAAGTCAACTCATTCATTTCACAAAGAATTCTTGCAGTGAACAGTTCTTGCAGAAGTCTTGCAGCCTTAAATTGTTAGACTGATACTTTAATATTATGTCATTCAGCTTCTCATGCAGTAATTTTTTTCCTTTCAGTGGTAACATGGTGTGATCTGGCTAATGGGGCAAAAATGTGACTGCCCATTGTAATTGCAGTGTGACTAACTTCTGGTTTCCTTTCTTTCAGTGCTGGAGTTGGCCGGACAGGAACATTCATCTCGATCGATCGTATGATTTACCAGATAGACAATAAAAGACAGGTTGACATCTGGGGTATAGTTTATGAGCTGCGAATGAACCGGCCGCTGATGGTGCAAACTGAGGTAAGACACCAGGCACCAGTGAATAATCTAAATGCTCATGTATACACAGAGTCAAGATCATAAAGTCTGAAGATCTGCATTGCCAACAATGGATGTCAATCAACGAGAATCTGTTATTTTCCCCACAACTATGGATTAATGTATAAGGGCACACCCAAAAGACCAGCTCTCATTGTTTTACACTAACAATCTCAGGTCATATTTGTTCTTTTATTTCTTCCTTGTTTGTCCAGAAAACCAGGCAGTGCTGTTCATGTTTTTGCCATATTTATGAGTAAGTGCTAGGATGTTTAAAACAATTGAAATCCATGGTTTGATTTTTGCTCAGGATAATGGGAATATTATTTCAGTGATTTTATGCAGTCCTGACTTTACACCCATCATAATTAAATGTATCAGAGATAATGGGAACTGCAGATGCTGGAGATTCCAAGATAATAAAATGTGGGGCTGGATGAACACAGCAGGCCAAGCAGCATCTCAGGAGCACAAAAGCTGACGTTTCGAGGGTCTAGGCCCGAAACGTCAGCTTTTGTGCTCCTGAGATGCTGCTTGGCCTGCTGTGTTCATCCAGCCCCACATTTTATTATCTTATAATTAAATGTATCTTTAGTCTACTCATTTTCCATACAATTATTACTGAAATGGAGCAGATGACACTGCCAGCTGATCATAATACTGAGAAGGGTTAATCCAGGACCCTCTTAATATTGCAAGAAGTCAGTTAGCACCCTGTTTTTTTTATTAACAGGTACCTGGTTACTTCAAATTTAGTAACTTTTAACAGTCAGTGTGATATGCTACTGACTTGTATTTCTACTTTCAAAGATTCTGTGTTCCTTGTCAGCATGTCGGGGTGAAACATTTAGGATCACTTGTTTTGTTTCCTTATTTCTGTTTGGAATGTCAGCATTGCTGGAAAGCATTTGTCGTCATCCCTAAGTGCCCTTGAACTGATATGCCCTAGGCCATATCAGGGGGGCAGGTAAGAGAAAACCAGTGTCAACATTGTGTGGAGCTGGAGGAACACAGCAGGCTAGGCAGCATCAGAGGAACAAGAAAGTCAGTGCTTCGGGTCGGGACCCTTACTTAAGACTCATGAGAAGAGAAAGCCATGTTGCTGCAGGTCTGAAGTTACTTGTGAGTCAGGCCTCATAAGAACAGCAGATTTCCTTCCCTAAAGGATATTAATGAAGCAGGTGGATTTTTATTTTACAAAAAACGATGTTAGTTACATAGTCACCATTAGGCTAGCAGGTCCCAAATGGACTGCCCTCCTCCTCTTCTTGGCTGATATCACAGCAAGGTCTGCATGTATGTTGACATCACCCATTTTTATTTCATGACCACCTCTCTAGACTTTTACCAGAGGGCTACGTTTTAGGTGGAACTTCACTGCTTCTGTATTTTTACACAATTTATCCAATGTTTAATCTTAGCTGAGCCATAATTTCCTCTGATTTAAACATTAGGAAGATTAAAGCCATTTCCTCATAATTTCCTCCAGCTAACTAAAAGGAAGATTAAAGTCATTGGCTTTAAATAACGCCACCCAATTCTGCTCTCCTCTTGAGCCAATGACTGGAGCACGGCTGAGCTAGATGTAACCTTTATTGTCCTGTTTAACCCTGATCCAATTTTCTGGCTCCATATCTTCTCAATTCCCAAGATCAACAAATTCCTAATTCCTTAACATACATCATCTGCATACCTACCTCAGATCAGCTTCTGCTAAAGAGGTTATATCCCTTTCTAACCTCCCCTGACCAGCCTTCTCTGATGTTCTCTGGTTGGTCTCCAATCTTAACCATCCATGAACTTGAGCTCACCTGAAATTTTCATTCTTTTTTCTGATGAGGTAGCAAGGTAGAGATGATGTTTACCAACATTTTAAGACCATGCAGAATTGCCAGTCATAAGTTATATCTGTTCCTTTACTCTTGTTCACGCGCCAGCAAATGATCAACATGTTCCTCCAGACCCATAACAATGTGGTTGACTCTTAACTACCCTCTAAAATGGCCTTTGCTAGCTCAGTTGTTAGTCACTTTGGGCAGGAAAAGATGCCAGCCTTGCTAGTGATGCTCGCATTCCATGAAATAATACAGGCAAATAGCTAAGTGGCTCCACAAGTATTTTCAATGACTTTAAGAAATAGCACCGTCCTTCATAATACATGTTGGCTGCTCCAAGCTGTACTCCTGGATGTCAATTTATAGCACACTCAGAATTTTCTAATGTGTTTCCCTCATTGTGTGTGTTAGGTTTACCAGTCTGTGGTTGAATACTAGAAGTATACTTCTCATCCTGCAGTCATTGGTGGTTATTGTTTTCCTGAAAACTAACAGCTGAAGCCTTGTCACTCTTTAGCCCTCCCAGTTTCTGCATTTCTCATCCTTGATATTTTCAGCTGCGAATTACACCGTTCCCGTCACTAAGACAGGAATTTATGAAGAATGCATTCAATATATTTGCTATATGCTAAGTGTTTAAAAGTCGGACCTACCAAATCCTTTAATAATTTACTTTGTATCCAAACTCCTCATCCACCTGCTCGTTTCATGCTTTTGGTCAATTAATAATTCACTTCTAAGCTAATAATTTGCTGCCTTTACTGCTGTATTTACATTGTTTCAGTTTCATCGCCTTCAGTACTAACTGAAAACAAACTGTAGTAGCGATATCTTTTCCTTATTAATAATGCAATTCTTCCACCTCCCTTTGTATCCATCTGAAAACACTTTATCCTCTCTCAGTTCCAGCTTTTGATCATCTTCTGCTGTCAACTGTGTCTCTGAAATACAAACTGTATTAATGTTCTTATGTATCTAAGTCCACACTCGGTTCTCCCATGTTCTCTGCATTTATATGAAAGCATTTATTGAATGATTTTTGTTTCATCTTCTTGTGTTTGATGTCTTTATCTTTTGCACTGGTTTGTTTGCCACCTTTTCCTTATCTCGCCAGTTTGCACCCTGCCCACAGCCCTCCCCCCGCCCCCGACTTCTTTATTGGAAAAATTAATGCTGAGTTTCATTTGGGAGGCCTATGGTAGGATGGATGGTCTGTTGGAGAAGGACTTTAATCTTGGAAGCAGCAAATGGGCGTTGAGTGATTTCCAGACATTGCAGTCCCACCTGCTGGCTGGTGCCTGTCCGCACTGCTTTTTCATGGTGGGGCTGGCTGTGTGTTAGGGTCACTGCCTACTCAAGCAGACCCAAGATTGGAGCAGAGGCTGAGGTGACCAGATTGAAGAACCCACCGGCAGATCAGTCCAGTTCTAGAAAGAAGTGCATGGCCCCTACTCACTTCAGCCCTTAAATACCCATGCTGTATTTGACATTACATGATCACTAATACCCTCAACCACAATTCTTCAACGACCTCAAACACCCAGCCCCCACCTAGCCCCCTTTTAGGTCCCTTCTGCCCCTCCAACTCCCACACATCCCTTGGCCTGGATTACCCCTTGACTCCCTCATACCCGTTCATCCTTTAGCTAGTAATATGCGTAATATGTGATCAATGTAATATTGTGGGGAGCCCAAGTCTGTCAGAAAGAAGAAAGATGACTTTAAAACCCACTTAAAGTATCAATTCTCTTAACAGCAAATGAAACTGAATGAATGAAATCAAGCTCATAGCCCATTTCATAAATACACCAACAATCCTGACTGAGCTGGATGCATTGTGGGGTTTGAAATGTTGCCAGGTAAAGGAGTGAGATTCCATTGAATAATTATGATCAGAACTTCCAAAATATCTGTGCTTTTTAAGATATTGAGAAACTCAGCCATTACTAAAGCTTTAAACAAGCTAAATAGATGGCCGAGTTGGAATTCAAGGAACACATGATTAAAAAGGGGATAATGTACACAGTCAAATAATAATTACACTATTGTGCAAACGAGAATACTACTTTATCCTGTGGGCTATACTATGTCTGCAGATTTTTCCACTTCCCCAGTGTTGGCCTATTTAATGGCCACTATTCTTTTTGAAGCAAAGCTCTTATATCAGTCCCTAGTTTAAACACGCGAGGTAGTAAGAACTGCCAACACAGGAGTCAGAGACAACAGTGTGGAGCTGGAGGAGCACAGCAGGCCGGGCAGCATCAGAGGAGCAGGAAAGTTGACAGTTTGGGCCACAACATCAGCTTTCGGGCTCCTCTGATCCTGCCCGGCCTGCTGTGTTCCTCCAGGTCCACACTGACTTATCATAATGACATGTGAATGGGGCTAACAACTTGGGGTAACCAGATGACAGCTGGTAGCCTGCCCCTTTAGCTCCTACCAATCAAAAATAGCCAGGCACAGGAATGAAGCTGGGAATTCCAGTATTCAATTCCATCTACCATATTTAAAGTCAACCCAACAGAAGTTGGCCCCACATCAGGACAGAAGAATCTTGCCCATAGTCTGACCAGGAGGAAGTGTGTTTGCACTTGATTGTTACAATGCAAAGGTGAGTGACTGTCACTCTGAGACATGGGTCATATGCGTGCTTGCCAGATCTTCATTGAGAATGGATGATTGACACTGTCAGTCTCATTGTAGGAATCTGGGTAAATGGCATGGTTGATTTCACTAATAGAGAGAAAGAGGGTCTATTGGTGATGCCGATATGACAGTGGCGATTACTGGATCTGATTTTTGTTTCAAGGGGTGAGTTCACTAATATTGTTGGTCTGACTGCACAAGCAAACAGAGTTGGGTTCTTAGCGTCACTTGAGGGGTAAAGTGTTATTGAGAGATGTGGTCCATCTTGAATGCATTAATTTGAAGGTCACGGTGCGCACAGAGCCATTGTGGTGCCGTTCATGACTAACTCCACTTCTGTCTCCCCAGTCGCAGTATGTCTTCTTGAACCAGTGTGCCATGGAGTACATCAAAGCAAGCAAACAGAAATCTGATGATATAATCTACCAAAACACACCCGCCCTCATCTACGAGAATGCCTCTGCTATTCGTGCAGCTCACGCAGCCAATGGCCATGCACTTTAATGGGAACAGTCTCGGAGCTGCCTTTTTAAATTCAACTGCACGTTTCATTAATTTTATTTTGTAAATTAGAATGTTTATTTTTTAAGAGGAATATGTGTTCATACGGTAAGACATGTTTAAAATGTATGCCTTTTTAATGCTGATTTGCTATCTTTTTCAAATAATACCTGGGGAAAACCCAGGAAATTGTAGGCAATCTTTGCCAAGCTTTCCACAACTTGAAGGAACACTTTAAGAGTTTCAAGCGTAATTCATTGCATTTTTAACAGCACTTTTCATGAATGTTGTACAGATGTGGGTCTTCTCTGTAATTTCACTTTTTCATCTGCAAGCTAAACTCTTCTAGATAGCACTGGTTAGTGTATGAAATAGAGGCTGCCTTTCATGGGAGCGTGTCAGAAATATTCAACTTTCCTGCCTTTCTGGCGATTCTGTGAACCTAATCATTCATCCAAGCCATTGAAGCACAATGTCTCCAGGCTTCCACCGCAGAAATGCAAAAACCTTAAAAATATCACTGGAATCTGGCACAAACTGTGTATGTTGTTTCCTAATGTGGACCTTCCATAAGTGCTTTCATGAAATCTGATAACATTGCAGCCACTTTTCACAAGTGTTGCTTTGTCCAAATCAACCCAATCAAAAAGGAACCCGTTCTCTCGTGTATCAGAATATCAAGTGAAGTGGGAAACTTTGTTCTGCACTTAATAGTTATCAATGTTGACTGAATCACCCCAGCATGCCCTATGTGATCAAATTATTTAATTCTTCTGTTTCCCGTTTCTGTGGTGAATAAATGGTCATCATGCAGTGTAGCACCAGAATCAATATGCACTCAGCATACAAGTTGTTCACCTGCTTAAGCAGAGTTGCTCCTCATACTTTTTGAATAAACTGTCTGAGTAGACCAGGCTTTACACAGCTATACTGTGTCTTGCACCATAACTAAAGAACAAAAGAGTTACAGGAGACATTTTACACGGCAGAGAATCCGTGTGTGTGCTACTGAATGACCTGCTGAATGTAAAGTTGCTTCTGGATTTAGATATCCATGAAGCATTGCATGAAAACAAAATTTTGTTTTGCAAACTTAATATTTTAATTGCTTTCAACACTGAAACAGATTTGTCTTGGAGTAGCAGTTTTAGTGAGTCTTGAGAGGTGGTTAGGTCTGAGTTAATTTTCAAGTAGGTCGTGAGAAATCTTTAAGTCAGGGTGAAGTATCTCTGTTCTGAGCATTAGTGGGAACCTGTCACTGTCAGCCAATACCTTTTAAACTTATTAACTAACACATTAAAGGAGTTTAATATTTAAACTTTGATTCTTGAACTTGCAGTAAAGAAGTGATACCTTTCAGTATCAATTTATTTTACAGCCTTGCGCTCAGCCTTCATAACCTAATTTCAGAGCTGATGGCTTGATTTGTTCTAAGTTTCAGGAGTTATGCATTTGTAAGATTTTAGTCGTGTGTAACAGATGTGAATAAGTGGTCAGCAAACCATAGCCAACTACAATCCCTGGTAATTCCTGGATTATCCAAAAACATCATGACAGCTGGAATATTTATTTTGTTTACTCAGTTTATAATGATGAACTTTGAATGGAATGCATGCTTTATTCAGGGCTTTATAAGGCCACCATGCCACTGGAAAATTGCTGTTTGGGAATAGGACTAACCTTTAATTGTAGTCATTAGGTCTTTCCAAGCTGTTAGGTGGCAAATAGATTGGCAGCTACTGACTAATCTCTCTTGGGTAATGGTGCTGACATGGGGTTAAATGGCAATGGTGAACTTTTTGACTTCTTTTGGGAAGGGGGAATAATTGACAAACCCAAAACTTGGCTTGAAATTTTAAATACAAGTGGATTGTGCAACAAAACTGTGTTAAGTTGGAATCTTTCTTTAAAAAGAAAGCTGAAACAGTCAATTTTGAGTTGGTGTTTGGAGAGATTGTTGCTGAGCTATTTGTATGTTAGGTTATGAAGCTTAAGGGAGGGGAAACTCTGTTTGATGATACTAGCAGCTAGTGCCTGCCCTGATGCACTTTTTGTTCAAACCATTGGAAAGGTACTGATTTTTAAGAATTCTTCATGGGTATTCTAAAGAAGGGATGAGTTATAAATGTTCTTAGAGTTGTTTATATATTACGGACTTCCTTGATTGCTGGCGTATGATGCAAGGGGCAGGAGGAGATGGTGAAATCGGACTAGATCTGATTGTGTGCCAGAGTCATTTACCACTCTGACTAATCTTCACTGACTGACTGGCTTTCACTCCATGTGCAAATCTAATCCAAAGCCAAATGAAGAGTGCTGAAAAGTAGTTGCAAGCAATTCTTAAACTGCAGTTACCCACATAAAACATGATACTGTATTAACACACCTTCCTGTGGCATACCATGACATTGAGTACTGTGATTACTTGACCTTTTTTTTTAAAGTTATGCACTTTAGATGGTGTGTGTGTGTGTTTGTTTGCAGTCAACCAATCCAAGTCAGCCACTTTATTTACAATTTTGGAACATGTATCCATGAGTTTTGTTGCAGAGCTGTGTCTCAATCACTTATGTATCATTCATAATTGTTTGTTTTCTTCACCATACTCTCCTCTCACCCCCACCCCCACAAAAACCTGTAGAACTATTTTGGAAAGTGAAAACAAATGCAAGGGAATTACTGTGTAAGATTCACGCTATGTGTCTTCTGAATCAATGAATAGAAATTGTAATATTTTATAATTTATTTTTCAGTGCATAAACATTGCAGTGGGTCCTGATGTCAGTTTACAGTGTCTGACACTGTGGTACTAGCAATATGAGCATCACTGTGCACAGTGTCTGAATTGGTTGTTGAATGTTGACCAGAGGGTATTGGTGAAGGACAATTGATGAATGCCTTAGACTGTAGACAATCTGTTCCTTTCTCAGGTTTGTCCTGCCCCCTGAAGGTGCTAACTCGAGGAGATCTACAAACACTAACAGCTTTTAGGTGCTTCACCTAAATAGCAATTCTTCAAGTGTGAGGTCTAGACCAATTGTATCAGCAAGCTGAAGGACCCCTGGAGAACATGGCATTCAAGCCAAATTCTGCCCTCATCTCACTTGCATGTGTGTACTTTGCATCACAAGTCACTGGAGCAAGAAACTTAGGATGGGTTTTATTCCCAACCAGCCTCCACTCTTCCCAATTCTGTAGCCTAGCTTCAGAAGCCCTCAGCTGCTTTCTGGCTGAGATCCAGTAACTCCTCATAGACTAAACCCTTCTGATTACATTTGGTTGTGTGCTGCACTGAGTGACACACATATAGAGGTCTCTGACATTTTTCACATAGCTTCACAACTCTGGAGCCTGGAGAATCCATTCAGCATTCATTACATAAACACGAGTGATAACTTGAATGTTACCCTCCATTATCATTTTCTTGCAATACTACTCCTGATCTGAGCCATTGGATGGGCAGATCTCTGATGGACACCGCAAAGATGGAGAAACGAAAGACTCACTGCCATGAAGGAGATTTCCTGGGAGAAGTGGGATGGGAGTGAAAATGAAATGATCTAAGCTTGAAAGCTCCGCTGCAGGGAAAACAAATGATTTCTGAGAGTTCTTTATTATTGTTTCAGTTTTCACAACAAAAGCAGAAAACCAGGCCAAATGTGAATTTGTCTGTGTTGAAGTTAAGTGCAGAATGATCTGTCCACAGTTTTCGGCATTTAAGTCATTCTTGTCCAGGTGAGGAGGGGTAAAAGCCGTAGTGGGTTTAGGTATAGAGTACGTTGTCTAAATTTCAAAATCAGAAGCTCTGTGGAGACATTGTGAAAATGAAAGATATGGTGAGGGAGGAAGAAGCCATTTGCACAGCACTTTCTATCAATCATTGTACTAGATCGTTTAACTTAAATTCAAAACTGTATATTTCTGTATATATTAGATAACAAGTAGCTAATGCACTGGATGCATCTTTGAGAGAAATCTATTTATCCCATCTGCTCACTGCTATTAAGAGAAAAAGGACTGATTTTTATCAGATATGAAATTATATCTCTTCTGTGGTTGTATTGGATTCTTTAAACATTGTAATTGTAGGAAGCTCTGCATGAATGTGATTTATCAATTAGAGCTCCTAAAGCACCACTGAAACTCCATTTTGAACTTTGTGTTACAATTTAATGATGTAAAAAAAAATTAATGATGTAAATTTCTAAATAATGTAAAAGGATAAATGTTGTAATTAAAGAATATGTTTTTAACTCTTTGGCCTAATCTTTGGAAGTAAGGGCAAGAATTGTATGACCAGTGGGAAATAGCGAAATTACTGGAAATGTTGTAACTGCTCACACACTTTAGTTTTGGGGCAACCTAAGGGAAATTTTATTCTGAATTTATCTTGTGTTGTACCTGGCCTGGGAGTGTATCAAAGAAACTTAATTCTCATCTAACCTGCAGCTGTTAGTTGAATTACTTGAAGTTTGAATTCTCCCCAGTTACCTTCAACACATTTCTCTTCATTTTTCATTATCTTAATGACAGGATGTTCAATTCTGCAACCCTCCTGCAGTCAGAAGTTTAATTTATGGTTCAGATATTGAGGTCCATCAGACCCTGTCCTCAGCTGAAGTCTGTACACGAACTTTTCAGGCAGGGTCACTGGATTGTGAACAGCCCTGGAGACTATACCTGCTCCATGCTCCTTTCCCAAACCAAGGAGTGCTGAGGTCACGGGTAGTGCCCACTGCCATTAGAGCTGTGACCTGCTCCAGGCACAGCTGGAGGGAACCAAGGAGTATGGTCTCTGACAAAAATCAATACAAATTGCACTCCGAGATAGTACAAACTGCAGTTGCTGGAGAATCTGAGATAACACGGTGTAGAGCTGGATGAACACAGCAGGCCAAGCAGCATCAGAGGAGCAGGAAGACTGACGTTTCGGATGAGACCCTTCTTCTCTAAAAGGCCCAAAATGTCAGCCTTCCTGCTCCTCTGATGCTGCTTGGCCTGCTGTGTTCATCCAGCTCTACTCCTTGTTATCACAAATTGCACAACCACTGCCCACACACCCACAATCCACAATCAGCTCATGCTGACCTACCAAATTGTAACCAATCCTGATAGCAGGGGCTGAAAACAGAAAGTACTGCAGATCACAGCGCGTCAGCCTGAATCCAGGCAGAAAGAGCAAGCTAACGTTTCAAGTCTAGACGACTCCCCAGAGCTCCAAAGTCGTCGTCGACTTAAAATATTGGCCTGGTTTCTCGGCAGATGCTGCCTGACCTGTTATAGTGTCCAGCATTTTATTTTTGTTTGTTTTCAGTCCAGATTTCAACATCTTCAGTAATTTGCTCCTAATTGCAGAGGCTTCTACAAATGTCAGGCAGCTTGTTGTGAACAACTCTGTTTAGCGCGTTAGCAGCCAGATTCTGGTAGGATGGCAATGATTGGGCAAAAGGAATGAATTGTAACAGATGGGAAAAAATAAAGGAATAATGGCAATGGAGAGAGAGGGAAGGAGCCGTGACCAGAACTTTAGGCTGGGCCAAGGCCAATGCAGCTTTGATGAAGAAATGTTCAGAGAATCCAAGCACGAGTGGGTGGAGATGTGTGGAAGGAAGGTAAAGTGCTTGATTACTATGCAAAGTGGAAGGTAAGTGCCACATTTAAACTGGTGAAGGGGGAGTAGGTTACGATGTTAAATTGAGAGAGAAATGGATAAAGACTGCTAGTTAGAGTTGGGAATGTTGGAGCAAAAGGGAATGTCATTGGTCAGAGATTCTATCAGAAATGATCTGATAAGAATAGGCAAGTTGATGAGTAACAGTATCGTTTAGAATCAGATAAAACAAATCTGAGAAACTTCAATATATCAAGAATTCAAATATCCTATAAATTTCAGCACTTGAGGATACATAACCTCCTGGTCCTTTAGCCTTTGCTGTTGAACGTAAGAAGTTTAAACTGCATCTTCATTATCTTCCAATTGTCTTAGACACTGCTTTAAATGTTTTTACCTGTGTGTGTGTATGTTTTACAAATTGTTTTCTTGGTGTGCGGGTAATGAAATTCCACTGTGTTCGCTCAAAAAGATCTTGTCATTGGTGCTTTAATTCTGATCCAGTGACCGCATTTTAACATATGAGATAGCAATGGGATGAAACTATTTTCAAAATTAACCGAGGGGATCAAAAGCAGGGAGCCAATAACTCCCACCTCAGCTGGGTGTAATATTACGCACACCTTGCAGAGACAATTACCTGTAACACGTCCCTTGATGCCAAAGTCCACACCAGCATTTCCAAGGCTGCAGCGTCAAAATTGAGGAGTCGAAGTGTAGACCAACAGCAAGCTAACTGAAGCTACAAAGTACTGTGTACAGCAGGTTTGTGATATCAGCCCCTTCCTCAATGGTAACAAAAGGAAGGGAACTTGTGAAAGCCAAGTACAGATAACCAGCTTCCACCTCTTCTGCTCCAGATTAGGGTTAGCAATAGCATTACGGATAGTGTCAGGGTTAGGTTTAGCCTCATACTTGGTGTTCGGGTTGGGGTTAGCGCTCAGGTTAGGATTAAAGTTAGACAACACGGTGGGTCAGTGGTTAGCGCTGCTGCCTCACAGCACCAGGGACCTGAGTTTGATTCCAGCCTCAGGCAACTGTCTGTGTGGAGTTTGGACATTCTCCCTGTGTCTGTGTGGGTACCCTCTGGGTGCTCTGGTTCCCTCCCTCAGTCCAAAGATGTGCAGGTTAGGTGGATTGGCCATACTAAATTGCCTGTAGTATTGAGGAATGTGTAGGTTGGGTGGGTTAGACGTGGGAAATTTAGGGGTGGGGAATGGGTCTGGGTGGGATGCTTTGAGGTTTGGTGTGGATTTGTTGGGCTGAATAGCTCGTTTCCACGCCATATGATTCTCAGAAAATTGGGCATTTCCTGGTAGGGCAGGGCAGGGATCATACTCGTGTTTGTCCTCTTGCATCAGCAGCAACTCATTTGGTTGAATCATGATGGGCTAAGTGGATAATGGGCTGCATTTTCAAAGGCATGTCCTATGTTGAGCTCATGACCTGAACTGAGACCAAGAGTTCACCCCCATCTGTGCTCCAAAGATGTCCAAGAGCAAGACTTCACGTTGACCATGATGGGAACCGATGTATGTAAAGTCCTTGTGTGTCTCCAGCAATTCTGGTCAGCAGCAATCAGAGGGGGCACAGAATAAATAGAAGGAAAAAGAAATGACCATGTGGTAGCCAAGGAGAGCCCAGTGGAAGTAACGTAAAAATCTGCTGATTATTTCTGTGCTGGATAAGGAAAGGACTGGGACACGTGCTGGCATCTGCAGTTACAGTGGCCCTGATTTGCTGATGGCCAGGTAGTCACTTCAGAAGTGCAGATGAGAAATACATTTCAGAACCCTGTAGAATCCCTCCCAGGAAATGGCCTGGGAAATTAAAGATTCCCTCGCTCCCTGACGCCAGAGTTTCAACTAAATGAGAGAATTCAGAGGGTTCCACTGCAATTAATAGTTATTGGAAGAGGACATGATAGAGGATTTAAATCCAGTCCAAATCACAGGTAACTATTCAACTGACATATTGCCACACACGCCCCTTAAGTGACTGTGTATAATTCTCCCTGTGTCTGTGTGGCTTTCCTCTGGATGCTCCAGTTTCCTCCCACAGTCCAAAGATGTGTAGGCCAGGTGGGTTAGCCATGGGAAATGCAGGATTACAGGATAGGGGGAGGTCGATCTAGGTAGGATGCTCTTCAGAGGATCGTGGTTACTCAATGGGCTGAATGGCCTGCTCCCACACTTCAGGGATTCTATGACTCCTAATTACACACCCCACACCCCCAGCACCCTACCCATCAAGCACCATAGCCTCTCACTTACCTTACATATTTGTACTTCCTCAGGGTCTATCTATGCTGCTGGACAATTAATTTACATAGTATAACTATCGCTGTGGGAGGCATGGTGTGACTTACTTCCAACCATCTTGCTGTATGAGAGATCTGTTAGATTGAAGATGCATACCTCCTTTCTGCAAGACCCATGCTCAGAATGTCTCGCCAAAAATGCAAAAGGTTCTTTCTCAAAGATGGGAGTGGAGTAACAATCTGACCTATGATCTCTGCCGTTGGAAACTCTAACCCAATGTTAAATAAAGAAGTAACATTATACCCTGGGCACAGTCTATCAGCCCCTGAGACCAGACTGATGGCTACTGCTTGGAATTTTCAGAGCATTGGATCAGGAGGAGGCTGTTTTAATCCTTAAGCTTGGCTCACCATTTAATGAGATCATTCCTCATACCTTTAAGCTTAATCCTTAATACCTTTGGCAACCAAAGTCTGTCAACCAGATTTAAAATGAACAATCTATCTAGTACTAAATGCTAGATGGTTCCTTGATGAAGGATTATAGCTGGGGCCTCTGCATTGTTCTCATATGATCCATTTTAAGCCTGGTCTTAGGTTATTTTTGCAATTTTCTCATTACTGATAATTTGCTTATGTTAATGTTGGTGAGTCCTTGTCCCATGTTCAGTTTTAGATACTTTGGCATGCCTTGCATGCTGACCTTGTCATCTCCTTTGCATCAATGCAGTAATGATTTAACATGATAAGAACAAGTGTTGGGGAAACTCAGAAGGTCTAGTGGCATCAGTGGTGAGAGAAACAAAGTGAGCAAAGTTCTGGTAAGGAGAGTCATTCGATGTGAAAATGTAGCCATGTTTCTCTCTCCAAAGCTGCCCACTGAGATTATCCAGACTTTCTGGATTTCAGACCTTCAGCAGCTGCAGTGTTTTCCCTTTTCTCACTATGATTTAACAGGTCCACCATTTCCTTTATTTCACTCCCCCTCTTCTTTATTTTCACTGAAAACATCATTATCAGTTTTCAAGAGACCCGCATTGCACCTGGTTACCTTATTTCTCCTAAAACAATTGTTTGTAACATTCTTCTGAGCAATTTCTTTTCTCCCCGAGGTAGACTGAAAAAGGGCAAGTGTGCTCAATTAATCAGGTGGGGGGTCCAACAACCTGAATCTTGCCTCTGAGTTAAACCATTTTGATTAATTTTCACTCCTGAAGCACTGCATTTACTTTCTTGTCATTAGCTGGCATGAAGCCAGTTTGCATCTCGTTGATTGCATGGCTCGCCTTATGTATCTCCCCTTCCCAATTAGCTTCTCCTTCATCAAAAAAAAACAAGACATCTGAAACCTGCCCATCAGATCTAAACAGGTATTTCAGTTTCAAGTCCAGATGAGTTTGTGGCTTCGTTGGGCCACCTTCCTGCATTTTAGGTGGAACCACTCAGACTGCCTCAGGGGTCCCCACAGTAACTGAGCACAATGTCTCCCTGGACCTTCCATTCATATGATGGGGCAGCACCAACCCAAGCTGCAGTCCTTCTCTTATGAATGCTTTCCTTGCTGGTAGCCTAAGGCAGCAAGCCCTGGCTCAGAGGTCGATCTTCAGCACAGAGAGAGAGAGGGAGAGAGACGGTAAGAGGGATAAGTTTAACGTTTGGGAAAGGCAAGCTGTATGACATGGTGCTACATCGACATCAAAACCTGCAGCATGTGCCAGCAGCTTATGCGACAGGCACACTGCTCATGTTTGAAGAGGGTGATGATGCGTGAAAGTCAAACGGGAGGAGTGTTTCGTGGCCAAGAGGATGGTCTACAGTCGGTCAGGAGTACCACTGCAGTCAGCCCAGGGTCAAGATCCTTTACAGTCTGGCTATCACAACAGTAAAGTGCTTGACTTTTTAAAAAATTAGTAAATGCATTTGGACTTGCCAGGCCAGCATTTATTGCCCAAACCCTAAATACCTAGAGGGTGGTCAAAAGTCAACCACATTGCTGTGGGTCTGGAGTCACATGTAGGCCAGACCACACAAGGATGGCAGTTTCCTTCCCCAGAGGACATTAGAAAACCAAATGGGATTTTTCCAACAATCGACAATGAGATTGGTGGTCATCATTAGATTTCCAATTCCAGATATTTTATTTAATTGAATTCCAGTTCAACCACCGGCCATAGCAGGATTCAAATCAGAATTCCCAAGGCATTCCCTGGGTCTCTGGATTAACAGCTCAGCGATAATACCACTAGGCTGTCACCTCCCCAAAACCTGTCCAGGGATTCATGCTATTGCAGTCTTAATTGGCCATGGTCAGTCTTGGCAATCCAGTAACATCAACCTTGCTGGTCTCTTAGCCAGAATTCTATTGCAAAATTACTTCAGTGGAGATGAGCTGCAGTTGATTGGGGTTGTCAGGCTAGGGAATGAGTCACAGGAGAGTGGGTCCAATGTAATCTTGGGGCATTACAGGGGTCAGCTCATGGTAACATCAAGGCAGTAGTTAATCAGAAGCCATGCAGTCTCAAAGGGACAAATAAGGCAAGTCATGGTCACTCTGGCCTTAATGTGAAGGTAATGCATGGCCAACGTGAGCATCAGAACCTGGAGGATCATGGGCTGCAGTGTCAGATAGGCATATTTATGGTCACATATGGGGGCATAGCCAAAGCAATAGTGAAGCGTCACCAGGGGCACAGTGATTGTAACACAGAAAGGGTGTGAGAATGAGTGGCCAGGCAAAGTGTGAAAGGGGTAGGAAACAGGACAATGGTCCTGAGAACCCAGTAGTCCAGAGAGAACAAGCTTCTAGAGTGACAGAGCAGGGTGGAGACTTCCTATTTGCAATTTCTACTTTCATTTCAGTAGTTGGCAGTCTGCCCTCTGTTTGGTGAATTCCGCATTCGAAATGGATTTACTTGGCTTTCTTTCTTGGTCATTACTATAATATAATATTCAGTTCCTCTTTCAGATGCAGATCTGTTATTCTCAGCTCTATGAAAGCTAAAATGCCCTGTGCAAATCTTTCCCTCGATCAGCGTTAGTGATCAAACGGCACTTTCTGATCATGAGCATCTTAATGACATTGTCCTCCTGGATGTTTCTGTGGTCATGGTATCAAATTAGCCAGGTAAGGGAGTGCGCTCCCTCCTGAGGACCACCAAGTTGTCACTTAGTTTGACATTGATCCTTCTGAATGATTTTCACATCAATTTACTTCAATGCTTCGGAATGGCATGAGCCTACCCCGATCCTTTGCTATACCTGAGCGCTCTCTTTGGAAATATTCCGAATATAATGGGCATAATTGTGCATCTGTTTTCTACAGACCAATATGCAACGAGGGGAACTGAACATCTGATTTTCTCTCTAATGTTACAGCATTCCTTTGAGAAGCTCAGATATATGACATCATACTTGCTTCATGAGGTGAGTGGGAAGCGTAAACAGTTTGCTCGTCACTGACCCTGGCTCTTCCCTTCCAAATTTCCCTAATCCTCAGTGACTCTGAGGATTTGAGGTGGTGCCTTGAGCTGCATTCCCCAACCTCTGTCTCCTTTCCTGCCAGCTCTGGCTGTCTGAAGTTACCCACTCTTGTGACTGCAACGCAGCAGATCTCTTTCTCCTGGTAGAAACTGTTCACAGGTTTAATGTTGAGCACCTAACCTGCTCCTATTGGGACAATAAAAGCACAGCAGACACACTACAACAGTGAAAGTAAACAAGTATTTTACAAAAGTGCAGATTTTATACAAAAAATGAGCACTCAGGCCACTGATGTACCCTTCGAATACTTTAATTGTTCCTCTCCCTTCCACTATGTCTGGTTAATACGTCTGTGGTTCATGAGAACCATAAGCAAAACATGACATGGACGGATGGTTACCTTGAACAGGGAATAGTTTATCTCAGCTCCAGCGTTCGCTATCTCCCACCTTGAGATCAGCCGAGATAGTAAGAACTGCAGATGCTGGAGTCAGAGGTGATACAGTGTGGAGCCTGAGGAACACAGCAGACCAGGCAGCATCAGAGGGGCAGGAAAGTTGACATTTAGGGTCGCGATCCTTCTTCAGAAAAGGTCTTCAGATCAGCTGACCTGCTCTCTTAAAGGGGCAGCACACACCCAACTTCACACAGAACACCAAATAAGGCCTGACTTCCATAGTTAGGGTGGAGGGAGCTTGCTGCTGCGTGGTACCCCCGGGAACAATGAAAGTACAGGCAATTGTTCCCAGCTGACTTTCAGCCGAGAGGGGCATGAACCTGCTGAGAATGTGCTGCCTAGTTGTAGTCCCACCCTCCTCAGTATGAGGCGCTGGGGTAACAGGCAGGGGCAGATGTGGAGGGATAGGGGACCTCTACAGTGTCCTGAGGAGAAAGTGCTAGGATGCCTGTATCTCCTTCCTTCTTGTTGTGGGGGCTTGATGTCAGAAGCTCCCATGTGTTTTTGTGGGAATGTGGCAGTGATGCGCTTGCCAGAGTGTGACCCTGAAGTCTAATTGAGCTCGGATACTGACCGAGGTGACAGGCTCTCTGCTAATGAAATCCTGGCTGTTTCATCCTCCACTTGTGCCTGCACAGAGGAGCTCAGGCTATGGCCCCTTCCTTGTTAACAATCCCTGGCAGCAGAGCAGATAAAATCAGGATTGACGAGGAACCAGAAATAGGGGAGTGCAGATGCCACAGAAAGGCCATGGGGCTGGGAGATTACAAGCATGGGGGGAGGTGCAGGGTTATAAAGGGATTTGAAAGTAAGCAACAGAATTTTTTTATCAGGATATTGTTTGACTGCAGGCCAATATAACTCAATGAGCACAGGAGGTGATTGGCAAACTGGAAGAGTCACAGGTTAACACATGGGGAGATGCCCACAGGTTTACTGAGGCTAGAACATGGAAGACCAGTTGGGAGTGCAACAAGATATTCCAGCTTCAAGGTAGAAAGGGGAAGGATGTGGCTTTCAGCGGCCAGTGGTCTGAGCCAGATTAAAATTGGCCATTTTTGTGGAGGGAATGGGTAGTCGCGGAGGTGAGTAGCTCATCTCAAGGTCAACTGATCTTGCAAACAGACTAACAGATTAAGCTAGGGAGGGCAATGAAGTTAGAAGCTCGGACACAGTTTGTAAGTGAAACTCATAACAACGGTATTAGTCTTCTCAATATTTATTAGAAGGAGGTCACATCGAATTACAAAAATCTTTTTGAACACCTCACATGGATAGCGAGTTTTGGGAAGATTTGTAGCTCAGGTTGAGGTTCTGGGTGTGAGTTTGCTCGCTGAGCTGGAATGTTAGTTTTCAGACGTAACACCATAACACCAGCGCTTCAACGGAGGCTCACTGATGATGTTACCTAGAATGGTGACGGAACGTCTGAAAACTAACCTTGCAACTCAGTGAGCAAACTCACATCCAGAACCTCACATGGAACATTTGCCATTTTTATGATTAATGTATTAGCTCTTATCATCTTTAACATTTTTGCAATTCTTCCTTTCAGTTTTTGTCAAATTCATAGAGTTAACAATATGATTAAATGTTCACACTATTAGCCTGTTAACTAAGTCTAGCTCATTGCTCATTAATATTAGAGACATTGAGGTCTACTGCCCTGAAAAAGGCCCTTCCGCCAATTGAGTCCACAGTGGTCAGAAACAGCCACCTAACTAATTTAACCCTAGTTTCCATCACTTGGCCTATAACCTTTATATGCTTTGGCATCGCAAGTACCTGTATAGCCTGTACTGCTCAAAGAAATCATCTTGTTAAATCTTTATATCTTATCTTTGCAGGACATTTCACAAGAATGCAAATTCAGGGGTAGAAGCAACACTGATACTGCATGAGAGGCAGGTAAGTGGACCCCAACTAGTGGAGGTGATAGTGCGATCCAAACACCTGATTGAAAGCTGACAGCCATTTTTGTTCAATTTTAAAGCAGACAGGTTATAGCACACTGGTCAGGACATTGCCTTGAGAAATTAACCAAGTGTCACCTTTTTGTTGAGTTGAAATGGGTGCGGGGAGACGTGTAAATTTCATTGTGTGGCGTTCTCATCACCAACCATCCCCCACCTGCCCTGACCTGGAAGGACATGCTCCCGTGTCAGGGGCAAAATCCGCCTCTCTGGCCATGTGAAATGCCACAGGACAGCTCCAACCAGAAATTGCCCCATCATCTGAAATATTTCCCCCCTACCAATCCTCCAGTTGATTTAATTTACAGGGCCAATCATCTTGCAACCACGTCTTGGTACCAACAATCAATGTCATACCCTGCCTCATGAATTTATGCAAGCAATTCAGCCAGTTTGTTCCTTATACCCCATGTGTTTGTGTAAAGAGGATTGATTTGGACTACATGCCCAAACAAGTCCCCCTCCTCTCATGTTTTGCTTGAGCAGTCTTGTTCTCATCTATCTTTTCCTCTGCCCAATATGCAGGAAGGAATGTTGTACATGGTATCAGAGATAATGGGAACTGCAGATGCTGGAGATTCCAAGATGATAAAATGTGAGGCTGGATGAACACAGCAGGCCAAGCAGCATCTCAGGAGGGTCTAGGCCCGAAACGTCAGCTTTTGTGCTCCTGAGATGCTGCTTGGCCTGCTGTGTTCATCCAGCCTCACATTTTATCATGTTGTACATGGTGATGACTTGTCCACAAAGCTACCTGTTTTCACATGACACGATTACTCAAACTTGGTTTTCTTTTATGTACTGGCTTTTTTTCTAAATAGTTGTTGCAAAGATTCTGACTAGCTCAGCGTAGACTGAAAATAAAATGTGAGATCATTCATTTTGTTGGTTCTGATATCAGATGTGCTCTGATGAAGGGTTTCAGTCCAAAGCATTGACTTACCAGCCCCTCAGATGCTGTCTGACCTGCTGTGTTGTTCCAGCCTCTCATCTATAGACTAATAACTATGACGCTCCCTGTATCATTCATCACTTTTTTTAACTATTTCTAATCTCCTGGCCCTGACTGCTACCTTTTCATTGCAGATGCCTAATATCTCTACAGCTCCATCCCCTAACAAGATGATCTGAGAACGTTCTGCTTATTCATTGAACAAAGGCTTGGTTAACAGAACACACTGAGCAGTTTCCTATCCTTAACAAGATTTACTGTTTACAACATATAAATAAGTTTTAGTCACAGGCAAAACTAAATGGCGAACTATCAACATACAGTATAGCTGTATTAGTTGCAGCTGGAACCCGGTCTTTAAAATCCATACACACACGCAAACAGATAGACATTGACAAACAAAGTTATGGGTGAAGGAGATAAACACTGGGGATATACAGTTCAATAGCATCAGTCTAAAAGGTTGATAAGATGTTTCTTTTGCTTCCTATGACTTTATGTACTCCACCTCTTTTTCCAAATTCATGCATTGCTTTGCAACAGAGAGTTGGTAAACTATGTTAGTTACTGATTAAAGGCAACAATTTACATCAATATGTAAGAGAAAATAACTGGCTGTCTTCGGGTTTTGGTTCATTTTACAACCAAGACAGATAGGCATAGAAGCTGTTTCTTTGGCAGTCCAGAGGCTTTTTCCCTGTTTTGTAAATGCCCAGGCTGTTCCCCTGCCCAGGGGCCAATCAAAAATTGTCGTCAGGCTGATGAATTCTGGCATCCACAACTGACCACAAACCAATCAGTAATCTGTCGCTGGCAAATCCCATTCTGTACACACACCCCAGTGCATTAGAAACTTATCTCTCCTTGCCAGTGCTTGGAGACAACACTGTATTAAACACAACTCACAATGAAGTCTCTTAATTTGTTATCAAATGTGCAGTAACTCCTTCCACAGTCCTTAGTTTTAAAACAGTTCTTGCTTTTCAAGGACCACAACTTCCGTCCCTCAGTGGTTGAGAACACCCTCAACCGTGTCGCCTGTATTTCCCGCAACTCGTCCCTCATACCCCTCCCTGCAATAGCAACCAACACAGAATCCCCCTCGTCCTCATGTACCACCCCACCAACCTCCGGATCCAATGCATCATCCTCCAACACTTCTGCCATCTGCAATCCGACCCCACCACTAAAGACACTTTTCCCTCCCCACCGTTATTTGCATTCCAGAGGGACCACTCTCTCCGCGAATCCCTTGTCCGCTCCACACTCCCCTCCAACCCCACCTCACCCAGAACTTTTCCCTGCAACCACAGGAAGTGTTACGCCTGCCCCATACACCTCCCCCCTCACCCCCGTCCCAGGCCCCAAGAAGACTTTCTACATCAAACAGACGTTCACCTGTACATCTGCTAAAGTGGCATACTGCATCTGCTGTTCCCGTTGTGGCCTCCCCTACATCAGGGAATCCAAGCGGAGGTTTGGGGACCGCTTTGCAGAACACCTACGCTCGGGTTGCACTAAACAACTGCACCTCTGAGTTGTGAACCATTTCAACTCCCCCTCCCATTCCTCAGTTGACATGTCCATCCTGGGCCTCCTGCAGTGCCACAACGATGCCACCCAAAGGTTGCAGGAACAGCACCTCATATTCCGCTTGGGAACCCTGCAGCCCAATGGTATCAATGTGGATTTCACAAGCTTCAAAATCTCCCCTCCCCCTAACGCATCCCAAAACCATCCCAACTTGTCCCCGCCTCCCTAACCTGTCCTTCCTCCCTCCATACCCTTCTCCCACCTCAAGCCCCACTCCCATCTCCTACCTACTAACCTCATCCTGCTCCCTTGACCTATCCGTCCTTCCTGGACTGACCTGTCCCCTCCCTACCTCCCCACCCACACTCACCTTTACTGGCTCCATCCCCACCTTTTTGACCTGTCTGTCTCCTCTCCACCTATCTTCCCCTCTATCCATCTTCTTTTCACCTCCCCCTCTCTCCCTATTTATTTCAGAATTCCCTTCCCCTCCCCCATTTCTGAAGAAGGGCCTAGGCCCAAAATGTCAGCCTTCCTGCTCCTCTGATGCTGCTTGGCCTGCTGCGTTCATCCAGCTCTACACCTTGTTATCTCAGATTCTCTAGCATCTGCAGTTCCTATTATCTCCTTCTCTCATTTCAGTCCAAATCAAAAATGAAAAGATGTCGTCTTTACAATTCATGGCATCCAGGCCCACATTTCAGTCCCCTTTCTGATGGCACCCTTTCACGCTGACATAGAAGATGATGTGGAGGAGCCGGTGTTGGACTGGGTGGGTGGAAACAAAGTCAGAAGTCACATGACATAAGGTTATAGCAGCAGGTTTATTTGAAATGACAAGTCTTTGGAGCGCTGCCGCTTTGACTACATCACCTGACAAAGCTTGCAATTTCAAATAAACCTGTTGGACTATAACGTGGTGTCAAGTGGATTCTAGGATGAAAGATACAACACCTTCTCCTTTCTTCCTCTTTTCCCCAGCACCCAAGGCCCAAATGAAATAACGATTTATTTGTAGTTTTTTTTAACGTGGTATATTGTCATGATTATGAACAATATCATCCCCTCTATCCTGGGAAGCCAAAACGCTGACTGGGTGCGTACTTTGCAGATCATTTCCATTCAGTCAACCGAGTTTTTGGTTAACTGCCATTTTGATTCTTACTCCCGTTCTGACATTTGTGAAGGATTTCTGCCACAAGGCCCAGTGGATTTTCTTGCCATATCTTACCAAACTTGCCTAGTTAACCATGTGCCTGGACCCTAAGTTGCTGCTCACATCAGATTCTGGGTCTGCCTTTCCACGCACTATTTCCAGAAAGTCTCACCACTCAGCCAATGTCCCAGAATTCACCGGCATCCCTTCGACTTTCCCCACTTTAAAAGCCCATTGTGCACCCGGATAAGCCCTGTCTGTCCAGGGGTGCCCTGCATGGTTGCTGACCTTTTCCTGGCAGATGGCAGACAGGGGGAAATTGGCATCCCACATTGTGTGCAGAGACCTGGAGGCTCAGCTGATGGAGTAACGCAGAAACAGGACTATGTCTTCCTCGAGAAATATCAGCAGAGACCACAACACCAGCTCGTGCCAGCCTGGTCCAGGTTTCTCTGGTGACAAACTTGTTTAGTGAATGTGCTGAAAGAGAAACCTGAAAGTTGAGTCAGGCTGTCAGACAAGATGTTGTATCAAGCAATAATCGCATAAATTGGTAACTCACAACTGCCTAGTGAGAAACTTGGCTGCGCTGTTTGTGTAATCTGTAAAAGGTGGAGCAAGATGCTCCCGAATCCAAGATTTTTCATCTGACTCGGCCACAAATCCCATCAGAGCCCATATCGTTCAGACCCCAAAATATTCCATCCCTAGATTTCAATGTCCCGGTGATGGAAATATCTCAGTGTGTACCATGTCAAACTCTCTTACATTCTTATATGATCACCTTTCGTTTTTCTAAATACAACTATACCCAAGCCCCCCATCCCATTTAAACTTTCATTCAAAGATGACCCTTTCATCCCAGGAATCAATCTCATGAACCTTCTCTAAACTGCCACCAATGTCGGTTTATCTCTCCTTAAATAGCAAGACCAAAGTTGTAATCAATATTCTGGGTGCAGTCTCGACAATGCTCTCATTCCTGTGACAAGAAGTGCCTATTTTATACTTTATCCTGTTTGTTACAAGGGCCAATATTTGCCTTTGTTATTAGTTGCTGTACGAACGGCCAATTTTTTGTGATTGGAATGAAGATATGTCAACCACCACACCCCCTCCCCTGCATTGCAGTGTACTGTAGTCTCTCTCCATTTAAATGATGACTGGTCAGTGTGGATGAGTGGGACCAAAGGGTCTCTTGCATCCTGTCTAACTCCATAACTCTATCAGAACCAATGTACATCTCGAGGTATAATGTTCAATTATGTACAGGACATGATGTGAGTTAGAATATGGGTAGCTAAGTTTTGGATGTGCTAAAATTTGCAGGTAATGCAGAGTTGAAAGTAATTCAGATGAGAATTAGAGTAGCCAAGATTTGGGCAGCACGGTGGCTCAGTGGTTAGCACCGGTGCCTCACAGCGCTAGGGACCTGGGTTCGATCCCACCCTTGGGTGACTGTCTGTGTAGAGTTTGTACGTTCTTCCTGTGTCTGCGTGGGTTTCCTCCCATAGTCTAAGATGTGCTAAATTACCTCGTGTCCAGAGCTGTGCAGGTTAGGTCTGTTAGCCGTGGGAAAATGCAGTGTTACAGGGATAAGGCAGGGGGATGGGGATGGGTTTGGGTGGGATGCTCTTTGAAAGGTCACAGTGGACTTTTTGGGCCAAAGGGCCTCAACCAGGGAGAGGGGTTTGATGGCTGGGGAGAAGATCTTGTGTTAGAGGCCAAAGAGAATGATTTTGATCTTCCAATATTTAATTGAGGGAAGCTCAATTCATCTAATGCCAGATAAGCAGTGTCACAGTTTGTGAATAGTGAATGATTCAAAAGAAGTAGATGGTGATGTAGAATTTGGTGTTGAGATTGGATCTGAATAGTCACTTGAACAGGTTAGAAATGCGCTTAGCAATGAGTCTGTTGCTGTCTGCAGACTATACTTACACATGAAGAGTGTTCATGTGAGTGAGATATTAAGCATCATGACCACCTATGGAGTTAATTCCTGAAAGAGTTTCCTCTATTGAACAAGATAGAATGGGGCTGAACCACTCCTCTTTTTCCATCCTTTCCTAAGAATAAATGCATCCTCAATGACTGTACAAACCGTAGGAATATGGCATAAGAACAAGGATGGTTAAAAATAAAAGGTTACGGTTAAGATTGAATGATAGAGGAAGATGTGTATGCAGTTTGCTGCATCAGACACTACCCAGCCAAGTGCATTAAAAGCCAGCTGCAATGATTTAACTAAAGCTTGAGATGTTTGGAGCTAGAACAACAATCGGAATTGGCAGCTTCGTACGAGAGACTTGCCAAAGAAAAGTTGCTGCTGAAGATGGTCTTTCTGAAGTTCTGCTGGCTGAGGGTGTTCTGTTGCATATTGTGGAATCTGGGATCACAGGACTGTTCATGTCCGGTAGTCAAGAATGTGACATTATAGGACAGAACTTCATATATTACTCCCGCCCTGCTGCACCTTTAACAGAAGACCTGGGTAAATGTTCGTAACTCTTTTCTTTTGAGTAGTAAAGTTGGCAGCTGTGGCAATGAAGAGCAGAACTTGTGGAAATATGTAAAATATAGCACCAGTGCTTGCTGCCAGCATTAATTTATTATGTTGTTTTCCAAAACCTATACTCTACAGTTTGTAAATTTTGATTTGTTAATGATATGACATAGTTAAGTTATGATTGGTAAAATGCTAATGATAAATAGGAAATCTTTCGCACTTAATACTGATAGATGTGAGCAGTATAGTATCCATGATGATTATTGAGATGAACACTTGAAGGCAAGCAGACAATATACAGGCCAAGTGCTGAAAAACGTGACTACGGGAGATAGGACTAGAAAATCTGATCCTATAGTTTTATGTTTTTATGCTAATAATTTGTCAATGTGGTGTCTTCACTTCGAAACAGCAGGAGAGTTTGATGACAATCCACAAATTCTCCGTAAGACTAGCGCAAACACAATGGGCTGAAAGGCTACTGCCTGTTTCGTAGAACTCTATCAATCTATGAACATATAATATTGATATAGATCTGGTATGAGTTACGTGTGCAAAATGTGGTTTTGCTTATGTACACAGCTCTACTACCACTGTGTGAGGGTATACAGGATTCCAATGGGGTGGGGGTGTGGGATTGTGGTGTGTGTTAGGTAAGTAGAGAATTCGTGGCACATGGGAACACAGATATTATCTGGAAAACATGCTGAGTTATAGACTTGGAGACAGTAGGAACTGCTGATGCTGGAGAATCTGTGATAACAAAGTGTATAGCTGGAAGAACAAAGCAGGCCAGGCAGCATCAGAGGAGCAGGAAAGCTAGCGTTTCGGGTCTGGACCCTTCTTCAGAAATGGGGAGGGGAAGGGGACTCTGAAATAAATAGGGAGGGGGGAGGCAGGTAGAAGGTGGATAAAGAAGCAGATAGGTGGAGAGGAGATGGACAGGTCAAGGAGGCGGGGATGAAGCAGGTTGGTGGGATGGTACGTGAGGAAGAGGGGGATTATGTCTTTGTTATTATTGTGGGAAGGGCATGTGATGGATGAGTTGCGGGAAACATGAGAGATGCAGTCGAGGGCGTTTTCAAGAACTGTGGAGGGGGAGTTGCGGTCCTTGAAAAACAAGGACATCTGGGATCCCTCCCGTCCTCACGTACCACCCCACCAACCTCTGGATTCAATGCATCATCCTCCACCACTTCCGCCACATGCAATCTGACCCCACTACTAGGGACATTTTTCCCTCCCCACCTGTCTCTGCCTTCCAAGGGGACCACTCTCTCCATCACTCCCTTGTCCACTCCACACTCCCCACCAGCCCCACTAGCCCGGCACTTTTCCCTGCAATCATAGAAAGTGCTACACCTGCCCCTACACCTCCCCCCTCACCTCCATTCAAGGCCCAAAACAAACCTTCCACATTGAACAGATGTTCACCTGCATAATCTGCTAATGTGGGATATTGCATCCACTGTTCCCAATGTGGTCTCCTCTACATCGGGGAAACCAAACAGAGGCTTGGAGACCACTTTGTGGAACACCTACGCTTGGTTTGTGACAAATGACAGCACTTCCCAGTCGTGAACCACTTCAACTCGCCCTCCCACTTCTTGGACGATATTTCCATCCTGGGCGTCATGCATTGCCACAATGATGCCACCCGAAGGCTGCAGGCACAGCTACTCATATTCTGCTTGGGAACCCTGCAGCCCAATGGTCTCAATGTGAACTTCACAAGTTTCAAAATCTTCCCTCCCCCTACCACATCCTAAAACCAGCCCAGCTTGTCCCCGCCTCTTTGACCTGTCCGTCTTTTCTCCCGCTATCCGCTCCTCCCACCTCACTGACCAATCCCCACACCCACTTCCTACCTAACAGCCTCAACCCCACCTCTTTGACCTGTCCATCGTGCATTGACTGACCAACCCCCATCCCAACTCCCAACCTACACTCACCTCGACAGGCTCCATCCTGCCTCCTTGATCTGTTCATCTCCTCTCCACCTATCTGCTCCTTTATCCACCTTCTATCCAACTCCCCCCAGTCTATTTATTTCAGAGTCACCTTCCCCTCCCCCATTCAGACCCGAAACATCAGCTTTTCTGCTCCTCTGATGCTGCCTGGCTTGTTATGTTCATCCAGCTCTACACCTTGTTATCTTTGAGTTATAGACTAGTAGCATGATTATATATATTTCTCCATTTTGGTATCTGTAAAAAGTCATATCAAGCATTGTTTAAAGTGATTATGTGTTAATTAACTACTTCCATATACATTTAATGTGCTCTGTTCCTATTGTTATATGCCAGATGGTGCTATAGTGAGCCATACTTTGCAACGGTTTTGCTCTATTAATATTCAGTGTCTCATTTAAGACATAGTTTAAGACAGTGTCATAAGCATGTCAAACTCCATTCCAATCTCCCTTTACAAACAAACATTTTGTTTCTCAAGTGGCTGTACTTTTACTGCATTTGCCATTGTGATATTAATTCATGCAATGGAGGAACCCTTGTTTGAGTATTGACCTGTTCTGAATAAGCAGATGTTGGCTGGATCATTGCTATTCAGTAAAGGGAAAATCAACCAAGATTGCCTTTATCGAAATATGCAACAAAAAGCAGCAAAAAAGTGCACAATAATTGACAGACAGGATTTGGCACAGTTTTAATGTCTCACTCCAGTTCAGGTTTTACTAACACTTTTCTTGCAACTAAAAAAAAATCAGTTTCCATAACTAAATAGTCTCCTGGATCTGCTCCCAGAACATGTGATGAGCATGTTCATAACAACCAGGTTTAACAATTGACTGCATTACATGATATCAATCACTGGTGAAAATGTGGACTGTCATCAGACTCTCCTTGCCTTTCTAAGCGAAAGCTCCACATCGACAAAATATTAAAAATGTAAAACTACACGGTCAGATTTTCTTTGTAATTTATAGCTGGCAGCTATGGCTTAGTTGCTAACTGCAAAACCTCTAAGTGGTGATATTTGTTCATCAGTCAGCTAACAGAGTGATCCCTGTTAGAAATCCCATGCACTGAAGTTCCAGCAACATGATAGAAGTACTAGAAGATTGGATAGGAAGAATCAGAAATGATTTCAAATGCAGAAACACATCCAGTTTGATCATTTATAACTAATTTATTGGAACAATGTAAATATTGTGTGCTTATTCTGTTTGAAACGTTATTGTCGATTCTCATTTTAGGTTACTGAAAATAATTTTTCAGGATGTGGATTGGATCTGCTTCCTTCTTTTAGCAAGAAATTCTTTCTGGCTGTTAATATTTCATTTGAGGTGCTCGCTTCCCTTTACCACTGTTTATTGATAGATACCCTTGTGATTTGTTGCTGTTTGGGCATATGAAATTTGACCTAATTCAGGGCAAATGTATCACAAATGTCGGTATCAGTGATAAACTAATCACAAATATCGACCAAAAACACACAGCTCTAGCCAAGACATTTGGCAGCATGAAAAAGGGAGTGCATTCTATGTTTCATTCATGTGTGAAATCTGGGTGACATTGGCAAGTGGGTGACATTTATTGCCCATTTTTAGATGCCCTTGCGTTTGCAATGGTAAGCTGCTTTCTTGAACCACTGCAGACCAAAGTGCTATTAGGAAGGGAGTTCCAGGACTTTGATCCAGAAACAGTGAAGGAAAGGCAATAAGGTTTCAAGTTAGAATGGTGTGCTTGAAGGAGAACTTGCAGGCAGTGGTGTTCCCTTACCTCTGCTACCTTTGCTCTTCCAAGAGGTAGAGATGACAGGTTTGCAAATTGCTGTTTGAGGAGGCTTGGTGAATTGCTGCAATGCATCTTGTAGATGGTATGTACTTCTGCAATTGTGTGTCAGTGGTGAAATGGTTAAAGTGCTAAGTGGGATGCTAATCAAGCAATCTGGCTTAAATTGAATGGTGTCAAACTTGTTGATTGCTTTTGGAGATGCACCCATCAAGGTAATTGGGGAGTGTTCTTAACTTGTGCCTTGTAGTTGAGAAGTCTGGAAACATTACTTGCAACTGAATGTTTTCAGGTCTTACCAGGTATGGACATAAACAGGAACAAAAACAGAAGATGCTGGGAAAGCTCAGCAGGGCTGGCAGCATCTGTGAAGAAACAAGTCAGAGTTAATGTTTCAGGTCCAGTGACCCTTCCTCATAACAGACCTTCCTGAGGAAGAGTCATTGGACCCAAAACATTAACTCTGATTTGGCCTGCTCCCTTTCTGCTTGCTCTTACTGCATCTCATCATGGCCTTTCTACTCTGAACATGTACCTTCCCTTTGGCTCCTTCCATCCCAAGAGATCACCTCCTTGAACTCCTGCCTTTTCCCACCTATGGAGTCTTTCAAAATGCCCCTCCAATCTCCATTTCTTGATGTTCAGCAAACTTCTGTAATTTTCTGAGCTGCATGTCCAATGTTAACTTCCTTGAAAACCTTTCAATTGCTTTGAACAAAAACTCACCAAGTAATCAAAGCAATTTAACAGATCTTTTCTTTTTCTCCATGGGGAATGAGTTCACTGGCTGGGTCAGTATTTATTGCCCATTCCTAGTTGCCCTTGAGAAGATGCTTTCTTGAACTACTGCAGTCCATGTGCTGTAGGTTAACCCACAATGCCCTTAGGGAGAGAATTCCAGGATTTTGATGAAGGGAGAGTGAAGGAACAGCAATATAGGCTGGATGGTGAGTGGCTTGGAGGTGAATTTGCAGGGGGTGATTGTATTTATTGACCCTGGCTGGGACATCACCTGAGGACTTTGCCAGGCTAGAATCCTAGATCTACCGTCTTCAGCTGCCTCATCTGTGACCTTCCCTCCAATATAGGGTCAGAACTGACACTATTCACTGGCATTGTTGGGGGTAGGAGCAGGTTGAATGTAGGGTGAGCCTTCCTTTCACACTCTGGAAGTTTTAGAAAGGGTTGTTCTCAGCACTGAATCTGTAGTTTGAAATGCATATGAAAGCATTAGCAACATTCCCTGCAAATAACAAAGGTTCTAAACTTAGTGCTGGATTCATCCGACCGAGAAGGATATACATCCATCATCTTGCAGAGGAGCTTCACCAGGACGCCACGTGGGGCTAGAGAGTCTCAACTTTGAAGGGAGTCTAGCTAGGCTGAGGTTCTTCTCCCTAAAACAGAGAAGGCTGCAGGAGGGCCTGATCAAGGTGTACAAAATTGAGGCGTACAGATGGGGCAGAAAGAAGAATTTTTCCCTTCAGTGGAGGGATTGATAATAGGTCGGCATAGATGAAAGGTAAAGGGCAGGAGATTTAGAGGATATTTAAGGAAGCTGTTTGTCACCCAGACAGTAATGGGTATTTGGAATTCACTGCCTCAAGGAGTGGTAGAGGCAGGAAGCATCCATTTACTAAATATTTAGATGCTCCCTTGAAGCATCACAGCATACAAGGCCGTGGGCCAAGGGCTGTAAAATGGGACAAGTGGATAGTTTCCTAATCACTGGCTCAGACACAATGGACTGAAGGGCCCCTTCCTCTGCTGTATAACTGTATGACTTGTTACCCCCCATAGAGGCTGAATATCTAATCAAGGCCAGGAATATGTTTTATTTTGATTAAGTGTTTCATCTGCTTTTAGGGTTTATGATAAAAAGTAACATGTTTACAGCCCAATCCAAACTGTGAGCAGCTTCATTCATTCGTCACTGTGGACAGTGTGAAGTAGATGGGGTGTGAAAGTCAGAAAGGAGTTAGGAATTGTCACATGCTGCTGAATGCAACTTAACCACGAGTGGTTGAGAGGTAACGTTAACAGGACTAAAATGGCACGTTGGGTGTCATATCAGCATTAGACAGTGAGTAACGACAAGATCCTCATTGCATGATTCCAGTGTGTGGTTGGTACACCTTTGTCCCTTTACAAGAATGGTGTACTGGCTCAACCACACTGCAAGTGGGTCAACCATCTCTGGGCTCCCAGATCACTGACACGAGCAGCACTCACTGCAGAACCCAATTTTACAGCCCGACTACATTACCCAGTTTATTTTCCAAAAGCTGGTCTGACTCTTGTCAACAAAAGCCACACTTATACGGATCTAGAAAGACAACGCACATTTGGCATTCTACTTCTGTTAGGTTACTGTTTTCATTAAATCAGTGAGCTGTGATCTTCTGACCACTTGACTGGCTACATTGACCGAATGACATTGAGGCTTCGATAAATCACCCGCTGTATGTGTAACTATACAACCACTCCTAGAGATAACACAAACAGAACTTGAACTGTGCCCAAAAGTCTGAAACCATAGTTACACACAATATTACAACTTCCACTCATTCACCTAGAAAGAGAATCTGGTTATGTTGGGAGTTTTGTAGTACGACAGCTATTTTATCAGACATCTGATTAATTTGCTATAATTATTCCATTCTGGATATTAATTGACAGTAGAGTAAGAAGGTAAAGGTTCTGTTTGCGCATGACTCGTTATAATTTGGAACTCAGTCAGTACATGATTGCCTTCACCATGCAATAGAAATACTACACAGCTACTTTCTGCATTCACAGATCTGTACTCGTTAGTGCTCTGTTAGTACAGCAGCTTTAGCTGAAAACGTCACTGAGGAGTCCCAGTCAAATAATTATTTTTTTCCTCTCGATGTCTCCGATTTTTAAATGGTATTAACCGCTGATGACTTGGGTTGGGGTCAGATGTTTTCACCAATCTCCCTCACTATTGTTTTAAATAAATAAACAGTCGATCAAATTGAACCAAGTCAGAATTGGTTTTCTGATGCAGCCTTTAGCCCATGGTAGTGCACTGTTACAGGAATGGAGTCAAATGGTTAACAGAAACAGACAGAAATGGAATGGTAGCATACCAAAATCAGCTCAAAATTACATTGTCAGGTGTGATGACCTGTACCAGCCCATGTGTTGTCCACTGATCTCCCTCTGGATGACAGCCGAGCACAGAAGAGAGTGATTGCCCTTTTATCCTTCTAAGCTCTATCTAATTAGCAGTGATGGAAAATATACCTTCTGCCACTTAGTAAGAACATACACGTTTCTTAACAAGATACAGTTTGTTACATGATAACAATACCTGTGAGTTACACTGATTACTTAGGCATAATGATAAAGGCTTCCAGATGCCACAGATGGAACAGCTGTCTCCATTGGGACCCCTGCTAGTCTACTACTACTTCACCAAACTCTGTAGGATGTCATCAGATTGCATAGGCCTTTATGCAGCTTCAACATGATCTCCTTCAGACCCATAGCCACAAGCACCATGTCTCCCCAAGCATTTTTCCACATGGCTACCAATTTATATGTTCAGGCATATCATTACAGTTAGATTTACCACCACTCCATTTCCATCTCAAGTCTCGGACATTTCACAATTTTTCCAGAATATGTTCTGATCTGGCTTAAATAATTGATAGGTCTTCAGTTGAGGGCTGTTGATGTTGATTCTGTCCTTGACCTTGAGTGATCTGTGAACCATTTCTCCACTGGACAACCTTTCATCTTTTGGATGTCCTTTGTAGAGGATTTTTTTAATTCGCTCGTCAGGGTGTCACTGGCTGGCCGGCATTTACTATCCATCCCTAATTGCCCTCAAGAAGGTCATAGTGAACCATCTTCCTGAGCCACTGCAATCAATTTGTTGTAGGTAGACAGCCAAGGGAGGAAGTTCCAGGATTTTGACCCAGCAGGAGTGAAAGCACTGTTGGGATGGTGAGTGGCTTGGAGGGGAACTTGCAGGTGGTTGTATTCTCATGTATTTTCTACATTGTCCTTGAAGGTGGAGTTGGCCATGGGATTGGAAGGTGCCATCTAAGGAGCATTGATGAATTTTTGCAGTTCATCATGTAGACAGAACACATTGCTGTTACTGTGCATTGATGTTGGAGGGAGTGAATATTTGTGGATATATTGCCAATTAAGTGGGCTGCTTTGTGCTGGATCATGCTGGAGCTGTACCGATCCAAGCAAGTGGGAAGTATTCCATCACCCTCCTGACTTGTGCCTTGTAGATGATGGACCAGCTTTGAAGAGTCTCGAGGTGAGTTACTCACTGCAGTTTTGCACACTATGAAACACTATAGTGCCTATTACCTTATTTAGAGAAGCCTCAATATGCTGAATTTTCTTTGCAGAGGAACTCTTCCTGTAAACACAAGTGGTTGTCCCTTAATTTCATCTGGAGCCTTTAGTCTCATAAATGTTCATTGTGGAAGGTGCCTTCTCTGTTGAAATAAGTACAACTTAAGTCCTTACTTCAAGTTAGAGCTGCATTCCTGAATTATGCCTAGGGCTGGAAAGGAACTTGCAATGGGAGGAGGAAGACCCAGTGATCACGATTCATGTAGGTGCCAGCAACAAAGGTAGAACTGGAAAAGAGGTTTTGAATTGAAATTATGAGGAGATAGGCACTAGTTTAAAAAGTAGAAGGTTATTTTTATATGGATTATTATCTGCGCTGCATGCAAATTGGCATAAGGTACGCAAACCTAGAGAGATCAATACGTGGCTCAAAGACTGGTGGGGGACAAGTGTAAATTTGGAGGCCACTGGCATCAGAACTAAGCAAAGTTTGGGCTGTCCCATTGGGATGATTCATACCAGTCTTCTTGTGAAAAGCATAACTAGGGAAGTAGTAAAGATTCTAAAGTAAATAGTGCAGACAAGGGATCAAATGTGGAAAGAGGTGGGATACGAGAGTGGGGACAAAGTAAAGCAAAAAAATAGTAATGCGGAAAATGAGGGTGAGTAAATGGCAGCTAAGGGCCAAGAAAACAACTCTAGAACTACACCAACAATCAGGACAAAATGTTGCAAAGACAACAAAAGACAAAATCAGAGGCTCTGTAACTGACTGTATGTACCATTCACAACAAAGTCAATTAAGCGTGGCACACAAAATATTTAGAGATTACCTCAATTTAGGAGATTAGAGTCTGTTTGGGTAGAAAGGAGGAATGACAAGAGAAAGGAGCACTGGTGGGAGTGATTACATTTTATGTCTAGTTTGAAAGGGAGAAGACTGGAGCTAACACTAATAATTTAAACCTAAACAGGGGCGGCTAAGAGGGTATAAAGGTTAAGCTAACTGAAGCGAACTGACAATACTAAACTAAGGGATAGGTCAGCGGAGGCACAGTGGCAGAAACTTAAGAGAATATATCAGAATACTCAGAATAAGTCTATTCCTACCGTAAACTCTAAAACGAGGGGCCAGCATCCATGAAAAAGTCTGGGAAAGAATGAAACTAAAGACAAATGCACTTAAGCGTTGGAAAATGAGTGATGGGTCAGATGATTAGTCAGAAAACAAAGAAAGGTGGAAACTGACTGAAAGGTTAATCATGAGAAAGAAATTATAGTATGAGAGGGAGCTAGCAAGAAATGTAAAAATCGATAGCGAGTGTTTTTCAGAAAATTAGAAAGGTAAAGTGTAAGCAAACTTTGTGTTGAACATCAGCAGGCTGAAAATGGGGAGTTCATTGCAGATAATAAAGTATTGGTGGATGAAGTGAAATAATATTTTGCTTCTGTCTTCACTATACATGATACAAAAATCATTGCAGTGATAACTATGAATCTGGAACTGAAAGGGAGAGAAGACCTTTATGAAATTAATCAATACTCAGAAAGGCAGGGATTGGAGGAGGAGGATCCTGCCTGACTAATTTTTGAAAAGGTGACTAAATACCTTGATGAGGATAACGCAGTTGTTGTGGTTTGCATGAATTCCAGTAAGGCCTTCAACAAGATCCTACAAGGAAAGCTGGCCCAAAAGGTAAGAGAGCCAATGGGATTGAAGGCAGATTGCATGGCAGGTCCTTAGGGAGTATGAAGAATAAAAGAACTTGGTGTGCAAGTCCATAGACTCCTGAAGGTGACAGAGCAGGCAGACAGGATGATGGAGAAAGCATGTAGGATGCTTGCCTTCATTAGCCAGGATGTAGAGTATAGGAGCAAGGAAGTCCAGTTACATCTTTCTATAACTTTGGTGATGCCACAGATGGAGTCCTTTGTGGAGTCCTGGTCACCATTCTATAGGAAGGACGTGCTCGCAGATGACAGCAAGATGAGTAGGAAAGTATAATATGAAGAAGACGGAAGGAAACTCTGGATGAATTATAGATAAGTTGAGTGAATGGGCAAAAATCAGGCAGATACAGTATAATGTGGGAAAATATGAAGTTATTCAATTTATCAGGAAGATTAAAAAATTGAATATTACTTAAACAGAAAATGAACACAGAATTCCAAAGTGCAGAAGGATTTAGGTGTTCTTGTGCATGGGTCACAGAAAGTTAGTATGCATGTCCAGCATCTATCCAGAATACCACTGGGATGCTGTCCTTTATCATGAGAAGAATTGAACAAAATAGTTTGGATGCTATACTTCACTAATACAAGGCACTGGGGACATAACATCTCGATCAATTGGCTAATTGAGAAGATCAATCCTACACAAAGGGTGTAAATACATTGGGGACAGTTCAGAGGAGGTTTACTAGATTGAGAACTGGAATGATGGAATTTTCTTATGAGGATAGCTGGGCTTGTTTCTACTGGTGTTTACTGGCATTGGGATGCTGTGATTGGAATGTATATGATCCTGATTAGTTTGACAATATGAAGGTGGAACTGATGTTTCCTCTTATAGGTCATTCCAGAATTAGGAAACACTTTTTAAAATTAGGGGTCACCCCTACAGGGAAAAGATGAGGAGTTTTTTTTTCACTCAGAGCCTTGGAACTCTCTGTCTCAGAAGGAGGACAATACTTTTAGGATAAAGGTGAACAGATTCTTTTAGGTAGAGGAATCAAGATTTATCAGGGTTAGATGGGAATGTGGAGTCTGAAACGCAAATAGATTAGTCATGATCTTATTGAATTGGTAGAGTATGTTCAAGGGCCGAATTCTCTATTTCTGTTCCTATTTTGCATATTTTTATGTTCGTCTGAATGTAACTTCTTGTAAAGATTGGTAACATTATTGATCAATCTGTTCGCTCTGACGCCAACACACACTGTTCAGGTCATTCTCCATGTGATTTCTATTACCTTGTCCACAAGTTGGAAAGCTTTTATGATTGTTTCTTTGTCAAAACTCAAATGGAACAGTGGTGTTCCAGCACAATTTTCCTCTTTGGCTCATTGATTCCAGGGAAGCATTTAGTCCTTGTTGGGCAATCCCTCTCGATGAGATTGGAGCAATTCAACCACATCAGGTGATTTTGGGTTAAATCTCGGAGACAATGTCCTAAGGTTCATGTCGACATACTTAAACCATAATCTCTGCCTCACCATGTTTCGGCATGTTGACGTGTCTTCACCCTGGGAATCGATGCTATCGTCATTGCCATTGACAATGTTGTAGTCATGTCAAAACTCCTAGCTGGTGGTATATTCTTGCCATCAACTGCAGTGATGAGTTGCAACAAATTATTGTAAGGTGTTTGACTTACCCTTCGGCTGCACCAGTGAAGTTTTGCCGCCTGGCAGGAAAAGCATTTCCATTTTTTTCAGCGACTTCAAGGCTAATGGCATGGCCTGGGCAATCATCCAACTGTAGCAACATTTTGAAAGTTTGATTTTCTGTCTGTGGTGTCTCAGACTGGTGCACCACTGAGCACTTCAGAATTCCTAAAATAGTCAAGAAATTCTTCAGCAGCATTGAGCCCTGGTGCCATTTTCCCCTTTTGGGGAATGTAAATTTGCTGAAGCATGCATTTCCAAAAAGACCCATTCTGTTCATGTTGAAAGCACGTTTGCTGGGTAGCCACCTCCTTTAAATACTTCCTTCAGATGTATCTACTCTGGTTGCCTACCCAGACATTCTAATGTTGATGAAATGTACATGCTTCTGAAAATTGTCATACTATTCACTACTAGCATTGAAATTCCCTGACAGAGAAATCACTCCCTGCTCATTCTGTAAGTCTCATGCAGGCTTCAGGCTGTTTCTTGGATCACCATCAAACTGAGAAACATCTGGTGTTAGATCAAGACTGCCAAGATGCAGTCTATATATATTTCCCACAATGCTAGATAGACTCACCCTGCCAGCCCTTCAAGGTATAACCGTTTGCACACTTTGCTTGATTGTGCCAGCATTTCCACAGGTTATGCCCACTATCGTAGGAGCTAGCCCAAGAACTCTGGCAGTATCAGGTACCTGCTCTTCTGCTTCAAGGCACTTTAAAAATCCAATGTTAAAACAAAGCACTTGATCTTGTTGCAGTCACAGGCTCACTGCCAACACTTGCTGGGCGTTACTGGTTCATGTCATGCAGAAATTCCAGCACAGGTCTGTAAGAAGGGACTTGAAAATTATTCCCCATCCTTGCCTGTTCTCCCACTGACTCAAAAAGGCTGGTCACTCGTGCAGTAGCAGCAAAAGTTTGCCAGCAAAATCAGCTCCATACTGTAACCTGTATACCTTCTTCTGCAGAAGTTTCTGTGCAGTACCTGAACAGCAGAAGGAGCAGCTCCAGGAGTCTTCAAATTAGGATATATTTTAAAAACCAAGTTCTGACGAAAATTTAACTCTGATTTCTCCTGTAGTTCCTTCCTTACAACATCTTGGATTGTCGTTTCAAGCAATTTCTTCTTTTTGATGATAAAATTGAATCTGGATGTTAGGCTGGCTTCCATGAGGTTGCATGATGCTCGTTTCCATTTTGCTCAAGAAAATCTTTCCCTTCAGTCTGCTGATACATCTGCATTGACGTTGTATTTGTTGATTAATTTGGACATCTTCAGCCACTCCCTGTGGTAGTTTTACTGGTGGATGAAACATTTCTACATCCTCAGTACTGTTACTGGTGGGCTGTGATTAGCACTCGTGCCCCATAACACCAGGGACCCCAGTTTGATTCCACCCTCAGGTGACTGTGTGTGGAGTTTGCACATTCTCCCCATGTCTGCATAGGTTTTCTCCAGCTTCCTCCCAAAGTCCTAAGATACACAGGTCAGGTGGACCTGGTAAATACACCCTAGTGTCCAGGGATGTGCAGATTAGGTGGATTAGCCATGGGAAATTTAGGGCTACAGGGTAGGGGGATGATTTTGGATGGGATGTTCTTGTGGAGGATTAGTGTGGACACAATGGGCTGAATGGCCTGTTTCCATGCTGCAGGGATTCTATGATAGTTGAGGATTGTTGCTTACTCAGCATTATCTTTGAGACTGGAATGGGTAGGTTTTTACAAGTTGAAGTATTGAAATGTTGTTCTTGAACTTGTCCATTAGCTGGCATCAAAGTTAAACCTGCAGTAGTCATTTGTCCAGTGTACTGCTTTGCTCTCTGAGAAACTACAGTTGAAGATTCACCAATGAGTTTAAGTGGATTGAACTGCTCATTCTTTTTCTCAGGATTTGCTTCTTTTCGTAAACTTGGCTGATTTTTGCCATCTAAATTATTTTCAGTGAGGATAGGACTAAAAAATGTTTCCATGACTCCTGAAAGTCTGTGACCTCCTTCCTGTTGGCAGCATGAAACAGTTGTCCCAGGCCAATATAGGCATTCTCAATAGATTCTTCTTGGCTTCCACCATGCCTCTAGAAGCCCAATGCAATCTTTTATCAGTTACCTATTTGCCAGTTGGTTCATAAGAGTTTGATTCTGAACCAGCTGTTCTCTTGGAACTAAGTGAACTCTGTTACCTTAACGATGTTGACATCTAGAACATGGAAGCAAGTTCAACGGTGATATGCCTTGACTGCAAATTGTGTGCATATTTTCAAATCTCTTGTGTTCTTTATGTTGTAGTAATAGTTATAGCCCACCTTTACTATTATTTATTCCACTTATGCCATATAGTGTAGACCTAATGGTATTTGATCTGATTGGAAGGTAACACTTGCAACTGTATCAAGGTTAAAAGTAACAGGATGTTCGTTGACACAAGTTTTGTCAAACGCAAACAGGTTAGATCTCTCTTTACCTGAGAATGCATTGAATATTTTTCCTAATTGAGGTATATGTCTTATGTGGATACATTTTCAAAAGAAGTGAAATTCTCTCACATAAACCTTTTTCCATATGTAAGCGTTTTTGTCCTTTTGCTGCACTGAAGCTGTGACCTACTTTTGTATAACCTCTGGAAGTGACCCATAATTTGACAGATGTAGCATTCCGTTAGCTCTTAATATCTGCTGTCTGGCTTACTTTTTGTGTTGTCTTGTTAGATCTATCTGTAGAGTGTTTGTGCTTTTCAACATGAATGGGTTTTGGTGGCCTCCTGTGGTAATGCTATACTTCTCCTGAGGATTTTTCTGAGTTTCCCTGGTTTCTATTTCCAGCATACATTGAACAGCTTACTCCAAAGTCTAATCTGCCTTGGACTGCCATAAACTTGGCAAGGACATGACAGTTCTTGTCTCCTATGAATTTTGTTTTTGAAACTCCATTTGTACTTTGTTCTTCACCCATGAGTAGCCATAATTAACGAAAATATTTAATATGCCCCAAGATGCCAAACCTTGCTGGTAAACAATACTCTTTCAAAAGAAAATTGATCTCAGATGAAATTAATTGTCAAGAGCAACTTAGAATGCCTTCAAAATTATCTCTGCCTTTTATATTTTGGTGATTTACATATCATCTACTGTAGCACCTATTAAGTATAACAGTGCGTTTGTTTATTCGACCAGGGTCTTCATAGTCAACTTTGAAGCAATTCTGTATACTAAGAACTGTTTTTGTCAAATCCTGTGCCTTGTTTGGCACATTTCTGAGATTAAATCTTTGCAGCAATATTATTTCTCCTGCCAGTTCTTCTTAATTAGATTATTCATTTATTTGTTTTACCTTAAAACTCTTTTGAATTCTATAGAATCTTTGTTCAGTTTACTTCAAAGATTTCATGATTCTGCAATAAATAACTGCTGGTGGCTTTAGACCTTTAAACCTGCGCCAATTCAACATGATGGTAATTCTCTGTTCTTAAAGTCAATTCAAACTTTTAAAATATATTATGTATTCTCTTTTGTTCTCATTTTTGAACTCTATTGTAGCAAAGCTAAAGAATTTTCCTCAAGTAAAGCTTTAAATTTTATGTCATAACAATATAACACCTCTAATGCCGACAGGGGCCATCTCCACCTTTCCCTGGTCAAAATGATGGTTCCTCACCTTCTGGGAGCTTTCCAAGGGCTTTTGCAGCCAGGGTAGACATTTGCTATTGCCCAATGGGCAAAATACTTGATTTCCCACCTAAATCTCAGCGCATACCTCTTGCACAATTTTAAAAATAGGTCTCTGTGGGTTTATAATTCTTATTTGTAACTTACAATTCTTCCTGTTGAAATCACGGTTTATGAATGTCCCAGAATTATCATCAGCTTAAAATTATTCTCAAACCACTTCTCCCTTTGGATGTTGGGTTCAAAATTGTTTCAGTTGTCCTTTATCACCGTAAATGTACTCTGTGATTTTTTCCAATATAAGTTAATGCACTGCTCTGTGCCCTGCCTATGCCTGAAGATGCCTATTCAGAATGGCAGCAATGATTGAGAGTTTCGCCTCTTTCCTTCCCAGACTGTTCTTGGGTACTATAATTTTAAATTTGTCTTCGCCTGATAGAGGTTTCTATCGATACTCATCGAGCTCTGAACTGCCCAACAAAACCTTCTCTGAAAGAGCTCTCACTCCCCAGCGTGAAGGGTTTTACTGACTGCCTCACCCATGTCTCTGACCAGCTGTGAGGTGATGCTCTGCTCCTCGAGATCTCTGTTGCCCCGTTGCTGCTTCCATGAGTGTTGCTGGCTGATTCTCAGTGAACATGCATTCAACCACTGACTGGCTGTACCTTTTTAACAGGGTACTGATCATGTTTCCTACTGGGTCAAATGGATTTTAGCACCTTGTTCCCTCCAGGTGTTTAATCAACAATCCCCACAACTGATCACCATGTTAAATATTGCAATATCATCTACTAGTGACTTGTGGTTGGGCTACAACAATGCGACCAATTCTGCTTTCTACACTGATGCTAAAGGTCTGTGTAAAGATTGATGGTGGAGGTATCCCATTATTGACTCTTAATGAAAAGGCATTCTTGTCATAGTAAGTAGACACAATTAAATGCATGATGGCAATAAGTACAAGTATAGACTCTTGCAGCAGTACTCTGTCAGTGTCCCTATACTGGGCTAGGAGGCCTGGTTTCAGGTCCTACCTGTTCCAGAGGTGTGTAATAACATCACTGGACAAGTTGATTAAAGAATATGCAAATACCAGTTATATTGACTAGTTGGGCATAATGATAGCAACCATGAGGAACTGGTGATGACATGTCAGCCTCCAACAGGACCCCATGCTAGACTGATTCCTCTCCACCCAAAGACTGTGTGAAATCATTAGATTGGATACAGCTTAAAGCAGCTTCAATACTAACTCTTTCAAAACCATTACCACTTACAGTACCATTCACCCTCCAGCCTTATGCTGCTGACTTGCATTTGCTTCCTGTCCAGCAACATCCAGATTTTGAAATTCTCATCTAGGTATTCAAATCACTCTGTCATGTCGCTTATCCCTTCCCATCTTTGTAATGCCCTACACTCTTCCACTCCTGACCTTATACAATTCCAATTTCCTTACCCTGAAAGTCTCTTCCATGCCTTTAGCTGCTTAGGTTCTAAGTTCTGGAATTCCTTTCATAAACATTTCTATCCATCTACCTCTCTACCATTCATTTGGGTTTATGCTAAAAGCTTTTTCTTTGAATAACTTCTTGGTCATCTGTCCTCCTTTGGCCTGGTGCCAAATTCTATCCAACAATACCCCTGGGTAGCACCTTGGAATGTTCCACTATGTTAAAAAATGCCAAATTGTTGCAGAATCGTGTTGTTAATTATACAGGGTATGGTTATAAATTAATTTTGGTCCATCTTCGGTGCATGTAATCACGTACCAAAAGCCAGTGAGTTAAAGTTCATATTTTTGCTGAGCTGTAGATACTATTTGTCCATCCAGAGGCAGTTCACATTACACACAAATTATTTGACAGACACATTACCACAGTTTGCTATGAGTGAAGCTTCAAGTTGGAGGCTTGAAGACTGGAAAAGGGTCTAGCCATTGCAATTGCCTGTAGTACCTGTAGCAATGTTATGGAGCTTAGAAAAACACCCTTACTCTGCATCAAGGAAAGTTTAAAAGAAAGTACTTCTTTTTTTTACTGGCAGCCTCCAAAGTTCCTTACATTCCTAATAAATTTCCAGGAAAGGGCCTGAAATGTGTTCAGTCCCATGTAAAACATGTAATACCTTTTTGGTGGCTGCCAGGAGAGCTTGTACATTTTTGGTATCATTAAGTTGCAAGAAACAACAATGGAAAATTGATGCTCTTTGCTTCTCTACTGTGTCTGAGAAATAACAGTCAATATCCCTGTCAGAATTTCCATTTGCCGAACCCAAAGCCAAAGTCTCCGTTTTAAGACCACAATGCAGCAGCTAAAATCATGAAAATTCTCTATACTGCTCAGCGTCGGTGGAAATACCCAATGTCATTATGTAACAGCATTTCATACAAAGGGTAGGTTTATTATCAGTACCATTTGAGCGTATGGCAATGTACATATTAGGACAGTGTCTTCTCAACCATTTTGGCAATGCGATCCCATTTTAACTTTTGAAATTAATGTTACTGCAGATCCTAGCCAAAATGAAGCCTCACGGTAACATTGCACAAACTTAATCAATTATATAGGCATTACATAGATATATACGCAGAATACGGAAATCTGTACTTTAATCTAATTTGTATGAATGTTTATATTTCATGTACTTATGTAGTTGTTAACCAAAATCTGCATTATTCCACTCTGAAAAAAAAAAGTGAAGGCTCTCTCCTCCTGCTTCTTGGTCCAGGAGTATGAATATAGATACTGCTGCTCATTGCACCCTAAGAAAGAAAGATATCATGCAAGCAATTGCATGGTGGCAATGAGTACAAGTATAGACTCTTGCAGCACAGTGGTAGTGTCCCTAAACATGGGTTAGGAGGCCTAGGTTCAGTTCCTACCTGTTCCAGAGGTGTGTAATAACATCACTGAACAAGTTGATTAAAGAATATGCAAATACCAGTTACATTGACTAGTTGGGCATAATGATAGCAACCATGAGGAGCTGGAGATGACATGTCAGTCTCCAACAGGACCCCATGCTAGACTGATTCCTCTCCACCCAAAGACTGTGTGAAATCATTAGATTGGATACAGCTTAATGCAGCTTCAATACTAACTCTTTCAAAACCATTACCTCTTACAGTACCATTCACCCTCCAGCCCTATGCTGCTGACTTGCATTTGCTTCCTGTCCAGCAACATCCGTGATTTTGAAATTCTCATCTAGGTATTCAAATCACTCTGTCATTTAGCTTACCCCTTCCCATCTCTGCAATGCCCTATACTCTTCCAATGCTGACCTTATACAATTCCAATTTCCTTACCCTCAAAGTTTCTTCCATGCCTTTAGCTGCTTAGGTTCTAAATTCTGGAATTCCCTTCATAAACATTTCTGTCCATCTAACTCTCTACCATTCATTTGGGTTTATGCTAAAAGCTTTTTCTTTGAATAACTTCTTGATCATCTGCCCTCCTTTGGCCTGGTGCCAAATTCTGTCCAATGACATGCCTGGGTAGCACCTTGGAATGTTCTACTATGTTAAAAAAAATGCCATACATACAGATAACATGAAAATCTGTACTTTGTGAAAATGTTAGTACTTCACATTTTATGGAGGTGCCAGTCAACCTCTCCATTATTCCTCACTGGAAAAACAAACAGTGAAGGCTCTCTCCTCCTGCTTCTTAGCCTGGGAGGCTGAATATAGATCCTGTTACTCATTGCACCTATCAAAGATGAAAACAATCCAATGTACATTGCCCACTATAATGATGGTGACCATTAATCTAGTCCTGTCACTGTAACAAGTCAGTCAGCTGTTGTTCCACAACACAAATGTTGGACCCGTAGCTTCCCATTTGGGTTTGTGGTCTGGAGAAGGTAGTTATGATGTCTCCCCTCATGGCTCCATCGCTCTTTTCCACAATGACTCAGAGAAAGACTGGGCAGGGAGCAAGTCAAGAGCAGAGGCAGGTCCCGTCTGGTTCTCAGTTCTGGTGCGAATGATCTTGTGGGAAGGGAGCGTATGCGGGTTTGCAACTGTAATGCATGTCACGACCCACAGTTTGGGAAGCACTACACGGTCAACCTCTAACTGTAGCAAGATCAGACCTTTACTCAGCTGAATGAACATTAGCAGGTTCTATTAAACAGAGAAACTCGGGGAGAGCCTGTCTGAAACCTTACATATTTAGGTCCTGATTCCATCCTGTTCTAACATCATTAAGGTATAGTTCTGTTTATGTAGACTCAGCAGTTACTATCAGAGTATTGGCACAGTCAATAATAGACTTTATGTACTTGCCTTGTGGTTACGACAACTGATTGTATTCATCCGCTGGCCACTTGCCTTGAGCCCAGGAACAAGAAGGCTGTCTATAACTAGATTGGGAAGATCGCTCCTCGACGAGACAAATTGGATCTTCAGCAAAAATCTTAAATAAGATAGTCTTTGTGGGCTTATTCGAGTTTAGTCATTCATTTTGCACAGACTATGGGGTGTATCCCACTGCAGTCATACCACCTGGGCTTTCTTTAAGGGAATGTCAGGTTTCAAGCACATCTTGAAATCACACTTACAAATCAACTCTGTCTTTGACTCATACTGGGTGCTGGTTCACTTCTTGATTAAATTCCTCCGTGGCTTTCCTCCACCATTTTCTGTCAACTCCTTGAGGCCTCCGATCCGTCCTCATTCAGTTTCTTTGTTCCGGTTGTACTTTCTTCTCCCAGCGCATACCCTTTCACCCTATCATTGGCCATTGTGCTTTCGAAATCAATTTCTTTTCAAGACACAGTAAAACACCTCAAGCTGTTTTTCTCTACATTCCATTTATTTGACAAACTTTAACCAACTGAGTAGGTTTGACACCTTCAGGGGCTTAGGAACATATCTGCTCCCTATATATTTGTAAGCAGGAGCAGTATAGAACACTGCATTCCTCTATTTATGGCACTCTATTAGGAAACTATAGCATGGTACTACTTAAGAAACCTGGCACAACTGTGCAGCAGTGTTGTATATCAGTCACTTGCTGATAGACTCCAGCAGCATCACAGCAAAAGATTGCTAGTCTTTCTCTGCTTTTCTTGCTGTCTGAAATGCACTAACATCCGATCAATGATTACAACTGCTGGAATTCCTCAATGATCAGGGGTAAAAATCGATTTTTCCGTTTCAGTGCCGCGATGTCCAGCAGTTAAAGGAAAGAATGTTTCTTTTCTAATATTTGCTGTGGGCTGACTGCATTGTTCTCACTCAGCTGAGAACAAACTTTTCAACAATTAAAACAGGTCTTGTGCAAATGACCAGCATTGGAAGAGTGCCAAGGGTTTGAAGTGTTGAAGAAGGGAATAGGGAAAAGATATGGAGTGATATGGTCATGGAGGGCTTTAAAAACAAGGATTAGAATTGTAAAGTTGAGGTTTGATTAAAAGGAGGAGAACAGCAAGTACAGAAGTGATGTTGTGGTTCAGTGGTTAGCACTGCTGCCTCACATCACCAGGGATCCAGGGTTGTTTCCACAGTCAGGCAACTGTCTGTGTTGAGTTTGTACAATCTCACAGGTCTGTGTGGGTTTCCTCTGGGTGCTCTGGTTTCCTTCCACAATCTAAAGATGTGTGTTAAGTGGATTGGTCATGCTAAATTACCCATAATGTGCAGGCTAGTTGGGTTAGCCATGGGAAATGCAGGGTTACGGGGATAGTGTGGGGGGATGGGTCTGAGTGGGATGTTGCTTTGAGGGTCAGTGTGGACTCGATGGGCCTGCTTCCACACTGTAGGAATTCTAGGAGTGATGGTTGAATGGAACAAGAACATGATAAAGTTTTGGGTGAATTCATAAAGACTACAAGATAGCAAGCCTATCAGGAACCAAACCCAATGACTGGTTTAGAATAATTTTTAAGAACAATGAGGGCTAAATTCCTAGAACTAGCAAAAATTTCAGCAGGTACACAATGATCCCAAGGATGTCAGGCATAGAACACCAAGGATACTCAAGGCTCTGCTCTCCCTCCTAAGCTCCTGAGAGTGCCAGGCATGGTATGGTCACTCAAATACCAAGAATCCTTTTACCCACAGGGCAGGTCTTTTGTGGGTTATTTCGCAGCAGCTCTGCAGAATAGTTCTCAGCAGTGTTTTTTGGAGATAGATTTCAAAACTCAGAGCCCTGCTCTCAAATCCAGTGCAGAAATTACGGGAGAACTTTTAAAGTTGAACTCTGTACTTAAATTCTTTGAATGGCATTAACTTTTTTTAATCAGTGACTATTTCTCATATGCTCATGTTGTACAGGCACACCCACAATGCTTTTTGTGATTTTGCAGCGACAAAACTGTGACTGATTTATTTCTAGTTCAAAGATGCAGGACTTGAAGGCAAACATGCAATTGGTGATTTTTACCATAAGGCTTCTGTTCTCCTCCTTCTGGACTGTGGAGACTACAAGATTAGAGGAGATAATGAAGGAGAACCTTTGTGAACTGTATTTTGATACACTGCTGGAAGGAGTAAGTGGGTTCAGCGGGTGAATGAGCACAAATGTAAGTTTGGGCTCTACTCCCACAAACATCTATGTGACAAATAATGAGAGAACTTATCTGAGAAAGGTTAGTGAGGCAGAGGATTTGGCATCAATAACTATTGAACATTTCCACTGGCACCACCATTTGAACAATCTGGTTAACCAAGTCTGTCACTCAGCATTATAACCGGAAACCACTGACTAGGATTCAGACAGATTTAAAGGATGGGCAAAGGAGCCATAGGTGTTTTTTAATTCTCTACCCCACCCCCCACCCCCACCCACCCTTCCACCTGGACTTGGTAAAAATCCAATGACAGCACGATGGGACATACAATTGGCTATTCAATATCAAAAGCCTCTGGATGGGCAAATCATTCTCAGCCTTCCCCAGCCCTGACTGAATGACAGCACGTCAGTAAAGAGACGGTGCACTCTTTCCAAATGTAATGCCCTCCATCTCCAATACTGCTCCAGGCAAACTGTAATAGTTGTATATAGATCTATTTTGTAATTGTTTGCACTCTTCCATTTAATACAATAACTTTGTTTTGGGCGACAAAGCTGTCTATTGCATTCATCTAGAGAGCTTTTGTAAAAACATATCTTTCATGCAATGAATCCAAGAGCACTTCTGGACGATGTTGTAAGCACTTAATGTTTCACACTTATAATTTCTCAGCATTTGCTGTTTCAGCCTGGAGTTCACTTTGCGGTTAGGTGAAAACATTCAAAGTTGATCAACCATAAATTGCTCTCTGTACACTCATTTAGTCACGTAATACAGTCCCAGCAATCCAACAAAAGATAGAGTTTTAACACTCAAACGATAAGTAGTGAATTCCGCCAAACAAAGGTTTGCTCATGGATGCCTGGTGTTTTTTGATAATCATGATCATTTTTACTTCCCTCCTGATTAGAAGTTATTGTGGATTGTTCATAGCTCTACAACACTCTCACTTTAGGGCATTCTCATAAACATTCACAGTGTGTAATCTTCCACCCTGTTCTTTCAATGATTTAGGCAAATATGCACCCAGATATTTCTGCTCCTGCACTTTCTTCAGAATTGAACCTTTTATTTTACGAAAACCAAAAGATGCTGTAAATCAGGAACAAAAACAAAGTTGCTGGAAAAGCTCAGCAGCTCTGGCAGGATCTGTGGAGGAGAAAACAGAGTTAACATTTCGGGTCCAATGACACTTCCTCAGAACACATTTATTTTATGCTGTCTTCCCATGTTCTTTCTTTCAAATACAACACTTCACATTTCTTTCTATTAAATTTCATCCACACGAAATCCTATTTGATTAACCCAATGCCCTTTTGAAAATCTGCACTATTCCCCTCCAATTCACAATATTCCCAAGTTTTGTACTGTCCACAAATATTGAAATCTGTACTCTACACCTAATGAAGGGGAAGCAATGGGCTGGTGGCATTACTACTAGACAATTAATCCAAAGATTCAGGTCATGTTCTGGAGGATCTGGGTTAAAATCTTCCCCTAGCAAATGGGGGAGTTTAAATTCAATAAAAATCTGGAATTTCAAATATAATGATGATCCTTGTAACCATTGTTGATTGTCACCAAAAACCCATCTGATTCATTACGAATTTAGATACACACATCAATAATGTTACGCTGGCCAATCCTCTCTCTTGTCTCAAACAAAAACTCAAGAGCAGTTATTGAAACATGACCTTCCTTTAAGAAATCATGGAATTACAGAAGTGTAATAGTACACGGGAAGCCATTCAGACTATACCAGTTCAGTAAATGCACTGGTATTTTTATCTAGTCCCATCTCCTGCTTGGTCCCCATCGCCTTTCATGTTGTTATCCAAATAATCATTCAATGCCCTTTGTGCTGGCTTTCTTTAATTAACCCACATTGCCCAAGTGATAGTTAATTCTGTCCAAATTAACATGTCTAGAAGCTTCTCTATCACTGATGTTAAACAGGGACTCAGTGGTTGCTGAGCTTATCTTTACACTTTTCTTCGGGGGGGGGGGTAAAGGTATAATATTTGCAATCTCCAGTCTTTTGGCACTACCACTGAGTTCATAAAAGATTTTATTATTATAATCAGTGCATCCATAATCTCCAGTGTTACATGCCTTGAATCTTGGATGCAGCGTATGTGGTCCTGGTATTTTAGCAACTTGAAGTACAGACGGCGTATTCAATACATTGTCATTCGCTTTTTTTTAAAAGCTCTTAAAATGTCTGAACTATTTTGTCTTTCATCTTGGCCAGGCAGTAGCTTCTTCATTGGTAAAGATATTACAACCATACCAACCGCCTCCACTCATGAAACCCCTAATTTTCCCCAGTTCTTTTTACCATCCTTTTTACTATTGATGTGCCAATTGTGGACTTTCAGTGTCTTCTCATACTCTGTACCTCTCTCATCTCGTCCACACTGAACCGTTTATAATCTGCTTAGCTCACAGTATTATTTATCCTGAGAAGGAAGCAAGCCCTCCAGAAGGATTTTACTACTGGCATTCAAATTATTAATTTGTTCCAGTAAATATAAATCCAAATATGACTTCAATATGAAAAAGAAGCATAAGCTATGTGCAGTAAAAAAAGTAATTTTGAGCTGATGTTGGTAATAATCTCCTCACACAATAAATAGCCTTTTAGTAGGACAGTGCTAAATTATTATCCTCAATCAAGATGATGATGTGGTAAGAAGCTACAAATTGATCCTGGATTAACTGCTTCGTCTGTGCTTGTCTGGAAACCTGAAAGTGACTATTGACCATTCATTAAGTGTATGTCATCAATGTGAAGCTGTTCCCAACAATCCATTTAAGCCCTGTATGTTTTCAGATTTTGACTATAAAATAAAACAGGTTATTTATGGGACCAAAATCTGACTTCATCCAAATCAAGTATACAATGAAATCAATTTTCCTAAAGACCTGGCTCTCAAGTAATTAGCTACCAATCTTCAATTTACGTTGATTACAACAGCCCTATGATAATTTCAATTACTCTTCATCTTAATCCTGTGTCCATCAATTAGTGAATGGATCAGTGAACGGATTGACACAGCTTGAAAGAGCTTTGGGATAAAAGATTTATGTTTGTCCAGCACAATCGTGAGAATGTGTGATGGGCAGTGAGCCAAAAGTGCCGTAAAAGGTGGCATGGTGCCAGACAGGATTCTGACCCAGAAAATAAAGGGAAGGCTTTTTAGTTTTAGTGTCCATAGATGGAAAAAGCACATTGCATGAGCTCACTTTGGACAGGTCAAGAACATGCTGGTCCTTGTTGGAACTTTGTGTTTACTATGGCTTTGCTGTCAGAACGACACAAAAAAAAGTTTTATACCACTCTCAACTCTTCTCTGCATTACACATTGTATGTGTCTGATTTGCTTGCTTGCTGTGTTGTAAAGCAACCTTATGTTGCATTGAAATCAGTCCAAATTAATCCATCAGCAAAGATATAGCTTGCAAAATTACTTGGTCCCAGCTTCAGTCCTTGACCTACACAGAGTTAGCCATCTTCAGGTAAAGCAACATTTGGGAGTTACAATTTTCTTCAGAATGCAGGTTATGGAGAGGATATATCAATATGGGTTCAGTTTCTGGGTATCTATCCTTTATGGTCAACATGTTTCTCCAATAGTTTGTGTTGCAGTGTACGTAAGTGCAGAAAGTAGCTGAGGACAAATTCAGGCTTTATTTGGATGTCACCATAACTTGTCCAGGCTGCATAGTGAAGAATATTCAATGCGAACAAGTACCAGAGATGCAACGCATTTAATACAACATGCTGCTTCACCGCACCCCACTTCTCTGCTCTAAGCTATAACATGACACTGAATGTATTATACATGACTACCATCTGACTGTTCCAATATGCAACACTTTGGTCCTCTTGATTGACCTCAAAATTCACAAAAAAATAAAAATCCATCATTTGCTTCTTTTTTTTCCATATACAAAATATTGCCTATTTCCACTATTGTCCTCAGTAGTCCAAGGCAAGTCGGACCTCATAGGTTAGACCTTCCAAGGTGTGGAGGGTGTTAGGCAGAGTGAAGTTGGAGGGCCCTACCAGCTCTGAGTGGAAGCTGCTGAGCGGTTTGTGGGCGAGTGTGTCCTGGCCCAACCCTGTCTCCTTGTGAGGAGAGGGCATATGGTCTGGAGCCAGGATTCCCCATGCTCGTACCCTGAGGACCAATGGATTGGATGATGGAATGATGCTGGGTACCTTCAGCAGCTCTTGTGGAGCAGCTGGACTTGACTCTTCATGGCAACTGCCCATCTCCTCAAATCACAGAAGCAGGCAGACAGACAGTTGCAGAATTGGCTGCACTGCTGCAGCTTCTGCACACTGGGCATAGCTGCATCCCAGATCCCTGTCTGCTGCTCCTCCTCCCTATGTATTCAAAAGAAGTCCCTAGATATCCGACAGCACAGGCCCCTCTCCTGTCTAGGCCTGGGGCCTTTCCAGCAGTTCCCCGAGGGTCAGTGGCCTGGACTGTTCCTCCCTCAGCCAGCTGAAAAGCTGTCACAGTGAGGTGCTCACAAGATTGTGTACCCACACTCTCCCTTTGCCGACAGTTACTATAAGGTTACTGTATTTGGCCTGGTAAGAGAGCAGGAGACTATCTGCCCAGTGCTACCACAGAGACCTCAATACATTCATCCTCAGACGTCCAGGATGGTGGTTCTTCTGCAACCTGCTATTTCTCCACAGATATCCTGGGCAGGCTTGAGGAACTTGCGAGACAAAAGAGAGAGAAGGCAATGTAGTCAGTGGTTAAAACTTGCATGCATTTTTGTGCGTGGTATCCATAGTCAAATAGCCCACATCTAACTCATTGTTGAAGACCATACACATGTGAACAACTTCTGGAAATCCACGGTTCCCAGAGAACCAGAACCTTCAAAACAATAGCATCAAGCACAAGTCTTTACATGTGCATGAATGTACCTATTTGTGGCTGTTTAGCGGTCCATAAAAATTTGGATTTTGCAATTGAGTTTTAATAGCCTCGTGAATTAAAATAAAAAGTCATTAAATAATTATAAATAATTATCAGATGAAGACTTGGGATTTCTCCCTGTAATTTTCCTTTATGCTTGTTTAAATTTTTGAGCTTGTTATGATTGAAGCCCACTACTAACACACAGCATGTGAAATATGTTAGTTGTAATGCTAAATTTTTGCAAAACACTGATCATTTCTAAACTGGAGTATTGCCAGAATTCCAGACACCGTACTTAAGGAATGATGAACCTCAATTATGCAAGCAGGCTGGAAAAGCTAGAATTGCTCCTTTTAGAGCAGCGATGGTTTTGCTGCAGAGCTACGCAGTGGCTCAGTGGTTAGCACTGCTGCCTCACAGCACCAGGGATAATAAAATGTGAGGCTGGATGATCACAGCAGGCCCAGCAGCATCTCAGGAGCACAAAAGCTGACGTTTTGGGCCGAGACCCTTCATCAGAGAGGGGGATCGGGTGAGGGTTCTGGAATAAATAGGGAGAGAGGGGGAGGCGGACCGAAGATGGAGAGAAAAGAAGATAGGTGGAGAGGAGAGTATAGGTGGGGAGGGAGGGAGGGGATAGGTCAGTCCAGGGAAGATGGACAGGTCAAGGAGGTGGGATGAGGTTAGTAGGTAGGAGATGGAGGTGCGGCTTGGGGTGGGAGGAAGGGATGGGTGAGAGGAAGAACAGGTTAGGGAGGCAGAGACAGGCTGGACTGGTTTTGGGATGCAGTGGGTGGAGGGGAAGAGCTGGCCTGGTTGTGTGGTGCAGTGGGGGGAGGGGACGAACTGGGCTGGTTTTGGGGTGCGGTGGGGGAAGGGGAGATTCCTCTATCTCCGCCACATCTGCTCCCACAATGAGGCATTCCACTCCCGCACATCCCAGATGTCCACGTTCTTCAAAGACTGCAACTTTCCCCCCACAGTGGTCGAGAACGCCCTTGACCGCGTCTCCCACATTTCCCGCAACACATCCCTCACACCTCGCCCCCGCCACAACCGCCCAAAGAGGATCTCCCTCGTTCTCTCACACCACCCCACCAACCTCCAGATACAACGCATCATCCTCCGACACTTCCGCCCTCTACAACTCGACCCCACCACCCAAGACATTTTTACATCCCCACCCTTGTCTGCTTTCCGGAGAGATTAATCTCTCCGTGACTCCCTTGTTCACTCCACACTGCCCTCTAACCCCACCACACCCGGCACCTTCCCCTGCAACCGCAGGAAATGCTACACTTGCCCCCACACCTCATCCCTCACCCCTAACCTAGGCCCCAAGATGACTTTCCATATTAAGCAGAGGTTCATCTGCACATCTGCCAATGTGGTATACTGTATCCATTGTACCCGGTGTGGCTTCCTCTTCATTGGGGAAACCAAGCGGAGGCTTGGGGACCGCTTTGCAGAACACCTCCGCTCGGTTTGCAATAAACAACTGCACCTCCCAGTCACGAACCATTTCCACTCCCCCTCTCATTCTTTAGATGACATGTCCATCATGGGCCTCCTGCAGTGCCACAATGATACCACCCGAAGGTTGCAGGAACAGCAACTCATATTCCGCTTGGGAACCCTCCAGCCCTATGGTATGAATGTGGACTTCACCAGTTTCAAAATCTCCCCTACCCCCACCACATCCCTAAACCAGCCCAGTTCGTCCCCTCCCCCCACTGCACCACACAACCAGCCCAGCTCTTCCCCTCCACCCACTGCATCCCAAAACCAGTCCAGCCTGTCTCTGCCTCCCTAACCTGTTCTTCCTCTCACCCATCCCTTCCTCCCACCCCAAGCCGCACCTCCATCTCCTACCTACTAACCTCATCCAACCTCCTTGACCGGTCTGTCTTCCCTGGACTGACCTATCCCCTCCCTACCTCCCCACCTATACTCTCCTCTCCACCTATCTTCTTTTCTCTCCATCTTCGGTCCGCCTCCCCCTCTCTCCCTATTTATTCCAGAACCCTCAACCCATCCCCCTCTCTGATGAAGGGTCTAGGCCCGAAACGTCAGCTTTTGTGCTCCTGAGATGCTGCTGGGCCTGCTGTGTTCATCCAGCCTCACACTTTATTATCTTGGATTCTCCAGCATCTGCAGTTCCCATTATCACAGCACCAGGGACCTGGATTCGATTCTACCCTTGGCTGACTGTGTGTGTGTGTGGAGTTTGCATGTTTCCTCCGGGTGCTCCAGTTTTCTCCCACAGTCCAAAGATGTGCAGGTTAAGTGGATTGGTCATGCTAAATGTGTTTGCAGGGATAATGTGGGGGGCTGCAATTGGATTTGGATGCTCTTTGGGGGGTTTGTGCAATGATGAGCTGAATATCTTCCTCCTGCACTTTAAGGATTCACTAATAAATGATACAGATTAATGTAAATAAAGAGAAACCCTTTCCACTGGAAGAACAGATAGTAATCTAAGGATCATAACTTAAAGTGAGTAGCAACAAAACCAGAATCAGTATAAGGAAACATTCCTTTTCACATAATGAATGATCTTGGTTTGGAACGCTTTGCCTGAGGGATGGTGAAAATGGATTTAATGGTAGCAATCAAAGGCAATTGGATAAATATGCAACGGAAAAAAAATACAAAGGATTGTGGGAAAAGCCATGTCAGAGGGCAGCACTGTGACTCAGTGGTTAGCACTGCTGCCTCACAGCGCCAGGGACCCAGGTTCAATTCCATCCTCGGGCGACTGTTTGTGTGGAGTTTGCATATTCTTCTCGTGTTTGTGTGGGTTTCCTCTGGGTGCTCCGGTTTCCTCCCACAGTGCGAAGATGTGCAGGCTAGGTGGATTAGCCATGCTCCTAAATTGCCCATAGTGGTCAGAGATGTGCATGCTAGGTGGGTTAGCCATGGGAAATGCAGGGATACGGTTGGAGGATGCATCTGGGTGGGATGCTCATCAGAGGCTTTGTCGGAGTGGTCCCATTGTGCTGAATGGCCAGTTCCTACACTGTAGGGGTTCTCTGATGATGATTTATGACTCTGTGAAGACCTCTGGAATGAGATTAATTGGAAACCTAAACTATGAGGAACATCATCAGTAACAACTTGTATTTATGTAATGCCTTTAACATTGTAAATTGTCCACAAGGTGTTTACAGGAGTTTTGCTAAACATATTTTAATGCCAAGTCATATAGGAAGCTATTGAGGCAAATGACCAAAAGCTTGCTCTAAGAGATAAATTCTATTGAGCATCTTTTGGGAGGAAAGACAGGAAATTCCAGAACTTTGAACTTTGGCAGTTAAAGACATTGTGATATGATTGTAAGCAGAAATGCTCTTGGGCCCACAATTAGAGGTGTCCAGATATCTTATATGGTTGGAATAGAGGAAGGAAGGATTAGAAACTAGGCTAATTTTTTTTTAAACACATGCATTGCCTAAATGAGTGCAAATGGTGATGAAGCAGACAGGTGATGGGGCTTGGTGCAAGTTTTGGATGGTGTCAAGCTTAGGGAAGCTCAAAAGTTGGGGACCTGTCAAGAATGCTTTGGAATATATAGTTGCCATGACCACTGTTGACAAAGAGGAATGCAACAGCTGATGAACGGAGTCTCATGGAGTCGGCTAATGTTTCAAAAAATGAAATTGTTGATTGTAGATATTCACCTGTGCTGGACTCACTGGAAGAGCACACTGGAAATGAACAAACACAGAAATTTCTGGAAAAGGAAGAGGAAGGGACCCTTAGAGGGAGGGTCACTCAACTCGAAATGTTAACTCTGATTTCTCTTCACAGATGCTGCCAGACTTCCCAAGCTTTTCCAGCAATTTTGGTTTTCGTTTCTGATTTACGCCGTCCGCAGTTTTTTTTTCAGAAATAAAGTCCTGGTGTTCTTGGAGTCATCACAAAAGATAAAGATTCTTTTTAAAAGCATATAAAATTTACCAATTTATCTGTTTAGTTTCTGAACACCTAGGGCAATAGATAGCATGGTTCAGATTTCTGTACTTAACAAGAGCTAGTATTCAGTACAAATAGGTAAACTGGCTACAGGTTAAAAAAAATTATGAACAGTCAATATGTAATTTGATTCGTTAAAAATCTAACCACCTCATGAATACTTTACACACACACACACACACAGACACACACACACACACACACACACACACACACACACACACACACAAAAGTCCTTGCCCAAGGGGTTTTCTGAGATAATTCTTTTGTTGATCCATGACTACTCTGCCTTCCTTTCTCCCAATACTTGATTTTCTCTCTCTGCTTACTTCCTCTAGCTCGCAGAGGTTAGGGGATGATTGGTTCACTCTTGTTTACAGATTAAGAATCACAGCCCACAACCACGGCTGAGGGGAAAGAAGAAGAGAATGGTTTAAGATTGTTTTTTCACTGCAGAGAAAAGAGACAGCTCCTGTCTTTGTGGAGATCTTATTGCTTCTGTCAAAAATATTTAAATCCCCAAAGCTGTTCAGATATTTTGGAGACAATCACATAATTGTTGGCAGGTAGGAGGTCTTTGTTATTGATAATTTATCACTTGCTTGCAGAGCAATTAGCAACTTGTTGCCACTTCTTGACTCCAGCTTATCTGCAAAACTAGTACTGCTCAAATAAGCATCCATATTCACAATACTTACAATGAGTGACAGGTACCTTGTTTTTAAAAAGTACAGCAATCTTTCAACTTGCCCTGTTATTTTCCCAGATAACGAGGTGTAGAACTGGATAAACACAGCAGGCTAAACAGCATCAAAGGAGGAGGAAGGCTGACGTTTAGGGCCTAGGCCTTTCTGATAACACCTTGTTATCTCAGATTCTCCAGCATCTGCAATTCCTACTATCTCTGTTATTTTCCCACTTCAGTCCTCAAATATAGCAAAATTAAAATGCCATTCACACCTAATTTAATTATTAATCAAAGCAATCTCCTGAGACTATTTACTGGAATGGAATTTGTAACGGGAGAATACTTCAATGTAAATACCAGTTCCCGTCAGGTCTATTGATCTCAGTCTAAAACATATGCAAAAATAGAACATCCACTGCTCTTGGTGGTAATAAATTTCAAATTTTCAGAAGCAGATTCAGAACAAGGAAATTTCTCCTCATCTCAGTCCTGACTCATTATTCTGAGGCTCTGCCCCCTGGCTCTACGCTTCCCAACAAAGGCAAAGTTCTCTCAAAATCTAGCCTGTGAAAGCCATTAAGAATTTCGGGTGATATGAATTCATCAACTCAGCATCTTTGAAGAATGCCTTGTAGGTAAGAGCCCTCATACTGCCGATCTCTGGGAAACAGTATTTTTAGTGCTGTTAAGCAAATGAATTTCCCTCCAAAAAGTATTAATTAGATCGTCTCTAATTCCTGTAAACTCCTCGGAATATTGGCTACTCTCTCGTCATCGGGCAATACCCTCAAACCCAGGAATCAGTCCAGTGAACCACTACTTCCCAGGCAACTGTATCCTTCCATTGTTCAAAAGATGAAATTTGAAGGAATGTACAATCTAGCTTTAAACATCGAGCCAATAGGGAAGATCTTCCATTAAAAATGTGGGCCTTTGTATGGAGATTATATTCAAACTGTCTCCTTTATTTCAAGGTAACATGGAGAGGAGCATGTGACTTCCTATCAATTCTCCTCAAGTATTTTTATCACAGGAACAAGGCCCCCAGTTAAAACCTATTGGGTCAGGTGCAAGCCTTAAGATATACACCCAAAAGAAGGGGCAGATGGCACACCCTGAAATTGAACATATCAGGTTTACAATTTACATAGTACAGTCAGTTCAGCTATAATGTGATTTCTGGCAATGTGAATTGGCTATAATGTTACTGATGAATAAGGGAATGCTATTTCTAAAATATGAAATTGTGTTGGCTATAACGTAATACCATCAAAACACTGGATGTCTTTTTTAAAGCTAAACCCAAGAAACTGTCAATGAACCACAGCCATCCACTTCTGGATTAATTATTTTTCACCTTCACCACACAACCACAACTGAACCTGAAGATGTTGACAATAATGATGACGCTCAGCCCCTGCATTAACAACAGAGTAACCTCAAAATCTCCTCCCCCATCAAGTCATCTTGATATTTTTTTTCCAAGGTAAGGTGTTAAATTTACGTTATTAGATATAAAATAAACATTTATTCAAATTGTGCTTTCCTTTGTGTTAGGCTTTTGAATGATTTTTGAGTGATTCTGAGCGATTTTTTGGTGGTCTGCCCCAACTTCGCTTTTTCCATAGGCCCTGTTATTTCTACAGCACTATTTTCTATAAATGCAATGCTGCACAGGAACACAACTATTGCGTTATAGTAGAACCGACTGTAGCTAGTGTAATTGTTTTCAGACTTCATACTTGATGTGCCTGACTACCTGTTAATTATGTGAATCCCTGAGCGCAGCTCAGTTGGATTACTTTGAGCCGTGATTTGTATAATTGGAAGTCATCTGCAACATGATGAAGCATGTGCAATGTGTTGTTGCGAAATTGAAGGGCTGTTGTGACTCTGTTATGACTCCTTCCCTGCTGCACCGCCCCATTAGTCAGTGTGATAACAGTGGTGGAAAGTGCATTGAAAGTCACCCCATCACTTTTGCGTGACATCACCGTGACATGTAATAGCACATAATTTGCTCTTCCTTCAGCATCCGGTATTTTTGTCGTGCCTGACATCTTGCATGTGCTTTCCAAACATTTTCTTGATGACAATTTCACTTCTTGATTGAATTACACTTAGCTGCCTGTTCTTGACCCAAATGTGCAGGTTGGACACAAATTGTCATTGATGTGTTGTCTGAACCTGTGTGATGGATATGCAACTGTCGTGTTCAATAATTATCTGTGGTGGCTTGCACGTTACGTTTTGTTCTGTTTCCAGCATTCTGTCATTTAGGAACTGGTTTTCCCGATGCGTAAGGTAAAAGGGGCAAACAAAAGCCTACAGATTAGAAGGTATCAAATTAATCTCCGTGTTAGTGGAACACTGTCAGGGCTTTGGTCAGCTTACTACATTTGATCCCAGCATTTCCAATTTAGCCTCGTAAATTTCACTCAGAATTTTAGTCCTACGGAATTTTCAGTGTCTCCCACTGAAAAATACAGACAAGCAGAATTAAGGGATATGGTGTTCGGGGTTGAAATCAATCGAGAATTTATGATACTGACTAAAGGTGTTTCTTTATAGCCTGGGAAATTTCACTTGACATCTGAGAACAGTTCCCTGTTGTTAGACAAGTTGATTTAACACACACTGGGCTCAACTTATTCTGTGAGGAAGAGTTGGGTCTCTACTCATGCTACCTGCATGTTGTTCACTCTTAATGTCAAGAAGACCCCAACAATTCACACACTGGGGAAGAGGAAAATGAAAGTGACTAATTGAAAGGCAAAAATTAAAGGCCGTAAGTGAGCCATTTTATTGATTGACAGCTCTCCATTCTTTTAGCTGAGATTCTGCATGGCTACATACAGGGAAGAAGAGTAGACAAGGCTATTCAGCTCTATGTGCCCACTCCACTATTCAATAAAATCACAGCTGACATGATTTTAATCTCAACTCTACGTTCATGCATATCCCCAGTAATCTTATATCCCTTCCCTCAGCACTTTAGAATTGACTGATATCTGCCTTAAAAATATTTAAAGATTCCTTAGAGGAAGGGAATTCCAGAGATTCACAATCCTCTGAGAGAAAAACTGGTTTCATATCTCTGTGTTAAATGGGGCAACCCTATGTTTTGTTTTAAACTAATGCTCTTAGTTCTGGAATAACCTGTGAGAAGACACACCCTTATTGGCACTTTTCTTCATCATTCACAAGATGCTGCTGTTGCTGGCTAAGTCAGCATTTATTGATCACCCCGAATTGCCCAGAGGGCAGTTAGCTGTTAACCACATTGCTGTGGGCCTGGAGTCACGTTTAGGCCAGACCAGGTGAGTACGGCAGTTTCCTTTTCTAAAGGTTGACTGGTGGCTTCTTTCTGACCATCAACAAAGGTTTCATGGTTGTCAACAGATTCAAATTCCACCCTCTGCCCATGGCAGGATTTGAACACAGGTCTTCAGAAGATTATCTGGGCCTCTGGATTAATAGTTTAGCAACAACTAGGCCATCGCCCCTCTATCCCGTCAAGTCCCCACATGACCTATACCTGAAAAGAAATAGCACAGATGGTATCTAAACATAAAGGAATGCTGACTCAACAAAAGAAAGAACTTTGTTAAGAAGTGCGATCAAATAATACACAATTAACAGGTCACAAAGGTTTACCAGGTGTCTGATTTCTTTTAGTCTATCATCCAGTGCTAACAATCTGAGTTATTATTAAGTCCTTTGTTATTTCCATTGGATTTACTTACAATATCATGATCAACTATTGTTACTTTCTTCACAGATCATGGGAACAAAGTTGAAACAATTGAATATTGCAAACTTTTCTTGGGAAAGCCCGGGAGAAACTTGGTGGGTTCGTCCTCCCAGAGACAAATGAATCAGATAGAACTCCAGGCTTGTAATGAGCTTTGACTCCGGGCGTAAGTTTCTAAATTTGTTTTGTGTCTGGACTTTAGATACAAGTATTCCATTGATAGAGCGCCCTTAAAATTCCTATAGCCCTATTCAATAAGATGTTCTGGTCTCAGATGTACATATACTGAATTTCAGTCCCCCCATGTTTGGGCGTGGAGGGTGAAATTTTGTCAGCGGTGCACTGTTTCCAATAGCAGAACCAGAAGTATGTGCTCTGTTACCTTTTCAGGTTTCCCATACAACTGAAATTAAAGTCGGCACAACATTGTGGGCTGAAGGGCCTGTTCTGTGCTGTACTGTTCTATGTTCTATGTTCTATGTTCTAAAGTTTAAGTTTTGAAATGTTAACTCTGTTTTCTCTCTCCGTAGATGCTGCCAGGCGTGCTGAGTTCCTCTAGGAATTTCTGTTTTTGCTTCAGATTTCCAGCATCCGCAGTTGTTTACTTTATTCAAAGGTTCAGTGGGTGCAGGGGAAACTTCAGTGATTCTGCAGCAAGGACTGCTTTCGAGTGGTGAAACCCAGCAGGTATAGTTGGGCAACCAAACAGTTATTGGTGGACTGTACAAGAGCCTCCTGGTCAAAGGAGACTCTGCATCAGAGCAACAACATCTCTTCCCACCTCTGTTTCTGTGAACACTGGATCATGAGAATATGAGGACGATTGGAATGATATTCAGCCTATCGAGACCATCCTACCATTCAATAAGATCATAGTTGATCTGAATGTGTCACTTTATTCATGTTTACATCATCATTATTATTTGTTGAGACAGGCTTAGTTAGAGAGCTGAATGTGATGGCATTCATTGTGGTTGATGTTTGCAGAGGAGTTGGAACTTTCATATGTTGTGAAATAAGCCATGTTGTGTTTTTGCATTCACTCTTAATTGAATGTTTATGTTGATGTCCAATGTCGTCGTTGCCCAAGATCACCCTCAGGAGGGGCAATTAGGGATGGGCAATAAATGCTGCCTAGCTAGTGGTGCCCACATCTCATGAATGAATAAAGAAATAAAAAGCTTACAACTTTTTTTTATATTTGACAGACTGGCCCCTCTCAGTCATTCTCACTTCTCGTTTTGGTGCCCTGATCCAAACCATAGCACCCTGCACGGCATTGACACATCGTTGCCAGTCCTGAGCCTGCATGGATGTTGCCATTCTCTACTCCCTCTCCCTAGCAGTAGAGAAGCTAACAAGGCCAGTGAACCCTGAGACAACTCCACAAAGCTGACTGACGCATCATTAAACAAATACAAATCGGGTAAAACAAGATTCCTTTGTGCTGTTGACCTTAACTTGAAGGTGCGATTTACTGAACAATGTTTTGTATGTGCAAATTGATTCCAAGCACAAATCTGCTACGGAATGGCAGCGGGAATGCAGGAGTGCATTCCATTGGCCCTCCAACATCAGAGGCCTCCAAGCTGTATCCTTAGCTATATGGCAAACCAATCACTGCCATTGATTGGTGTGGCCTTTTTAAATGTCCCATGGACTTCTGTGGACCAGGAACTGAGTCCCTGACCCAGAACTAAAAACCCTAGTTCCTCAGAGCCCCAGGCTTCAACTTTCCTTGAGCTTACCCACATAGCAATAGATCGTACTGACCCAGATATCAGCTTCCACATGTACACTAATGACTCCTCCCCTGTATGTCGTCAAATATCTCTCTTGAATTATCCACTACATTCATATATTAAGACCGTTTTCTGACATCTTTGAGTGTGAGACTGTAAACATTGTGACCAGCAATGTCATCTTTTTTGTTTCAGATCACAAACTGTGCTCACTCTCACTGAGTTTGTTAACTTGCTAAAATTGGCTAATTTCTGTTATTCAAACATTTTAGGAGTATAACTTTTACCTTGAAGATTGAGGACTTTAGGAGTAAGAAGATTAAATCATTTGGTTTCAAAGACTGGTGAACAGATCTAAAATAATTTTAACTCAAAGGATAGCCTGTGTTTATTTAGCAAGTGGGAGAGCATGAGTGGGTGAGCCTTCAAATAGGATTTCAATCCACAACTTTATGACTCAGAGACCGTGGCTAAAAAAAAACTTGAGAGACGGCCAATAAATAAGATGATCCATTCAGGTTTAGCAATACTTCGCAGAACTGCAATCATGTGTTTTAGCACTCATTTGAAGAGGAAACCACAAACATGAGAACAGTTTGGAGCCTAAAAGTTGTCTTTCAAATGCTTTTATGTAAATCTGTAAGAGACAGGACAATACTTTTGTGACCATCTGGTGCTACAGAATTTTAGAAATAATAATTTCCCAGCTCTCCTGTTCTCCTCTTCTTTCTGGATATCTTTCCACATTCCAGCCAACTATACCTCAACTTACTTCCTTTCTAAGCTTTTCCAATGACCTAACCCTGAACTTGTATCTTTCTCCAGTTTCCCTCCCACTTCCTCAAACTCCCTGTCCCAGAAACCCATCTCCTTCTCTTGACCCTTGCTGACTATGTTTCTGACTAATCACTGAAACATTAGCTCTGTTTTGTCTTCCCACAGACACTGTCTTACCTGCTCTGCAATTTGCTTTGAATTAGAAACCTATGCTACGCAAGAAATTCTGGAAAATCCAGAAGGAGATCAGCACGGAGGTTAGAGACAATGGGAACTGCAGATGCTGGAGAATCCAAGATAACAAAGTGTGGAGCTAGATGAACACAGCAGACCAAGCAGCATCTTAGGAGCACAAAAGCTGACGTTTCAGGCCTAGACCCTTCATCAGAAAAGGGGGAGGCCAGGAGGGTTCTGAAATAAAAAGAGAGAGAGGGAGAGGCAGAACGAAGATGGATAGAGGAGAAGATTGGTGGAGAGGAGACAGACAAGTTAAAGAGGCGAGCATGGAATAATGAATGGCCCCTTTCTGAATTTCTTGACAAAGGCACAATGTCTATGACTGTCTGCATAAAGGGTCTAGCTGGTGCATTAGCCTTGGGAAATGCAGTGTTACAGGGATAGTGTATTGCGATGGGTCTGAGTGGGGTGCTGCTCAGAATGTCAATGTGAACTTGGGCCAAATAGCCTGTTTCCCAACTGTGGAGATTCTGTGATTATTTTTCATTTAAGTGCCAGTCTTGAAGGGATGAATCTAAGATGAAATTAATTCATCGACATCTCTGTCTGGAACGCTCCAAGATTGCCATGTTGCCCTGGGCATAGATTGTAGGGAATTTGTTTTCTGGCTTTGTGTTTAGTTGTGTCTTTTTCTGACAAAAATGAAAGCATACTGTCAGAGCCTGTCAGATCAGCTTGAGAAGCAGTCAGAGAGAATTTGTTACCAATTGCACACCCATGGCAAAGGGCTATAAACAGCCAACACTATCTTCTGCATTTGAAGTCACTAAGCTAGGAGGTGGTGAGGCCCATATCTGAGCTGGGTTATTCACGATCATACAGTGCTTAGTGGAAATTGGAGAGTCATCTAGCTAGACGCCAGTCAAAGAGGCCCACAAAATCTCATATTTTGTTGTTTAGCGGGAACCCCGAAAGATCAAATTGAATTCCTGAGAGTTGTGGGATACCTTACTTTGGTCCCCAAAGAAATTAAGGTTCATTTAAGATCCAGTAGAGGATAGAGAAGCTAGAGAATGAAAATAAAAGTAGAATGGGAGATGACTTGTTGAAATTTTAAGACTTAAAGTGTAACTATCTATAAAATACGTATGTTGAACATGGTGGTTCAGTGGTTAGCACTGCTGCCTCAGAGCACTAGGGACCCAGGTTTGATTCCACCCTCAGGTGACTGTGGAGTTTTCACATTCTCCCTGTGTCTGTGTGGGATTCCTCCAGGTGCTCCGGTTTCCTCCCACAGTCCAAAGATGTGCAGGCTAGATGGATTGGCCATGCTAAATTGCCTGTAGTGTTCAGGGATATGTAGATTAGTTGGGTCTGAGTGGGATGCTCTGAGGGTCGGTGTGGATTTGTTGGGCTGAAGGGCCTGTTTCCACACTTGTAAGGATTCTATGATGATGATTATTTCACTCTACCCTTGCACATTAAAAGTTTTTGTTTAAAATATGGAAACTAATTACATCATTCTTCCATTAACCACTGAGATTTCAAATTTCTTTTTAAAACTCGCTGGTCTTTCTCAAGATCATAACCACACCTGTGCTCGTCTTCCTAATCATTGTTTCAGGTGAAACAATATTAGTTGCAATCTCAGCTTCCTGTTCCACCTAAAATTTAGTTTTGACTCCACTTTCTGTTCATCACAAAGACTATCTATCACCATCTCTAAAACATAGTCAACAACCAAACATTCTTATAACTTAGTCCAATGCTTTCCTTGCAGGCCAGCTTCCATAGACTTCAGCTTATCTAAATCACTAGTGTTGGTATCTGTTGTAGCTTCAGACCAAATGCTTATCACTGTGATCCTCACTAGACTTCATGACTCCTGGAACTCCCATGAATGAAATGAAATTTCTTATACCGTTGTTTTTAAATTCCTTCAAGGCCTTGGCACTTCTCCACTGTTGTAATATCCTCCAGAACAGCAAAGACACTGGCCTCATATAATCCTCCCTTGACCTTACCATTGACAGCTGTGCTTTTGGCTTCCAATGCCTCACCACTGTAACTGCACCTTTAAACCCCTAGAGCTCTCCAACTCCCTCGCCGTCTTCAAGACTCTCTTAACAATATACCTCATCCCTCTTCCTTTGAAATAACACTGGACTACTTCTAATTTTGTAAAATGCACTGAGATGTTTTCTAAATTAATGATATGCTATAAACAGATTTTTTTGTGAGAAATTGATATTAGAGCACAACTATAGCAGCTGGCAACTACAAAAAATTCCAGTAATATTTCAACACATTTTCTAAGTGTATGAATAATTGAATTGACTTGCATACTATGCAAGTGCTTAAGGGTGCCGTGAAATGCTGATAACTCTGAGCCAGGAGTCATCATCAGTTGGTTTTATCATTTAGTCAAATAAAATTGATAGCTGATTGGAATGGAGGTTTCATTGCTGTTCAGAGTGATGCCTTTTAAGTCCATAAAATTTAGCAGATTTGACAACAAAAAAGGAGAGAATGGAGACAGAATTTTCCCTGCCCTGAACTATGTGGGCAATGGCAAGTCGGAGAAATGAAATACTCAATGTTGAGAAAGAAAATATTTGATTTTTCCACCCAATGTTTAAATGGTGAGCAGCAAGTGGCCTACTTGCATGCTCTAACATCTCTTTATTACCATATCTCACCTCAATTAGTAGTTTGCTACTTTCCCAGGCAATGGGTGACACAGTGGCTCAGTGGTTAGCACTGCTGTCTTGTACTGCCAGGAACCTGGGTTTGATTCCAGCCTCAGGCAATTGTCTGTGTGCAGTTTTGTTTTCCCCAGTCTGCATTGGTTTCCTTCAGGTCCTTTGACAGTCCAAAGATGTGTAGATTTGGGTGGATTGGCCATGCTAAAAGTTGCCCCCTGGTGTTGTGGCAGGACATAGTAAAACCCTGTGCATAGTCATGGGGATAAATGCATGGGTCTGAGTGGGATGCTCTTCAGAGGGTTGGCTCAGATTCAATGGGCTGCATGACCTCTCTTGGCACTGCAGGGATTCTATGAAGAGCATGTAGATGTCAACACACCTCCTGACATGAAAGCAGGGACCTGGCAGATGCAGCCACTGACATTTTCTTTAGGCCTCCATCTTATTTAAAATTTCCTGTGAGCTTGAGGAGATAAGGCCTCAAATGAAACTCTGAAATTGATACGCAGAATTTTGTTTTAGTAAGTTTCAGCCCTGGACAAACTGGAAAGGGATCATCTGAGGCACAGGGAAAACAGTAAAGCTGAGCTGACGCTGCAAGTTAATGTTGTGTAGTTTTTGTGGCTTCAGAACCTGGTAGTGTAGAGAATAGGAGCAAGTGCTGATTATTTACCCTTCTGAGGTTGCTCCACCAATTAATAAGATCATAGCCAATCTACCTCAACTCCACTCTCCAGGCTTTCACACACCTTTCCCACATCCCTTGAATACTTTGGTATCCAAAATTTATCAATCTCTGTCTGGAACATACTCATCTGCTGAACATTCACGGCCCCCTAACATGAAAGTTCCAAAGATTCACAATCTTTTGAGAGAAGAGATTTTTGTCTCATCTCAGTTCAAAATGGCTCATGCAGCATTCTGAGTAAATGACCAAGACACTGACCAAGATGATCCGTCAGCATCTACACTGTCAATCCCTGTTACCCTCCAGTATTTCTATCCTCTTCAAGATGTTAAAAACGACTATATCTCAAAAAAAAGACATGCAGGTTTGGGAAGTTTTGGGGCCAGGTGGCTCCATTAGGAAAGTGTAGACATTTCACTTTTCCCTATGGTGAGTTCAAATTCAGAGACACTGTGAGTTTGTGTGAGTTGAGGCCTTATTCCATCATGCTGGATTCTTATTATGATACACTTGCAAGCTGAGAATGATCACATTATTAAACTTTTTGTAAGGACACTTGGCTCACCCAAGAGTAAGGCTCATTCATGACCATTACAAATCACCAGAATTCCATTGCTTTCTCGAAAAATAGGCGTACCTGTAATCCTTCCTTGTGGAAAACCTCTGTCACCTGGAGTATTATGGGATGTGAGTCTATGTCTCACACACACAGCAGCGAGACCGCACAGTGCAAATACTTCATACAAGACCCTAGCAGCAACATCCATAGTGATGGGATATAAACTCTTCACCTTTATCCATCATGAAAAGTTGTCAAATAAGGTAAAAATCAAAAGAACTGTGAATGCTGTAAATCAGGTACCTACATCCACAGTTCTTTCGGTTTTTATTTAGTATTTAACTCACTGCCACATCTCTTCCATGCATGCCCACCTTGAAGAAGTTTTGCTCCTCTCTCTGACAAAAAAAAGACAGTCCTGAGGAAGGGTCACCGGACCCGAAACATTAACTCTGTTTTCTCCTCCACAGATGCTGCCAGACCTGCTGAGCTTTTCCAACAACTTTGTTTTTGTGTCAAATAAGGTAAGACTTCCTGTCAAAAATGGATATAATCTGATGGGGAAAATGGTGGCTTTCAGCAGCAGTTTCACAGTTGGCCATGAGAACTTCGATTTCCTTAAAATTCTGGGCCACCACACCAACGGCCAAGTTCAGGCCCTGCATTTGTTGATCCCCGGGTGGTGTCAATGGTAACTTCGTGAAGTGAAGCTGGAATGACATGCCTTTCATCATACAGTAAGGTCTTCCATGATCATGAAATACTGTCGGTGCTCAAAGTAGGTCTTCAAGGCCAACCTACAGGGCCTTTGGTCTGCCCAACCTTTGACACAATATTGCCAAATGGTGACCTATTCTTGCACTTTCTTCTGCTCTTGTTGTATTTGTTTCAGCCTGTTGTGTGTTGCTGACCACTGGACAGGAGGAATGGCTAATGTCCACAAATAAATTCAATGATATGTCTTGTAAGGCTCTCTACTCTCACTCTGGAGATGTTATCTGCCGTTTTCCCTGCAAATATACTATTTTATAGGTAAATCTCAAAAGGCAGAGTCAGATTCTCGGTACCTATTGAGGCAGCCTTGATAACTGTCTTATCTGGTGGGCTGACCAGTGGTTATGGGGTTTGTCTCAAGAGTGCAGTCAGGTCATGGATGTACCCTGAATATCCCTTGCAAAGCCATGTAACTGAGAAGGCCTCCTTCTCTATGATGGCATGTCATATCTCTGTGTCTGACAGTCCCCATGCTGCATAGAACACCAGCTTCCAACAACCATCTGAGTGCTGTTCCAAAGCCTCTAGCTGAATCAGTAGGTATAACGTTGGAAAGAATACATCATCATAGGCTAGGACATCCATGGATTTCAGCATACCCTTAATCCTTTGACAAATATCCTTTTGATGCTAATTCCAACATGTGTCTTGGGAGTTATCTCAGGTGTTCTGGTGTTGCAAAATGTTGCAAAAGATTTCATCAGTGTGTTTACCATCTCCAAAAATTTTTGCGGGTCATGGAGTGATTTTGGTGTGAGGAATTTCCTTAAAAGCTTTTGTTTTTTGACCTATCATTAATCCATCATTGTTGACAACGCATCCCAAGAAGTGAACCAAACTCTCGGAGAACTTGCACAAGAGACATTCGGCCTGTAGATCTTGTGCCTTCTGATCCTGCTCTTCAACTACTTTGCCATTATATCAAAACTGTCTGGAATATTCAACATGATCTGTTGTAAATTCTCAATCAATTCCAAAATGGCGGGCTGTAGAAGCAAAACTTTCCAAACTGAGTTAAAAAACGCACTAAGCAATCTTGATTGTTTGTTTAATGGAACCTGCCTGAAACCTAATAAGGATTCTTTCAGCTATAGAAGCATCCTTGTTCAGAACCCACTGTTTGCATTGCATTTCCTGAAAATGTAATGGAAAATTTAGTTCAACTCTCAACAACCATAGAAGCAAGGTGGATTTCTCTTATCATCACCTGGTAGAGCAGTGTGGGTTTATCACAAATTCAGATTGACCAATTGGGCTTGTTTTTTAATAACCAGGTCTGAACATTTATCAGCTGGTTTCATTGCTAGTGAGATGTTGCTTATTCTGGTCACCTTGTCAAATTGTTTTACAGCTTGTTGAGTCAAGACTGCAGAACCTTCCCAAGTGCATACAGGTATGAAGATTTAGTGGGATACTATATTCGGTATTGAGTTTGCCCAATCCATTAAATAATTTGGGGTACTCCTTTCAAAGGGGAATTTTATGTTTTGCTTCTTAAGGTCTTCAATCTTTTGACGAAGGTTGAGGGCAAGACTCAAATTCCTCATCATGTGAGAATTCTTTATTGTGAAGTATGTACAGGTTCTATATAATCTGACACCCAAGGTTTTAGAGAATTGCTGCAGCATACCTTTAGTCTTAAATTCTACACATTCTGAAGCATGAAGTCACAATGCTATCAGCTATATACAATGTGTATTCAGCCATAGTCACCTGATAATATATTAACACTAGCTCAAAATTAGTGAGATATCCATTAACAGAAATACCTAAAGCCCAGGTTTGAGTAATCGATTTCCCCTAGGAATAACTTTGGCTTTTCTTCTATTACAGCTTGTTCCATCTCATTAGCTTCTTTGTGTGAGTAGCTATGTAATTTCTTGCTGCTTTGTGACTGTGCCCCATTTTGCATATTGTCCGAAACTGACTTATTTAACAGATTAAACATTATTTTTTAATAGCTAAACACTGTTTGTGCCTATGAATTTTCCTTTATCCACAGCACTGACAGATGTTTGGTGTCTGTACTGCATGTTGAATTGATTTCTCAGGTATGCCTGTAGGGGTTTGGTATTTTAAGAAACAAATGGATTCTGTGTTCTCCAGTGATAAAGTTGCTCTTCTTTTAAGAGTGATCTGAGATGACTCTGGATTTCTGCTTCACTAATCATCTAGGCTTTTCCTACAGCAAAATCTAGTTTTGACAAAGACGCGTTAGAAAATGTAACAACAATATCAGTCCCTTTATAAATTCTGACTTCACATCCCTGTTGTCACATTTTTCTATATGTAGAGATCATTAATGAAAATTTCTATGCTGTGCCAGATGCTGAACTCTCCTTTTAAATCTTGCTCTTCCAAAAATGTTACTTGCTCTGAGGTTAAAGTAATAGCTACTTTTTCAGAAGTATCTATTGAGTCCTTTATAGCTTGATAAGCCATAATGTCATCAGCTAAACCCCAAACTGCATATAGAAGTGTATGAACTTGTTCATCTTCTGATTTGGTACCTAATTTGGAAGCAGTTCTGTATCTTAAGAATTACTTTCTCCAAGATGTCCACTTACATGATCTGTTTGTCCTGTCTCAGAAATTAAATCTTGCTAGCAATATTATTTATACTTCATGACTTCCTGTTGCATTTAGTTAGTTTCTATGCTTAAAAAGCTTAAAAAGCAATGCTGCTGCTGCTGCTGTGTGCTGCTGTAGGTTTTCCCAGTTTCTGCAGTCAAAATGGACAATTGACCTACCTACTGTGAGTAAAATGAAGGATTCCCAATTCTTGCAAATAAAATGGAGTGTATGTACTTTTTTGCAGCTCCTCTGGATGAGACCAGCCAATTAAAGCCTTAATGGCTTACCCCTTATTCTAAGACTGTGACCCCCTTGTTCTGGACTTCACCAACATTAGGAACATTCTTTCTGCATCTACCCTGTCCAGTCCCATCAGGACTTTGTATGTTTCTGAGATTCCCCCCAGACAACCCGCTCCCCCTTCTTCTAAATTCCAGTCAGTACAAGCCCAATCGACCCAATTCTTCTTTATATGTCAGCCCTGCCATCTCCAGAAACAGTCTGGTGAATCTTCACTGGACTCCCACAATAGCAAACATGTTCTTCTTCAGACTACGAGACCTTTATCTGCACACAATACTCAAGGTGTGGCCAGATCAAGGCCCTGTATAACAGCAGCAGACATCCTTACTCTGATACTCAAATCTTCTCGCTATGAAGGCCAGCATGCCATTAGTTTTCCTCTCTGCCTGCTGAAAGTGCTGCTAGGAAAGTTCAGGAAGGCCATGTGAGAAGTGGGGACATGGAAATGGGTATTCAAAGTGCTTCCACTTCTCATCTGTTGCCCTGTCAGTAGCTCAGTGAGAACAAGAGACATTTCCACTGGAGGTGTTTCTGAAATATGCATACCCGCATGAACAGATGGCAGCTGTTTTTAAACAGAATTATCCTTCTACCATGGCGTGTGGTGTAATGGGAACATTTAACCAGGGGAACCACTTCTCCATATTCCCGCTTCCAGTCCAATTTGGTCTGTGGCAGGAAGGTCCATGGCCAGCCTTCATGCTCCGTTGACAAATGGAGGCACTAAAATGGGTAATTAAGTGGGTGCTTCATTCCCACTGCCTTGGGACAGCTTGCCATGCGGAGAACTCAGGACGCAAGCCCAGTGCCTGATTGTGTGACCCAACCTCGGGAAGTGAGGATCCTAATGAGAGACACCCCTCCCCTTGGTGTTGACCAGCTACCTGCTGCTCTCCCCTCTACACTCCCGCCTTGCTTTGTAACCTTTCTCTCAGCATTGCATGGTACTGCCTGTTGCATACGGGCTATAGAACCCTGGGGCAACACTTGTGATGTTGGCACGGAGCTTCACTGCGCATAAATGGCATTGCATGGGGAGAGTTAAGAGAGGAAGGAAGAAACACATGGAGAGTTAAGGAAAAGGCAGAAGTCATGCACGTCAGTGTCAGAAACATGTAAAGAAAGATTTGTGGAGTCAATCGACTAGCATTAGGCAATGAGGTTTATGGATAATCTTTCTGTAATGTAACAGTGCTATTACAGCCTGGTAATAACTCTGAATACCATGTATTATAGCATTGTGATGTTTAATAAGTAATGGGCAGGGTTGAAAAGAAGCCCAAACCTAAAGAAAGTTATTGACTTCATTCCCTCATAGACTAGTCTGCCTTGAACCCAAATTCATGGAAATGGGCATAACGCTAAACAGAAAGAAGACTTTATACCATCATTCATTTGTAGCCTCGGATCCAGTGGAGCACTAAAATGGTCAAGCCTTCTGAAAAACAGCAGTGCAGGGCTTTCGCTGGCTCACATGGCAACCAAGGCCCAGTTTTCTCCAATAAATACCACTAATACCAATAAATACCACGCCTTGTGTCTGAAAGAATGACAGGCTGTTGCTCACTGATAACGGGGCCAAAATCATAACAATCTTCTCCACAATAAAGTGAAACTGAATCCACTGCAAATAGAATAATGAATTTCTTGTATGAAAACAGAATCCTGACAAAAGTATTAAAGGCTGGTACACGGCAAATAAAAATGAAAGAGGGACAGTGTTCTTGGTCTGATGTCATCGAACTTAACATTAAGTTCGCAAGGCTGCAAAATGCGTGATTGTATCACAGAACTGTTACAACACAGAAGGCTATATGTCCCATTGGGAGTGTGGAGCGGACAAGGGAGTCACGGAGAGAGTGGTCTCTCTGGAAAGCAGACAAGGGTGGGAATGGAAAAATGTCTTGGGTGGTGGGGTCGAATTGTAGATGGCGGAAGTGTCGGAGGATGATGTGTTGTATCCGGAGGTTGGTGGGGTGGTGTGTGAGGACGAGGGGGATCCTCTTTGGGCAGTTGTGGCGGAGACAGGGTGTGACTCCCTTGTTTGCTCCACACTGCCCTCCAATCCCACCACACCGGCACCTTCTCCTGCAACTGCAGGAAGTGCTACACTTGCCCCCACACCTCCACCCTCACCCCCAACCCAGGCCCCAAGATGACTTTCCATATTAAGCAGAGGTTCACCTGCACATCTGCCAATGTGGTATACTGTATCCATAATACCTGGTGTGGCTTCCTCTACATTGGGGAAACCAAGCGGAGGCTTGGGGACCGCTTTGCAGAACACCTCCGCTCGGTTTGCAATAAACAACTGCACCTCCCAGTCGCGAACCATTTCCACTCCCCCTTTCATTCTTTAGACGACATGTCCATCATGGGCCTCCTGCAGTGCCACAGTGATGCCACCCGAAGGTTGCAGGAACAGCAACTCATATTCCGCTTGGGAACCCTGCAGCCCAATGGTATCAACGTGGACTTCACCAGCTTCAAAATCTCCCCTTCCCCCACCGCATCCCAAAACCAGCCCAGTTCATTCCCTCCCTCCACTGTATCACACTACCAGCCCAGCTCATCCCCTCCCCCCACTGCCTCTCAAAACCAGCCCAGCCTGTCTCTGTTCCCTAACCTGTTCTTCCTCTCACCCATCCCTTCCTCCCACCCCAAGCCGCACCTCCATCTCCTACCTACTAACCTCATCCCACCTCCTTGACCTGTCTGTCTTCCCTGGACTGACCTATCCCCTCCCTACCTCCCCACCTATACTCTCCTCTCCACCTATCTTCTTTTTTCTCCATCTTCGGTCCGCCTCCCCCTCTCTCCCTATTTATTCCAGAACCCTCACCCCGTCCCCCTCTCTGACGAAGGGTCTAGGCCCGAAACGTCAGCTTTTGTGCTCCTGAGATGCTGCTTGGCCTGCTGTGTTCATCCAGCTTCACACTTTATTATCTTGGATTCTCCAGCATCTGCAGTTCCCATTATCTCAGTAAAATAACTGCGCTTGTCAAGCAGCCAGGGATTCTCCATTCCCAATCCCTGATGCTGTAATCCTGGCCACATTTTGCTCCATGCCCTGGTTTGCTCCCAGCTCTGGCAGTCCGCTGGTATTTCCTGTCGCAGGCTCCAAGACAGCTGGACAGTTTGGAGAAGCTAACACTAGGCAGCCAGCGTGTGCCCCAACTCTCTGATCAATGATACTGTTTTCATTCTTTCCTGCCCTTTCCGCTTGTGCACCAGAGACACAAGCAGCAATTGGAGCTGGGCACATACAGAGAGAGACAGAAGGGAGGGGGTGGCAGTGAGATCGAGGGAAAGCTGACTTTGCCGTGTCTGGGAGGAGAGACATTCTCTGAGTGAGCATTCCCGCGCCCCAGCAGCGGTTCCCCGTTCACCCACTCCGCCCCGAACCACCGACCATGGCGTTCGCTCCGTGCCTAGGATGTGTTTCTGCGAACTTTGGGCTGTCGGGGAGAAGTGCAGTTTAAAGCGGAGTTTGCAGCAGCCTGAGGCTTTCTTTCTGCGTTGGTCTCTGTGAGATGCCTTCCATGTTGCAAGAGGTAAGCTCAATCACAAATATATATGCATTGTTTTTTTAAAAAATATGTTCTGTAGACAACCTAATTTAATGAGTCAGTTTGCAACCCTAAGCGTCTTTCACAAACTGAGGGAATGTCCCCGATGATCATTTTTGCTGGTGTTTGTGAAATACTCTGGGAGAGGCTGTTAGGTTCAGAGCAATAAGGGTACGATGGATTTATTTTTTTAAAATCGTGCACACATGCTGTTCATTTAATGAGTTCTAACACAGGGGGAAGGTGAGCTTGAGAAATGATTTGAACAATGCACTCTGAACAAAGGGCATCATTATTGCTCTAGAAAAAGCAACGAAGAGGAGACTCCACATTAGTGTATTGCAGAGAGCGACCACAGACACCGATAAATTCACGACCAGCCTCTTGTTTGCCGACCTTCCCTGTTTATGTAGCGCTGAGCTAGAGTTTGTGCCTACTCACTGTTTAACCCCTCACTGGGCGTACGACATCTCGGTCACAAATGGCTTCACACTCCAGCAGTCACGTTTCAGCAGGATCATTGGCATTTGTACCACAGGGCTATTTCTCAGGACTGGGTAATTAGTTGGTACAGCAGGACATAAATCTTGACGATCCATGGATTTCTGTGTCCACGTGGAGATTAGAGACAGCGATGTTTTTCTTTATTGCACAGTGAAGTTGACCTGTTCTGTTTCTTTTAAATATCCAGAAGTGTTACCACTCACAACTGAATGGCTTTTCCCACCACCTATGGTATTGTTCACCTATAAACCACCACCAGTAAGTCAGTAGTGTTTCCGATTGTTCAATTTACTTGCTGACCCATTAAACCTAATGTATTAACACCAAAGGTGAGGGAGAACTAGGGAGAGAGCTAAACCAACAAGAAGTTGGGAGGGGAAGCTAAAACATTTCACTCCCTTTGGTGACGCCCCCCTTTCTGTTAAAGCATGGAGGGTATCAGTGGCGCCCAGGCACGAACATACTTGCTGCAGCTATAACCCCGCTCCACTGCCTGGATCTGCCAGGCCCAGGAGCAAGTGCACCCGGAGCACTTGGGTTGATCTTTTGCAACTGTGGTAAGAAGTCACAAATGTCATTGCAAAACGAGTACACTCACAATCCAGTAGAATTGCAATGAAGCTATTGTGATTTTGTTCTCATTACTGTTTGCCTTAAAGATCGTGAAAGTAAAAAGCGTCTTGATTGTTCATATTGCACTTGAAATCACAAATAGGTCAGTGTGCATGACGAGGTGTGGTCTTTGGATCGTGCACAATGGCAATAGTGCATGTTACACTCTGATAGATGTTCACAAATGAAATAACAGGCTGCTGATCTGATAGTTCTCATTTTGTCCTGCTGCCTGAAGTGAATGTTGCTCTCATTGTCACTTCAGAATGCTTCAATCATAGTAATCTGGGAAAAGTTACAACACTGAAGGGGATCATTGTGCCCATCCTGGTCACTTTGCATGATCAGTATAACAGAAATACCTCTCCACTGATAGCCTTCCAGCTGTTCACTTTCATTTCCCAAATCTAAATTTATGAAAATTCTCTCAGAACCTCCCCTTGTTGGGGGCCATATTCTGGCTTCACAAAAAAAATGAATGCAATTTAGGAAGTCCGTGGCCTCTGTACTTTTCATATCACTGTATTCGAGTTAATGCTTGAGTAATTGAAATCTTCCCACTCTTGCCGTCTTATTGTTTTTCCTGATTTTCACATTTGTCCTTTGATCATTCTGCAGGCCATCTCTGCAGAAGTTCTTCAGACTAGTACCCTAGGCCTATCCTTCTTCAACTGCTTAAATGCCCATCCTTACAACACAAGGCCAGAAGTGGGGATATTCACAGATGCTTGCACAATTTTCAGTACCATTTGTGACTACTGCATCTCAGATATTGAAGCAGCTATGCAGCAAGACCTGGCAATGGCCAGGATTGAGCTGACAAGTGACTTTCACAACACACGAGTGCCAGCCAATGACAATCTCCAACAAAAGAGAATCTAACCGTCACCCCTTGACATTCAATGACATCGTTATCACGAAGTCTGCACTATCAATATTCTGGGAACTGAAGGTTACCTATGAACCTGGACTGATCTGGGCTAGCCAAATAAACACTGTGGCTACAAGCACAGGTCAGGGGCTAAGGATCCCGCAGTGAGTAGCTGACGCCCTGATTCTCCAGAGCCTGTCCACTACAAGGCACAAGTCAGGAGTTTGTTGGAATACTCCCCACTTGCCTGGATGGGTGCAGCCCCAACAACACTCAAAGCTTGTTACCAACCAGCATGAAGCAGCCCTCTTGATGTGCACCACATCCACAAGTATTGACTCGGTGCACCACAGTCACTTTGTAGCAACAGTGTGTACAATCTACAAGATGCACTGCAGAAATTCTCCAAGGCTCCTCAGACGGTACCTCTCCCCCATGACCAGTCCCATCTAGGAGGGCAAGGACAGCAGATACGTGGGAATACCACCACCTGCAAGTAGTCTTCCTAGCCATTCACCACCCTGATTTGGAAATGCATTCCTTCACTTTCCACGCACAACAATCCTGCAACTCCCTCCCAAGCCACACTGCAGGGCTACCTAAACAAATGGATTGCAGTGCTTCAAGAAGGCAGCTCACCATCCCTTTCTGAAGGGCAACTAGGGGTAGGCAGTAAATGCTGGCTGCAGCCAGTGACTCCCAGATCCTACAGTGAATAACACAAAACAGTGCAAATCAACCCCCCCCATCCATGTCAATATAACAATCTACTGTGGATGGACAGGAGTGCACTGCCTAGCTGCTGACCAATACAGTAGTCATTCATTTTACTTTAGCTCTGAATTTGAAAAAGTGATCACTGCCCATTATGTGTCCCCTGCATGCTACTGTTTATTATCCTTACGTCTTCAATCGCATAGTCATCAGTAAAGCTGTATCTAAGGCAATCTGATTTCAGTTTAATTTTGTACTGGCAGCAGTGAACCAGGAACTTCCCAGAAGTCCTTATCTCCAGTGTGCAGAATGTTTCCCATTTCTCTAACGTGTTACAAAGCTATAGCTAGATTCCTGGGCAATCATAAGCTGAACGCCTGAATCTACTTCCTGCAGAAACCACCTCCCCACCCCAGTTGTGACCTTTCCTTTCTTGAAGATGTGAAATCTTTACGGTGTCAAATTTAATGATTGTTAGTTCTCCTCAAATAACTTTCCAAAAGGCTGTACTTTGAGAGAGCCTGGGCAGTGCATAAATGCTGATTTAGAAACAAGCTACATGTATCTGACCAACAACTTCAGAGAATCAGACAGTCTGAAAATGTGTGGGAACACGAGCTCCATCTCGCTGATGAGCCTGTGACTTGTGAAAACAAGCTGCTGGGGTTTTATGATTTAACTTTTTTTGGTTTATTCAATCTTCTCTATTTATTTAGGAGTTAAAGGAACGTGTGTGAAAGCCTAAGGGAGAAATACAAATGTAGACACAGCTTGAAGCCCACATCTCTGACCCTGCCATTGCACAGGTCCTAAAGACACTGTCACATATGTTTGCTGTAGTTCCAGTACCTCGGAATCTGTCTTTACCATTGGTTTTGTTTTCATTTAAAATGAATGATTCTGAATTTCCTGTAGTTGCAAAATAATCTATTATTACACCCATTTTGCAAAAGGGAATTTACACCAGAATTTCTTGCCAATTTTGCTGGTATTTATTAGGCCATGAGCAATCAAGATCCAAGGAAAGCACAGAACTCTCAATGTTTATTCCTTCTTTGTCAAAGCAAGCAGAAAGAGCCAGACTGACCCTTTGGAGCTGGAAGAAAATTTCCAGAAGATCAATGTACTTGATTGCCATTTGCCATTCAGGAATGGATTATTTTAATTTACACTTTGAAACTTTTTCCTGGCACTAAACTTGGAAATTCCATAAACATGAAAAGTAGTTTTGGTTTGTTGAGATGGTTAGTGGAAAATAAGGGATTTGAGTCTCGTTTAGAAGATCATGGCTCACCACAGTCAGGACTATGTAGGGCAAACTGAGAAGTGTGCCCACTCCTTTCAGTTGTGCGCCAGCAGCAAGCCTGTCTTACCAATGTTGACATGTTCTATGGATTGTTGCTCTTATTGGAGCTGTTTATAGTCTCTCCCTTCATCCTTTCAATTAAAGTAGGTACATTTGCTCCCATGTTGTACGTTCCTGTCATCTGTCCTCACTTGCTTGCCCCTCTGTCACCCTCTCTGTTGAAGTTGGCACACATTCTCTCACTACAACCTGAAACACCATGGCTGCCTTTCTCCCTCTTTGCCATCCCATGGAAGTGGTTCAGTGGTTGGCACTGTTGCCTCACAGCATTGGGACCCAGGTTTGATCTCACTGTTGGGTGCCTGTCTGCGTGGAGTTTGTCTATTGTCCCCCGTGTCTGTGTGGATTTCCTCTGGGTGCTGCAGTTTCCTTCCACGGTCACAAAAATGTGCAGGTTCGGGTGGATTCCCATAATGTCCAAGGATGTGCAGGCTAGGTGGATTAGCCATGGGAAATGCAGGGTTACAGCATAGCGGCGTGGGTCTGGATGGGATGCTGTTCCGAGGGTCAGCCGGCTTCCACACCGTAGGGATTTAATGATTCTATGATGTAACCCTCGAAAAACTACTAGGTTCCATCAAAGATAATGGGAACTGCAGATGCTGGAGAATTCCAAGATAATAAAATGTGAGGCTGGATGAACACAGCAGGCCAAGCAGCATCTCAGGAGCACAAAAGCTGACGTTTCGGGCCTAGACCCTTCATCAGAGAGGGGGATGGGGAGAGGGAACTCGAAAAAATAGGGAGAGAAGGGGAGGCGGACCGAAGATGGAGAGTAAAGAAGATAAGTGGAGAGAGTATAGGTGGGGAGGTAAGGAGGGGATAGGTCAGTCCAGGGAAGACGGACAGGTCAAGGAGGTGGGATGAGGTTAGTAGGTAGCTGGGGGTGCGGCTTGGGGTGGGAGGAAGGGATGGGTGAGAGGAAGAACCGGTTAGGGAGGCAGAGACAGGTTGGACTGGTTTTGGGATGCAGTGGGTGGGGGGGAAGAGCTGGGCTGGTTGTGTGGTGCAGTAGGGGGAGGGGACGAACTGGGCTGATTTAGGGATGCAGTAGGGGAAGGGGAGATTTTGCAACTGGTGAAGTCCACATTGATACCATTAGGCTGCAGGGTTCCCAGGCGGAATATGAGCTGCTGTTCCTGCAACCTTCGGGTAGCATCATTGTGGCAGTGCAGGAGGCCCATGATGGACATGTCATCTAGAGAATGGGAGGGGGAGTGGAAATGGTTTGCGACTGGGAGGTGCAGTTGTTTGTTGCGAACTGAGCGGAGGTGTTCTGCAAAGCGGTCCCCAATGTAGAGGAAGCCGCACCGGGTACAATGGATGCAGTATATCACATTGGCAGATGTGCAGGTGAACCTCTGCTTAATGTGGAATGTCATCTTGGGGCCTGGGATAGGGGTGAGGGAGGAGATGTGGGGGCAAGTGTAGCATTTCCTGCGGTTGCAGGGGAAGGTGCCGGGTGTGGTGGGGTTGCAGGGCAGTGTGGAGCGAACAAGGGAGTCACGGAGAGAGTGGTCTCTCCGGAAAGCAGACAGGGGTGGGGATGGAAAAATGTCTTGGGTGGTGGGGTCGGATTGTAAATGGCGGAAGTGTCGGAGGATGATGCGTTGTATCCGGAGGTTGGTAGGGTGGTGTGTGAGAACGAGGGGGATCCTCTTAGGGCGGTTGTGGCGGGGGCGGGGTGTGAGGGATGTGTTGCGGGAAATACGGGAGACGCGGTCAAGGGCGTTCTCGATCGCTGTGGGGGGAAAGTTGCGGTCCTTAAAGAACTTGGACATCTGGGATGTGCGGGAGTGGAATGTCTTATCGTGGGAGCAGATGCGGCGGAGGCGGAGGAATTGGGAATAGGGGATGGAATTTTTGCAGGAGGGTGGGTGGGAGGAGGTGTATTCTAGGTAGCTGTGGGAGTCGGTGGGCTTGAAATGGACATCTGTTACAAGCTGGTTGCCTGAGATGGAGACTGAGAGGTCCAGGAAGGTGAGGGATGTGCTGGAGATGGCCCAGGTGAACTGAAGGTTGGGGTGGAAGGTGTTGGTGAAGTGGATGAACTGTTCGAGCTCCTCTGGGGAGCAAGAGGCGGCGCCGATACAGTCATCAATGTAGCGGAGGAAGAGGTGGGGTTTGTAGGCCTGTGTAGGTGCGGAAGAAGGACTGTTCCACGTAACCTACAAAGAGACAGGCATAGCTGGGGCCCATGCGGGTGCCCATGGCCACCCCCTTAGTTTGTAGGAAGTGGGAGGAGTCAAAAGAGAAGTTGTTGAGTGTGAGGACAAGTTCAGCTAGGCGGATGAGAGTGTCGGTGGAGGGGGACTGGTCGGGCCTACGGGACAGGAAGAAGCGGAGGGCCTTGAGGCCATCTGCATGCGGAATGCAGGTATATAGGGACTGGACGTCCATGGTGAATATGAGGTGTTGGGGGCCAGGGAATTGGAAGTCCTGGAGGAGGTGGAGGGCGTGGGTGGTGTCACGGACGTAGGTGGGGAGTCCCTGGACCAAAGGGGAGAAAATGGAGTCCAGATGGTTCCATCAAACTTCCTTCCCAAAGCACTGATCACAGCAGCTAACTTTCCTCTCTCCCCACACTGGTTTCTTCCCTTTTCCTTCTGACTTTGTGTTCCTGTTCTTTCATCCATCTATGGGAATGGTCATTGGCAGTCATTCTTGGCTGCTGTTCATTTTCCAGAATCGACTGACTACTGTCGAGAAATAGGACTCTGCTTTCGTTTTTCTACTCTGTACCAAACGGTCAATTGTTTCACGCAACCCATCTCAGAGCCTGAAACTGGGGGTTGTTTTGGTGGGGGGGGGGGGGGCGAGCGGAATTGGTTTGGCTCGGTACGATATAATGCACCACCCTTTTCCACTGCCTGTAGTGCTGGAGCCTTCAGGAAGTGGCATTGATCTTTGTAATAGAGTTGCTTTGCCTGAAACAGCAGCTGTGTACCCCTCATGTGACAGGTTATATACAATGACGGTGTGTACAGTTCCAATCACCATCGTCTTTGCAATACACCACGTTTACACTGGTGTGTGACAAGTCAGCACAGGTTGACGGAGAGCAGTCAAAAGCTTGCTGTAACAGACTAAGCCCATTGTGGACACAAGATTTAGTTGCTATCCCTTTAGTTGTTTACAGGAAACCATAAGTGTTTGACCAGTAATGGAACTGTATATTTCTATATTGATAAATGGGTTTGTGTGTGTGTTTGTGTGTGTGTGTGAACAGCAATGTGAAATTGGATTGTCTGTGGCTCTGTGTCAAGATTAGTGCACTAGGTCTCAAAATATTTTTCTCCTTTTGACCTTGCTGGAATTTCTTGAGCTACTTTTTGATTTTCAGTGGGAGCTATGTAGTTTCAGTGGCTGCTTTTTTTTTGTTTCAGTCTTGCAAGCTCCTTTTGTGAGATGATGTCATCACTTATGAACACTACCTTCTGCATTTCTATTAGCATGTGGGGATTTTTGTCTTTAAGAGAGTCCGAATCAGCAGACCCAAAGTCCCCCAAAATCATCACTGTTCCTTTAAATACAAAGCCAAGCATGCAAGGAAAACATTAACTTCCTAAACATGACACTATTTCAATAGGTGCAACTATAGCTTTGTCAGCAACAAATGCTGTTTTTATTAAAAAACCTGACACTTCAGTAGACAAAATGCCTTCACCTTAAACATGGTTCTTGTAGGCAGCTGGTGTTACAGCCAAACAGTTGTGTGCTTTGGCTTGAACCCAGACGCATGTGCCTGTAGTAATTCATACTGTGATGTTTTGGAACATGATAATGTCGAACTGCTATTTTGTAAAAAATATTCGTAATCATACTATCTCATGTTAGATCGTACAATTGATGCAGTGTTCATGACAATAGAATCTTCTACATTTCGCTGCAACGTGTCTGCAGCCGTTTAGGAGCTACTGTAATCTAGAGACTTCATGTTAATTAACAATGTGCCATTGGAAGGTTTGAAACTATTTTCTCTCTTTCCCACCACATTTTTCACTCTCCAACCATTTTCCTGTTTGCAGGGCTGTTCAGCCCTTTGCAGCTACTCTCCTGTTTTTGTGATCCTTCCCCGTCCTGTTAGACAGTTCCCAGCTGCCAGCCTTTGAACTATCTCCAGCCCGCAACATTTTTAATGCCCCAGCTCTTCCACCTGTTTCCACCCCTCCCCAACAAAAACCGACCTTGCAGCACCTCCCCATTTTCCAGCCTCACCACTGCCCCCCCCCCACCTCGCCCTCCATCCTTACTTTAGGGTTCTGCAGAAATAGTTCTAAGGAGGAGGTTATGATGGACTGGACTTTGCAATCGGGGTTGAGAACCAGAGAACAAAGGCAGAAAATCTGTCCTATTTTTGACATTCTCCCAGTAGGTAACTCCTCACCCAGCCATCTTGCAAACCAAGTGTGTGCATGTAGTTGTGATCCCCTGGCTATGAGAAAAGAGTACTTGCTGCCTATTGATAGCATAGTTCAAAAATGGCTGTATAGATATTCAGAATACAACTTTGCCTTTAGAGGTCTTCCTTGGTTCCTAGATTTCCAGTCGTAAGTTGAAATATGCAGAATTTTTGGGAAGTTTAGACAATTAATACAATTGAATTTTAAAGCCAAACACCCACCAACCATTTTATAATGGCTTGGGTTTAAAGTTACATCATGCATGTTTTTAAATTTATTTTTAATTCATATAAATTCTCCGACAGGTTTAAAGCCACAGTTGACTGTATGCCTTTGCAAAGGATAGCACAACAGATTTTGACCCATTCCTGTCACATGCATTTTCCGTCACTGACTTTAAAAACAGTTTTAACTCACCAGCAAAGGCAGTTTGACTGAGACCAGTTCCAACTCTGAAACGATCTTCAAAAGTCTGTATCAAGAAATAATATAAATGAGCAGTACATTGAGAAACAATTGGATGCAAAGCAATTCGACATTAGCATCTGTCAGTCTCTTGAGCTGTCTCTCAGCATAGCAGTCTCTTTTTCTCCTCTCCTGCCTCGTGCTCGTTCTGTTTCTATTGATCATTTTCTAACTCTTCCTGCATGTCTTTGTTTTTCTGGATGTTTCTTCTTGGCTGTATGCATCTGCCTGTACCTTGACACATTTTTGAAAATCTTTTTGTCAAGTTTATGTTGCTCTCTTTCTGTGGATCTCCCCTTTTTTTTGCCATTCCCATATGTTCCCAGTGTACACTCCCGTAACAGCTGATGAGAGAGTATTGACTGCCTGTCCTGGTAAGAATGCCAGTTTGTTCGAACAGTGACGCCTATTGTCTGCCTCTGCTGCTGTCTGCAAAACAGTAAGTGGCACAGGGAAACATTAAATGGAAAGGAAGCAAATCAAGGGGCGAAAAAATTATGGATAAAGCAGAGTGTAAGAGAAAACCCATCCATTAGTGCAACAAAGGATGACATTGCTGACCTCCAGTAATCGTTCCTGGAATGGAATCAGCAAAAGATCCTAGGTCTGATTATCAGCAGTGTGTGCATTTCCAGGCAGCTTGGTTGGAGAATGCCTGATCCGGGTACCATACCCATATGTAACACATGTATCAGTTTCGGATTGAAGAGAAACTGTAACAAAGCCAGCCTTAGTCAGTGGTATTTGATAGAACCACCCTACAGTGAAGTTTCCAGTATCGTGCAGGCTCTGCCATTCAGCTCATCCTATAAAGGAGAGCTGACTGTTGGAATTCTGAACATATGAGTTAAATGGATTGCAAAAAGAAATAAAAAACACAAGACTTGGCCCTTCAACCTGCTTCATCATTTAACGGGACCATGACTGGTCATCTTCAACTCCACTTCCTCTGCTGTTACCCATGCCCCTTAATATGCAAGAATCTACCAGCCTCTGTCTTGAATAACTAAGACTGACTTAGTTCAACAACTAAGCATCCGTTGGTTTCCTTGTTGGAGAATCCCAGAGACTCGTGACGCTGAAGGAAGAAATTGCACATCCGATCCCTTATGCTGAGCCTGTGATCCTGTTTTTGAGATTCCCTACCTGAAATATCTGCACAGAGGTCAGTTTCCCATCACCAAGTCATCCTTTATTTACGTTAGCTCAGTACATGGGCTCTGATCAGTTAGCTCAGAAGCAGTCCCCAGAGTGAGGAGATGCTTGGACTCCTGTTTGTACCTGTCAGCTAGGGCTTCCTGATTGGGGCTGTTAATCTGAGCCAATCAGGGACTCACAGTCAAGGAGATCCACTCGTTATTGGCTTATTAACTATGGTTATCCATTTTCTCTCCCATTCTTTTCTTCACCAGCAGGATTATATTTGTTTTTTCCAATGCTGTGGGCTGTTTTTAAACCTCAGAAATATAGAAAGTACAAAACTGATATGTGCAATATGTTCTGCTGATTCTCTGAAAGCCTGATGATGCAAGTTGCCAAGTCCTTGTAAGATTTCTTCACTTAAACCAATTTCTTTACATTCCTTATTCTTTCTCGACCCTCCATTATATTATTTCTATAATCTGTGTGTTGCCTACTATTGGAGACAGGTGCAACATATGTTTTCCTTGTACCTACCTCTGTCTATTCTCCATTGTAATTTCATCTGTGCCTAACTCTAAACGGTCCCTAGATAATAAAATGTGAGGCTGGATGAACATAGCAGGCCAAGCAGCATCTCAGGAGCACAAAAGCTGACGTTTCGGGCCTAGACCCTTCTTCAGAGAGGGGGATGGGGAGAGGGAACTGGAATAAATAGGGAGAGAGGGGGAGGCGGACCGAAGATGGAGAGTAAAGAAGATAGGTGGAGAGAGTATAGGTGGGGAGGTAGGGAGGGGATAGGTCAGCCCAGGGAAGACAGACAGGTCAAGGAGGTGGGATGAGGTTACTAGGTAGATGGGGGTGCGGCTTGGGGTGGGAGGAAGGGATGGGTGAGGGGAAGAACCGGTTAGGGAGGCAGAGACAGGTTGGACTGGTTTTGGGATGCAGTGGGTGGGGGGGAAGAGCTGGGCTGGTTGTGTGGTGCAGTGGGGGGAGGGGACGAACTGGGCTGGTTTAGGGATGCAGTAGGGCAGATTAACAGGAATATTCAAATTCCTTGAGTGGCCCTGTCATTTTTATTTCGAAGCAAGTAAAGTACATGTACAAGAGTGAAGAACATCAGTTGCTGAAGGGATCTAGCTGACTTACCTTGTGATACTAAGATTGGACAGAGCACAAGGATAAGAGTTTTAAATTCAAGGTGTTACTGCACCTTGGCCAATCAAATCTTTTAGCGCTGGAATTATGAATGAACAGGGTATGGGACAAGTTAGGGTATGGGCAGCAGAGTTCTAGATGTGTTTAACTTTATGGACAATAGAAGCTTGGAAGAGGGCCAAGTGTTTACTTTCACTCTGCCTATTCAGTGCATATTAAATTCTCCCTTTGATTGGGATAGTAAAATTTGGAGGCAAGAAAGGGTTCTGACAGCTTCAGGGAAGACGCAGAAATGTTGAGATGGATCATATGATAGAATCATACGGTACAGAAGAGGGTCTTCAGCCAATCAAATCTGTACCACCAAAAATACATGATACTTACACTAGTCCCACTTTTCCACCATAGGTCAATAAAGTATCATCTTCTCCACCCTGTATCCCACACTTGCACAACTGACTCTATGGCCAACAAAACAGTAGAATTGTTTCAGTAGAAAAGTAGATATGTTTGAAGAAGTGCAAGCAGCCTGTGGTAATTTACTTTCACTAATGAATGGAAATCACTGCAAAAATTTCCATAACCAGCACTTTGGTCCTTGACATTTTGGGTAAAAGTTGTTTGCAAAGTTGGGTCAGTTAGAGACTATCTCTCTGAACGATAGACTGCAGTTTATTTCCTCAGCTCAGAGTTCCTGGCAAGCTACAGAATTTCTTACCATCTGACATTGTAAGCTAACTCACAACTGAGTAGTGGCATTGAATGATTCAACAGAGTGATAAAAGACCAGGCTAAGAGCTAGCATATCAGAAGGGAAAAGTTTTGGACAATGTGTTATTTCCAACTTCACGTATATTAATCCACTCCTCCCCCGGCTCATCAGAAAGGCACCAATTGAACTTAAGATTGGCCATAACTTTTGAATGTTGCTGACCTTTCTTAAGCTATTTCTGTCAGTCAACAAAAATATCCAAGCAAAAGCAGAAGAAATCTCAAAATAACCAGAGAAAGCAGAAATGTACATTTGATGTTACAAGGAAATCACAATTTGGAGATTGTGTTGATATCAAACAGTTAAATCACGACCACAAACTCTCATTATCTCAGGCAAGAGCAAATTAGATCAAATTGTTGCTCCATATCAATGTTTATCTGTTGGATGACAACACAGAATGGAATGTTTGATAATGAGTACACCACTACATTTGGAGGACACTGATTTTTGAGGAAATATCCTTTTCCTCATGCACCTCACTGAGGTGACAATGCAAAACCACAAGCTTTTAATTTTTAGATCTCAATCAGCAACCTTCATGTCTCAAATGTATTCCTAAACTTAGAGAAAACCTATGCGTTAACCTCAAAGAAATATTTTGATGTAGATATGTTAGTTTAGGATGGTTTAATTTAAAATAAGGTCTTCTGTTTTCAGTGGGGAAAATATGGCATATTAAAGAGTTCAAATGTTCAGTGTTTGATCATATTTGGCTGTTGACTTGTCTCGATTCTCTGGTGCTTGTTACATCTGGGTGTGGTGACTGAGAAACAGGCTGAAGAAGAAGCATCAGGCTGGAGACATTTTGAGGCCCTTATAAATAGAGGTTCTATATATGCAGAAACTTGTGTCATCTTTGCATGTCTCTGAGGCACAGTGATCATTTATCTATGCTACAGTGGAATGTTGCACATTGCCCATAGAACTGTATCTTAGAGCGTGGCGGCTTCTTTGGGAGCTCAGGCAGCTCCCATTCTTGGGAGAGGTTATTCCTGAACTGCCATATGAACGCTATTCAGAAACCTGAATAAATTCATGGATCGCACATCTCGTTTACTGGGTGAGAGGGGGGTGTTTTCTTTCCGAGCCAACGTTTTCCACTCTCTTCTGAAGATTCGCACTTAGTACGTTTGTGAAGAAACCGTTGGTCTAATGGCATGCCAGCCGATTCACCATTCTCCGTCAGAGAAGACCTCCCTGTGATGGTACATTTAGGTGTCATGTGGAAGGTTTGAATTGGATGAGACATTACTGACATCTCACCCACCTCCATCCTTCTGACCCAACATTCACAGGCATCCTCTAGCACCAGTCACAAATTGGCAATCCACAACTGGAAAATTTCCTGATGTTGTATCTCTGTCTTAATTCAGAGGAGGAAAGCAAATCAAAACCCTGCTAATTGTGTCAGAGATCGCAGGAACTGCAAATGCTGGAGAATCTGAGATATACAAGGTGCAGAGCTGGATGAACACAGCAGGCCAAGCAGCATCAGAGGAGCAGGAAGGCTGATGTTTTGGGCCAGCTTTGATCAGTCAACTTTCCACTGTTAAACCATGTAGGATGTATGTGAGCCCTTTCTCTACCTCAGGCAAAAACACTCCTGTATTTCTAGCCTTGAAAGATGGCTAGCGATCATATTCGGATCAACTGTGCTGGTCTTCTGCTCAGAAGACCCTGCGATGTGCTGATCTTAGTGAATTACATTAGTTCTTTATTGAAAAGCAAGATGAATGGTCGAGAGCTTTTATTGTGCACAATACCAGAGTTGAACCATAGTTTTGGAGTCTTCAAAAGAGTGAATTACAGTATTAAGTTTTGATATCAACATAGTATATAAGGAAGGGGAAAGGTGTGTTTGGAGATTCGGAGAAAGAGCGGTGGGGAATCTTTGGAACAATGATCATAATAATACCAATAAAGTGATGACGGTGGCTATGATAGGGGATGAGAAGTTGGCCAGAGGATATACAGATAGGCTGCTTATTTCTGATCGAATTGCCTTTGCTATCCCATATAATTTTTTTTAATAGGCATCTGAGCTTTGCAGCATATCTTTAGAGCCATTGCACATCATTCAAAGTGCCCACTGAGCATTGTCTGGTGTAGCAATGAACTCAATATGCACTGACTGCAGCTCACACTTCTGTACTGTGAAGTTACTCACCTAAGAAATTTGCAAGGCTGTTGCTGTAATTCCAGTACTTAGAGATCTGATTTGAATGATTATATCTCTGCATGCTGCAGTGGTAGGGTATGGTAAGTGTGTCAGTAGTTTGACTCCTTCTTGAAGGGAACAGTGCAGCATCTCGTTTGAGAACAATGGAATTCCATGGTCTGGGACACTGAATTCATGAGATTTGGTATCTTGTATGTACTATGTATTACATCTCAGTGGGATAGCCCACTGGAAATCCAGTCCTGTTATTCCTAGAATTATCACAAAAGTAAATGTTTATGGCCAATTGCTCTCAGCCCAGCTCATCCCCGCCTCCCTAATCTGTTCTTCCTCTCACCTATCCCCTCCTCCCATATCAAGCCCCATCTCCTACCTACCAACCTCATCCCGCCCCCTTGACCTGTCCGTCCTCCCCGGACTGACCTATCTCCTCCCTATCTCCCCACCTACGCTCACCTTTACTGGTTCCTTCCCCGCCTCTGACCTGTCTGTCTCCTCTCCACCTATCTTCTCCTGTATCTATCTTCGATCCACCTCCCCCCTCTCCCTATTTATTTCAGAATCCTCTACCCCTCCCCCATTTCTGATGAAAGGTCTAGGCCCGAAACACCAGCCTTCCTGCTTATAAGATGCTGCGTGGCCTGTGTTCCTCCAGCTCCACACTTTATCTCGAATTCTCCAGCATCTGCAGTTCCCATTATCCCTGTCTGTAGGGTTTTCCAGGATATGCTGTTCCCCAGTTTCTTTCCCCCAGAGTTCTTTTCCATTTCTTCACAGGAGGCTCATGTGACTGGTACATTACTGCAAAGTTGCTGTTTCAAAGTCGCAGCTTAGAGCAACTGGTGACAGAAAATAAATGGGATTTCATCGAGCTTTTGGTATGTTACGGGAGAGAAAGACCGCTCTCCCCTTCCAGAGGCTCAAAGGTGTGTCCTAGCATTATTCAGACCACAAGGTGCTCAGTCACTGAGGAGTCTGTTCGATTAGTTGTGGCCAGGATGGCTTTTGTCATCCAAAATGTGCCTCAATTCCACAAACCGATCAGCAAAATTGTTTCCTGCCCAATTTAGTTTTGTACACTGCCCTCCCCCTCCCCCCACCGCTGCCATCAGCCCATCTATGCCCGCCGCTGTTTGAACAAAGTACCAATATAAACATGACTTGCAATGAGCTTTAGTAACTTGCTTTTAAAAGGAATAGCAACTCCTTCCGCAGTCCTTTGCTTTAAGTCAGTCACTTCTGTCTCCAATCAAAAAAATAGAGAAAATTAGGAAGACAGTCTTTATACTAAGAAGCTATGATAGATCTCAGTGCCCAAGGACTAATGATGTTCAGGGTAGAACAATCAACATTGTCTTGGTTCTGAATATTATATGTCAACCATATTTGCACTTTACAAGGGCAGAGACTGGTTTGGTTTCAGTGCTCCCACATAGTCATAGAATGATTTTAATCTACCCCACATGGTGGTAACACATATTTAGACTTACCCCTGAAAGTTCCGTGTTTCTGGTGCACTCCTGACTTTTACCTGATTGCTTCTTGTAGGCAGCTGAGGTCCCAACCTTACTCGGTTGGGGAGACTTTATTAATAGATGCCAATCATACTCTTCCAATGTCATGACACTCATTATGGTATTTTGAATGTCGATTGAGATGCTGTGCTCAGTAAAACCTTGAGGAAGAAGTGAAACCACGAGAGAACCTAATCCTGGGAGATATTAAGAACTGCTGATGCTGGAGTCAGAGATAACACAATGTGGAGCTGGAGGAACACAGCAGGTCAGGCAGCATCAGAGGAGCAGGAAAGCTGATGTTTCAGGTTTGGACTCTTCTTCAGAAGCCTAATCCTGTGTTACCAGGACCGTGCCCTTACCCAAACTGACTTTAACTGATGTGAGTCACTGTGGCCAGCAATCACTGGGCTGTGGCTGACCAACTGACTATCTTGTGAGGCAATGGTTTGCACCTCGGGGGTTGTTTCTGACTTAATCACTGTGACTACTGTTGTTTGCACACTCTGCAGTGAAACTGAATGGTCCTCTCAAGGAATCAAGCCTAAATAAGATTTATGGAGACTACGGGCTGCTGAGATCTCAATTTCTTCATCTTGGACTCCCTGGTTGGGTCCAAGGCGGAATCTTTTAGACATGGACTTTGCTGTGGGAGCTTCTGGAAAGATGATGTGTTTAGATATCTTACTGTCTCTGGGCTCTACTTTTTTGTCAGTGTTCAGTTCCTTAGACATCATCCCGTGCATCCTAATCACCAGTCAGTGGGAGCCAGACATTATTTGAAAAAGGAAAGTGAATGCATTGTGTCTGGTGTTGTGGTTCCTGGTAATACTTGGTTTGGGCAGGTATCATGAAGAGTGAAATGTAACTTAATTCCAAGTGCTAACATGGCCTGGGCCAACAAATCGTTGCTGCCAGGAATGGTGGGCCTGTGACTGATCTTCTCCTCCTGTCTCCCCGTTAAAATTCTCTTCATTGGCTCCTGCTCTGTCTTGGTTTAGAAGTGAAGAAATTTCCACTTGGTCTGGGAGCAGAAGTTTGCTAAGATACATAGAGTTACACCACAGCAAGATGCAGAAGAAAGTTGGTTTTTAAAAAAAAAATAAAAGTTAAAGTGATTTGCATCTGCGCACTACAACAGGGACTGTTTGTGTTGAAGACCATCTAAATTGGTCTAGGTTTAAATGGGTATAAAGTCCCCAGTATAAATACAAGAAAGCTAATCCCTTCAGGAGAACAGCTTGTTTCACACATGATGTGGAACAGGATCATTTAGAATCCAGCCAAGAAAAGGCATTCCAGCACTTTAGCTCATGAATGACCATGGAGACTATTTATAAGTTAATTTTTGGCCTGCAGTTTATCCAGCAGGATAAGGGACCTTGCGTTGCGTAACAGGGTGGCACTCCTGTTTATTGCTTACTGTGCAACTTGGTGCAGTTCTAATTTACTTGACAGAGTAAGCCTCAGTAGATTTTAAGAAAAATCCTGCTGGAAATGTTGGTGCCAGTTGGACCCTGTAATGGAAACCGATCTGATTTATATTTTTCCTTTTTTTGTTTAAGAAGAGTAAATCTCAAGTTTCTCTTTGAGTTGATAATCTGCAGACATACAGAAATGACTGAGTTGCGATCCTATTGATTTTGTAAGAATTGTGGCAACTGCAGAACTCCACGGTTGCGCCACTGAAATTGCCTGTGTTAGGGGTGTGGGGAAATGCCCATGAATGGGCCATTCACAACTTAAGGATGAATCTGTTTTCTGCTAGAGACGCTGGCAAAGTCACCGCAATGGTGGCCACAGGTGAAGGGGAGTCTCTGTTCAAAAACCTTACAGGAGCGGCTAGAGGCTTCACAAAAACCAAGTGAACTGCGGGCACTGGAAACCAGAAACAAAAGCTGAAATTGCTGGAAGAACTCAACAGGTCTGGCAGCATCTGTGGAGAGAACACGGAGTTAATGTTTCTGGTCCAGTGACCCTTCCTTGGAACAGATGGAAGCTTCCCCCTGACAAGTCCATACAGGAAGTTTGCAGTTTAAGCCGGGACCTGTCTGAATTTGAAGTCCTGAATGTGCCAGATTTATGACCTGACGTTGCTCGCAGAGAAATGCAATTTGGATTGCTCTTTCTGTTTCCCAGGCTGTGCAGAGCGATGCAGTAGTAATGCACAGCATTGTTTATTTTGTGTCATTTGTGGCAGATAGACAAGTAACCTTTATGTAGTAGAACCGTTTTTTTTTAGGAAAAAATGATGAGTTTGGGGTTCTGTAATGTCTGTTTGATTCTGCATGAAAAATGTGCATATTCTACTGTAATCACAGAACTGCCAGGAGCCACTGTTCACTTGCAATTTGAAACTGGACTGGTTAGCAGTAGATAAAGGGTTGTAACCCAAGTGTGAGACCATTAATCGATGAACTTATCATATTCTTTGTCAGACATCAAACACACCCACTCACCCATAACTGCTGAAGACATCTCTCATCAGTCTATTTCCTCTATTTCCTCTCCTCCATTCCTGACAGTATCTAGTTTATTCTAACATACCTCAACCCTATTCTCATAATACCCCTGCTCTCACTAATCTGCCATTGGCTTCTCATCCAGAAACACCTCAAATTTTAAATTCTCATCTGTATCCACATCCTTTTCTATGACACAAACTGACTTCTTTCGGACCACTCTCTCAGAAGTGCCCTTTGTCTTCCTGGCCAAGTTTTTGGGAGACTGGGAGTTAAACATGGAACTTCTGGATTGTTTAGATTTTGATAAGTGAATCCTGAAAAGGGAGCTGTCTGATTATTTCATACAATTTTGAAACATTTTTTTGAATTGCCTTTTTGTCCTTAATGAGCACAGCTAACATTTAGAATCTGATGAAGAGCATCTGAATCCATTTCCACGAAAATGTAATTGCGCGGAAGAAACAAGGGAACTCCGATTTTAAAAAAAATCCGGACAGTTGGAGAAAGTTGAGGATTCCGCACAAAATATTTTTTGAAGTGAACTATCCAAGAGGTGGGGGCACAGTGGCTTAGTGGTTAGCACTGCTGCCTCACAGCTCTAGGGACCCAGGTTCGATTCCTCCCTTGGGCGACTGTCTGTGTGGAGGTTGCAAGTTCTCCCTGTGTCTGCACGGGTTTCCCCCGGGTGCTCTGGTTTCCTCCCACAGTCCAAAGATGTGCAGGTCAGGGTAGACTAGCCATGCTAAATTGTCTGTAGTGTCCAGGAATATGTAGATTAGGTAGGTTAGCCACGGGAAATACAGGGTTTCAGGGATAGGGAAGGGGGATGGGTGGGATGCTCTTCAGATGGCCGCTGTGGACTTGATGGGCCGAATGGCCTGCTTCCACCCTGTAGGGGCTCTTCGATAAGTGTGAAGTTCTGTCTGTATTGCTCTGTGAATCAGTGTTTGGTAGGATAAATGACACTCCTGTGCTCAGTGAGTCAACATAGGTATAGTACAGGATCAGAGTAAAGTGAAGCTTTCGTTACATGCCTGAAACGTGCACATCAAAGCAGCTCTCAGATGTGTCCTGGTGAAACCAATGTGGCATTTTTCTGTTTCCAGCACTGAATTGCGAAGTTGTTTCAGGGCGAGAGTGCTAATTTACGAGAGATTAATGCTAAATTAAGAGTGATATTTGGCTGCGTGTCTCATCACTGGATACCAGATCTGTAATTGCCCAAACTTGTTTCATGCAGATCTTTTGCAGCGAACAAACACTAGTTCCACGTATGAAAAGCGAGTATGTCATTCACTGCACCATTGCATCAACCAGTTCACGCTAAAATTAAGATTCTAAAATGGCCACCAGAGGTTCTCCTGCATTTTGTCCAGGGAAGATTTGGAAAAAGGGGCTAGTGTTTTCTGTGCAGCTAATTCTGTGTGGAGTTTGCACATTCTGTCTGTTTCTGCATGGGTTTCTGCTGGGTTCTGTGATTTCTTCCCACAGTCCAAAGATGTGTAGGTTAGATGGATTGGCCATGGTAAATTGCCCTGTAGTATCCAGGCAGGGTGGATTAGCCATGGGAAATGTAGGGTTCAGGGAGGTGTTAGGGGTCTGAGCTTGGGGAGGATGCTGTTTGGAGGGTTGGTGCAGACTTGATGGGCTGAATGGCCTCTTTCAGCACCGAAGGAATTTTATGATTGAGTATGAAGACTGGTGGAGGAGAAGGCCTTGTGTATTATTGCTGGACTGTTAACCCGGAGACCCGAATAATGTTATGGGGACCTGGGTTCAAATCCCACCACGGCAGATGGTGGAATTTGAATTCAGTAAAATATCTGGAATTAAGAATCTAATGATGACCATTAATCTATTGTTGGTGGGGGGGACCCCATCTGGTTCACTAGTTCCCTTTAGAGAAGGAAACTGCCATCCATACCTGGTCTGGCCTACATGTGACTCTAGACCCACAACAATGCGATTGACTCTTGCCCATCCCTAATTGTCTAGAGGGAAGTTAATAAATACTGCTGAGCCAGCGACACCCTTATCCTGAGAATAAATGAGGTAGGAAAAATGGTCATTTAGCATTGTCCCTACACAGCTGAACTAATCGAGGGAAGCGAGGTCTGATGGGAAGATACCAGAAATTGTGCCACTTCACAGTCAGATTGTTCATTTATAATCATTTGAAAGATAACAGCTTCTGTTTTACTTGGAAATATTTTGCCTGATTTTAAAGGAAAAACTGCCAGCAGGGAATGGAGAGAGTTCTATTTACAGCTGAGCTCCCTGCAGGAGAGAGTCTTCCACCGACTGAGCTAGCGTTACAACAGCACCAGTGCAAGTTCCTAAAGTAGAGATGCAGCAAAAACATCCGAGAGAGATTTAATTAGAGACAGGGGAGATGTGGAGGTTGTGAACCAGGAAGCTCTTTGAGTGCACTCAGACACAGAGGCTCTGGTCTGTGTTGTGATAGAATCCCAAGGAGCCACCTGTCATCGTATAAAGATGGCTCAGGAACAAAGTGCTTTTCCCCAGCAGTTTCTGCCACTTTTCCCATTGAATCGCCAACTGCTTGACCATGGAGAAGATGAGAGTTAGTGATTCCTGGGTTTGAGGGCAAAATGGCTCTATCTTTCTGTCCTGCTGAACTCTCTGAATTGAAACAACATTGAAAATTCATAATATTGGTGAGATTCCAAGTATATGCTGATATGTAGTGTAAATAACAATAGCTGGTGTAGTTCCATTTCTTCCAAACTCTCTTATTCTTAACTAAGAACTGGTTTCCATTAGGAAACAGGGTTCTTTATCCACAAAAGCACCACATCCTTGTTCACACTGTGTACAGGCCACTTGTAGTTCATTGCACATCGTGTGGAACAGTTGGAATGCACTGTATGTTCTTAGCTCTGAGACCAGAGCACCTGAACTGAAACACTCCTGTCAAATTGATTTTTGGTTCAAATAATTCAGAAATGAAGATGTACAGAAAAGTATTTAGATCATAAAATGGGAATTCATTGACCAGGTGTAGATTTACATTAGGCAAGGATCAGTCAGGTAGTTTCTCACTAGATCTTCAAGATGAGATGTTGAACATGATTGGAATAAGATCCAATTTACTCACTGTATTCAGATGCTTCCCACTCTGGCAGTCAGAGCTGTGACGAATTTCAAGGAATTTGATTGAAGCACTTTCTTGTCAACTAAATGTATAAATTGCCATTCTTCCTATTACTTGTCTTGTAATGTGCTTTCAAGAAAATAAAGCAATCTGCACGATGCTGTCCAATCCATGGATATCAACATTTCAAGGAAGCTATTTTAGTTTGTCAAGGCATTATCAGCAAATGGTTTCTCAGCACAAGTATTTATTATTTAATGAGAGAAGATTGTTTCAATTTTAGCCTGTTATTTCTTTTGAAAGCACATTTGTGTTTAAACTCGATTGAGGTTAAGTTTCCATTATAAACTCAAGTTCCTGTCACTCCCAAACAAAGCTAAATGATAGGTCTGTTCAATGCTGAAGGTATTCTGTTGATACTCTTTCATTGTTAGGAGTATAGTACCTTGAGATTACTTAATCTCATCACTGGCTCTTCAAAACTTGTTAAAACGATGTTTTTTTCCCCTGACACTTTTCACCTATCATCTTTTTCCACTAACTGAAATTTCTAATATCTACAATAAAAATTTAATACAGTAATTCCAATAAAAGTAAATGGCATCTAATTGTTCAATTACCATTGTATCTGCTAATATATTGATCAAGGTTTTCACTTAGCCTTAGCCTGTCTGAAAATATTTGAGCTAAAACTTGCAAGTTTTTCTTTCCACAGAGGTGTGCTTCTGAGTTGAAATCGGACTGGCGGGGTGTGTTTAATTTTCTCGGATGCATCACCAATAATCAGCCAGATTTAGAGGATACCTTTCTTTACCTCATAGCATTTTCTGTCAGGTAGTAATTTGGCTTACTTTGAAAAACAAGAAGCCCAATTTCAAAATCTTAACTAGGGAAAAATATATACGACAAAAAAAAGTTGATTATTTTTTCAAAAACAGAGGCACAGCAGTGAAAGGTTACTGTGGGTAGGCAGGATTGTAAAGTAAACAGATCAGCCATGAGCTTATTGAATGATTTAGCAGGTTTGAGGGGCCAAATGGCCTACTCCTGCTCCTAATTCAGATGTAGGTATGTGTTGAAAATGAGAAAGAAACACCAGTTGTGAATTTTGTTGTTTAAGTTTATAATTTCTATGTTTATAGAAGGGGATTAAACTAGGAATATGCTGAAATATGGATTGGATAAATTTGGTGGGAGAGCGCAAACAGAGATCAGGGTAAAGAGACTGCTGTGCTGTTTAAATGCTGCTTCAGTATAAAAGAAAAATCACCAATGGTGTTTGAAACTAGTTTTTTTCTACCTTTCTTATTAACAAGAAAATCATCTTTGAAACAGGAAGAGAAATGTGCAAATGAAGAGAAAACTAATATGTACTTTCCTAATCTGACTTTATCATAAAAGGTGTTTAATTTTGAAAGCAGAAAGAAACCCAAATTAGAGTAACAGACTGAAGGAGGAAAAGAGGAAACTTGTAGACGAGAGGCCTTGGTCTCCCCCCACCCACGTTTTGTTGGAGCGTGAAAGAATTGGGTTAAAGGAAGGAAAGTTAAAAGTGAGGTGAGAGAGAGAAGCACAAGGGCTCTAAGGGTTGACTGAGTTGCTCAAAGAGTTGGAAATAGTGGTGAGTGTGTGGCTGTGGTAAGGGTTGGATTCAGTCCTGGACAAATTGAAGACATGGTCTGCAAGAAGATTGAGAAGTGAGCAAAGTGCCAATTGTTACAGAATGAACTTGGAAAGTGTCCTCAAAGGGCCATAATTCTATTCAATCTCTGCTGCACCAGAGCATCCAAACTGCTGGTGACTAATGGCTTACTGTCTGCGACCTTCTGACCCAAATAGAAAGATAAAGGCAAAGAGAAACTTCACAAGAAGTTGTACGGGGAAGAGAGGCTGAAGACCTGAGGAAAAATACAAAGAGACAGAGAATCAGCAGCCTAAAGATATTTGAGACAGATGAACATGAGAGTCTATATTCTCCAACGTGCAATGGGTTGCATCGCAGGATGTCACCCTGTACAAAATAAAGACAGAAATGTTCAGTTTTGTAACATAAGTTGTACCTGGTAGGGTCTGCCTGACCTGGGAGTAGCTTGAACCTCACTCTGAAAACACGAAGACTCCAACTGTGATTGGACAGTGCTTGATGAAGCAGGGTGAAAGGAGGGTAACCCTGCTACTAATCAGTACTCTGCCTGACCTGACAGCACTCGTGATGTTCATGAATATTCCTTGATAGCACGGGGCTAGATTTTGATGCAGCAGACAAATAGCTGGGAAACTTCATAACTTAGCAGGCATGCATCCTATAAAAAAGGGCCCCTGCTCCTCATATTTTTGTGCCACAGAGCTGAAGTGCAATGGAGTAGAACCCACTAACTTCAGAGGAGGACCCTAAGCAGTGACAGGGGTGGTCAGGTAGGTGGGATAGCATGCCAGATTCTCCTCCCCACTTTACCAGAGTGGCAGCCCGATTTTAAAGATGAATGCGAGGTCCTCAAACCCTCACCCCTCATTTTTCTCAATGCCCCTCGTATTTGTTTTCCCTCCTATCCCTCCGCCTTCCTATGTAGTCTCCGAAGCTGCTCACCTAATGTCCATTGTTGACAATCTCAGTTTTTGGAGTGGAGATGAGGAATAGTTAATGTCTAACAATCTATAAACTTCACAATTCCTGCTTGGGGGAAAGAGAACCTCCCATTCACAAAACCTACTCAAAAAATGAAAATTTCCTCAAGTAGTCAACCTATTTTTAAGAACAAGCATCTCTTTCAAGAGCCACATCAGAGACAGAGTTAATCCTCTAATAAACTTTTAAAACGGTTGAATAATATACAAACAGGGCTGTTGCTGAGAGAAATGGCTTTGGATCTTTCGAAGTTCAGCCAAACATTCACAGTGGGTTCAACAACAATAAAAAGCCCAAAAAATATAAGTAATGGCCTCCTTTTGAAACTGATAAACCACACGAACTTTTTCCCTAAACTACTCTACACTAGAATCCTATCGATCCTTGTAGTCTAGAAGTAGGTGGGGGGATGTTGTTCTTTCTAGGTTAAAATCTGCTACAGGTTTATGCTTTTCATTTTTTTAAAGGACTCTGGGCATTTAAATCACTTCAGGTCATTGCACTGGAATTCTAAACAGTAATTCCATCAGGTTTGAATACATAAGTATGCTACTCTCATTGGAACAAAAAATTACTCTAATGCACATCAATGTTTAAACAGTGTGAATGAACATAATGATCAATATACCTTTGCCAGACAGAGCCCTATAATCAGTCACAGTCACACACATGGATTGCAATAATAGAACTAACTGTAGAATCTGATACCACAATTTCTTGTATTTTTCAATGCATGTCCAAGAATTCCAAAAGCAAGTGACTTTCTTTAGTTCTCTGTTTGGGGCTGTAGACTGTGACTGAAGGGGCAGTGGTGAGGGGCAGGAGGGGTGTGGGTCTAAACTCTCCATCTCCACAATGGAACCAGGAAGTGTGCGGTGCAATGTGTGGGGGGGACACTCTTGCCCAGTGCCCACTCTGGGCCAGTGAAAATTGATGGAAACAGCAATCCTAGGTTAGGCCCCATGGGCTTTTTTTAAAAGGCTGCCAACTTGGCAAGAATCCTGTCCCTAGTTTCTGCCTTATCTGACCTAAGAATGTTTCCTGTAGCATTAACAACAATAGACCTCGTTTACACGACATCTGTATCAGGATGAGTACTTAGCAAGATGCTTCACAGTGATGCATCAAAAGAAAAGCTGACATAAAGATGCACAAAGAAATACCAGGGGCAGTCATCAAAGCTTGCTTGGAGGGTTAGGTTTTAAGGAGTGTCCTAAAGGAGGTGGAGGTAGAGAATTTAGAGTTTACAGCCACCAGTGGTATGATGCTGAAAATTGGAGGAAATCCAGTGGCAACTGGATAGATATACAAATGTTTAATGCCTTGTATGAAATTGTTTGATTCAAATAGGAATTGTCTGCCCCTGTATCTAACCTGGGGTATCTGGTAATCTATGACAAAGAATGGTGTCAAGGTGTATTTGCTTTCTGTGCACGCAGCTCTTCTATGAGGGTACTTGATGATATGGATGGACCTTCAGTAAACATCTACTTCCATCTTCTGCTTGACGTGAGGCTATAAGGCACTTGACATGTAGTGCACACCAACTGCTTGATATTGATACTTCTTAGAAGGTGAGACACTTCACTAGACCAAGTTCTCTGCCAAAACAAAAACAAAATCCTGTACATGCTGGAAATCTGAAATAAAAACAGGAAGAGCTGGAGAAACTCAGTAGCTTATGGCAGCATTTGTGGAGAGAGAAAAAGAGTTACTGTTTTGAGTCTGAATTGTCTACTTCACAATTGTTTTGCACATCTGTGATGGAGATGAGGTGACTTGGGCTAGAAAATGAAATTATGGAGCTGAACATAGAAGAACACAACGCAGAACAGGCCCTTCGGCCCTCTATGTTGCGCCGACCTGTGAACTAATCGAAGCCCAATTCCCTGCACTATCCTATTGTCAAACATATGCTGATCCAAGGGCTGTTTAAATGCCCCTCATGTGGCTGAGTTAACTTCATTGGCAGGCAGGGCATTCCACGCCCTTACCACTCTCTGAGTAAAGAACCTGCCTCTGACATCTGTCTTAAATCCATCACCCCTCAATGTGTAGCTGCACCCCCTTGTACAAGCTGAAGTCATCATCCTCGGATTGATGCAAAAAAGCCAGAAGAATCATGGATGTAAGTGGGAGGAGACTGAATAAGGGAGGACAGAGTAGTGAGGATGGGAAGATTTAGATTGAGTAGACTAGGCACAGGTTGAAATAAGGAGTCTTGTCTGGGCAGTCCTGTTTATGGATTTTGGGAAAGAGGCAGAATGGGCATGTGTTTCTTTTTGGGGGGGAACCATGAGGTGGGAAGCTCACAGAGGAGTTGAGGTCAGTGAGAGGCTTGATTTTCAGAGCCAGAGGTCATGGTCCTTGAGATGGAAGGAAGGCAGCACAGCAGCTGATAACAGCGTGGCCCTTAAGGGCAGGTCTGATAAAGCTGAGGTTAAACCTAAGAGAGAGAATTGTTGCAAGTTTGGAGGGAGACTGGTTAGGGAGGGGTAAGGCGAGTGGAGAAACTAAGGTGGGCAATGTCACATCGGCAGTTCTTGATGGAGAGATCAAGTGCAGGTAAAAGGCCAGCTGGAGGGGGTGGCGTGGATGACAGTGTCTGCGTAGCATGGAAAGGACTTCTGTCTAAAGGCATGCATGTGGAGGCAGAGGTGATGGAGAAGAGTGAAGTGTCATAGCATGCCTGAAATTCATTGAGGTGGGGACATTGAAGGGATAAAACTAAGTCCTGTGCTCAGCACAGCTCATTCACAGTGTTTGGCACCGAGTATGGATCTCAGTGTGCGCCTGTCGCAACTGGCTGAGGAATGTTTAATGTCTTGGAGAAGCCTGTAATCTTGGGTGGGCTTGAAACATGAAGGAGCTTCCGCTGGAATCCATGCCGGGGTGAAATGGGGTAGGTGAGAGTTACCGACAGAGGACATGTGACTCTGAGTTTTTGGCAAGCACTTTATCAAACACTAGGAGGGAAATGGACAGCCATGACAGTGAACAAGCTGAAAAATTAAAACTGAAATCCCACTGGAGGGAAGAGCAGGATTTCTTCAAGGTAGACATACGTGGAACAGGAGTGTCAGTGAATTAAAGGCTCAAATACAAACAAAATACTGGACCTCTGATATAACAGCAGGAAGTGTCTCAGCAGATCTGAGAGGTTGAAGTTGACCTTATACAGGTTTGTAAAATCCTGAGGAGTATAGGTAAGGTGAATGGCACGTGCCTGTACCCTACGATGGGGAATTTCAAGACTAACGGGCATATTTTTAAGGTGACAGGAGAAAGATTTGGAAAAGGACATGAAGGGTATTTTTTTCATAAGCACAGAGGATGGTTCAAATGTGGAATGAACTTCCTGAGGAAGTGGTAGATGCGGGCGCAGTTGCAACATTTAAAAGATCCTTAGCTAAATACATGAATTGGAAAGGTCTGAATGGACATGGGCCAGGAGCAAGCAGGTGGGACTGGTTTAGTTTGGGATTATATTTGGCATGATCTGGTTGGGCCGAGGGGTCGGTTTCTGTGCTGTGTGACTCTCTCTGGAAGCATCCACGGAGAGAAACAGTTACAATGTTTTTGACTCCACTACACGCCGTCTTCCAGCTCTGAAGAAGAGTCACTCTGCACTTAATGTTAACTCTTTGTATTGCCACAGGCGCTGCTGGGGCTTTTCAGCACTTTCTCTGCTCATGTGCTTTTTAAAACACCTACACAGAAGGATATCGATAAAATTTTGGAATTCGCTCTCCTTTTCCAGAGAACGCTGTTTACAGCCAGGGCTCAGTCATCCATTAACTACAGCCCCTCTGATAGCTGCATAGACACCAGATGTGCACTTGTCAAGCCACGGCCTGCTGGCCTTGACTCATCTATTTGATTCCAGTGTGATTTTCTTTCCAGGACTAGTTTTTGAATTGCAAGTGCATCACAGTAGCAGTTAAAGAGGAATTAATTGATTTTTTAAAAAAAAGTCCCCAATCATATCACAGTAGGGTGTAAATTGCCAGCTACACCACAGCTCCTGGATCAGTCAGAAACAGACCACTCCTTTTCTGAGGAAGAAAGAACTGCAAATGCTGGAGGAACACAGCAGGCCAGGCAGTGTCAGAAGAGCAGGAAAAGTCGACATATGGTTTCCAACTTGGTTCGGTTTAGCTTGTAGTCTGCTTTGGATCATAGCCGACTGTGCACGCAGTGTTTTATTGCATTAACTTGCAATGCAGGTTTATTCCGAATGTGGAACAGAAATTGTAGCTGGGGTGACAAGGAATGGCCTGTACCTCAGCGTGTGAATGGGCAGCATTTGGAAACATGAAGTTCTATGGTCAGTGAATGTCCATTACAAAGGATCAGGGTGGCCGCATTTATTAAGGAGTATAATGGTTGAGAGAGAGGATATCTGTGAAGATCAAAAACAGAATTTATTTGGTTACATCTAAGAAAGAAAACTGGATGTATTTTTTTGGACTACCAATTAGTGAAAAAGACAACTTTTGTATTTTTCCACAAATTTACATTTCTAAAATACAGTGATAATGGTGGACTTCAATGATAAGGATGCAAACTGGAATAGTGAGGATGTACAGGACCAAGAAGAGGTTCTGAATTACATTTCAAAGAACTTTCTTGATCGGTATGTTTCTAGCTTCTGAGAAAGGAGGCAGTGCTAGATGGGGTGGACCAGTGGCTCTGTAGTTAGCACTGCTGCCTCAGACCACCAGGGACCCAGGTTTGATTCCACCCTTGGGCGACAGTCTGTGTGGAGTTTGCATATTCTCCCCGTGTCTGTGTGGGTTTGCTCCGGTTTCCTCCCACAGTCCAAAGATGTGCAGGCTATGTGGATTGGTCATACTAAATTGCCCCATATTGTTCAGGGATGTATAGGTTAGAAGTGTTAGCCATGGGATATATTGGTGGGAGATGGGTGTGCATGTGATTCCCTTTGGAGGTTTGGTGTCAAACTGTTGGGCGGAATGGCCTGCTTCCACACAACATAGGGGCTGTATGAATGCTGAGGAGCAGTAAGGCAAAAAACTCCAGAGCTAATCCTCCTTTGAGTAATTGTGAATTCCAAATGTGATGACGACCATTCTTTTCACAAAAAGTAAAGGATAAATTCAGCACCGATGGGCCAGCCAGTAGATATAATGATCAGAGACAAAATTAAAGTAACTTGACTAACCAAATATGGATTAATTGAGAAAACCAGTGTGGGTTTGTTCTTTTACATAGCCATTCATAAGACGTGTGTGTTTGTGTCACTGACCAGGTTAGCGTTTATTACCTGCCCTACTAGGTTCACGAGGTCAATTCCCAGAATGGCGGGACTGTCATATGTTGAAAGATTGGAGCGACTGGGCTTCTATACACTTGAGTTTAGGAGGATGAGAGGAGATCTGATTGAGAAGTATAAGATAATTTAAAGGATTGGACACTCTGGAGGCAGGAAGCATATTTCCGTTGATGGGAGAGTCCAGAACCAGAGGACACAGTTGAAAAATAAGGGGTAGGCCATTTAGAACAGAGTTGAGGAGAAACTTCTTCACCCAGAGAGTGGTGGATATATGGAATGTTCTGCCCCAGAACGCAGTGGAGGCCAAGTCTCTGGATTCTTTCAAGAAAGGATAGATAGAGCTCTTAAAGATAGTGGAATCAAGGGTTATGGGGATAAGGCAGGAACAGGATACTGATTGTGGATGATCAGCCATGATCATAATGAATGATGCTGGCTCGAAGGCTGAATGGCCTACTCCAGCACCTATTGTCTCTTGTCTGTTGCCCTGGAGAAAGAAGGTAACAGCGAGCTTCCTTCTTTAACCACATTGTGGGACAATACATACTGATGTTGTTGTGAGGTGATTTCCAGGATTTTGCCTGGGGCCCACATTAAAGGAATGGTGATGTATTCCATGTCAGGATGGGTGTGTGTTACGAGGGCACCATGATGTGTTTCTCATGCATTTGCTGCCCTTGTCATTCTTGATGGTAAAGTCACGTGTTTGGAAGATGAAGTGAAAGAAGCAGCGGTGTGTTGCTGTGGTGTGTCTTGTGTGCTCTGTTGTGAATGTGCGTTAGTAGTGAAGCGAGTGAATATTTAAAGTGGACTGCCAGTCACCTTGTTGGGCTTGACTAACACGGCTCAGCTTTCTGATGAGATAACAGAAAGAGTTGATGAGAGTGGTTAATACAGTTTTCATGGATTTCCAAAAGGTGTTTGACAAATACACACATACAGACGTGACAACCAAGTTGAAATCCATGGAATAAAAAGGATAGAGGTAGCATGGATATGAAGGTAACTGAGTAACTAGTGATGAATGGTTGCTTGGTCTCGTAGAAGTAGGGGATCCCACGGATCCTTGTGCAGACTGTGACTTTGCTTTATTTATTACTGAGCTAGATTTGGGGAGCAGGGCAGCGTTTCCTAACTAGCAGTTGATACAATGTTTAAAAATATTGCAAGCTATAAGGAGGATAATTGACTTCAAGTGGAGTAGAGCTGGATGTACAACAGCTGAAATTTACTGCAGAGAAGTGCGAAATGGTACATTTCAGTATGAAGAACAAGGGGATATGATGTAAAGAATGCAATTCTAAAGGGGGGTTTGGGAATAAAGTGTCCTCGAGGAATATGTGCTCAAAACATCAAATTGCAAGCTGAGAAGCCAATTAAACAGGTGATTGGGATCCTTGGCTTTGTAAATAGAGGTGTCATGCAGACAACAGGAAATCTCTGTGCTGGGAGACTGCACTGCCTTCTCCTGGGAAGGGTCACCATGTCATGAGCCTTGCAGGCAGTTGAGAGGTCCACGTGGGCCACCAAGGACTCTGGTGGTGGAAACTTCCACCAATCATGAGCAGTTGGCCGTTTAAAGACCAGCAAGTCGTCTGCTCTGTGCCACAGTGGCTTCTCCAGGAAATAAAAGAACTGGGGATTTGGTTAAATGCTGTCCCTGTTTCCAAACCTGCTGTGGTGAAGGGTGTAAAATACAATCCACAGAACATAGCAGCTAGAAAACTTAAACTTTAATAAGATGTGAAGTGAAGCACAACTGGAGCAATGTGAAGGCATCAAGAGGGGCTGGTTCATCAGAGTTTTTTTTCCCTTCATTCATTCATGGGATGAGGGTGTCGCTGGCAGCGTTTATTGCCCATCGGGCAGTTCAGAGTCAACCACATTGCTGTGGGTGTGGAGCCACATATAGCCCAGATCAGCTAAAGATGGCAGTTTCCTTCCATACAAGACATTAGTGAGACAGATGTTCTTTTTCCCAAAAACCAACAATGGATTCATGGTCATCATTAGATTCTTTATTCCAGATATTTTATTGAATTCAAATTCTACTATCTGCTGTGGCGGGATTCAAACCCAGGTCTCCGGAACACTATCTGGGTCTCTGAAGTAACAGTCCAGCGATAATACCACTGGGCAATCAATGGAACAATCAAGAGTGAAGGATACAACAGAAGGTGATTGGCAGAAGACCCAGTGAAGACATAAGCTGACTTGCACAGTGAGTTGTTGAGAATGGTGAGCAGGGATCATCTTATCTTCTTCTTAGATGCATGGGATGTTGGTTTTAAATTAGCTTGAGCTACAGTACTGCATTAGGGTGCAGCAATGTAATTAGAGGAGTTCACACAGAGTTCTAGGAATGCAAGTACAGATGTTGGGAATGCCTTTAAGGACTCTGAGGTGGAAGAACATTTAGAGATTGAGAGGGAGTTTGCAAGGATGGTAGGGTAAAGGTTACTGAGGAGATTGTTGATGGAGGGGGAAGACAGTACCTGAAGATGGAATCATTAACAGTATCAGCTCACACTGGATCAAGAAAGGTAGTTGGGCAGTCCACAGTTTAGTCGAAATAGAGTCAAGGAAATAGGAAAAACAGAGAAATAGATTGGACAGGGGATGACAGAGAAACTGATGTGAGTGCTGGGCTGGGAGAGGAGGAGCTATGAAGGACATTTGGCACAGTGGACTCTGAAGGGGCAGAGGCAAAATGATCAGTTAGCCAAAATGGTTTTCTGAGTGAATCAGAGGTAATAGGAACTGCAGATGCTGGAGAATCCGAGATAACAAGGTGTAGCAGAGCTGGATGAGCACAGCAGACCGAGCAGGAAGGCTGAAATTTCGGGCCTCGACCCCCCCCCCCCCCCTCCATTTCTGATGAAGGGTCTAGGCCCGAAATGTCAGCCTTCCTGCTCCTACGATGCTGCTCGGCGTGCTGTGTTCATCCAGCTCTATACCTTGTTATCTATTAGAGAGAATCAGCCAGTTTTGGGATTGTAGAAATACATTAATCAAAAACAAAGGGAGGAGGAGTGACTGGATTTGGATTGTTTGGAGAAAGAGAAGTCATTGAATTAAAGCCCAGAAAAGATGTGGCTGCATTTGAATTTTGGGGAGGTAGAAAGGAGATGGGTTACAATGATAAAGAGGAGAAAAAAAGTAAAGGGAGACAAATTCTTCTTGGGAGGTGACACAAAGCAGTATAATGAAGGTTGCATTTCTATTCAATGCCTGATAATCAGTTTCATAGTGCTTCGTTTTGTATCTTGCCTGTTTTGATCCAGCATCTGAGGTGATTTTATTGCTGGGTTTGGAATTGTTCAGAGATTGCGGAGATGAGCTGATCCATTGTAGATATTATTTCATAATTGGAACATTGAACAGAAGGGTAAGGCTACACCTGGCTTTCATCTCCAACATTAAAATAAAAAGCTAGTTCCTAGGAACTACTGTGTTTAAAATGATTGTTTTGCTCTATCTTAACCTGACTTACAACGCATCCTCAAACTATTTCCTCAGTTTCAGTTAGTGTAATGCTGTTATCCTGTTAACAGAGAAGCCTCTGTTTCTGCAGTTCGCCGGGAGCCCTGTTGTCGTCTTTGAATAACTATCAAATTGCAGAGACGTATACGGTGTGGGGTGTCATAGCATCGGTAAAAATACCTGCTCCTACAAGAATTCTTTTCTCGGAAATGGAGGCTTCTCGTGTTTAATTGCACATAACACTGATTTGTACACAGTGACTGAGGGCTTGGAAGCAGAATGCAGCTGTTACAGCAACACACCGGTTCCACAATTCTTTGTAACTCATCAAGAGAATGAAAAACTGAGAAGCTGGGAAAGCCCCACACTCGAGTCACAATTAGAATCCCTAAATGTGGAAACAGGCCCTTCGGCCCAACAAGTCCACACTGAACCTCAGAACATCCCATCCAGGCCCATCCCCCTATAACCCACCTAATCCACACATCCCTGAACACTACGAGCAATTTAGCATGGCCAATCCACCTAGCCTGCACATCCTTGGACTGTGGGAGGAAACCGGAGCACCCGGAGGAAACCCATGCAGAGAATGTACAGACTCTGCACAGGCAGTCACCGGAGGCTGGAATCGAACCCAGCTCCCTGGTGCTGTGAGGCAGCAGTGCTAACCACTGAGCCACCGTGCCTCAAATTTCCTCAAATAGCTTCTGGATGGTTGAAATGATGTGGCTTTTTATTTTAATTTACAAAATATTTAATCGTTGGATTGTGGATGTTGGTGTCCCAAGCTGGTGCCACTGTTTACGGTCCATCTCTAATTACCCATGAGAAGGTGTTAGTGAACTGCTGCTGCCGTGCTACAGGTTTACCCACAATACTCTTCAGGAGGGAGTTTCACATTTTGACCCAGTGTCCCTGAAGAAATGGTGATATGTTTCCAACATAGAATAGTGAGTGACTTGGAGGGGAACTTGCATATGGTGGTGTTCCCAAGCATCTGCTGCACTTGTCCTTGTAGCTGTTAGTGAATTTCGAAGGTGCTATCAGCAAGTGCCCTGGAGAATTTCCGTAGTGCATCTTTTTGATGGTAAACACGTATACCGAGTGTCAGTGGTGAAGGGAGTGAATGTTTCGGGACGTGATGCCCCTCAAATGGCCTGCTGGCTGGCAGGAAGTGTTACTGGAGCTGCACTCATCCAGGAAAGTGGAGAGTGTTCCATCACCTTTTCTGCTCTGTGGATGGTGGTCAGGCTTTGGGGAGCAAGGAAGTGAGTAACACACTGCAAAGTTCCCAACCTCTGGCCTGCTTTTGTAGCCACAGTATTTATTGAACTTGTCTAGTTCAGCTCCAGTGATTGTAAAACCATTGATTGTCGAGGGGTGATGGTTACGTTCTGGCTTGTTGGAAGCAGCGAGTTCCTGGCAGTTGCATGGCACAAATGTTTCTTGCCACTTGCCAGCCTAAATCTGGATATTATTCAGTTCCTGCTGCAGTTGGACATGGACTGCTTAACGCTTTGAGGAGTCGCACATTGTGAAACATTCTGCAAACATTGGCAAATATCTCCACTCCGACTTTATGATGATGGAGAAAAGGCCATTGAGGAAGCAACTGGAGATTGTTGGGCCTAGGACGCCCCCGAAATGAACTCCTGCAGAGATCTCCTGGAGCTGAAATGATTGACCTCCAGCAGCACAACCATCTTCCAATGTGCCAGATATGACTCAACCAGCAGAATGTTTTCACCTGATGCCACACTCTGTTAAATGAGATAACAAGGTGTAGGGCTGGATGAACACAGCAGGCCGAGCAGCATCAGAAGAGCAGGAAGGCTGCTGTTTCGGGCCTGGCCCCTTCTTCAGAAATTAAATGTGGCCTTGACGTCAAGGGTTGTCACTCTCATCTCACCTCTGGAATTCCGCTCTTCAGTCCATGTTTAAATCAAGGCTGTAATGAGGTCTGGAGCTGAGTGGCCCTGGTGGAACCCAACCTGAATGCCATTGAGTATGTTGTTGGTTTCTAATGGCTGTGTACCACAAACAGCAGCTGGAGCAGTTGTGAAAGGGAAGTTTCTAATCCGTCGGGTCGTCTAGCCAGGGTTTGGACAAACTCTGTTCGATTTGTGCATTGCTCAAATTAACACTGTAGGAAAATTTTGTTAACCTGACAGGACCATGTCTGCCCTCCAAGACACCCCATTTCACAGCAAAGGGCACTCAAGTTAATTGGTAGCTCCAAGGGACCATGCTCATGTAGCCAAACCAAAGGAAACTTGTTGATTCCTTTGACATTTCTCAGAAGAATATTTGCCTGTTACTTGGTTGCTGGGCACATATTTGTGGTGGATGCTCGCTTTCTGTTGTGGGGTGAAATTCCAGAGTCTCATCACGCCTCTACGCACTAATGGACTTTTCCTATGTGTGAGTGCTATGACAGGCCCCCCAGCTGTATGGCATCTTATCAGAGCTCAATTCATTCTTAGCCTGATGCCTGTATACATGTATTTTCCAGCAGGGAACAGAAGCCAGTTGTAGTCGTCCAATTGCTGGCCTGGTGAGAAGCCAGGTAGGGATTAAACCTAAGTCTGTGAGCTGTGGTTTGCTTTTGCTAGAGAGTGAGTCATCAGAAGAATAAACAGGACGAGCACTTATTGCTGGGAGTACGTTCACACTCTACCTTGGACTTCAGTAAACCAATTCGATACTGCACTAACCTCGGTGTCTGATTCATTTTAATCTGAATCAGGCACTGTCCCAAGAGCACCTATCTCCAGCCCCATGACACACCTTATCTCAGGCTTTGGACTGCAAAAACCCTGATTCATGTCTCTACCACTTCCAAATGCAATTGTTCCCAAGCTCACGACCATTTCCTCCTCATGCACACTCTGTGAACTCACAAGACTATGCTGCCCCTATTCTGTCCCAAACTGAATCTTGCTTATCTATCAAAAATGTATTTTTGCAATCTTACCTTGATTTCCAAGCTATAAAATTTTCAGCATTGTGTTTAACTCTGGGTACTCTCAATGCTCACTCGTTCTGCAACCTTTTCCAGTCCTGTGACTCATCTCTGTGTCATCCTTTTAATCTCCTACCAAACTCTCCATTTCTTTAGTTCTGATCCCATTAGTTTCCCCTAACTGGCAACTATAAATTAATTCCTCCGAACCCCAAAGCTCTGAAATTCATTCCCTGAACCACTCTAACTCCTTCCTTCCTTTTAAGACACTGTTTTAAAACCCAGATGTTTGATCAAACATTTGTTCACTCTTAATCCTATTTGAATTTATTTATTATCTGATTACAGCTTTGGAAAAAAGTCTCCTTCTTCAGATATCAGGCTGTAATGTAGCAAACTAGGCCGCTGTTTGATCTGCATTAATAGCCAGTGCATTTATTTGGCTTGTTAGCAACACCCAGTGACTCACATGTTAAAATCTTTAGGTCTTTTGTTTCTTGAAAGACTGAACGTCCCCACCGAACACAGGGCTGCATTCTGAATGGTCACAGAGCCACGTTTTATTATTTTATGATTATCTGTGGCTATTTTGAGTCTAATGTACAGCTCTGATTCACAACACAGGTTTGTTCTGATGCACTTTGCCTGCAACGTTCTGTCACAGTTTGTCTCTGTACAGTTTCAGATTTATTCAGTAGGTCAGTTACGTTGGCTCATACCTTTTTGTTGTCACCATCCTGTGCTGCGCCTCTACCCGCCGGTTTCAAACTGCATCTGAAAATGGAAGGCCCGATATTTAAAGCAGGTTTGCAGGAAAACAGAAGCAAGCATATGGACGTACATAGAATAGTGTAGGTTAGATGGGCTTCAGATCGATATGACAGGTCGGCACAACATCGAGGGCCGAAGGGCCTGTACTGTGTTGTAATGTTCTATGTTCTAAGTGGCAGTGTGACAATTGAGAAAACTTTTCTTGTTCTTTCAGTTATCCCAGTGAGCTATCTTACCTGATTTTACAGGCCAGGTAACACCAAGTGGGTGTTGACCTAGTTAGTTTTATGCAGTGCAGCTAAGCCCTAACTTTATTGTGCACAAAGAATGAACTCTCAGATATATAGCAACTTATATGATCACTGACTGTGAAGTGCTTTGGAGATGTCCTGAGAAGTTAGAAAATGCAGCAGTCAATTTCTGCATAGCAAGGACACACAATCCTAAAAATGGTAACAGATCTGTTTTCAGCATTGAGGAATAAGTATTGCCCAAAGCACAATGAAATCTGCCCATGGAAATGCGGCCATGCTTCATTAGTGTAATAGTACCTGTCAAAGTCCCTTTATATAGCAGTGGACCGTGAGCTTTGATTTTGTGCTCAACTTTGCGGAATGGAACTTGAAGCCACTACTTGCGACTCATGGGTTGGAGTTACCCACTGAACTGTAGCTGAGACTTTCTAATCCACCTATTCAGAGATGTTATTGATCACACCTGGACCAGAACTACCTGGGCCTCCTGGTTCAGAGGAAGGGACCCTACACCATGAATCCCAAACTTGTAACTAATGCAAAGGGATAATGGAAACTGCAGATGCTGGAGAATTCCAAGATAATAAAATGTGAGGCTGGATGAACACAGCAGGCCAAGCAGCATCTCGGGAGCACAAAAGCTGACGTTTCGGGCCTAGACCCTTCATCAGAGAGGGGGATGGGGAGAGGGAACTGGAATAAATAGGGAGAGAGGGGGAGGCGGACCGAAGATGGAGAGAAAAGAAGATAGGTGGAGAGAGTATAGGTGGGGAGGTAGGGAGGGGATAGGTCAGTCCAGGGAAGACGGACAGGTCAAGGAGGTGGGATGAGGTTAGTAGGTAGATGGGGGTGCGGCTTGGGGTGGGAGGAAGGGCTGGGTGAGAGGAAGAACCGGTTAGGGAGGCAGAGACAGGTTGGACTGGTTTTGGGATGCAGTGGGTGGGGGGGGGGAAGAGCTGGGCTGGTTGTGTGGTGCAGTGGGGGGAGGGGATGAACTGGGCTGGTTTAGGGATGCAGTAGGGGAAGGGGAGATTTTGAAACTGGTGAAGTCCACATTGATACCATATGGCTGCAGGGTTCCCAGGCGGAATATGAGTTGCTGTTCCTGCAACCTTCGGGTGGCATCATTGTGGCAGTGCAGGAAGCCCATGATGGACATGTCATCTAGAGAATGGGAGGGGGAGTGGAAATGGTTTGCGACTGGGAGGTGCAGTTGTTTGTTGCGAACTGAGCGGAGGTGTTCTGCAAAGCGGTCTCCAAGCCTCCGCTTGGTTTCCCCAATGTAGAGGAAGCCGCACCGGGTACAGTGGATGCAGTATACCACAACCTCCACAGCCAGCAACCCCAGAGAAGACAGCCACACTGAGCCCTGCCGCATCTTCACCATCCCCCCAGACCTTCCACTGACTGAGGATGAACGGTCAGTCCTCAGTAAGGGGCTCACCTTTGTCCCCCTACAACCACACATCAACGAATACCAGTCACGGTTGGACATAGAGCAGTTTTTCCGCCGTCTTCGCCTCCATGCCTACTTCTTCAACCGGGAACCTAACCCTCCTTCCACTGACCCCTTCACCCGCTTCCAACACAAGTCCTCCACCTGGACACCACCCCCAGGCCTCCTACCCTCCCTCGACCTCTTCATCTCCAACTGCCGTAGAGACATTAACCGCCTCAACCTCTCCACCCCTCTCACCCACTCCAACCTCTCCCCCGCAGAACGGGCAGCCCTCCGCTCCCTCCGCTCCAACCCCAACCTCACCATCAAACCCGCAGACAAGGGTGGCGCAGTGGTAGTATGGTGCACTGACCTCTACATCGCCGAGGCCAGACGCCAAGTCTCTGACACCACCTCCTACCGCCTCCTCGATCATGACCCCACACCCGAGCACCAAACCATCATCTCCAACACCATTCATGACCTCATCACCTCAGGGGACCTCCCACCCACAGCCTCCAACCTCATTGTTCCCCAACCCCGCACGGCCCGTTTCTATCTCCTTCCCAAAATCCACAAACCTGCCTGCCCTGGTCGACCCATCGTCTCAGCCTGCTCCTGCCCCACCGAACTCATCTCCACCTTTCTGGACTCCATTTTCTCCCCTTTGGTCCAGGAACTCCCCACCTACGTCCGTGACACCACCCACGCCCTCCACCTCCTCCAGGACTTCCAATTCACTGGCCCCCAACACCTCATATTCACCATGGACGTCCAGTCCCTGTACACCTGCATTCCGCATGGAGATGGCCTCAAGGCCCTCCGCTTCTTCCTGTCCCGTAGGCCCGACCAGTCCCCCTCCACCGACACTCTCATCCGCCTAGCTGAACTCGTCCTCACACTCAACAACTTCTCTTTTGACTCCTCCCACTTCCTACAGACTAAGGGGGTGGCCATGGGCACCCACATGGGCCCCAGCTATGCCTGCCTCTTTGTAGGTTACGTGGAACAGTCCCTCTTCCGCACCTACACAGGCCCCAAACCCCACCTCTTCCTCCGGTACATTGATGACTGTATCGGCGCCGCCTCTTGCTCCCCAGAGGAGCTCGAACAGTTCATCCACTTCACCAACACCTTCCACCCCAACCTTCAGTTCACCTGGGCCATCTCCAGCACATCCCTCACCTTCCTGGACCTCTCAGTCTCCATCTCAGACAACCAGCTTGTAACTGATGTCCATTTCAAGCCCACCGACTCCCACAGCTACCTAGAATACACCTCCTCCCACCCACCCTCCTGCAAAAATTCCATCCCCTATTCCCAATGCCTCCGCCTCCGCCGCATCTGCTCCCACGATAAGACATTCCACTCCCGCACATCCCAGATGTCCAAGTTCTTTAAGGATCGCAATTTTCCCCCCACAGTGATCGAGAACGCCCTTGACCGCATCTCCCGAATTTCCCGCAACACATCCCTCACACCCCGCCCCCGCCACAACCGCCCTAAGAGGATCCCCCTCGTTCTCACACACCACCCTACCAACCTCCGGATACAACGCACCATCCTCCGACACTTCCGCCATTTACAATCCGACCCCACCACCCAAGACATTTTTCCATCCCCACCCCTGTCTGCTTTCCGGAGAGACCACTCTCTCCGTGACTCCCTTGTTCGCTCCACACTGCCCTCCAACCCCACCACACCCGGCACCTTGCCCTGCAACCGCAGGAAATGCTACACTTGTCCCCACACCTCCTCCCTCACCCCTAACCCAGGCCCCAAGATGACATTCCACATTAAGCAGAGGTTCACCTGCACATCTGCCAATGTGGTATACTGCATCCACTGTACCCGGTGTGGCATCCTCTACATTGGGGAAACCAAGCGGAGGCTTGGGGACCGCTTTGCAGAACACCTCCGCTCAGTTCGCAACAAACAACTGCACCTCCCAGTCTCAAACCATTTCTACTCCCCCTCCCATTCTCTAGATGACATGTCCATCATGGGCCTCCTGCACTGCCACAATGATGCCACCCGAAGGTTGCAGGAACAGCAACTCATATTACGCCTGGGAACCCTGCAGCCATATGGTATCAATGTGGACTTCACCAGTTTCAAAACCTCCCCTTCCCCTACTGCATCCCTAAACCAGCCCAGTTCATCCCCTCCCCCCACTGCACCACACAACCAGCCCAGCTCTTTCCCCCTCCCCCACCCACTGCATCCCAAAACCAGTCCAACCTGTCTCTGCCTCCCTAACCGGTTCTTCCTCTCACCCATCCCTTCCTCCCACCCAAGCCGCACCCCCATCTACCTACTAACCTCATCCCACCTCCTTGACCTGTCCATCTTCCCTGGACTGACCTATCCCCTCCCTACCTCCCCACCTATACTCTCTCCACCTATCTTCTTTACTCTCCATCTTCGGTCCGCCTCCCCCTCTCTCCCTATTTATTCCAGTTCCCTCTCCCCATCCCCCTCTCTGATGAAGGGTCTAGGCCCGAAACGTCAGCTTTTGTGCTCCTGAGATGCTGCTTGGCCTGCTGTGTTCATCCAGCCTCACATTTTATTATCTTTTAACTAATGCAAGTTGTGTTATGCAAGCAGATGATCAGGAGGGGATAATTGCTGAGGCAGCAAACATAAGAGCAATGAAGATCTAGGCAGGTGACAAGAGATAACAAGGTGTAGAGCTGGAAGAAGAAGGGCCTAAGCCCAAAATGTCAGTCTTCGTGCTCCTCTGCTGCTTGGCCTGCTGTGTTCATCCAACTCTACACCTTGTTATCTCAGATTCTCCAGCATCTGCAGTTCCTACTATCTCTAGGTTGGTGACAATGTTGGATCAATAATCTTTGAAACAGCTACTCATGTTAGGAGTGCCACATTTTGGCACTAGTATGACTCGTCGTGTTGTGGTAGTTTTGAGAGGCTCCTGAGCATAATAGGTAGTACTTATTAAGTAGAGTCAAATTGGGTCACAAATGTTGCTTCTGCTTCCCTCTCCACAGATGCTGCCAAACCTGCTGAGTTCCTCTGGCACTTTCTGTTTTTGTTTTATAATAGATCAGACATCATCCTCTCACTCAAGGAATATACTGATGCTGTGCAAACCATGCAATTAAGCAAGTTCCCATGATACTCCATGCTCCTGAGCTGACCCAGCCTCATGATTGGTTAGTATTGATCTTGCCAGGAGGTCTGACTTCTTGGCCTAATATGTAAAGCTCACTGACCGGAAACATTCACTTTGTTTCCTTCTTTCTCAAGCTGCGCCTTTAACACTGGGTCTCCACACGCGTTCGGTCTGCATCTGCCCATCACTGCGATTTCACTATAAACCAAGGGCCTGAGTATGTTCCGTCTACTGACTATACCTGTGCAAGTTCAAGGGAGCCTGCCTCTTTGCCTTGCCCCACATTTCTGTTTGGTGTCACTCCAGCTAAATCGAATCAATTGCTTCCCTCTGATAGCATAGTCCTTTGTGGTCTATGATTAACTACCTTTGAACCAGCAAAGGCCCAACGTGCATTATATTTAGATCATCTCAGTCAAGTTTGTCATAAGCAGTGACCAGTGTACAAAATGAGTTTGGTACTGAATTGCTGTAGCCCAGGTCAACTTAAAATGGGTGGTTTATGCCAATAAGCTGTAAGAGAAATGCACCTGCGCTCTGCTCGTATTTCAGTGCATCTGTGCTGCATTTGAACATGTTGCATGGGTTGAATCCGCACTGAATGCTAAGTCTGGGTTCTGGTGATTTGAGAGATAGTAGGAACTGCATATGCTGGAGAATCTGAGATAACAAGGTGTAGAGCTGGATTTAAGTTGGGATTGTAGCTGCTGCATTCCTGTTGGTTTGCAACAGGAAGGTTCTCACAGACACGGACTGAACATTTGTGCACTGAATTGGATTCGGGATCCCACTGTGGTGCCTGCGCAGTCAGTTGTCCTGCTGGCCATAACTTGGGATGAAATATTTAAACAAAAACAAAGTTGCTGGAAAAGCTCAGCAGGTCTGGCAGAAGGTTCTGAGGAAGGGTCACTGGACCTGAAATGTTAACTCAACTTTTTTCCTTCACAGATGCTGCCAGACCTGCTGAGCTTTCCAGCAACTTTGTTTTTGTTCCTGATTTCCAGCACCCGCATTTCTTTCGGGTTTTACTATAAAATATTTAAAAGTTGTTAATGTCTGCAGTTGAGTTTCACATCGAGAGTCAGGAGTTCCAGGAAAACTAGATTTTAAAAAATTACAATCCCTTTTCCTTTTCCATCATCCTCCGTTAAATTGAAGCAGATGTGCCAGGACAATTTTCAAAGTAAAACTGGTTCTTTGTTAAATAGCTGAATGTTTAAAGGGTTAATTAAAGATGTGACTGTTTGCACTTTATTAACATCTTCCACTGGTGTTAAACCAAGTTCCACACTGAATATATTTCCCAGAGGAGCTGTCTCCAGCTATTGAATTACCCAGGGAGAGACAAGCTGAAAGCTGACTGTGCAGTCATTATTAAACAATTTTTTATTTAGCTGCTCAATTCAAAACTTGTTCATTTAAGTTTGAGAAAGAAGAAGTTGGAGCTGCAGAGGAAGGAGTACTCTGAAAGGGCATCTCGGGTCAGACAAGGCTTGTGTTTGTGCAATCCCAGATATGTCATTTGAGTTGGGTGTTTTGGGCCTGATGGTATTTTGCTTATGATCTTCAGCAAAAGTTAAAAGGGCAGGAGAACATAACACATAGTGATACAATCAGGTCGGGTGCTAAACCAGACTAGTAGTGAGATTGTTATACCTGTGAATCATAAGAAAATTTAAAAAATAGAATCGGGCCATATAGTTTCTCCTGTTTATTCTGCCATTCAGTAAGGTATGATCATAAGAAATGACAGCAAGAGTAGGCCTTTTACCCCCTCAAGTCTACTTCACTGTTTTTAATTAGATCCTTTTTGATCTGATTGTGGCTGTAACCTCACTTTCCTGTGTTCCTTTTGGGCCTTGATTCTTTTGTAGATCATTCATCTGTCTGAGTGTCTAATATATTCGATAACCCGGCCTTTTTCACCTTCATCATAGGGTGAAGATATCACTGACAAGGCCGGCACTTATTGCCCATAGAGCTGTTTAGAGTCCACCTTGCTGTGTGTCTGGAGTTACATGTCGGCCAGATCAGGTTAACGATGTCAGTTTCCTTATCTAAAGGAGTGGTGAACTAAATGAGTTTTTTTTTTGACAGTCGACAATGGTCATCAGTAGATTCTCTTAATTCCAGTTTTGTTTATATTGAATTCTGCTGTGGGATTTGAACCTGGGTCCCCAGAATGTTACCTGGGTCTCTGGATTAACAGTCCAGCAATGATACCACAAGGCCATTGCTTCTCCAGGTCTCCGCTGCCTCTAAAGAGAAAATAATTTCAAAGATTTGAGGTGAGGTATTCCTCCTCAGCATGGTGAATTTGAATGGGAGACCTGTTATTTTTGAACTGTGTCCCCTAGTTCTAAATCCCCCTCTGACCACCATCCGCGCCAAGCCGTCAACATCATGACATGTCTCAGTAGTATCACAGAATAATTACAGCACAAAAAGAGTAGGCCATTCACACTGTCATATCTATGCTGGCTCTTCAGAAGACTGATTTACCAGGGAGCCCCTCTCTGTAGCCCTGCACTTTCTTCTTTCTTAGTCATACAATTTCCTCTTGAATCCATCAACTGAACCTTTCTTCACCAAACAATCATGCAGCGCAGCACATTCACGTTCCCATTGCTCACTTTGCAAAAACACTTATCCTAATGTTGCCATTGCTTGTTTTGCTAATTACCTTAAACTTGTGCCCTCTTGTTCTCAATCCTTTCTCCTATGGGAACAATGTTTTGCTATTGCTCTGTCTAGACCCATCAAGATTTTATACCTTCTATCTAATCTGCTCTGAATCTTCTTCAGGAAGAACAGTTCCACCTTCTCCTACCTAAGGGCATAACTGAAGATCCTCATCACTAGAAATATTCTCATGAATCTTTCTATCTCTAATGCCTTCACATTTTCCCTAAACTATGAAATCCAGAACTGGGTGCATACTCCAGCTGAGCCCAAACAGTGTTCGTTACAGGTTTAACATAATCTCCTCCTTGTACCCATTACCCCTCTTAATAAAGCCTAGGATTATTAATTGTGTTCTCAACCCTGTTCTGCTATTTTCAATGACTTAGAGACATGTGCATCAGGGTCCCTTTGCTTCTGTGCCCTGTTTTAGAATCATGCCATTTATTTTATGTTGTTTTTCTATGCATTTCCAACAAAGGTGAATTGTGGCATGGCAAACTCTTCTGCATTAAATTTCAGCTGCTGCTTGTCTGACCATTCTACAAACTTATCTTTTCAAGCCTATGCCATCCTCCTTGAAGTTTTGAAATGTTTCCAAGTTTCATATCTGTAAGTTAGCATTTGCGCAAAGGCGCCAAGACTGATCTTTGGCACCTATGTTATCACTCATAACAACCATTAACCCCTTGCCTTTTTTGCCATGTGATGTAAACTTTGTGATTTATAAAACTTTTAGAACCATTTACTGTAAGTGTGGGTTTCTGATTTTTCAGTTAGTAACTGGTGGGTTTTCTGTGTGTTTGAAGTTAATAATTAATTTTGTAAGTATTTCTGTAGCTATGGTAATTTATTTATGAGGCCTGGTTTTAGAGTGGGTGAGTAATGTGCACCATTAATGGATTTTTGTTTAATTTGAGTTGTTCTGTGATGCATCATGGTAAATAACAAGGCCTTCAGGTTTGTTCAAGACTTGTGGGACTTGTTTATCTTTTAAGTTAAAGGAAATACCCGTAGATTTTTTGGGCTTCAGTTATTGCTTTGAGGAGGGCAGTCCTGTGAAGTCCTTGGAATAGGATAGCTGTGTAGATTAGTGCCCACTAGGAGGGAAAGATATCTGGTGAACTGGGTTACCTGAGAATGAAGGGTCAGTGTTAGTCCCAAACCAGAAATGTTGAGTAAAAACTCTGAAGACAGTACTTAAAGTTAAGCACATTTAAGCAGCTGTGTGATTGCTTCTTTCTGGAGCTAACTGTAGGTTATGTCTAAATTTTGAAGTCACTGTGATTTATCACTACTGAAGTGCGAGGGCATGAAATCTGGTGTGAGTATTGTACATGTGCTAATTTGGGAACTGTACCCGAGGTGTGTTTTGAGTATTATACAAAAGCTCTTTTGTTTCTTTTCAGTTTTTAAATGAGTGTTTGGGGATTGATGGGATTTTGCTTTTACTATGCGTCTACAAGTTTTTGAAAATGTTTTATAATTAAATGGTTTGGTTTATTCTATTTCATCTTAATTTATTTTGTTAATGAACTTCTGTTTTATTGTTAAAGCAAAATTGCAGCATTGTTTGCTTCTATCTCAGCGAGAGAATATCTTGTTAAGATCAAAACAGGTTGAAATATGATGTGCCAGGGTTCCTGTCTTGGGATCATGATACATACAATTCAACCGATTTCACATCCAAGTTGCTTTCGTTTCATGAGTTATATCTTTGTTCACAGATCTGTTGTGTGGCACTTCATCAAGTGCCCTTGAACAGTTCATGTCCACTATCTCAACAGCATTACCTTCTTCCGCAGTCTTGTTATCCAATCAAAAAGTGAGCAAATCGCCCTTAACAAATTCAAGCTGACTTGCCTTTAATTGCCAACATTTGCCAAAGTCATTATTAATTTGGTCCAAAATTATCATCTCTAAAAGCTTCCCCACTACTGCAATTAAACTGACTGCTCTATAGCTGTTAGGATTCTCTTCAGGTTAACAAGCAGATTCAGTGTGCAGTTAGGAAGGCAATTGCAGTGTTAGCATTCATTTCAAGAAGGCTGGGGTATAAGAACAGGGTTGTACTGCTGAGGCTGTATAAGGCTCTGGTCAGACCACGTTTGGAATATTGTGAGCAGTTTTGGGCCTTCTACCAAAGGAAGGATGTGCTGGCCATGGAGGGTTTCCAGAAGAGTTTACAAGAATGATCCTGGAGATGAAGGGCTTGTAATTTGAGGGGTTGTTGGAGTTTAAGGATGGGGAGGAGGGGTGCACGGGGAATCTCATTGAACCTACAGAATACTGAGAAGCCTGGATAGAGTGGATGTGGGGAAGTCGTTTCCACCAGTAGGAGAGACTAGAACCTGACGGACCCCTCAGAGTAAAGGGAAGACCCTTTAGAACTGAGATGAGGAGGAATTTCTTCAGCCAGAAGGAGGTGACTCTGTGGAATTTATTGCTGTGGAGATCAAGTCATTGAGTGTATTTATGTCAGAGGTAGTAAGGGAATGGAGGTAATGGGAAGAAGGCAGGAGAATGGGGTTGAGATAAAACAGCCATGATCAAATGGTGGAGCAGACTCAATAGACAGAACGACCTAATTCTGCTCCAATACCTTATGGTCTTAGAGCTTATCTTTATGCCCTTCTTTTGAACTAGGGTGTGACTTTTGTAATTTTTCAGTCTAATGATGGCATCCAGGTCTCAGCAAGACTGGAGCATTATGGCCATTGCCTGCAATCTCAGGCCCATCAGTATGTTTAGATGCATCTCCACTGGACCTAGTGTCTAATCAGCTGTATGTACAGACAGGCTATTCTGTACTTTTCCCTTACCAATTTAATCCCTGAAGTATCAAATTTCCCCCTGTTCTACCATGATCTGCACAGCATCCTCTTCCTTGGCAAGACAGGTGCAATTTGTTGAAATTGAAACCTCAGATAAACCCTGGCCTCAGTGTGTAAATCTCTCTTTCAGTTTCCTCTCACCTCCCTGCCCAAAACCATCACGATGGTTTTACAACTTACATGGCTACAGAGGACCTTTCTCAAATTCCCTTTTACCGTTCACTATTGTTCTTCTAAACTCCATTCAGCCTGTCAATCTCTCCACATAAGGCAAAGCCCAACCCTAAGAATGAGCCAGCAAGCCATGAACCCAAAACTGTGCATAGTATCAATTCTGTGGCCTCACCAATGCCCTTTAGCAAGACATCACTACATTTATACTCCACAACAGATGATCTTCTGTATCAACTGAAACTTCTAGCTGTACACCTATGTCACTCGTGAGAAGGAGAGGTAAATTCAATTATTTTATGGGCTTGATCAGGGCTGAGAGAAGTTGAGACCAGAGACAGGCTTTTAGCTAAACCTGTATATAACTTGTAAAGAAAAAGGAAAGTGCAGGATAAAATCAGCAGATCTGGCAGCATCTGTGGACAGAGAAACTGATTCACAATATGAATCTTCTTCAGAACCACCCTCTATCTTGTGGCTTTCTTAGCGCGAAAATGACTACCAATTTCAGTCTTGCTGTGGGCAAACATAGAAGCTAAGAGCAAGAGTGGATCCATCAAGCCTGCTCCACCATTCAATATAGAGTCATAGAGCTGTACGGTCCAACTTATCCACACCAATCAGACATCCTAAGTTAATTTAGCCCCATTTGTCAGCATTTGGCCCAACACTGTGGGATCACTAGATACTGCAGGAATGTTCTGCCCACACAGATTTCAGAAATCATTTTGAACTTTACTGGTTTAGACAAACGTGCTGGTGCGGGTGAATTAACGGAAGCAATAAAGGAAGGAAAATAGGGTGTGTTGTCTAGGGCTTTAAGCCTATTCCTTTCCAAGGATGTGTGTAATTGTTCTACCTGTGATCGCAGTTGCATCATCCTACAATCATAGAACATAGAACATTACAGCACAGTACAGGCCCTTCGGCCCTCGATGTTGTGCCGACCTGTCATACCGATCTCAAGCCCATCTAACCTACACTAATCCATGTACGTCCATATGCTTATCCAATGACGACTTAAATGTACCTAAAGTTGGCGAATCTACTATCGTTGCAGGCAAAGCGTTCCATTCCCTTACTACTCTCTGAGTAAAGAAACTACCTCTGACATCTGTCCTACATCTTTCTCCCCTCAATTTAAAGCTATGCCCCCTCGTGCTCGCCGTCACCATCCTAGGAAAAAGGCTCTCCCTATCAACCCTATCTAACCCTCTGATTATTTTATATGTTTCAATTAAGTCACCTCTCAACCTTCTTCTCTCTAATGAAAACAGCCTCAAGTCCCTCAGCCTTTCCTCGTAAGACCTTCCCTCCATACCAGGCAACATCCTAGTAAATCTCCTCTGCACCCTTTCCAAAGCTTCCACATCCTCCTTATAATGCGGTGACCAGAACTGTACACAATACTCCAAGTGTGGCCGCACCAGAGTTTATTAGTCTAAATTTTACTAGTCTAGTTTAATAGTCTATTAGCCTGTATCTCAGTATTCTCCTCGACAACATTGTTGTTTTCTAGAGTGAATACTGTTGAAAAATATTCATTTAGCACTTCCCCTATCTCATCTGACTCCACACACAACTTACCACTACTATCCTTGATTGGGCCTAATCTTACTTTCGTCATTCTTTTATTCCTTAAATACCTATAGAAAGCCTTAGGGTTTACCCTGATCCTATCCGCCAACAACTTCTCATGTCTCCTCCTGGCTCTTCTGAGCTCTGCCTTTCCTGGCTACCTCGTAGCCCTCAAGTGCCCTAACTGAGCCTTCACATCTCATCCTAACATAAGCCGCCTTCTTCCTCTTGACCAGAGATTCCACCTCCTTCATAAACCACGGCTCCTGCACTCTACTGCTTCCTCCCTGCCTGACAGGTACATACTTATCTAGGACACACAGGAGCTTTTCCTTGAATAAGCTCCACATTTCTCATGTGCCCATCCCCTGCAGTTTCCTTCCCCATCCTATGCTCCCTAAATCTTGCCTAATCTCATCAAAATTGCCTTTTCCCCCAGCTATAACTCTTGCCCAGTGGTATACACCTATCCCTTTCCATCACTAAAGTAAACATAACAGAATTGTATCAGAGATAAAGGGAACTGCAGATGCTGGAGAATCCAAGATAATAAAATGTGAGGCTGGATGAACACAGCAGGCCAAGCAGCATCTCGGGAGCACAAAAGCTGACGTTTCGGGCCTAGACCCTTCATCAGAGAGGGGGATGGGGTGAGGGTTCTGGAATAAATAGGGAGAGAGGGGGAGGCGGACCGAAGATGGAGAGAAAAGAAGATAGGTGGAGAGGAGAGTATAGGTGGGGAGGTAGGGAGGGCGTAGGTCAGTCCAGGGAAGACGGACAGGTCAAGGAGGTGGGATGAGGTTAGTAGGTAGATGGGGGTGCGGCTTGGGGTGGGAGGAAGGGATGGGTGAGAGGAAGAACCGGTTAGGGAGGCAGAGACAGGTTGGACTGGTTTTGGGATGCAGTGGGTGGAGGGGAAGAGCTGGGCTGGTTGTGTGGTGCAGTGGGGGGAGGGAACGAACTGGGCTGGTTTAGGGATGGGGTGGGGGAAGGGGAGATTTTGAAACTGGTGAAGTCCACATTGATACCATATGGCTGCAGGGTTCCCAAGCGGAATATGAGTTGCTGTTCCTGCAACCTTCGGGTGGCATCATTGTGGCTCCTGCAACCTTCAGGTGGCATCATTGCCACAATGACGCCACCCGAAGGTTGCAGGAACAGCAACTCATATTCCGCCTGGGAACCCTGCAGCTCCTGAGATGCTGCTTGGCCTGCTGTGTTCATCCAGCCTCTCATTTTATTATAACAGAATTGTGATTGCTATCACCAAACTCACCTACTTCCAAATCTAACACCTAGCCAGGCTCATTACCCAGTACTAAATCTAATGTGGCTTCGCCCCTTGTTGGCCTATCTACGTACTGTGTAAGGAAGCCCTCCTGCACACACTGGACAAAAACTGACCCATCTATAGTATTCGAACTATAGTGCTCCCAGTCAATATTTGGAAAGTTGAAGTCCCCCATGACAACTACCCTGTCTCTCTCACTCCTATCGAGAATCAGCTTTGCTATCCTTTCCTCTACATCTCTGGAACTATTCGGAGGCCTATAGAAAACTCCCAACAGGGTGACCTCTCCTTTCCTGTTTCTAACCTCAGCCCATACTACCTCAGTTGACGAGTCCCCAAACATCCTTTCTGCAACTGTAATACTGTCCTTGACCAACAATGCCACACCTCCGCCCCTTTTACCATCTTCTCTGTTCTTACTGAAACATCTAAATCCCGGAACCTGCAACAACCATTCCTGTCCCTGCTCTATCCATGTCTCCGAAATGGCCACAACATTGAAGTCCCAGGTGCTAACCCATGCTGCAAGTTCACCCACCTTATTCCGGACGCTCCTGGCATTGAAGTAGACACACTTCAAACCAACTTCTTGCTTGGCAGTGCCATCTTGCTTCCCTGAAACTTTATTTCGGACCACCCTACTCTCAACCTTTTCTATAGTCGAACTACAATTTTGGTGCCCATCTCCCTGCTGAATTAGTTTAAACCCACCCGAATAGCCTTAGCAAATTTCGCCCCCCGGGGATATCGGTACCCCTCTGGTTCAGGTGAAGACCTGGTGACCTGCCACTTCGAGCTACTGCAGGTAGACCCACAATGCCTACAGGGAGGGATTTCCAGGATATTGACCCAGTAACACTGAAGGAATGGTGATATATTTCCAAGTCATGAAGGTATGAGGCTTAGAGGGGAGCTTGCACCAGTTGGTGTTCCCTTATACCTGCTGTCCTTGTCTTTGTCGATGGAAGTGGTGAAGGGTTTGGAAGGTTCTGTGTAAAGATCTTTTGTGAATTCCTAGTCAATGACCTGCTCTTGCAGCCACTATATCTCTTTGGTGAGTACAGTTGAGCCTCTGGTCATTGGTGACCCCCAGGATGCTGTTAGTGAGAAATTTAGTGATGGTAACTGTGGTTGACTGTGAAGGGGCAGTGCTTAGATTGTCTCTTACTAGTGATGGCCATTGCCTGGCATTTGTGTGGTGTGAATGTTATTAGCCGCTTTGCAGCCCTTTCGTGTATCAGACCTTATATTGCTAGGTGATTTGGTAACCTATTTTTCTTTATTAGAAGGGACTTGGGACATTTCAATATTATGTTGTTAAGGTATAATTGACGTAGAGGAGAGGCAAAGAAATTTTCAGCAGACTGATTCCTGGGATGACAGGCCTGGCCTTAGAGGGACCTTTCTATTCAACCTCTCTATCTTTTGACTTTAGAAAAATGAGAAGTGATCTCAATGAACTCTGACAGGTTATGCTGAGAGAATCTAAAACTAAGGCTTATAGTGCCAGGATGAGGACTGCAACCATTTTATGCTGAGAAAGGGAAGGATCCTTTCAGTGGGATTTTTTCAGATCAATGACCCCTGTCAACGATTATGTTCAAGATTGAGATGATTATTTTTTTGGGACACGCAGGAAACCTGGGAGGGTAAAATAAAGGTGGGTCGGCGAAATTGGCGTAGTAGAGATTCAGCCATTATGTTCCTGAATGGTGGACCAGGCCCAAAGTCGTGAAAGGCCTATTAGAATGTAAGATGATAATGTCTTCAACCTGCATTGCTTGTATTTACTGTTCAACACTTACTGCAAGCAAATCTCTTTAACACTAGTCACAGGATCCCAACAGTATGGAAGCAATCCGTTTGGCCCATTGAGTCTGCACTGGCTGTCCAAATAGCATCCCACCTGCTACCCTATCCTTGTAACCTGACATCTTCCATGGCTCACCCACCTAGTTTAGAACACTACAGACAATTTAGCATGACTAATCGACCTAACCTCCACATCTTTGGACTGTAGAAGGAAACACATGCAGATACAGGCAGAATGTGCACACTCCACACAGACTGACATTCAAGGGTGTCATTGAGCCTGGATTGCTGGCGCTGTGAGGCAGCTGTGCTAACCACTGAGCTGCCCCAATTAACACTGGCATGAGCTATTCTAGAAACCCTACAGTACAGAAAGATGCCATGCTGGCTATATTGCCCCTCCAAAGAGCCACCTGGATTACCACCTTCCCCATAACCCTGCCTTTACCCTGGCTAATCCACCAAGCTTGCCACATACCTGAACACTGTGGCCAATACACCTGACCTGCACATCTTTGCACTGTGGGAGGATCCGGTGAAAACACAAGCCAACATAGGGACAATGTGCAAACTTCATGCAGCTACCCAGAGCTGGAATTGGACCCAGGCCTCTGGCACCACAAAGCAGCAATGCTAACCACGGAGCCACCATGCAGCCTGTTAGAGTTAGACACAGAACTCCAGAGCTCATCTCGGATGGAGACAATGTGTCTTCAATAAGCAGTGGTGGCTGTTGTTAAATTTGTTTAAGAAATTGTTAATATAATTGTACTGTTTAATTCCCTTCCGAATTTAGAGGGGACTAACTGCAGCTTCAGAGAGGTCAATCACAGGATAACGACAGCAGCTTAGCCTGCTTTGATTGTAAAACTGTCTCCAACAAAGCACCACATATCTCCTCAGCTGGTCTGTTACTTTTCAAGATTATTAAGATAATTCACAAATTTCAAATGATTGAAATAAAAACCAAAGCTGCTGGAAAAGCTCAGCAGTTCTGGCAGCATCTGTGGAGAGAAATCAGAGTTAACTTTTCAGGTGCACTGATGTTCCTCAGAACGGATGGTAGCATGGAAAGATTTTTTAAGTGCAGAAAATTGGTTGGGGTAGGAGTGAGAACTAGACATGGTGGAAGTACAGCCCAAAGAGAGAGAACCATCGGACAAAAGAATAGATTTAATCTAAAATGATTGAATTGTTTTATTGTATTCGATAGAGGTGAACAGTTGCTCCCTTTTTATTAATTAATATGGTAGGCCTCTAACCATCTCACAGTAGAGGGAAGGTCTTTTTCATTATGCTGGGAGGCTTCTGAGCAATCTCCCTCCCACAGGCTAAAGTTCCCCAACTGCTTCCAGAAGACCACCACCATCCCTGCACCTGAGAAAACACATGCATTGTGCCCTAATGACTACCGCCCAGTTGCTCTGACCTCAATAATCATGAAATGCTTTGAGGGACTGGTTATGATCCACATCTCCAGCCTCCCAAGCTGCCTTGATCCCTACAGTTTGCAACTGACATAACAGGCCCACAGAGGAGGCCATATCCCTCGGCCTGCACTCATCCATGGAACATCTGGATAACAAAGACATCTACAACAGACTCCTGCTCATCAACTACAGCTCCACCTTCAACACCATTATTCCCTCCTGACTGATCTCAAAACTCTGTGACCTTGGCCCCGGCTCTACCCTCTGCAACTGGATCCTCAGCCTTCTGACCCACAGGCCGCAATCAGTGAGGAGAGGTAACTGCACCTCCTCCACAGTAATGCTCAACACTGGAGCCCCCCAAGGATGCATCCTCAGCCCCCCCTACTGTACTACCTGTACACCAATGACTGTGTTGCCAAATTGTGAACAAACACTATCTACAAGTTCACTGCCAACACCACCGCAGTGGGACGATATCTAACAACGATCAGTCAGAATACAGAAAGGAGATAGAGGGCTTGGTGATTATAGTGCAATGAAAACAACCTCTCACTCAACATCAGCAAAACTAAAAAACTGATCATTGACTTGAGAAAATAAGGAGGAGAACCCACCCTCGTCTACATCAATGGAGCGGAGGTTGAAGAGCATCAAGTTCCTTTGGAGTGATGATAACCAACAGCCTGTCCTGGACTTCCTGCGTAGATGTGACGGTCAGGAAGGTGCAATAATGCCCCTTCTTTCTCGGGTGGCTCAGGAAATGTGACATGCCGATAAGGTCCCTCACCAACTTCTACAGACATACGACTGAAAGTATACTGTCCGGGTGCATAATGTCCTGGTACGGCAACTGCTCTTCCCAGGACTGTAAGAATCTACAGAAGGTGGTGTGCACAGCCCAGACCATCATGGAAACCAACCTTCCATCCATGGACTTCATTTACACAGCTCGCTGCTGCGGAAAGGCTGCCAACATCATCAAAGACCCATTGCAGCCTGGAAATAATCTCCTATAACTACTTCAGTCAGGCAGAAGATGCAGGATCCTGTACACACACTCAATCACGTTCAGGAACAGCTTCTTCCTGGCCATTATCAGACTGTTGAATGGATTCTAACCTCAAATAATGCTGGTTTTGCTAATGTTGATCTTGTCTAGCACATGTCCTCTCCTTTTATATGCCTAACTCTGTCCATTTTTCTCACCCTATGTTCTGTATGTGCTTGCTTACTATGATCAGCCTGTAATGCTCGCAAACAAAGCTTGCCTGTTTTATTGAACAATTCATTTAACTGTTCTTACTGATAAATCCCGCAGTGTTACTTTCTATCTCACCATTTATCATTCAGATTATAGATCTCTCTTTCATGTTCTTCAGCTGCAAATGTGTAACCTTGAATACTTTTCCTTCAGAGTAGACAAACAGGAGGATGGAAGAACACTACAAGCCAGGCAGCATCTGGAGGAAAGGAGGAGTTGCCATTTCATTGGCGGCTCCTCTCCTCCAGATGCTGCCTTGCCTGCTGTGTTCTTCTAGCCTCCTGTTTGTCTACCTTGGATTCCAGCATCTGCAGTTACTTTGTCTCCAACTATTTCTTCATGCTGTGTTGACATCAAGAAACCGAAAAGACAGTGGGAGTATCATGGACAAATGTTTGATTTATTATTGTCGCATAATATAGAGACACAGCAAAAAGTATTATTTTGAGTCCTGTCCAGACAAATCACACCATACATTAGTACATCAGGGTAATAGAACACAATGTAGAATTTAGCCTTACAGCTGTAGAGAGGTGCAGAGAAAGAGCAACTGCAGTATATGAGTGGTCCAATTTGGAGGTCCATATCTCTAATAACAGCTGCAACACAGCTGTTCCTTTACTTCTTTAATCTTTGAAATGACATTCTGTTCCATCACCTCCCACTCATTCTGCACTTTACATGGGCGCCTGGGACAGTACTGAACAGCACTGACCAGGAACGACGCAGGTTCAGTCTCTCTTCTGTCGTCAGTGTTAACTCATCTTGGTCTAGTAAGAGTAAGTGCTGTCAGCTCCTGTGAAAGTCAGAGGGCAGCTCACAGTTCAGGTTCAAATCATTATTCTGGTGCTTCCTGCTGTGATGGAAGGCGGGGGAGATGAGGACAACATTGTCCTGCAGCTGATTAACTTCTGGCCGTGCACTGACTGGATGTAGCTCAGCAAGATGCAGAAGGATCCACCAGGCCTCCCTTTTCAATTTGTACCCACGTTGAAAAATAAACCCAGTCACGTATGTTACTCTTATTACTCATAACCATCCTAACATTCTTCTGGTGTTAATTTCCATCAGCATCTTCAGGGGAGAAGGGAGTGAATTTTGTTCCAACAATGTAATCCATGAAGGAGCGGTGGGTGTGATCTTACTCCTTAAAATTCTCAAACAAAGCCTGATGCCGTTGGTCTCTGAGGTCCACTTGACTGCATGAACATTCTGGAGATGGCCAATAAATCACTCATCACCTTTGTGTTTCTCCATCAGCCTGTGGGCTGTGCATATCAGAGGGCCTGGGGTAGTGTCAGTGACTTTGGCTGGTCAGTTGCTGCACTGGGAGAAGAGGGCATCACTGGTTAAGGTGAGCGAACGTTAAGAGGGAAGACTTCCACGTATTTAAAATTCCCAGCAGTGTCACCAGTTGATTTCCCTCAGTGGACATTTAATTATAAACTATTCACCTCCTGAAGGCTGGGTCGTTGCTGTTGCTCTTGAGTACACTTGCAAAAGGAAACAGGAGGAGAGAGGACCCACCATCTACATTCGATATTCTCCAACTCTCACACGACTGATAACATTTCTCCCATTGTACCATCATATTCATTATGCATGTTCAAAATTCTAAAAAGATTTTATATTTGGCATTTCTGAAGGTCAGATTATGAGTGAACATCATCAGTATGCCATCTTCCTGCATCTATATTCCTAAAATAATCACGAGCAGAAACCTATAAAAAGCCGACTGTGGAAGTGTATAATGAGGACACAGTAGCTAAATTTCAACTGTTCCTTGGAAGAAGCATGTTAGAAAGAGGACAGGATTCAAGTCAGGCACACTGGAAGCTGCAAGGAAATTCACCCCCAGTTAGATGCTCCTTGCTATGGTGCCATACTTCTATCAAAATTGGAAATGAATTGAGAATGACTATTAACATATCTTTAGGAGACTTTGAAGAAGTGCTACGTTTGAGTGTCAAAGGAGAAAATTCTAATTAAACCTGAAAGAACCATGCTGTAAATTAGGAACAAAAACAGAACTTGCTGTAAAAGTTCAGCAGGTCTGGTAGTATCTGTGAAGAGAAATCAGAGGAACCTTTCAGGTTCGGTGACCCTTCTGCAGGAAGGGTGGTCAGTTGTTGTTCTCATCTTCTTTCATAATTTTTTAAAAATTCACAGAATCCCTACAGATTGGAAACAGGCCCTTCAACCCAACAGACCCTCAGAGCACCCCACCCTAGACCCATTACCCTTTTCCATGTAACCCATCTACATATCCCTGAACACTACGGGCAATTTAGCATGGCCAATCCACCCTAACCTGCACATCTTTGGACTGTGGGAGGAAACCGGAGCACCCGGAGGAAACCCACACGGACACAGGGAGAATGTGCAAACTCCACACAGACAGACACCCGAGGGTGGAATCAAACCCGGGTCGCTGGCTCTGTGAGGTAGCAGCGCTAACCACTGTGCCGCCCCAAAACTGGTGCAACAGAACTTCGATACCCTGACCGGGAATCGAATTTAATCCCGGTGAGGATGTTGTTTGTGTGGCCAGTGGGTTTGTTTCAGTTTTGTGCGTTTGACAGTCACGAAGGGGTCACTTACGGATCGGACCCAAGGTTTGGTTTGAAGCCAGAGGGATCCAGTACACCCAACTTCTACAGACTTCCCAAGGTACACAACCTGGGGGACCCCTCGGACCGACTGTCTCACTACCAGGCCTGCCAACATATAGATTTGCCAAAGAACTACAACAGAAATTGAAATGCTTTGTTGACAACACTACCCACTCTATCCATGGATTCTTCAGCACCATCAAGCACACCAGGATAGCAGAGGACAAAATGATGCTACCCTTTGACATTGCAGCACTATTTACATTGATAAACATCGACCTAGCCAAAGAGGCAGTTTGCCACACTACTGGACAAATCAATTAGGTAGGCACCCCAGGACACCAACAACATAAATAAGGACACTGACATGGAACTAGTAGATCTGTATCTCACAACTCACTTCACCTTCAACAGCAGCATGTACAAACAAATCAATGGCACGTCGGTGGGATCCCCAGTATCAGGATTGATTGTAGAAGCACGAATACAAAGGTTAGCACAGGCAGCGTTCCCCACGAGCCAGCCCAAACTCTGGGTCTGATATGTAGATCACACCTTCCCGATCATCAAACGTGCAAGACTAGAAGAAACCCACTGACATATAAACAATATCCTCACCGCAATAAAATTCACAAAAGAAGAGAATAACTTACTACCCTTCCTGGACATGATGGTAGAAAGCAAAAACAATTGGAAACTCCAGACTAACATATATAGAAACATCACATGTACGGACCAGATACTAAATTACACCAGCAACCACCCCAACACCCGCAAATGGAGCTGCATCAGGACACTACTTAAATGAGCCACAACACATTGCCGCATCTGGAACCATGCAAAGCAGAACAGGAGCATCTACAGAATGAATACTCGAAAAGCACAATCCACTGTTACCTCTGAGACAGACCACAACAGGAAGACTCACTAATCACCCTATCATACATCAGGAACTTTTCAGAGATGACTACAAAACTACTCAGACCCCCAGGTATCACAAACCAATAACCGCCCTGCGACAGCTACTGACGAGCATACAGGATCCCATCCCCAAAACCAGCAAAACTGAGATAATGTACAAAATATCACGCAAGGACTGAGAGAAACATTACATGGGCCAAACTGGAAGAAAATCGACAATACAGATACATGATGACCTACTAGCCACCAAGAGACATGACCAATTCTCACTGGTTTCAATACACACGGACAACAAGGGACGTGAATTCGACTGGGACAACTCATCAGTAATCGCACAAGCCAGACGGAGACACGCCTGGGAATTCCTGAAGTTCTGGTATTCCAACTGGCACTGTATCAACAAAAACATTGAATTAGACAGAGATAGTAAGAACTGCTGATGCTGGAGTCAGAGTTAACACAGTGTAGAGCTGGATGAACGCAGTGGGCCAGGCAGCATCAGAGGAGCAGGAAAGTTGATGTTGTGGGTCAGGACCCTTCTTCAGAAATGCAATTCTGAAGGCATTTCTGAAGAAGGGTCCCGACCCAAAATGTCAACTTTCCTGCTGCTCTATTGCCTGGCCTGCTGTGTTCTACACTGTGTTATCGCTGACTCCAGCATCGGCAGTTCTTACTATCTGAGGGAGCAGATATCTCAAAGGGTTTTGGGGTTGGAGAAGGATTACAGAAACATGGAGGTGTGAAGGCTTTGCAAGAATTTGAAAGGATGAGAATTTTTAAAGCAAGGATTGCCTGACCAAGAAGCCAGAGTATGTCAGCGAACATAAGTTTGGGTGGTTGGTTAGGACTTGATGTGAGTGAGGACACAAGCATCAGAGCTTTGGATGACCTCAAGTTTATGAAGGGTTTCATATAGGAGGCCAGTTACAAGTGCGTTGGAATTACCAAGACTAGATAAGGACATGAATTAAAGTTGAAATTTGCCAATACTGAAGGATGTAGTAATATTTACTGCAGGAGATTTGTTCTAATCCTGAACTTAGGGAGCATGTGATAGGATCATTAAACTATAAATGCTATTGCAGGAATGGACACTGTTCAAAGGCCCACTAGGGCCTCCAAAAGCCAGAGGGAATGCTGGTTATTCCGGTCCATATGTGAACCCCACTTGCTTCCTCAAATTGTGCCAAAGCTGATCAACACTTCACCGTAACCTTTGAGGAGAAGATTTACACTTCAAATTCTCATCTTTAGGCATGTTCTGATTTGATTATTCTGGTTGGCACTGGCTCACAGGAGGCATGAGTCAAATTAATTGTGTTCACGACTAAGATCTAACGATTTAGACCGTTCAGTTCAGCTTACATTTTAATGTTGGCTTTCCCACTTATTTCTTGGTTTAAGCCATCTGCCTGATAGTGACACCATGCCAGTCAGTACAGCAGTACGAGGTGCCCCAAGGCTACTTTTGTAAAATCAAGGGAATGAACATGCCTGCATCAACAGGGAGCACCTTGCATAAAATGGTTTTGATCTTGTGCGTCAGGTGCCAAAGTATGACATGCGCCTTGTTTTCTGTCTTAACAATAGCAGTTTGATTTCCTGCTTTGCTAGTGGAGATCAGTGATTTTTACTTGGCTGGACCTGATCATCTTGCCTCAGTACGAGAAGAGGTCCATTCTCAGGGGAACGCTAGAAATGTGACATTTTACACTTGCCAGAGCTTGCCTGTGAGTACAGTCAGTCTCCTGAATGTACCTGCAGAAGAAACAAAGTGAATATAAATCATGCCAAACCAAATCACCCTGCCTTCCAGGATATGTAGCAATGAGCCAGATAGTACAGTTTCTTCCCTTTCTGTCCTTCTAAAGATGGATCGTTGTTGCTGTTGGTGGACTGAACTTTCTGTAGTTTTGACTGGATTGCTTGGTTGTATCATACTGAGTACAGCAGATACTTTGATGACAGACAATGAGTGTTCTCTGGATCAGAGGCTCAGTACTTGTTTAAGCACAGTATGCTGATTCTGCCAGAACTCCAGATTTTGGATGTGATTTTTAAACAAAAATACAAATGTTACTTGATTGAATAGCTGGTCTCTACCAAACCCCATCCTTGGAAGTAGCTGGGTGAGGTGATGTGGCTGAGTTGGGCAGAGCTAATCTGATAGTCATTATGAGTCTGAGGACTGTGGTTCATTGGAAAAACAGCAATGGAATATTTGTAGACTTGGAGACAAAGCATCATTTGAGCTGTTATAACTTTTTGCAAAACCGTGAAGTTTGGCCATTTATTTCCTTATACGGTCCCTAGCCCTGTTTTAGAGAATGATGTATTTGTGCATTAAATTGTATGGAGCCTACAGACGTTCACATTCTTCCTAATTATTTCATGGATGCAGACAGTGACAGGGTTTTACCAACCTTTAACTATTGTCTGTAGATACTGTCAATGATCTGCAAACCAAGCTGCCTTTTGCAGTAGTGTATGACTTAGCTTGTTAATGAGATTGGATTGAGCAAACAGACATGTGAAAATTTGATTTCTGCCTGACTTCTAAGGGTGGGAGGGGGTGGGGGCACGGGGTTGAAGCCAATTCAGCCAGACCTACCTATGAAAGCCAGGAGAGAGTAGATGTAACTCCGCAGGGTTCAGGTTCAATACTGTTTTTCAGAAATTTTCCGGTAACGATGTGCAGAATCATTTTGTTTTGATTTAAATTCATTGACAAATTATGAGTAATGTTTTCACAAATTCCTTCTTCTTATTTTTCTGTCACTATGCAGCAGCTAAACTAGGTAAATAGAAACAAGAAATGCGCTGCAAGCATAGTAGTACGTTTTCCTTCCACCTCTTCTCCACCCCCCCCCCCCCCCCAGCATGTTTTATTCATGACATTTGTAAATGAAAAAATGACAAAATAATTTTGACATGAATAGTAACCAACTGGAAATAAAATTCAACTTGGCTCAAAACAATATGATCTATTGAACACAACTGAAACAGATAATTTTTACAAAATGCATTCCATATCAGATTGACATCTCAAAGGCAAAACATTTCACTTTGGAAATTACAGAAAATGCATACAGGAAAATCCATATATCACCTTCCATTCTGAGGTGCCCCAATACGTTCAGAATCAAGAATATTGAAAATGTATGTTCTGAGAAGGTTTATAGCCCAAGGAGTTTCTACAGTGTCCTCTCCCTCGGTGCACTGTGACTGAAAGTATTGGGTAGTGACATTTTCCCCTTTGTGCTTCAGCAGCAATAGTCCTAAGCTTGAGTGGGTCCTTCAACAGATTGACCTTGGGATGCGCCAATCTGCAATTGTTGGTTGTAGAAAACTTTTTACATTAGAAGTCCAACAGGTTTTGAACAAACCAGAGTGTCTTTTGCTACATTGATTGTCCTCCTGGCGCACCTTGTGTTAGTCAATAATTACAAGCTGCAAACTATATTAGAGTGGCTCAAGGTAGAGCTTCCGGTTGGCCCTGTAACTTGTCAACTTCTTTGATTACAGTTTTGATTCACACCCTTCATTCTTTCTCCAACAGCTGCTTATCTTATTTTTCTCTCTCCACTTTTTGTGGGATCTGGGAACAATTTCCCATTTTTAAGGTGTTCATTGAGCACAGAGTACCGCTGTTGGTGGAAGACTGATTGCAGAGACACTCCTTGGCATCCTCTTCCTTGACTGTGCAATTGTAATCAACATCAGTACAGATCCAACTCTTGAATGATGCCCTACTGATGTCCATTTTCCATAAAGCATCACCTTTTTAGCAGTTTGCATACTCTGACTGGATTTTATAGACTGCTGTGGTCTCTGCTATTCCCACTTTAAAAAAATCAGTGGGCAGCATGTCCACAATCCCAACTGCTGACACACAACAATTTAACATTGGGAACAGCATTAATTGCTTTGAGGTGAGACTTGTGCCTCGAACCTGGGTGGATGTCCTGTCTCGTAGAACTGTTGACCGTGAGCTCTGTATCGTACCAGTGCCAGAGCGAGCACTGTGTTTGCTGTTTTGCCTGTCAGATCCTGTCCAACCTGTAACTTAGCTCCATCTATCCCATAATCCACAAATGCTGTTTTCGAGAAGAGCCTGCTGATTGCATTGAAGATTTCCTTTGACTTATTCTGAACTTAGTCTTTATTGAGGAGTGAGTTCCAGATGTCTATTTTCCTTTTTGTGAAATAGTGTGCCTGAGCTGGAGGCTGTAGGCAGGACTGTAACCAACTGAGAGGTTGAGGAACACTTCTGTGCAAAATATTTTAAAGATTACCTCAGTGAATCAACCTGCAGTTCAAATGTAACCTATATTACTCCATGTTTCCACTAGTAGGTCCCAAGTGGCCTTAATAGAAAAGTCACAACCAGGAGTTCGGAAGTGTTCAGATTATTGGGTGAAAGCATGGTTTTTGTTAATTCAAGTTGACAGCAGAGACACTCCTTTTCATTTCGACATCGTGACCAGTGTGTAAAGTAGACTGGGAGCACTGCCTGACTTAAGCATGCTTCCTCAGTGGAGAGATATATTTGGTTGTAAGCATAAAGGTTTTTTCAAATAATGCATGTTACTGCTGTGGTTAAGTATTGCAGTCTCACGTCTGTCGTCTGCAAGGTGTTAGAAAGGATTCTGAGGGATAGGATTTATGACCATCTGGAAGAGCATGGCTTGATTAAATGCAGTCAACACGGCTTTGTGAGGGGCAGGTCATGCCTCACAAACCTTATCGAGTTCTTTGAGGATGTGACTAGAAAAGTTGATGAGGGTCAAGCTGTGTATGTGGTATATATGGACTTCAGTAAGGCATTTGATAAGGTTCCCCATGGTAGGCTCATTCAGAAGGTCAGGAGGAATGGGATACAGGGGAACTTAGCTGTCAGGATACAGAATTGGCTGGCCAACAGAAGACAGCGAGTGGTAGTAGAAGGAAAATATTCTGCCTGGAAGTCAATGGTGAGTGGTGTTCCACAGGGCTCTGTCCTCGGGCCTCTACTGTTTGTAATTTTTATTAATGACTTGGATGAGGGGATTGAAGGATGGGTCAGCAAGTTTGCAGACGACATGAAGGTTGGAGGTGTCATTGACAGTATAGAGGGCTGTTGTAGGCTGCAGCGGGACATTGACAGGATGCAGAGATGGGCAGAGAGGTGGCAGATGGAGTTCAACCTGGATAAATGCGAGTTGATGCATTTTGGAAGGTTGAATTTGAAAGCTGAGTACAGGATTAAGGATAGGATTCTTGGCAGTGTGGAGGAACAGAGGGATCTTGGTGTGCAGATACATAGATCCCTTAAAATGGCCGCCCAAGTGGACAGGGTTGTTAAGAAAGCATATGGTGTTTTGGCTTTCATTAACGGGGGGATTGAGTTTAAGATTCGTGAGATCTTGTTGCAGCTGTATAAAACTTTGGTTAGACAGCACTTGGAATACTGCGTCCAGTTCTGGTCATAGTTTTAAGCTGATTGGAGGAAAGTATAGAGGGGATGTCAGAGGCGGGTTCTTTACACAGAGAGTTGTGAGACCATGGAATGCGTTGCCAGCAGCAGTTGTGGAAGCAAGGTCATTTGGGACATTTAAGAGACTGCTGGACATGCATATGGTCACAGAAATTTGGGGGTGCATACATGAGGATCAATGGGCGGCACAACATCGTGGGCTGAAAGGCCTGTTCTGTGCTGTACTGTTCTATGTTCTAGGACTTCTGGGTGCTTTCACTGTGTTCCTGTTCAAGTGTTATTCAGTGAAATTTCATTCCCATTCACTTTTCCATTGTTAGCATATTAATTATACTAACCTGTATTTAGTGAATAATCTTGTCCAAGGAGGTTCTTCTGTACCATGCATTAGCCAGGCATATGGCAAAGGTTGGCAGATATAGCTTCTCGTCTGAGGGGGACTAGTACAGCAACTTGTGCTGGTGGGGATGAATTATGCCGAATATTATCACAGAACAGACAGTGCGGCCATGCTTCTCAGTTCCATGCTAACCAGCTTACCCATTGCCAGTGTGGATAAGTTAGCCAGTAGATTTCCAACAATGTCTGGCAGAAATTGAGAATCTAGTGTCTGATCTGTCTCTGTCTATTGCAAGCATGAATTATAACCTTATCAGCGCTATTTTGGATTGGCTCAACTGAACGCTTTTTGTTCTTTGATCTTATCACCTCAAACCGTATCGCCCTGCCTAATTTTACTTCTGTATCTTCACCACGACGAGATCAAGTACATCACACTCTTATGTTTTTAAACAAGCTCTTTCCCTCGGTCTCAGAGATGTAAAACTCTTATCCCTGTATTTTTTCTGAATAGTTCCAAGATACTTTAAATCAAAGTATTTATTCAACCAGTTTCTACCTTCTGACCTAATGCCCTGTGATATTCTGGGTGACATACTGCAATATGGGCCTTGGCTCTCATTCCATGTCACTCAAACCAAAAGAAAACATGGAGCACAATGCCTCATAATCTCATGGTTAATTGCTGGGTTATGCACATGGTTATCCAAATATTTGTTTTCATAAAGTCAACCGTGAAAGTCAATATAGCACTACAATTATTTGCTCATTAAAGAGCAGCTATATTATTCTGCTGCGCTGCCCACAAAGGCACCTTATGTTTGTTCATTTTAAATCAAACCGTTTCAGGTCTTCGACTCCCTGGTACCGGCAAATAATCTTACCCTGCTGTTCTGTTTATCAAAAGGAGGTGTTAATACGCTCCAGCTGTTTTCAAATGGGTGCCATACTGCTGAGCAATTGCTAAGGAACTAGTGAAGTAAAACTACCCTGCAATACAGTCATAAAAATGATGTACACATTTCTGTGCAGCCCATTTGCTACTGTTTTAACATTAATACCTTTGTATGCAAACAGCAAGTGGGAATAAAGGTATTTCCGGTCTGCCTGATGAAACGGGGTAAAATTGGCATAGTCCAAGCAGGGTGCTCTCTTGTTAAAGTGGCTTTACCTGAGGGTCACCATACCTCATTCAGGGATGAGATTGAAAAGGTGTTAGGTTGATGATAATCTCAGCCAATACAGGAACTGGATGGATGCTGTTGGCATATTTCTGCATTACAGACTCGGCCAAACGAGCGAGTGTCAACCGTGTGAGCAGTTACTTTGTGTTAAGGACAAAGAGCTACTTTTCCCAAATGTGCTTCATGCAATACCTTCCAACAGGAGGCTGTTGTGTTAACCACATGCCAAATTTGCTATGGTCCCCTCCTGGGGCAACTGTGACCAATTTAGCATCCCATCCCAGCCATCAGGGACTGACTGTTGACTATGAGTGAACTCTGGGACCACTCTGATCGGTGTATTTTACTGTTAGGCAGTGCAGTTCTACACTCGGGCTCAGCCACAATTGTAGACAGATTGCAACCAGAGCTGCCAGTTGCTGAGACTGGCTGCTACACACGCCGAACCATTCTCCCATAAATGAGGAGTCCACAACAGCAACTGTTTGTGGTCAGAAACCAAGATGGATATTTGTAGATACAGATGAGCCACAGTTTAATTGAATGGTAGACATATTGAGTGATGTTAAATATTCCAAAAGAACCACATCGACTGACAAACCCCAACCCCCAAGTTGTTTGTCAAGGATCTTCTATTTGTGCCTCGGCTCACCCATTATTTGTTGATAAATTGACTTGCTTGGTTAAGATGAGCAGATGCTGATGCGCTCTTCCTCTGATGCCCCCCAGTAATCGCTGTGGTTATCATGTTCCAATTGTCTCTGTGAACTCGAGATTCTCAAATAATGACGATTTAGGCAGAAGGTCCACAGGCCACCCTTGACATTTCAGCAGTGTTACTGTCACTGAATCCCTATATCATCTAACATTGATCAGAAACTTAACTGGATTAGCCATATAATCACAGTGGCGACGAGAGTACATCACAGTGTAGGAATACTGCAGCAAGTAACTCACCTCCCGACTTTCCAAAGCCTGTCCACCATCTACACGGCATAAGTCAGGAGTGTGATGGAATACTCCCCACTTGCCTGAATGAGTGCAGTTCCAACAGCGCTTGAAGCATGACAACATCCAGGACAAAGCAGCCCGCTTAATTGGCACCACATGCACAAGCATCCGCTCTCTCCAGCAGCGACGTCGCTGCGGTGTGTACTATCTACAAGACACACTGCGGAAATTCACCAAAGATCCTCAGATAGCACCATCCAAACCCACGATAACTTCCATCTGGAAGGACAAGGGCAGCAGATACATGGGGACACCACCCACTGCAAGTTCCCCTCCAAGCCACTCACCATCCTGACTTGGAAATATATCGCCGTTCCTTCACTGTCGCTTGGTCAAATTCCTGGAGTTCTCTCCCTCAGGGCACAGTGCATCAACCTAGACAATGTTGTCTGCAAATTGGTCCAAATAGGCAACTCATCACCACCTTCTCAAGGGCAATTAGGAACAGGATGAAAATCGTTGGAGAGAAAGACAATTCAAACAAAGAGCAGCGATTAACAAGCCTGCAATTTTAAAAGCTTCCAAACTGCAGCAAAACGGGACCAAAGAGCTGCTGAGTTCGGAGATGAAAGATCGTGACATTGAGTGCCAATAAATCAAGAGGCTAGTAGGGGAGAAAAGAAGAATTTCCAGATGGCAAGAATAAGGCAAGGGGGAAAGGATTAAAAATCCCCTGAAGATCCTTGTCAGCTTAAGGAGTAAAAAAAACCTCCATGTGATGAGGCTTGTGAAAGATGTAAGATAAACCAATGAGGGGTGTGGCTGACAGAAACAGCTTTTTAGAACAAGGTGTGAAATAAACCAGAGTGTGAGTAAGAACTAGAGCATAGTATGATGCATGTTTTATTGTTACTTAATCTTATTCCTTGTTCCTTCTCTTGTACTTTTTTTGTTGTTCACTCGTGGGACATGGTCATTGCTGCTGGTCAGTATTTATTGCCTGTTCCTAGTTGCCCTTGAGAAGGTGGTGGTGAGTTGCCTATTTGGACCAATTTGCAGACAACATTGTCTAGGTTGATGCACTGTGCCCTGAGGGAGAGAACTCCAGGAATTTGACCAAGCGACAGTGAAGGAACGGCGATATATTTCCAAATCAGGATGGTGAGTGGCTTGGAGGGGAACTTGCAATGGGTGGTGTCCCCATGTATCTGCTGCCCTTGTCCTTCTAGATGGAAGTTGTCGTGGTTTTGGATGGTGCTATCTGAGGATCTTTGGTGAATTTCTGCAGTGTGTCTTGTAGATAGTACACACTGCAGCGACGTCGCTGCTGGAAAGAGTGGATGCTTGTGGATGTGGTGCCAATTAAGCGGGCTGCTTTGTCCTGGATGTTGTCATGCTTCAAGCGTTGTTGGGACTGCACTCATTCAGGCAAGTGGGGAGTATTCCATCACACTCCTGACTTATGCCGTGTAGATGGTGGACAGGCTTTGGAAAGTCGGGAGGTGAGTTACTTGCTGCAGTATTCCTACGCTGTGATGTACTCTCGTCGCCACTGTGATTATATGGCTAATCCAGTTAAGTTTCTGATCAATGTTAGATGATATAGGGATTCAGTGACAGTAACACTGCTGAATGTCAAGGGTGGGGGTGAAATTTTCTTTTTGGATTCCCTATAGTGTGGAAACAGGCCCTTTGGCCGCACAAGTCCACACCGCCCCTTGAAGCTCCCAACCAGGCCCAAACCCCCCCCCCTGCCATAACCCACACACCCCTGAACACTATGGGCAATTTAGCATGGCTGTTCCACCTAGCCTGCACATCTTTGGACTGTGGGAGGAAATCGGATCACCCGGAGTAAACCTACACAGATATGGGGAGAATGTGCAAACTCCACACAGACAGTCACCCGAGGTTGGAATTGAACCTGGGTCCCTGGTGCTGTGAGGCTGCAGTGCTAACCACTGAGCCACCATGTCGCCCCAAATTGTCTTATTGGAGATGGCCATAGCCTGGCTTTATGTCTTGTCTGCCCAAGCCTGGATATTGTCCAGATCTTGTTGCACGTGAACATGGACTGCTTCAGTATTTGAGGAGTCACGAATGGTGCTGAACGTTGTGCAATCATTGGCGAACATTATGATAGTGAGAAAGTCATCGATAAAGCAGCTGAAGACAGTTGGGCCTGGGACACTACCCTGAGGAACTCCTGCAGAGATGTCCTGGAGCTGAGATGATTGACCTCCAACAACCATGACCAACTTCCTATGTTTGAGAGTTTGCCCCCTGATACCCATTGATTTCAGTTTTGCTAGTCCTTCTTGATGCCATACTCCGTCGAATACCGTCTGGATATCAAGGGCTATCACTCTCATCTCACGTCTGGAATTCACCTCTTTTGTCCGGGTCTGAGCCAAGGCTGTAATGAGATCAGGAGCTGAGTGGGCCTGGCAGAACCAAAACTTGATGGCACTGTTGATGACACCTTCCATCACTTTGCGCTGGAACAGCTTGGCTAGTGGAGCGGTAAGGTCTGGAATGCAAGTCTTCAGTACTATAGCTGGAATGCTGACACCCCATAGTCCTTGCAGTATCTCCAACCATTTCTTGATATCACGTGAAGTGAATCAAGTGGGCTTAGGTCTGGTAAATGTGATACTGGGGACCACTGGAGAAGGCCGAGATAGATCATCCGCTCGGTATTTCTGGTTGAAGATGGCTGTGAATGCTTCAGCCTTATCTCTTGCACTGATGTGCTGGGCTCTTCCATCATTGAGGATGGGGATATTTTTGGAGCTGCCTCCTCCAGTGAGTTGTTTAATTATCCACCACCGTTAATGACTGGATGTGGCAGGATTTAAGAGCTTAGATCTGATCTGTTGGTTTTGGGATCACTTAGCTCTGTCTATCACTTGCTGCTTTTGCTGTTTGGTGTGCAAGTAGTCCTGTTTGGTGACTTCACCAGGTTGATACCTCATCTTCAGGTATGCCTGGTGCTGCTCCTGGCATGCCCTCCTGCACTCTCCATTGAACCAGGGTTGATCCCCTGGCATGATGGGAATGGTTGAATGGGATATATTCTGGGCCATGAGGTTACAGATTGTGCTGGAATACAATTCTTCTGCTGTTGGATGCTCAATCTTAAGTTACTAGATCAGTTTGAAGTCTGTCCCATTTAGCACCGTGATAGTGCCACACAACACAATGGAGGTTGTTCTCAATGTGAAGGCAGGACTTTCTCTCAAGGCCTCTACAATGGTCACTCTTACTGATACTGTCATGGACAGATACATCTGCAGCTGGCAGCTTGGTATTGATGAGGTCAAGAATGTTTTTTCCCTGGTTATTTACTAATTGGGAAGGTAGTCTCAGGAGTAATTGGTGACGACTGAGGAGACTGTCATAGAGTCTGCGAGCTTTATTTAGTTAACTACATTGCTATGTTGTGTGAGACTTGCCGTACTGATTATTCAGATGCTTGGTGTGAGCTCAGCTTGCAGCCTGTCAGAGTCAGAACAACACAGAATTATTGAGTGGAGCTGAGTGCCCAATGAGCACTGCAGATGCAGCTTGCCTAATGGGCCCTGAATCTTTGACAGCAGACATGCAGGGAAGGAGGGGTTATCAAGTCATAAGAGAAGTACAGCATGGAAACAGACCCTTCAGTTCAACTCATCCATGCTCACCAGATATCTAGTATTAATCCAGCCCCATTTGCCAGCATTTGGCCCACATTCCTCGAAATGCTTCCTATTCATGTACCCATCCAGATGCCTTTTAACTGTTATAATCCTATCAGCTTCCACCCACTTCCTCTGGCAGCTCATTCCATTCATGCACCACCCTCTGCTCAAAAATGTCGCTCCTCTGTTCTTGTTTAAGCCTTTGACCTCTTGTCTTAAACCAATGCCCTCTGGTTTTGGACACCCTGCCCCAGGTAAAAGACCTTGTCTGTTTACGCTATCCATGACCCTCATGATTTTATTAGTCTCTACAAGGTTCACCCCTCAGCTTCCTATGCTCCAGGCAAAATAGCCCCAGTCTATTCAGCCAGTCCCTATAGTTCAAACCTTCCAACCATGGCAACATCCTTATAAATCTTTTCTGAACCCTTTCAAGTTTCACAACATCCTTCCTTTCACAGTAACACCAGAATTGCATGCAATACTGCAAAAGTGGCCAAATCAATGTCCTGTACAGCCGCAACATGACCTCCCAACTTCTATACTCTATGCACTGACCAATAAACGCAAAAGTGCCAAACACCACCTTCACTGCCTCGCCGCGACCCCACTTTCAAGGAACTAGGAACCTGCACTCCAAGGTCTCTTATTCAGCAACACTCCCCAGGACCTTACCATTAAGTGCATAAGTCCTGCCCTCATTTACCTTTCCAAAACGGAGCATCTCACATTTATCAAAACTAAACTCTATCTGTCACTCCTTGGACCAATGACCCATCTGATCGAGGCCCTGTTTTACTCTGAAGTAACCTTTTTTGCTGTTCACTACACCTCCTAATATTAGCTCTGTAGCCTTCCTGCATTCCTCAGTCAGAATGGTGGGATCGAATCAAGCTGACTTGCCATGTTTAATACAATGACACAAAACATGGGTAAGATGGAAAACCACCATGTGCCTAATAGTATCAGAGATAATGGGAACTGCAGATGCTGGAAAATCCGAGAAAACAAAGTGTGAAGCTGGATGAACACAGCAGGCCAAGCAGCATCTCAGGAGCACAAAAGCTGACGTTTCAGGCCTAGACCCTTCTTTTTCTCAGGAAACAAAATTGGAAGAGAAACAGACATCGTGGACACTCATTTCACTGTCTTCCATTAGAAACAAAAAAAACTCTTTAAAATAATGTTTATTACTTCTGACTAGAGCTGATCGGATATTGCTGCTGGAACAAAAACAGAAGTCACTGGTAAAGCTTTAGCAGGTCTGGCAGCATCTGTGAAGAAAAATCAGAGTTAACTCAGAAAATAATCAGGCCTGTCACATTGAGAACCTATTCCTTCAGGTGGACCAAATACTTAGGCCATAACTCCAAGAACACGCCTAGTGCGACTGCTTTCAGGCTGTATGAATACAAAGGGGTTTCGTTGAAAAATAAGAGTTTAGACATATCTTTTACTAACCTTCATCTTGCGGGAGTCAAGACAAGAGTCTTCTCACATCTTTGTCCAAAGATCCAGCCCAGACAGGGGCCATTAAAGAATGATGTGCTTGGTCAGACACCAGCTAATGTTATCCCAGATTTAGGAACACATCAGAATCACTAACATCTGATGTTGAGATAAAAGAAAACTTCAGGTGGTGCTCAGCTTATCATCATTGAAAACTTAATCTCCATGCTGATCTTCTTTGGATTTTCCAGAATTTCTTGCATAGCGTAGGTTTCTAATTCAAAGCAAATTGCTGAGCAGGTAAGACAGTGTCTGTGGGAAGACAAAACAGAGCTAATGTTTCAGTGACTAGTCAGAAACATAGTCAGCAAGGGTCAAGAGAAGGAGATGGGTTTCTGGGACAGGGTGTTTGAGGAAGTGGGAGGGAAACTGGAGAAAGATACAAGTTCAGGGTTAGGTCATTGGAAAAGCTTAGAAAGGAAGTAAGTTGAGGTATAGTTGGCTGGAATGTGGAAAGATATCCAGAAAGAAGAGGAGAACAGGAGAGCTGGGAAATTTTTATTTCTAAAATTCTGTAGCACCAGATGGTCACAAAAGTATTGTCTTGTCTCTTACAGATTTACATAAAAGCATTTGAAAGACAACTTTTAAGTTCCAAACTGTTCTCATGTTTGTGGTTTCCTATTCAAATGAGTGCTAAAACACATGATTGCAGTTCTGCGAAGTATTGCTAAACCTGAATGGATCATCTTATTTATTGGCCGTCTCTCAAGTTTTTTTTAGCCATGGTCTCTGAGTCATAAGGTTGTGGATTGAAATCCCATTTGAAGGCAGAAGTCAGATAGGAAGTTAAACTGAGGCCCCAACCAGTGAATGTAAGTTTTCCCATGATGCTATCTGGAAGGAGAGCAGGAGACCCTTCTTCAGTATCTTGGCCAATTATTTATCTCTCTGGTCATTATCACGTTGCTGTATGTGGAAGCTTGCTGTGCACGAATGAACTGTCCTGTTTCCTAAATTACAACAGTGACTATAATTCAAAGATATTTCATTGCCTGCAGGAGGCTCTGGGATGTCCAGTGGTCGTGAAAGGCGGGTTTATAAATTTCTTTTACAATTTTCTGTATAATCCCTCTTTATCACTGTGACCAAACTGGTGAGTTACGACTCCCTCTAGTGACAGAAAATGGAATTTTGATTTACTTGGCAAGTTTCAAATTTATTCAAATTGACATTTACAAAGACTAGATATTTTTAATGTAATTTGATCTGTGTGCCTTCATTTACCTCCCCATTTTCCTATTTGCTGTCACAGTAGTGAGCTCACATTTGATGCTGTTGTGCGCTTTGCTCTGGGAGTTCCCACCAATGGCTAGGCAGTTTTGAAGTAATTTTTATTTAGATGAGCTGTCAGAAAAATAAATCTAAATTTAAACTAAGAGCCTGCTTCTTAAAGCAAAAAGGAGGTCCCTTCAGAGATAATGGGAACTGCAGATGCTGGACAATCCAAGATAATAAAATGTGAGGTTGGATGAACACAGCAGGCCAAGCAGCATCTCAGGAGCACAAAAGCTGACGTTTCGGGCCTAGACCCTTCATCAGAGGCCCTTCAACTGAAGGAGGTCCCTTCAGTTTCATTTGCTCTTTATCACCAGTCGAGCAAATATTAAAACACTACTCATAATGCTACCCCTGTTCTGGCTCGGTAAAACTGGGCAGCCAGTCTGCAAAGTAAATGGCTGTAGACATAAGACTTAAATATCTCCCCTGGTAAGGGCTGCAGATGCTGGAAGACAGAGTCTGTAGGTGTGAGGCTAGAAAAGCACAGCAGGCCAGACCACATTTGAGGAGCAGGTAAGTCAAGGTTTCGGGCTGAAACCCTTTGTCAGGACTGCCCCGATGAAGAGTTACGGCCCAACATGCTGTCTAACCTGCTCCCCTGATGCTGTCTGACCGGCTGTGCTTTTCCAGCCTCACACCCAGAAACTTAAATATCTTTCTAACATGTTGGCCAACATTAAATGCGTCATTTAAATTCTGGTCAAACAATGCAATATACAGTTTCTGCTTGCTTTCTCAGCACTATACATTTGTGTTCTTTGTTCGAACAAATAATAAGAACAAAGAAAATCACAGCACAGGAACAGGCTCTTTGGCCCTCCAATCCTGCGCCTCTATGTAAACCTGTCGCCTGTTTTCCAAGGATCTGTATCCCTCTGCTCCCTGCCCATTCATGTATCTGTCTAGACACATCTTAAATGACGATATCGTGCCCGCCTCTACCACCTCCACTGGCAATGTGTTCTACAGGAAAGGCGTCAGTTTAATCCTGTTCTACTCCCTCCTTACGCATGTAGATAATGATATCCAGGCCACTTTCTCCAACAGCTGGAAATTTCCAATGTTTGCTTTGGTTCTGGACTGCTGCTTTGACTTTTTATCATCTTACCATGGAAACACAGAAGTAGATTTCAGATTTAAATTCAGGGAGCACGTGCATAGTAAGAGAACAATGTCATGACACAGTGAGGTTACAATATTTTTATATGAAGCCTTTTCACAAGATAACATGTGGCAGGGGTTTGTTTGTAAATTGCAGTTTGGAATGTGTCATGCTGGGGTATAAGTATGCGAGGTCACAATGAATGAGTTGTTAGTTTATGTGGCACGGGACAGAATGAAACAGCCAGCATGTTGGTTGGCATAAATAGTTGGCAGACATATTTGGGTCATCTATTTATTGTTTAACAGTTTATTTAAGGTGTAGCATCTCCCTCGTAACTGTTTTCCTATTCATTCAGACGGTGCACAGATCCTTGAGTCTCGCGTTTATTGTTGAATTGTCACTTCATTCATAAAACTCGACTTACTTCAATGACAAATGGTTCGGAAGTTGACAGCTGGTATTGACAAATTTATCCTGTTGTTTATGGGTAGGTCATGCCTGAGAAACCTCTCACTTTGTTGCATAGATGCTAATGTCATGGGTGTGCAGTAATAGCATGGGTAGGGAAATATTAACCTGAATACTTAATTCTTTGAAATGAACATCTGGGACGTTATGAGGACCCAGAGAGTTTACTGTGCCAGTATACCTAATGCTTGTTTATGTCTCCTGGAATTAAATGAGTTGGATATACACTAACAGCTATCGGGAGGAGACCAAGCAAAATAATCCAATTGGCCCTGCTTGCTAAAGACATTTCCATCCACTTCAGGCTGTCTCTTGTGTACTGTTGGAGAGTGCAGATTTATGCCGAGCTTCTTTCTGATAGTTGCCTGGTTACGTTTGTGTAGCAGTCCTGATGTAGATGAGCCTATCAAGGGGGCGTATTAAAAGCAGGAGTGGTTAGTGCCATCAAAAAGTGACAGAAATGAGGGCACAGTGTCCCTATTGAGAATTAAATCATCAGTTGTACTGGGATTACACATGAAATACTGATGCTGTAGAGCTATGTTTGGAATGAAGAATCACAATTGTTCTACTGCAGAAATAGGCTGTTTGGGCCATCATGTCTGCTGTGTTTCATTTAGTATTCTAACTTAGTACCAATCTCTTGCCTTTGTTAAAATAGAAAGATTGTACACAGTTACAGTTATCCAGGCCCCCTCGAATTTCTCAATTGAGCTGACCTCCGCCACACTTCCAGGCAATGCACGTTATAACATTCCACACCATAACCACTTGCTTGGAAAGATACTTGTCCCCTGACATTTGCTTTTTTTTGCAAAGCCCTTTAAAACCATGTCATCTGGTTCACCATTCATTTGCAACACTTTCGCCATATCCACTCTGTCCAGGCACGTCATGGTTTTGTATCAAATCATCCCTCGGCTTTTTCGTCTCCTTCCTTTGGTGTGGCTGGTAACCATGACGTGGAGGTGCCAGTGTTGGACTTAGTTGGACAAGGACAAAAGTGACTCAGCACCTGGTTATAGTCCCACAGGTTTATTTGAAAGCACTAGCTTTTGGAGCATTAGCTACACCTGATGAAGGAGCAACACTCTGAAAGCTTGAGTTTTCAAATAAACCTATTGGACAATAACCTGGTGTTGTGTGATTTTTGTCCTTTGTGCAGCACACAGACCTGTACACAGCACTGCAACTGAGATCTAACATGTATCTTCTACAGTTGTCATAACCTCCCTGCTCTTATACTCCTCTCCCTATTGATGAAGCCTACAATATTGTTGGCTTCATTAACAGCTCACTGTACCTGGCCTGCCACCTTTAATGACTGGTATACATGTACATCCAGATCACTCTGCTCATGCACAAACAGCAGGCTTCTAGTAAGTGCATTACCTCACACCTCTCTGCATTGAACTTCACCTGGCACCTGTGCATCTACTCCCCCAACATGTCAATGTCTTTTTGAAATTTTACACCACCCTCCCCCCAGTTTAGAATCTTCCCAAATTTTGTGTTATCCACAAACTTTGAAGACGTCCTCTGCACACCAAGATCCAGATTGGGTGAAAGGGTGCCTATGCTGAACCCTGCGAACACCACTACCAAATGTCTTCCAGACAGAAAAATCTGCTTACTCCCTGTTTTGTATCCCTCAACTGGTGTTCCATCCATGATGCTACTGTTCCTTTTATTCCTTGACCTATATATTTCCTTGCAAACCTATTGTCTGGCACTGTGTTGAATTGGAAGTATACATGCACCATATCAACATCCCTCCCCTCCTCAGCCCTCTCTGTTAACTCCTCAAAATGTCCCAGCAAGTAGTTCAATGCGACTTTCATTAACAAATCTGTGCCAACTCTTGGAAATAATTCTCAGTATTCCATATGAATCTTAATTCTATCCCAATAATTGTTTCTAGAAATTCCCCCCACCCCACAAAAAAAAATTGAAACCAACTGGTCTGCAATTTGTGGGCTGACCTTGCCAACCTTTCTGGTTGTAAATGTTTGCAATCCTCCAATCCTTCCCCCAAATCCAAGGAAGATTGAAAGGTAATTTGGCAGTGCCTGTGTAATTTCCATTCTCATTTTCTTCAATATCCTTGAATGCAAGTAATCTGGTCCCAGTTTATGACATTAAGTATTGACAGCTTAAGGCAAGTATGTCCCAGGAATCCACGGTTAATACACATAAACCTGCCCCAATATGTATCAATCTTCCTGGGGTATTCCTCCTCCTCAATTCTGTGCCTGAAAGCAGATCCAACCCATAGCACTGCAATCACAATTCTTCACAATTTTAAACCCTTCTGGTGGGGGGAGTGGGTCCGTGTCTGTGGTGGAAAGGGTAGTGTCCCTATCTCTGAACCAGAAGTTGCAGTTTGAAGTTTCATTCAGGAAGTGATGGCCGAGGAAGCTGTATTCAGTGCATTGCCAAACACCTCGAGTATCTGCTTGTAAAGCCTTCCAATGACAAGTGATTAGAACAGAAACCATGGGATGGAAGGAAATTGAAGACTCTGTCGCCATTATCAGTAGCCCCAAGTTGCAACGTGCGTGTATTTGTTGCCATAGCAACTAGGACTAGATAGGGAGTTGGTGGACAGGATGACCAAGGTGGATCAGATTGGTGCCAATCCTATGGGATTTCATAGATTCATAGGATAAAATTATTGAATCCCTAGAGTGTGGAAACAGGCCCTTTGGCCCAACAAGTCCACACCGACCCTTGGAGCATCCCACCCAGACCCATCCCCCTATAACCCACCTAATCTACACATCCCTGGACACTACAGGCAATTTAGCATGGCCAGTCCACCCTAACCTGCACATCTTTGGACTGTGGGAGGAAACTGGAGCACCCGGAGGAAACCCGCGCAGACACGGGGAGAATGTGCAAACTCCACACAGACAATCACCCGAGGCTGGAATCGAACCTGGGTCCCTGGCGGTGTGAGGCAGTAGTGCTAACCACTGAGCTACCGTGTTGCCCCTAATTTGATCTTGTTCTGGTTGGGATGGATTTAGGTCTTCTCCATTGCCCCACATATGGTGGTGTTTGCAGTGCTATGGGTTGGATCTGCTTTCACGCTCAGAATTGAGGAGGAATACCCCAGGAAGATTGATATATATTGGGGCACGTTTATGTGTATTAACCGTGGATTCCTGGGACATATTTGCCTTAAGGAGTTAACCAGGAATTTCTGAGCATTTCTCCTGATTTTAACCTCCTCTGAAATTTAGCGTTTTCCTTGTTGATTGTTGAATCAATAGGATGGAAATGTCCGGGCTCAGTGGGCTATCTTCACTTCCTGCTTGATATTTACACGCGTATCCAATAACAGCGCACTGTGCAGTGGTGTTCTCAGCACAGAATTTCACGTTCCCTGCCCATACATAGTCTTTGCTTGGCAGCCGTTTGTCTCTAATGAGCTACAGAAGTTCAATTGTTACAGATACCCAGCTGTGGGTCACTCATCACCAGGAACCCTGGTTGGAGAGTGTACAACATCAATTACCTGACTCAGGGCCGTTTAGCCTTTGAAATGGCAACGTCTAAGTTTGCAGCTAGCTCAGTGGTTAGCACTGCTGCCTCACAACACCAGGGACCCAGGTTTGATTCCACCCTCAGGCAGCTGTCTGTGTGGAGTTTGCACATTCTCCCTGTGTCTGCGTTGGTTTCCTCCCAAGGTCCAAAGATGTACAGGTTAGTTGGGTTGGCCATGGGAAGTGCAGGGTAGCGGGGCAAGTTTGGATGGTCTGCTCTTTGGAGGGTTGGTGTGGACTTGATGGGCTGAATAGCCTGCTTCCACACTGTAGGGATTCTATGATTCTGTTGGTAGCCTTGTTGGCGGGGTTCTGGAATGCAGATATTTGCTCATTCGGGAAGTAGGGGAGAATGCTTAACTGGAAGAGAATTCTTGGAATTAATTTGCTGTGTTCTGGAAAGAGCATTTTAAATTCTTGTGAAATGCGTTGGGATTTATCAGTGCTTTGCTGTATTCTATAGAAAACTCATGCGGTGAAGGAGGATCATGTCTTGAGGCGCAGGTTTTCACTGAGTACTGGATTGGCAACTCCACAGAAAATCGACCCCCGCAAGTTGACCCGAAACTCTTCCTTTGGAGGTTACAATGAGATTTGCCCTTTGACCCCAGGTTTGTTGAATTTGACTTACTTTAAGACTTATTCCATCAAACTCTGGTAGCTGTGCAGAGAAAATATGCAAGAAGTCAGCAAGCAGATTCCAATACGTCATGATCTCTGGTACATTGCACATAAAACAAACGCAGCCCTGACAATGATGCAACTTTTATTCTCACACAGAATGGGATTTTTAATATGCCTTAGTGGCTCAGTTGGTATTCGATCATAGAGAATGTAAGAGCTGATCTCATCAGTGCAGACCAAATCTCCAAATATGGACTGTCCAATCAGATCAGCATCAAATTCTGAGCGAATTCCCTCTTCCTCTAATAAAGGTAACATGGGACTGAGCAACACAGACCAGAGATTGTCTCAATAAAAACCGAAAGAACTGCGGATGCTGAGAATCAGGAACAAAAGACAAAACTTGTTGGAAAAGCTCAGCAGGCCTCGCAGCATCTGTGAAGAAAAAAAAACAGAACAAACATTTTGTGTCCGGTGACCCTTCCTGAGAATGGTTCAAAAGTTGCCAGACCTGCTGAGCTTTTTAACAACTCAGGGGAAGGCGATGGCCCAGTGGCATTATCGCTGGACTATTAATCCAGAGACCCAGATAATGTTCTGGGGACCGGGGTTTGAATCCTACCATGGCAAATGATGGAATTTGAATTCAATAAATATCTGGAATTAACAATCCAATGATGACTGTGAATCCATTGTCGATGTTGGAAAAATCCATCTGGTTCACTCATATCCCTTGGGGAAGGACATCCTTACGCTGTCCAGCCCACATGTGACTTCAGATCCACAGCAATGCAGTTGACTCTTAACTGCCCTCTGGGCAATTTGGGATGGGCAATAAGTGTTGCCTAGCAGCGACACTCTTATCCCGTGAATAAATAAAGAAAAAAACACTCCTATTTTTGTTCCAGAAATTGTCTGGTTTGATTCTCATTTTAATACTGGAGCAGCAGTCCAATCACTGCATTAATTGCTGGGTTAGGGGGGGGAGTGTTCAGTTATGTATCCAATTCCTGTTCAGAGATAACACAGTGTGGAGCTGGATGAATACAGCAGGCCAAGTAGCATCAGAGGAGCAGGAAAGCTGACATTTCAGGTCTAGACCCTTCTCCCGTTCACCTTGCTGAAAGTGTGAATGTGCCTGTTATGTGAGGAGAGAATTACATTTGTATGTAATCCCCCAACAGTTAAATAGCAAGTCAACATTCACTGCCCTGGCTTACTACTAACAGCTTAAAAGAGGCTATTACCATTTGTAGGACACAAAGTCAGTCCATTCTGAAGGTCAGGGTGTAGAGTCAAAGTTCGCAGATTAGTGGTTAGAGCTCAGTGAAAACGATGCATACTGGAAGGTGAGGTATCTACACTGTACCTGAGATGATGTGTCTGCGGGAGTTATTTGATACATGTTTCTCATGGTCCTGGAAGCAATTTATTATTCACACCAATTTATTATTAAAAACAAGCTTTACAATGTGTCTGTGATGAACACGCAACGCTAAATGTCTCACCCACCTCAGACATTCCAGTCTCCATAGTGACGGTGTTGAGACCAAGTTGTGCAAGTCCAGGTCAGAGCAGCGACCTGCACTCATTATGCAATTTATTGTGTGGTTCTGCATAAATACCCTGTCACTCTGCAGGGTATTTTTAGTTTCGTGGCTTTTAAATCTCACTGCTGTTTTAATATCTTGCTTGTAAAATCAGCCTGAGACATTACTTAGCAGATTCAAGGCCCTGAATGTATAATTATAATATATTACAACAAGGCAGAGCATTGCCCAACGTGGGGAGAAATCTGGATATGACTCAGTGAAAAGTTGTTTGTTTTAGCAGGTGACATTACTACAAAGGTAAATGAAGGGCATTTCTTGAGTTAGAAGGAGCTGATCATCAACTAATGCAAACACCGCTTTGAAAATCATCTTGAATGGAAAATAAATCAAGCTTCATTTAATGATATACTAACAAATTTATACTCCTGAATTTTTTTGAAATTTCAATCAGAGTCAGGAACACTATTGTAGAATCCCTACAATGCAGAAACAGGTCATTCGGCCCATTGAGTCCAAACCGATCCTTTTGAAGAGCATCCCACCCAGGCCCACTTCACTACCTTATCCTTGTAACTCCGCATTCCCCATGGCTGATGCACCTAAGCCTGCTCATCCCTGGATACTATGGGACAATTTTCCATGGCCAATCCACCAAACCTGCACATCTTTGGACTGTGGTTGAAAACCAGAACACCTGCAGGAGAATGTACAAACTCCACACAGACAGTCACTTAAGACTGGAATCAAACCTGGGTCCCTGGTGCTGTGAGGCAGTAGTGCTAACCACTGAGCTACCATGCTGCCCTATGTTGGAAATGGGATGTCTGACTGCAGCCAGACTGAAAAAACATTCTTGTGCTTTAATTGACTTCTACTCTTGCAGTTCCTGAACAGGATCCTCTAGTGTTGTCCTGTCCAGGAAATAGCAGAGCCTGCAGAGCAGAAGACTATCATCAAGCCTAATCCCCTTCTAAATGCCATATAAATGTTCAGCAACTTGGATAGCCATTGTACAAGGGTATGTGTATGTGAGGTAAGTCTGGTGTTAGGATGTCAGGTGGATGAGGGAATAAGGGGGTGGTTTGGAGTGGTGAGGGGATAAGATATTGGGTAGGAGTCAGCTTGGGAAGATGGGGGCAGTGGGGAAGGTGGGGACTGCTGGCTGTGTCAGCGTGGGGAGTGTATTTAAAAGCCCCCGTGTATGCTGTTGTGTAGACCAGGGTGCTCAGTCTCTGCAGTGCAGCGCTGTCCCCACCTCAAGGCGAGGAGGCGCAGGTTCAAGCTTCCCCTGCTCATCCGAACAGATAAATTAAAATTATTTAGACTAGGTGCTAAGGACCTTCACAACAAATTTGTGTGGGACAGTGTCCTCCTGATCTTTTCTGGTCCACTCTGCATTCACCATGACTTTACTGAACTATAAAGAGCATTACCATTTCAATGCACCATCCTGCTCCCTGGCCAACATCTCTGATCCTGGCTTCCTACAGTGTTCCAGGGAAGCCCAATGCAAGCTGGAGGAACGACACCTCATTTTCTGCTTGGGGACCCTACAGCCCTCCAGACTCAATACTGAGTTCAAGAATTTTAGGGCCTAAACTGTCCCATGTCCCAGACCCCCACCAGATACACCAGGCCTTGTTACCACATAGCCTGCCATTACAGACACCTCGCGCCCCCCCCCCCCCCCCCCACCGCTTGTTAGTCACTAACAGTCCCCATTAACAACTACTCACCCTCCCAGCCTGGTCGTTAGCAACTCCTTTGTCTGTCGAGCTGTCTTTCTCTCTCTTCAGGCTCTACCCTATCATTTACTCCCTACCCCACCTGCCTCCCTATTTTCTGCATCTGAACTGACGCTTTCCCAGCCACCATCAGTTCTGAGGAAGGGTCACCAGACCCGAAACGTTAACTCTGCTTTCCCCTCCACAGATGCTGCCAGACCTGCTGAGCTTTTCCAGCAACTTTGTTTTTGTTCCTGATTTACAGCATCCGCAGTTCTTTTGGTTTTTACAGAGAGTGGTGGGCGTGTAGAATGCGCTGCTGGCAGTGGTGGTGGAGTCAGATACTTTAGAGACTTTTAAACGACTCCTGGATAGGCCAATGGAGGATAGTAAAATATAGGGCATACAGGGTAGATTGATCTTTTTCGGATAATACATCGGCACAACATCGTGGGCCGAAGAGCCTGTACTGTGCTGTACTGGTCTATGCTGTATTCTTTTGTTGCTGCTGCTGTCATTGTGCTACTGTTTAGCATAAGTTCCTAATCTGTTACCCTGGGTGAACATTAATGTTTCTTTCCTCATTTGCTACAGGCCCTGAAATGGAAAAGAATGGATTTTCGGCTCTTACTGACGATGTCACTTCAACGCCCATCTCCAGCAGTAAGGTAAGATTCTGGTAGATGCTGTCTACCACTAACATATACCCTGAGTAGAAAAGGCTCAACAAGCAAGGACTGAATAAACCAGCAGGTTCCAGGTCCAAATCAGTTATACTTCTCCTTTTGAGAATGTCGGTCCCCTCCCCAGATACTGGCCACTGCGGCTATGTAGAAGCTTTCCATACAGTTGGAATTTGTGTCAAGTGCTCTATTTCCACACATTAGGATGTCCTTATGGCATCCAACAGATTCAGTTTAGCCACTGCTGCAGCTCACAGAGCCGCTACAGAATAAAAGGAGGCCATTCAGCCCATCATGCTTGCACCAGAGTACAGAATACTAGCAAAACCCTCTGCCTCCTTATAGCCCACTTGAACAACCCTTTCTGACATTGTTTCTTCCCATGTGGTATGGAGAAAGCATTGGTAACAATAAGAGAGTCCGAGAGACCATTGGTAACAGAAGAAAAATAATCTGAGCAGCGATAGGAGGAACTGCTGATACTGGAGAATCTGAGATAACGAGGCGTAGAGCTGGATGAACACAGCAGGCCAAGCAGCATTTGAGGAGCAGGAAAGCTGGCATTTCGGATCTGGACCCTTCTTCAGAAATGGAGTTGGGAAGGGGATTCTGGAATTAATAGAGAGAGGGGTGGCGGCGGTGATGGAAGATGGATAAAGGAGCAGATAGGTGGAGAGAAGACAGACAGATTAGGGAGGCGGGGATGGAGCCATTAAAGGTGAGTGTAGGGAGGGAGTGGGATGGGGGTTGGTCCGTTGAGGGAAGTCGGACAGGTCAAGGAGGCGGGGATGAGGTTGGGTAGAAAGTGGGGGTGGTGGGTGGCCAGTGAGGTGGGAGGAGCGGATAGGTTGGAGAAGAGATGGACAGGTCAACGAGGCAGGGATGAGCTGGGCTGGTTTTGGGATGTGTTTGGGGGAGGGGAGATTTTGAAGCTTGTGAAGTTCATATTTGATAACCTTGGGCTATGGGGTTCCCAAGCGAAATATGAGGTGTTCCTCCAGCCTTTGGGTGGCATCGTTGTGGCATTGCAGGAGGCCCAGGATGGACAACTCGTCTGAGGGTTTGTGGGGTGAGGGGTGGTAGCCTCTACTTTGTTTCCTCAATGTAGAGGAGCAGTACTATCTGGATGATAATAAGCACGGTGTTAAGAGCCTGATTTTATATTTTACAGACTACCTCTTGGATGTCAGTGTAAATCCAGTAATTCCCATGAAGAAAATCAATTCACTTCCATACTTAATTGACTGTTAATCTTTAATTGTGTAAAACCCATCACATATGTAGCACAGTGCTGATTTGAACCTCATTAAAACTTTAAATAAAAAACTGGTGCTGTTTAAGTGAAAACACAAATAAGTAAAGTTGTAAAATCAATACATGTTTCAGTGAATATTGGCATGTGTTGGGGTACAGTGTAGTAAAATCCCAGGCTTGTTCCTTGAGTTCAGCTTATGTGGCTGTGAAAAGGCACAAAATCATACCTGCATATTATGAAGACAAACAGTGAGGGTTTCTGCTGAAGATTGCAATCTAGCATCTCCTGGAAAATGTGAGAGGCTGTTTTATGTCTTACTGTGATCACTGTTTAAGTCTAAACATAAATAATGATTGACGAAATAAAGCACGCAGACATCAACTGATCTCCTTTGCTCCACATCTCCACAAAGAGCCAGCCTATGGAAAAATTGATTCACTCTGCATGATATGAGAACAAGGCTGAGCACGTTAGATGCAACAAATGTTGTGGTGCTGAACATTTCTGAGGCAGAACTTGTCACACCTCTAGCTAAGCAGTACCTCTCCATTTATACGGCAGTGATTGCACTCAACAAAGAGCCCGGTTATGCTTTGTCCCTAAAAGGCATTACAACATTTGCTTGTTCGATTATGTCTCATCAGCCAATTCTCAGCCATTAGCTAAGTAATTGAAGAGTTCGTCGACAGTGCTATAAAGTGGCATCTAGCAATGACCTCAATTTGGCTCAAACCATGCCCACTTGGCTCCAAGCCTTGGCCCAAGCATGGGTAAAGCTTTGAGTTCCAGGGGTGAGGTGAGATGAGTGCCCATGGCATCAAGTCAGCATTTTAGAGAGCCTGGCATTAAGAGTGTTGCTGATTTTAATTTTACCGGATCAATGGGAAATCTCTGCGCTGCTGGCAGTCATACAGAGCACAAAACAAGGTATTTGTGACTGTTGGAGGCCAGTCGTCAGGCCTCGAACCAAAGACCTTCAGCTGCTTCACCTTTGACTCCTTCCCCCTCCCCCCACCAGAGACGATGATGTTCGATTCCATTTATGACACCTCAGATGATAAAGCAATCCATATCCACTGGCTGCATCCAGGCCTGGCCAGGTTAGTGACATCTGTCAGCACCCAAGTACTGAATCCTTCTCCCATCGTAGCAATAGTGTGTACCTTCTACAAGATGAGCTGCAGCACTTGCCATGGCTTTTGTAAGCCTTCCGCTTGAAGATCCACAGCCGTCTGTCACCTCTGTGTCCAGAAGGATAGATGCAACTCTTGGAGATATGTCGATGTTCGTTCATTGTGACTGGGGCAATACCTTGGATATCCTGACCTAACAGCACTAAGGGCGTATATGCACTATGCAAATGACCGCTTCAGTTTGTGGACACGATCACCCACTAAGGAGCATTGGAGATGGGCAGTAAATGCCGGCCTTGTCAATAATGGCCATGTGCCATGAATGGAAAAAATAGACCTTTGTATCTGCCAATTATATCTTGATTAGGCATAGCTGTAATGTCCAGATCCCTGTATGCTGAGGTGGTGTTAACCTCATGTCTCTTTTTTATCCCAGTCTGATTCCAAGCTATACAACGGCTACAACAAAGACTGCGTATCTCACATCTCTAAACTCACCAAGAAAGAATCCTTGAAGGTATGTGTCTCTCGGTGACAAAGCAATACCCAAACACTGGCCCTGTGTAACTAGCTGCTCTGTTTCCTAGCTTATGAGATGCAATTGTTGATTTCATGTTTGTTTCAAAATAATCAGTTTTCTGATTAGCAGTTCCACAAACAAATAATGCATTAGGTTCAGCAGCAGGTTGCCTCCAATCTGTGGGTTTTAGATCCTCAAACCCCTTGCAGGAACATGGATTAAAATCTGCACGTTTATTTTAGTACCATTACCTGACAGGGCACAGAGAAGTGTAGATGAGGAAGGCATTTCAGCCCATTCAACTCCTCTTTCTTTCTAGAGAAACTTGTTCAGAAAGACTCCAGTAATATTCTATTGCACTGTTCAAATGTTATATCTCATGTGGGCAATACGGTGGCTCAGTGGTTAGCACTGCTGCCTCAGCGCCAGATACCCAGGTTCGATTCCAGCTTTAGGCGACTGTCTGTGTGGAGTTTGCACATTCTCCCCGTGTCTGCGTGGATTTCCTCCGGGTGCTCCGGTTTCCTCCCACAGTCCAAAGATGTGCGGGGTAGGTGGATTGGCCATGCTAAATTGCCCGTAGTGTTCAGGGATTGGGCAGGTTGTGTATATTAGCCATGGGGTAGGGTAGGGGGCAGGTCAGAGTGGGATGTTTTTCAGAGGGCCAGTGTGGGTTGAATGGACCTGCCTCTACACTGTAGGGATTCTATGATTCTACTATTCCTAAGCAACACTTCAGTCTTGACCGGAAGCAATGTGACCTGTCATTTGATGAACATGCTGTATACAAATTGGCTGTGTCTTACCATTTATTAGCTGAAAGATGCCTTGGAGCATTCTGAAAAAAATTAAACATACAATGTTACTACAAAGCCTGTCTTTAAAATTATACTTTTATTAATGGAAAAGTCTAAATTAACAGCTTAATATATTTCTTCAGTCTCCTTTACAATATTAGTTGGTGCAATATTCCCTATTGACTCCTTTGTTGAGCATATTCCAAGGTGTTCTGTGAGATTAATTGTTTAATTTACTAACAAGGTATTTTAAATAGGTTCAGAAGAAAAATTACAGACAGGAGAAGAAAAGGGCCAGCAAGGAGATGCTCAGTGCTTTGAAGGATCCTTCTGTAATTGTGATGGAGGATTGGCTGAAGGTAGGTTACCCAAGCTGTAGTTGTTCTGAAGGAGAATCACTAGGCCTGAAACGTTAACTCTGTTTTATTTTTCTTCACAAACACTGCTAGACCTGCTGAGCTTTTCCAGCAACTTCTGTTTTTGTTTCTGTGATTGTGCAAATCCATCACCAAAGTTCCAACCGGTAGCCAAAGACAATCACCTGGGTGTAGTATATTTGGATTTTCAGAAGGCTTTCGTTATAGCCCCCTACAGGAGCCTGGTCAGCAAAATTAAAGCCTATGGGATAGGAGATAATGTATTGGCATGGATTAATGATTGGCTAATAGATAGAAAACTGAGAGCAGAAATAAATTGGTCATTCTCACATTAGCAGATTAGTTGGGTACCTCAAGGATCAGAATTTGTGGATGTAGGGACCAAATATAGTATTTCCAAATTTTCAGATGATACAAAACTAAGCAGGAATTTGTGTTGTGTGGAAGGTGTAAAATGTTTTCAGAAGGATTTGGACAGTCTTAATTCGTCAAGAGAACGGCAAGTGTAATATAATGTGGAAGAATGAGAGGCGATTCACTTTTGTAGAAGAAGCAGTGTTCCTTAAATTGTGAGAGTTTGGTCAGTGTAGGTGTACAGAAGTGACTGAGCCATCCTTGTCAATAAGTCACAGAAGGCTAACATTTCGAAGCAGCAAGCTGTTGGGAGGGCAAGTCTTGATTGCAAGATGATGATTTGAGTGCAGGAGTAGTGAATTCTTCCTTTAATTATGTAGGAGCTCGGTTGGACCATACCTGGAGTACTGTGTGGAGTTTTAGTCTACCTATCTCAGGAAAGATATCATTGCCGTAGAGTGTGCAACAAAGCCTCACCAGACTTGTGCTCGGGATAGCGGGACGGACCTGTGAAGAGATATCGAGCAAACTGGGCTTGGGTTTTCTAAAGTGTCAAAGAATGGAAGATGATCTCATTGAAACATTCAAAATATTTAAAGGAAAGACAGAGTAGGTTCAAATAAGATATTTTCCCTGTTTGGAACCTAGAACTGGGGGAACAATTTGAAAAAAGGGGGATGCCATTTAGGACTGAGACAAGGAGAATTTTTTTTTTACTCAGAGGTTTGTGAATCTTTAGAATTCTCTACCAAAGAGGGTTGTGGAAGTTCAATCTTGGTATGTCTTAAAGTAGTATTTGATATACTTTTTGTAATATGTTTCCAGTGTGCCACAGACCAATGGGGCATAATACGGATAAAACTCAATGATGCATTTGCTCAGCCACAATGAAGTTGAATTGCAGAGCATAACCAGTTCTGGGTCCTGTGTACACAAAACCTGTCAGGCCATGATGTCAATGCTCCTTCTGTGATCCTCACACTTCTGCCACTCCCATGGCCATTTGTCCACTGTGGAAGTCACGTTTTCTTTGAATTTTGATTCTGTTTTTTATTGCAGCTTGTTTCGTCAGTGTCACTGTAGGGCCTGAGACAGGCAAAGGGAAAGTTGGTGCACAGTACAACAACTCAACTCATGTAATGTAGGGAACAAATCGCTCTTAATTGATAGTGGAAAAAGTTATGTTAATTCTGAGTGAGTCACATAACCAGGTGAAGGCAGAGTCAAATGTAGAGTTACTGCATGTGTTCTTGCAGCGTTGCCCTGATTGTATCACACACAAAGACTCCACATCTGCAGTCAGACGTTCTATGCATTGTTTAATGAATGTGGTACAAAACGTTATTCTCAGTTTTGTTGTATCAATTGAAGAGCAATGACCCACAATTTTGCTTGCAGATCCGAGGTACATTAAAGAGCTGGACCAAATTCTGGTGTGTGCTCAAACCTGGCGTTCTGCTCATTTACAAAACACCCAACATCGGCCAGTGGGTGGGGACCATCCTTCTCAACACCTGTGAGCTCATTGAAAGACCGTCCAAAAAAGATGGCTTCTGTTTCAAACTTTTTCATCCTCTGGACCAATCCATCTGGGCAGTGAAGGTAATATCTTTCCAGTGTGCCACAGATTCAGGACCTCCCTTGAAAGAAAAAGGACAGAGGAGGGGATATTTCAATGCTGCAGGACTAGATAAAGCCTCAAAAAACTTACAGGCCCTGTAGGAAGGTTCTACAGTTTAGCATGCTGGAGTAAGCTTGCATTCTCTTTATGTTGTAACAGGAAAGAAAGCGAATAGTAATACTATTCAAGTAACCACATGGTGTGTCTTAAAAATGAAAGTGGGAAAGGTAGTTCTTGACTCATGTCAGTGAGTTGTGCACAAGTCAAGTTGTCACACTATCAATCTTTATAAGTAATGGGTTACAAAAGTAAAACTACTTTCTTTGGCTGACTAGAGGGAAGAAATAGAGCAGGAACTATCTAACCAGAAACGGGGTTGGTCAGAAAGAGACAAATACACACGCTTTTAAGAAAAACATTGGGGCAGCATGGTGGCTCAGTAGTTAGCACTGTAGCCTCACAGCACCAGAGACTCGGGTTCATTTCCAGCCTCAGGCAACTGTCCGTATGGAGTTTGCACATTCTCCCCATGTCTGTGTGGGTTTCCACTGGGTGCTCCGGTTTCCTTCCACAGCCCAAAGATGTGCAGGCTAGGTGGATCGGCCATGCTAAATTGTCCATAGTGTTCGCGGGTGTGTGGGTTATAGGGGGATGGGGCTGTGTGGACTTGTTGGGCCAAAGGGCCTGTTTCTACACTGTGGGGAGTCTAATCTAAAAAAAATCATCTTTTCCATTCACTTATGGGAAAGAGTGAGAAAATAGAAATAAATTCATACTTCATTCTGACAGTAAGTATGGGGCATGTGGAGTGTATTGACTGAACCTTAAATTTCTCAATTCCAGCTCCTTTCAGTTTAATGCTGCTCAAAAGAATGAAAAACCAAACAGTTAAATTGCTGTACATCACATGTCTTCATACATACTGTAAGCTGAAACTCCGCCCTCGCAATCTAACATTGGTTGCATCCATCTTGTCCACTGTACCTTAGAGTAACTGGCATGATGCGTTCTCTCTCTCTCGCTCTGTCTCTCTCACACACTCAGTCACACTCACTCACACAGTCTATCTCTCACACGCGCACACACATGCATACACACACTCGCAACACATCCATTTTTACTGTCCATCTGAGGATTAGATGTATGCCGTGGACACACTAATGTTATTTTGCTTAATGCTGCAATGTTCATGGAAAAGCGTTAGCTCTTGTTGCTGTGGAATCTGTCATGTTTACATTGAAAAGAAGATTGAACCATTCCAGTGCTGACAGCAGAGTGACAATGTGTGCTTAGTTTTCTGACATATAAATTCAGGTTTCTAGCACTGGACCTTTGCTGCAGTTTGGGTAAGATCTGCACAGGTTAGATTGAAGAAACTGCTTTGATGTTTAGAAAGCTCAGACTTCACCTCTGTCACTGGAAAGAGACGCAATGATAGCCTTTCACTTTGATACTTCAGCATTCTGTGTTCTCAAATAGTCGTGGGGAAATGATGTATCAGCTGGTCAGCTTGAAGCGGCAATGCCACTTCCTTTACCTTACTGCACTGATATTGAAGCAAGGCTATCACCAGTACACTGAAATGAGCCCACAATAAACAGTCCTGGATTCATGTGTCAGAATGGAAGCTCGACCAGTCTGTGCAACTGGAGTCATTTCATTTTTGAGACAACAATCCAGAAGTCAGACTAACATGCTTCCCAAATTGAATGCCACTGTCTGCATTCTATTTTTTTATAAAATATGTACCAAACAGTGGTAGTGGTGGTGTTATGGTGGTAATGTCCCTGGGTCAGTAACCCAGAGCCCTAGGTGTATGTTCACCATTGCAGATAGTGAAATTTTGAATTCAATACAAAAAAAATCTGGAATGCGAAGAAAAAAGCTAGTGGAATGGTGACCATGTAACCACTGTTGATTCTTGTAAAAATCCATCTAGCTCATTGCACACCCAGAGCTACAACATTATGGTTGACTCTTTTTTTATTGCCCTCTGGGTAATGAGGGAATAGCAATAAATTCTGGCTTAGCCAGTGATGTCTACATTCATAAAGATCAATTGGATCTCCTCGGGCTGCATTTCCAGAGGAAGTCATGGTTCTAACACTATGTCAGATGCTAGAGGAGGGTTTAGCCCTCACCTACATGTCCTAAAGAAACATTCACTGCCACCATTTTGTGACCAACCAACAGAAAAATGTCAACCAGTTCTCTTTCTGCAACATCATCCATCCTTATATTAAGTGTAGGCCTGTCTTTTCCAGGGTCCAAAAGGTGAGAACGTGGGATCGATAACACAGCCGCTGCCCAGTAGTTACCTGATCTTCCGAGCTGCCTCTGACTCAGATGGTGAGCTTAAGCCTTGCATGTTTCTGCCTATGAGATGATGAGAATGAACTTAGCCAGTATGCAGTAGAGTAGGGTGAAAATGAGAATGATAAGTTGTGCCTCGAGGAAGAAACATTAGCATCCAATGCTCTTCTGATGGTTACTCCCCAACTAGACACAATAAGCTCCATAAAAATTAGGATGCATTAATTGAAAGGTGGGCTCTTGACTGCACAGAGTCACAGTGCAAATCATTTTCAGGAAGCGACCAGAGTTTTGGCTATACCTTTAGAAAGTGAGCTGCTTCTTCCCCCACAACACCAACCATACAAGATCCAACACTTTATTTCTACCTGCAGTTTGTCTGCTAATTCTCTCAGTTTGGCCTTAGTCAAAGATTACACATAATTCACTGTTATGTCTTCTACCTCTGGAAGGGTCTTAGCAACATTCAAAGCCATTTGGAAGTTCAAATTTGTTCAATAAATTTCACAATAACATTTATGTTTTATGTCCAGCCCCTCCAAATGTGTCTTTATTAACAATTCATAGATTCCACTTAAATTCACTAGAATACAAGCTCAATTCAGCAATGATGAGCTCCCACTGTGTTTTGATGCTTTTTGGACAAGCTATGTGCCAGAATAAATAGAACTAATAGACCATAACAAGAAATAACAAAGTGTGGAGCTGGATGAACACAGCAGGCCAAGTAGCAGCTTGGGAGCTTTTGTGCTCCTAAGATGCTGCTTGGCCTGCTGTGTTCATCCAGGTCCACACTTTGTTATCTCAGATTCTCCAGCATCTGCAGTTCCCACTATCTCTGATCACAATTAATAGACCATAAGTTTATTTTTACAGTCGATTATCGGGTGTTTAGTCATTGAACATGAGCACAAGGCTGCCAATGTTTTTTTGAGACATGAACACCAATTTTTATTTTTTATTTTGTGTAATAACTTTATACATATATAAGTAAAATTGAAAAGCTGCAACAAGAAAGATTCAATCTTCTTTCCAGAGTATCCATTTAAGATATTTAGTCCCAGAGAAATATCACTTATGTTTGAAGATAACAAAGTGTGGAGCTGGATGAACACAGCAGGCCAAGCAGCATCTCAGGAGCACAAAAGCTGACGTTTCGGGCCTAGACCCTTAGGCCCAAAACGTCAGCTTTTGTGCTCCTAAGATGCAGCTTGGCCTGCTGTGTTCATCCAGCTCCACATTTTGTTATCTTGGATTCTCCCGCATCTGCAGTTCCCATTATCACTTATGTTTGAAAGCTTTTTCATTTCTTACTTAACTGATTCTTACCAGTCTTCCTCCTCGAGCTGCTGAAACAGTTTTACAGCTTCTTGCCACTTTTGATTGTCTAAATATCTTTCCAGCTCTGGTTATGTGAAAGTTTCTGCTCAAACACTGACAGCGTGGATACTTCATAAACTAACCTGCACTTGTGTCAGGCTGAAACTATTCTACTGAGCTGAAAACCTGATTCTTCTGCTAGGACGAAACTGAAACCTGATCCTTCTAAACTGAACAGAATTCAATTTAAACAAGATTAGCTGTGTCTCCTGATTTTGTTTTTGTGTAGCTTTTTTCTGGCAGAGTAAATACTTTATCAATCAACGTCAAAGGTACTTTGAAAACACTTAGATTAGAGGAGATTCCCTCATGCTTTCTTAGAAATGATGGTTTTCAGGCTACTTCCTTCCAAATGACTTAATGACATTTTTAATAAAAACCTTCACAGAAATGAAAACAAACCCATCTGTCTCTACTTGAAGAATCAACATTCCCAAATAGTGATTATATATAATGTACCTTTATCATATTAGGTGTGTCTACATCATTGTTTTTGGCCCATTTTCTCGTTTCTTAGCAGAAAGCTCATGGAGGGCACTTTCTTGAACTGATACCATCTGCATGGTAAAGGTATTCTCACAGTGTAGTGAGGTGAGGAAATCAATTTTAAAATGAAGGCACAGCGATATGCTTCCAAGTCAGGATGGTGTGTCACTTGAAGATTCTGCAAATTATAATGTTTTGTGTGTCTGCAGCCTTTGTCATTCTAGGTGGTAGTGATGCTGCACTTAGAGGCTGCAGTTGAAGTACCTTAGCAGCCCATCTTGTAGCAATACTAAACCTGCAAGTATGATGTGTCACTGGTGAAGGGAGTGAGCCTGGAGAAACTCGGCAGGTCAGGGAGCATTTTATAGGGAACAATCAGAGTTCACATTTCGATTCCTTGTCCAAGTCACTGGACTTGAAATGATCTCTCCTCACTTGAGTTTCTTTGTTTCTATTCTTTGTTTAGTTTTAGAGGCAGGAGTGAATGTTTCTTGCGGTGGATGTTGTGTTGAAATCATGGACAGCATTGTCTTTTCCTCATTCTAGCGACACTATAAGTACTGACATGAAGAAAATCCTCAAATATTGCAGAAAATATTGTTCAGAGTTTTTGTCTTTTTGCACACAGCACCATCCCCATTCCCTTCATCAATAACAATACACAAAATACATCTTAAATCAAGTTTGTATTTTCTATGGCCTGGTGGGTAATTAAAACAACCCACGTTGAGCTCATGATGACAAAATATTGACAGAGATAGAGATGGCAAAAAGTACTGGATGGGTAAAAACTAATACACAGGAAGTACCAAGTTATTGAACAGAATTTAAGTAAACAAAGCCATGGGACAGTGCTGTACCATCTGTCCCCACCCAACACTGGGGAGAAAAGGAAATGTGCAGGCACATGGACGCCAACACTGATGTGTGCATGCACAGACACAGACTATGATGCTGCCCAGAATCCTGGCAGCTTCAAGGTGCAAACCCACCCAGTTTCCTCCAGGCGCAGATGCAGTTTATAAGCCTAGTGAACTTGTGCTGGCAGTGGATAGACCGAGTGTGTGATGGTTCCTGGCAGGCTATAATACCACTGACCAGTACCAGCAAAGCCCAGAAGTGAGATCTCCCTCTCCAGAGCCAGTTTTCAGTTCACTGTTGGCACTGTCCACCAGCTACTGCGCAGTGTGAAACGGTTACACCACTAAGCATATGAAAGCTGCACCCCCCTGTGTATCTGACCATCATGAGGACCCTGGAACTGTTCAGCAATGTAGTCCAAGTGAGGAAAAGACTTGTATTCCAGCTCAATATCTGCAATGGTGAGGAACTCGGCAAGTTTAGGAAGGACTCACTGAAGCCCCAGGGGTGGCTTGCACCCAAACAAATAAGCCCAGCGAGGTTCAAAGACAAGAACAGAAAGAAAGAGGGGGAGAGGAAGGGTCTGTAATCGGATGAGTTTGGCAGCAACATGACAAAACCAGAACCTGGGAAAAAGGAGCAGCTTCTCCCAGATTCTGTTCACTGCACTTTCTAATCAACCAGTTAAAATAGGTGCATTGGAGATAATGGGAACTGCAGATGCTGGAGAATTCCAAGATAATAAAATGTGAGGCTGGATGAACACAGCAGGCCAAGCAGCATCTCAGGATGCTGCTTGGCCTGCTGTGTTCATCCAGCCTCATATTTTATTAAAATACGTGCATTGAATTGGTTATCCATATTGCTGTAATCTTTGCGACTGTTTGAGGTTTTTGGATTGAATTCACCCGCCACTCTGAAGTATCCTGAACTCCGGCCACCCTCTCGTGACTCCTCCCCTGTGGCTAAATTATCAGGTGGCTGATCTGACATTTATTTCTAGATGAATAAAAATTTCCTCCAACTAACTATTGGAAAGTCTAAAAGCCATTGTTTCTGGCTCTGGCTCCAAATCCTGTTTCCGGCTTTATCTCTGGCAGCGATCTGAGATCTCGGTCTGCTTGGAATCCTGGTGTTACATTTGCCCAAAGTGAACTTTAAACTTAATACTTGTGCCATCATTAAGATAGTCATTTTCCGTCTCTGTTAAAATGTTGTCCGTTCCTTGGTTTATGTGCTGCCAAAACTTTCTTTCAAACCTTTTTTGCTTTTTTGTTGACATCTACTTGTGCTATTCCAATGCAGTCTGGTCGTTTAGCCACATCCTTTGCAAATCTGAGGTCATCTAAAACTGTGCTGGCTGTGTGCTAACTCTGACTAATCCTGTTCACCAATCACCCTGGTATTCCTGACCGACATTGGCCTCTAGTCCAGCAATACCTTTGTTGTTGAATTCTCATTCGTGTCTTTGAACTTGCATGGCTTCGCCCCTCCCCATGTTTGTGATCTCCAACAGGTCTGCAAACTGTTCCACTCTCTTCCAGCTTCTTGCACATTCTGTACTCAAGTTGCTCTGCTGTTGGCTATGCCGTCTGTCGCTTAGGCCCTAAGTTCTGGATTTCCCTACCTGCACCTCTCCTCCCATGTACATTCTTCTCCTTTTAAGACACTCCTTAAAACCACCTCTATATCCAAGGCTTTAGTCATCGGATCCAACAACATCTACTCATCAGTCTCGGTTGCGTACTGTGCTCTACAATGTTGCAACACAGGCACTCAAGAAATATACCGTATACGCTCACTTAAAAGTTCAACCCATATAAAAGTTGATCCCACCACTTTTGGTTGAAGTGAGTGTAATTTTTTATGTACCTTCTGTAAAAGCTGACCTTCATTTTTCAGAAGTAAAATGATTAATTTCTTACCCTTAATTACTGCATTTTATTAATGTAATGACAGGCACAGGAAACTTTTGGATTTCCCCTTGAATTCCGGCAGTGGTCTCCCAGTTAATAAACCAAAGTAACGGGTACCAGATGAGCTTACCACACTATCTTTTGAGAAGCAATCACAAAGGTGTTGCTGGGTTTTAAGCTGGGGATCAAATAAAAATAGGTTTGAGCATCGTAAACCTGGTCATATTCTCATTTGCAAAACCTGTCAGGCTCTAAAATAGCAGAGAAGTGAAGAAAGTTGATATTTTGGAATTCTGGATGGTGCATAAAATTCACAAAAAGGCAGAATAATAGTACTCTGTCAGAAAACAAATATTTCACAAATTCTGTCACCTGAACTCTAGAATAAGCTCATCACATACTGTGGATTTGTCATCCAACATAGATAGCCCAATGAACGTGGATTGAAAATATGAGCGTAACACTGATAATGCCAACAAACAAGACCATTATTATTGTAAGCAGTTTTGAGTCTCATATTGTAAGGAAGGACACATTGGCCTCAGAAGGAGTACACAGGAGGTTTACAAGAATGATGCTGGGGATGAAGGGCTTGTCATATGAGGAGTGGTTGAGGGTACTACGTCTGTACTTGATGGGGGATATCCGATTTAAACTTTGAGAGTACTGAGAGGCCTGGGTAGAGTGAAGCATGAGGAAGATGCCTCCACTAGGAGGAGAGACTAGGATGCGAGGGCATAGCCTCAGAGTGAAGGGACAACCCTTTAGAACTGAGATGAGAAGGCATTTCTTCAGCCCGAGAATGGTGAATCTGCTGGACTCAGTGTCACAACAGGCTGTGGAGGCCAAGTCGTTGAGTGTCTTTAAGATGAAGATAGAAAGCTAGGTTCTTGATTATTAAGGGGATCAAAGGTTACAGGGACAAGGCAGGAGGATGGAGCTGACAAAAGTATCCGCCACAATTGAATGACTGAGCAGGCTCGATGGGCTGAATGGCCAAATTCTGCACTGTATCTTGTGGTCCTATTAAGATTGGTAAAAGAGACATCCTTGTAAAGACTTAGTCCACAAGAACCCCTAGGCCATAGTAGTTCAGCTTTACATAGAGGATGACACAAAAATAAAACTGATGGCGATGCTCAAGCAGTGTCAACCCTTGAAAATGTTAACTGTGTAAAAGTTGACTGATGACTTTTGGAATACATTTGACTCATAGACATTTAACAGTATATAACATATGTTACATTTGTGTTGCTGAGCAGCAAACTGGTTGTATACTTGAACTGCATTTCCAGTTTTATGTTAGATCTTTACTTCTCTGTTTCTTGTACAATACTTGAAAAACCTGTCGCATGTCCTGATTCATATTGTTGCATGTATGTGATGTTTATTTCTTAGTTTATTCCTGACAGTTTATTTTATCTCTCCTCAGGTCGTTGTTGGATGGATGCTCTGGAATTAGCTGTGCGGTGTTCGAGTCTTCTCAAACGCAGCACAGTTAAGGATGGTGATCTCAACAACTCAATGGATGCAACTCACTCAGGACTGCACAGTCTACTACAAGGCTTCAGTTCCACTCACCAGGGGCACTTCCAGTAGGTGCATAGGCACTGGCTCATTAATTGATCTATTTTATTGGACCTAGATTGTGAATATCTTACATGTAAGGTAAGGAGGTGAAGTCTGCAAAGAACCATAGACGTCTCTCTGCATTAAAGGGAGATAACGGCTCTGTGCAGCTTGAGGAGAACCACTTCACAAACATGGGTGAGGTGAGGAGACGGATCTCCATGAACTAGTAGATGGAGGCTATTTAGCAGGCAGCAAGAAAGTAGTACTGACTTTCAGGTTTGTTCATTGATCACAGTCTGAGATACAGCAAGACCCAGTTGTTAGTGCTAGTAATTAGTATAGGCTGCACAGGTTAATGGAAAAATATCAACAGTAATGAGTTGAACAATAGACGGTACTTCTGATGTGCAGCACGTGTGTTTCCACCGGACATTACGTTCCGATTGGTGGTATTGTAAACCATAGAAGGTCTTGACAATGTATTTGGAGATTTTAACATTATCACGCAATTGAATATCTGTGACTGGAAATGGGCATTGTGTGTACCAAAGTTGAATACAACAAGTCCAGGCTAGGCAATATAAAATGTGAAAGCAAGAAACTGGGAAAACACCAGGTGGGTGTGGGAGGGTAAGCTCGGGGGAAAACGATCACACTCACTTCCAACTCCAGGTACATAGACCTCATAGACTTCATTATCTCCATGACTGTGGCCATCCATAAACTGACGTCAGTAACCATCATTAACTTACTACATCTCTACTGCCTTCATTCATGCAAGCCCCATTCCTTAGCCAGTCTATGATTATTCTTCATTCTGCAGTTTTCCTCTCCTGTCCAATCTCTGACCAGTCAACTGCCTTTCTTGGCCTTTGTTCCTGCAATATTCATAATGGTTTCTCCTTTACAGGCAGAGTCCAGCTCTTTTCCAAGTCTCCACTATTACATTCCTCAGAAAGCCTATCCTTGACCCATATTATTAAGGGGAGGCAATGGCCTAGTGGTATTAACGCTGGACTGTTAATCCAGAGACCCAGATAACATTCTGGGGACCTGGGTTTGAATCCCACCACAGCAGATGTGGAATTTGAATTCAATAAATATCTGGAATTACGGATCTGATGATGACTGTGAATCTGTTGTCAATTGTCGGAAAGACCCATCTGGCTCACTAATGTCCTTTAGAGAAGGAAACTGCCGTCTTTACCTGGTCTGGGTTACATGTGACTCCAGATCCACAGCAATGTGGCTGACTGTTAACTGCCCTCTGGGTAATAAATGCTGCCAGGTCAGCGATGTCCTGATCCCATGATTGAATAAAAGAAATATCTCCTCTAACATTACCATCCTACCTCCAATCTGCTTGAATATGTTTCTTCCTATCACCATGTCCACCTCTCCAGGTCATTGCTGTGGTTTTGCAGGAATGAGGCTGTTCTAGATAAATTCACAGACAATATTTGGTGTGATTGTAACTATCGAGCACACTGTTTGATCCTTCCTTGAACTTAACATTGTCGTGGGCATCTTTCTAACATACAGCCTCATTAGCTGTAAAGGAGTGCCCTTTCAAGGCTCAATTCTTGTCCCTCGTGATCAGCTAATGCATCTCCATGATTTTGTTTCTCGTCCTGTCCCCGCATCTCTGAAGTTTCCCAAGGTTCAATCTTTGGTCCCCTCTGCTCTCTCATTTACATGCTTTCCCTGGATGGCATCATCACAATCATGATTGGACACCACGTGTGATAGTGTCATAAATTCTGCAAAAAAAAATGCTGAAAGCATGGTTTTGCAAATAGTTTAGCAGAGGTCAGATACAGAAATAATGGAATGAATAACCTGATTCTAACTGACACTGAAGTATAAATTTCAGTGATTCTATATTTGGACTGCCCGTGACTCTATGGCTACGTCTACACACTCAATTGCTTGATGTTAAACGAGACCATTTGCAGTTGAACACTGGGCAGCCAGAAATTACTGTTTATGTACTCTACAAACACTCGACCACATTGCTACTCTTGGACTATGTGAAACATAATTGTCTTATTTAATACTGAGATGAGTTTGAATCCTATGTTCTATTCCAATATTATGTATAACATTACCAGCTTATTTTCATCCCACCATCAGATCTATTTTTTTGTCATCTCCAGACTTTATTTCCCTGTAATCTTCCTACCCTTCATTCTCCAACACTCATCTAAAAATAGTCTCAACTTTGATCTTTTTCCTACACAAAGCTATAGTTGCCCATCCCTCTGTCCTCAGTGGCCAACCCCAACTCCAAACAAATTTATAATCACTGCCTTCTTGCCATGCTGACTGAAGCCTTATTCCATGCTATGACTACAGTCTACATTAGCTTCAAATTCTTTTTCTAACCTGCCATATTCCACCACCGCCCCCCCGTCCTGAACCCCCTCCCCACCGAATCCTACCACCTTGCACAGCAGTTGCCCAATGTGCATTTCCCATCTTTGTCTTACCTGTGTTGGCAGATCATGCCTTTGCTGCAACCCCTGTACCTGCTACCTTAAGAACTTAATTTTCTACTTCCTTTTCTAAATCAGAATCCTTTCTTGGATCCCACTTGGGCAGTTTAACATAACAAGGTGTGGAACTGGATGAACACAGCAGGCCAAGCAGCATCTTAGGAGCAGGAAAGCTGCGTCTGCTTTCCTGCTCCTATGATGCTGCTCAGCCTGTGTATTCATCCAGCTCCACACCTTGTTTTCTCGGATTCTCCAGCATCTGCAGTTCCTATTATCTCAGGTAATTTAACAATTCATTTTGATTCCGGCTGTTTTTCCTAAGCCTGCTGTCTTATTTTTTCTTCCCCCTCTCTGTCTAAAGTTCAAGCGATGCTGAATTTGCAAGCCACGTTCAGTACAAAGATGTTGACGTGTATTCTGATAAATCGGACCGAGAGCATGATCCTCACCACGATGAGCTGGAAAATGACACGATCGACAAGAGCAGCAGGAGTGAGGAAAGTGACACAGACCTGTCTGAAATCCAGGGGGAGATGAATAGGAAGGACTTGCCAGAGACAACTTACTTGGCAGAAGATTCAGAGGACTTTGGAGAAGTAAGAATTGTATGGCAAACACTTAGCATTATTTGGGGTTTAAACCGTTGCTTTTCCTGAGACTGCGTGCGGATTTTTGAACATGGAGTTTTTCAAAATCGCAACAAGTAAAGATCAGATTCCCACCTGGGTGGGATTTGATTGTGAGACACTGCAGAAATGAAGTTTGGGAAGTGTTGTGAACCGAAAGCTGCACTGTGTTCGGAAAGCTGCTTTGAATATTGAGTATAAAGTTTGATAAATTTGAAATTGGATCCATGCAGTGGCCTTCCCGAATCTGAAGCAGTAGGGAGGTTTCTCTTATTGGCCGTGAAGGAAAAGTCCTTGTGTGGTTTTGATAGAAATATGTTTGCTTTCCATTTGGGTCTGTAGATTGGTGAAACCTCTCAGGCTGAAACCGTGACTGAAGAGAACAAGAGTCTGATGTGGACAGTGTTGAAGCAACTCCGACCGGGAATGGACCTATCTCGCGTTGTGTTACCAACGTTTATCCTGGAACCTCGTTCATTCCTGGACAAATTGTCTGACTACTACTACCATGCTGACCTACTGTCTCAGTAAGTGATGATTTTTTTGTTTTACTGTCAAGTTAGCTCACATGGTTAGAGCATGGGACTAATAACCCAGTTTCCCACGTCAATCCCCATACCAGCCAGGGAGTCTCTTCTGATCTGGCCATAATTTTTCAGCCTCCCTTAAACTTGGTGATGCCAGAGAACTGGAGAGCGGCAAATGTTACTTCCTTGTTTAATGAAAACTGCAAGGGTAAATCCCATCAATTCCAGCCCCTGAAATGGACCTTGACATGCTCCCTGGACCTGCGAGTGACCAGGTTAAGGAGCAGACCCATGAGGAGGTGCTCTGACACATGCATCTTCCCCTCTCTGGACTCAAAGATCAGAAGCATCAGGCTGAAGTGCAACCAAAAACAATCATCCATACACACTTGGAGCACAAACTCCTCGAGGTTAAAGACGACATGGCAGCCTGTGAGCCCGTCTATTACAGAGGATAGCAATACACAGCACCCTCCACCAAACCCCTCTTTGTTAAGTGGGGGATTCCCACATGGAGAGCCTCCTCCGGTGGGGCTGTCCCAAATGTCAGGTATGTCCAGGCTGGTGACAGAAGAGTGAGGAAATGAGAAGTGTGCAACATCAATCTGTACAGGAAATTCACACAGGAATTTCTATGTGACCGCTCAAATTGTGCAGCTGGGTTCCCGAGAAATCTTTTCGGATCTGGATAAACTCGCTTTTTGTTTTCAAAGATGTCAGTATATATAGTGAGACGGGTGTTTGGCTAATTCCCTGGCCAGCAGGTCAGTAGTGGTCTGGATTTGTCTGGAGGAGATGGTCTGGCTTTAAAGGCATTGTGGACAAAAGTAAATATGTGTGGTGCAGATGGATGCCAGGAGTGAGATTTGAACACTCTCTAGAAAGGGACCAGAACTCATCAGGCTTTTGCAAGCAAGACACTCTTTCAACAACAAAAACCGAAGTTGCTGGAAAAGCTCAGCAGGTCTGGCAGCATCTGTGAAGAGAAAATCAGAGGTAACGTTTTGGGTTGAGCTATCCTTCCTCAGAACTGAAACGTTAAATCTGCTTTCTCCCCACAGATGCTGCTGGGCTTTTCCAGCAGCTTTGTTTTTTGTTTCTGACTGATAGCATCCGCAGGGTTTTTTGTTTGTTTTTTAAGACACTGTTTCAATTTGACACTTTAGACCACTTGGCCATTCTGGCAAGTTGCCAAAGGTGGCACTTCAAACAGGAAAGCACTGTCCTTAATGCATTGAAGCGTGGATACTGTTAATCAATTTGTTCAGTGGTGTTACGAAGCAGGTAGAACTTGAACCCGTGCCTTATGGCTTATAGGTGGTGACAGTGTGCTACAACAGCCCTTGTCTCATGTTTAGTTGGAGCCTCAAGCCTGCGAGTGACATCTAAGCCTCCGAACTTCTGACTCTTAAGCTAGTGTTTTTTTTTAATTCATTCACGGGATGAGGGTGTCGCTGGCTAGGAAGCATTTAATGCCCATTTCTAACTGCTCAGAGGGCAGTTAAGAGTCAACCACATTGCTGTGGGTCTGGAGTCACATGTAGCCCAAGGGTATTGGTGAACCAGATGAGTTTTTCCAACAATTAGCAATGGATTCACGGTCATCATTAGACTCTTAGTTCCAGATATTCATTGAATTCAAATTCCACCATCTGTTCTGGTGGGATCTGAAGCCGGACCCCAGAACATTATCTGGATCTCTGGACTAACAGTCCAGTGATAATACGACTAGGCCGTTACCTCCCCAGTTGAGCCACAGCTGTGCTGTCAGTCCTAACACAAACAAATGCACATCACTGGTGAACCTTTTACTGCGTAATGAAGCAACGAACTAATTAACAGAGGCAGAACTTTGTAAAATCTTGCAAAGTGCTGGTTGTAGCATGGGACTGCTTCATTTGCAAAGCGGAGGGAGCACTTAACTTGTCATCCCAACTGACCTGAGAGTGTTTATTGGACTGAATTTAATTGAACAGAAATTACAACAGAGCTGGGTTTATACTCCAAACCCATTTTATTTGCTTCATCTAAGCATTTCCATGTATTGATTTCTTCCTTGTTTACATATATAGCTTTTCATTAAAATGTGTTTGTTTCACTTGCTGTTTGTTTCAACCTCTTCATGTGGGAGTAAACTCTTCATTCAGGTTGTGGATGCTGGGGGGAAGCCTTTGTAAAAGTTAACACTAGACAACAAGAGAGCGCGCAGTGACTCCCAATTCTAACAATAACCCACAACTCATTAGGAATCATGGGCAAGTGTTTGCCATGAAAGGGGAATGGCAAATGAATGAGTGGAGATGAGCTCCAAATGGAGCCAGTAGATGCAGTGACCTTGCAGCAAAACAGAAAAGGAATTGAAATCTTAAAATAATTCTTCAATGAATCATGCAATCATTCCAGCTGGAGGGGTTGGTTTATATTTTGGTTGAGTACAATTTCCTGACTTTTGCACACTATATCTCTAGTCACAGATTGCCATATGCTTTGTTATCTGTGGTGTGTGGTACTGCTACAACAGCTTGCAGTCACTGCAAGTACATTATGAAAACCTGCTTTTGATGAATTAAACTTGTGATTCTTCAGTGACACATTATAAGAATTGTGCACTACCATAAGGAAACACTTGTCTCACGGTGTAAGCAAATGGAAGATACTGAAGTTATTAACTTCTTGCTCCTTTTTCACAATTTTAGAATCTTGTTGGGGTCTGAGAGACGTGGACTGTTGAGAGATTAGTGGCAGAAACCAAAGAGAAATCTTGACAAGTCAATCTCAACAACAGGAGGTCCAACTTTTATGCATTTCACAAGCAGTGCAATTAGTTTCTCGCTTGTTAAACACCTTAATAATGACTTTGATTTGCTTCGTTCATATTCAGCTTTCTATTTTACCAAATGTGCCAAACATGCTGGATGTGAGAATGTAGGAAGCAGAGCAGAAACCCAGCGGATTAAGCTCAACACTTGCTCTGAAGGATCTCCACGTGGGGTATGCCAAACAGCATCTCAAGGTACAACCAACAGAGACCAGCTGCAGCCCTTATCCCTGGTCATTGGCATCTGGCAATTGTCAACCTGGTGGCCAGTTGCAATCCAATGGTTTCCATAGCCAGCTGTGATCCTGCCATGATGTTTGGTATCTCAATGTGAGGTGCTGCTGTAAAATGGTTAGCATGGTGCCCAGGGTGGGCAGGGTGACTGTCCGTTTGTCGGGTGAAAGCTGTTTGCTACGTGCAAGGATATTGAAGGAGCAAACACATGAAGTTGTTACTTACATACTCCAGCTGCTTACAATTTGCTATTATTTCATTGTCGATTTACAACGAGCATGCAGAGTGAAGATGCTTAAGGGGTCAGATGTCATGCCATTGGTTTTTACAAATTGAATTCAGCTGTTTTAATCCTGGCAAAGTTAGCAGCAGTGATGTTACAAAAGGCCAGTGCTGGCCAGGCGTGAAACATTATTTACATAACTTTCAAAGGTGCTCTGTGAGCACCCACACCATCATTTCATCGTCCATCATGGAAGTGTGATGATGGACTGCGTTAAGCGCAGTAAGAAGTTGAAAGGTTGTTGTGGGCCTGGGGGAGGCAAAGTGTCAAGAGTGCTTCAGGCACACGCTTTTCAACCATGTGTTATGGTCACTCAGTCCAGGAAGCACCTTCACCGCGTTATTGTACACACTGAGCCTGAAGGTAGCCGGATGATAGAAACATGTCCATCAATATCAGGTGCAGAGTGGTGAAGTGTGCTAGCCCTCATCTGCAGAGTGTGCTTCTGAAATCCAAAAACCTCACTTGCACTTTCTGTCCCCAACATTTCTACTGAGAGCTCTGTCCCTGGTGCAAATGCAAATGCAGGAGGAGGAGCAGGACTGATAGCAAAAGCAGCAGCAGAAGGATACTGTAGAGGAAGAAGAGCACCCGGGTCAGCTAAAGCAGTCTAGAGGAGGCATGAGGCCCAGAGGTTTTCTCCCCTGACTCTCCTTCCTGGCGATGAGGGAGGTAGAATGTGACCCAGGTTCCACATGTCCCGTGATGCTGACAGAACTATGGTGGGCGCTGGAGCGGGTCTGGGGCCTGTAGGAATGGTAGGCCGTCCTCTCCCAGACATACGAAGGTAACAGCTGTACTGCATTTCTGTGCAACTGCATCATTCCCAGGAGCAGTGGGCTGAGCTGTGTGGGATCTCTCAGTCGGGCACCCACAATCCATCAGGACAGTGACCTGGTACAACGTCATGATGCCATCATGCCAGTTTGTCTCCTCCTCACCCCCCCCCCCCCGCCCAGTCCCCGCCATGATGACATGGGGACAGAGGGTCCGGAAACATAGCTAGGTGCATGGTGCCGTCAATTTCACCCTCTGGTACTGAGAGCTGTATCAACACTGTGAAATTCATCAACAAGCAGGGGTTCCCTTACATTAATGTACAGATGATCTATGGTTACCATTAACACTTCCCGGATATGTGCACCTGCACGGTACCTGCCATGATTCCTACAACCTGGAGCACTCTGGTACCTGATGTGCTTAAGGTCGCGGGGTCTTGCAAGGCTGGTTACTGAGGAAAAGAGCAACAGCATGGCACAGTGTGGGCATCGGAGACAGGGTTGTGCTGTTGTCGAGGCTGCTCGTAGCCTGTAGACGGATGAAGTATGTGGCCTGGTGACTGGGGTGAGAGAATAGTTTGTATGTGTGAGGTTGTGACAGGCATTAAAAACAAAAGTTGCTGGAAAAACTCAGCAGTTCTGCCAGCTTCTGTGAAAGATAAAACAGAGTTAACTTTTTGGGCTTGGTGACCCTTCCTCAGAACTGACGGTGGCTGGGAAAACGTCAGTTTATATGCAGAAAAAGGAGGAGGGGTTTGGGTATGGAGTAAATAATAGGATAGAGCCTCAAAAGAGAGAAAAGCAGTTGGTCAGACAAAGAGTTGATAACGATCAGGCTGGAAGGGGAAGGTTTTATTGTGTCAGACATGTCGGCTTTATATGGTGAGAAGCATGGCATTGTAGCTGCATTGTCACGATGCTGGGTAGACGTAATGCCCATTTGCCAACTCTTGTTCAGGCACACAGCAGCCTTTCAAAAGATGAGATAACCAGTTGTAGAGCTGGATGAACACAGCAGGCCAAGCAGCATCAGAGGAGCAGAAAGGCTGACGTTTCGGGCCTAGACCCTTCTTCAGAAATTTCTGAAGACCCGAAACATCAGCTTTCCTGCCTCTGATGCTGCGTGGCCTGCTGTGTTCATCCAGCTCTACACCTTGTTATCTCAGATTCTCCAGCATTGGCAGTTCCTGCAATCTTGGCCTTTCAAAGATGGTGTGTGCCTAAGGGTTTTTCAGCAAATATCAACTGAATGGAAAATTGCTCTGAGAATGGCATGTGGTAAGATGAGGTGGGTATTAAGTATGATGGGACACTGTAGGGGTGATGTTTAGGTAGTGAGTGAGGTGAGTTTGGTGAGATACGCTGAGTAAACTGGCTAGGCCTCATGACAGAACTCCCTCCAGAAAATTCAACGTAACTTGCACCTTTGACCGAAAAGCATAAGATTTGGTCCGACGATATAACACAGCGTGGAGCTGGGAGAGCACAGTGGGCCAGGCAGCATCAGAGAAACAGGAAAATTGTCATTTCGGTTTGGAACCCCAAGATTCAATCCACTGTCTTTACCAGCCGTACTTGGAGTTTATCACCCATTAATCTTTCAACATTATTCTTTCATCCTAAACACTTACTTGGTTTTCCAGACCACCTGACTGACTGCCAAGTTATTGCCAGAATTGGCAGTCGCTAAGCTTTGTCCTTCTCTTGTTGCTCATAGAAAACCTTTGTAAAAAGGCTTTCCCCAATAACCACAAGCAAGTGTTAAAAACGACCTTTAAACTTAGACAGTCCATAGTTTGAGTGGAATCATCAGCTCTAATCCTATGGAAAACATGAAGACCTTGTCATGTTATTTCTGCTATCTTGAAACAGAATTAAAATAGTTTGAATTCTGCACCTAAGTGTGATATACATAACCAGTCAGCACTTAATGCTGACTACAGGTATCAAAAATGAAAAGTGTTATTTTCCCTCCACTTGCATTCCTTTTGATATTCACCAAAAGTCACTCGAGCGCCAGACTCCTTGGATCCTGTAACTTCACTGGACCAGATATTGGAAAACTTTCAGTTGCAAGCACAGCCAAACTTCTTTAATTGGCCAGGGCACTTGAAGACCCAGGGTGGCTCAGGTTCACAGAGGATAACTCAAAATTCTGAAGCTTATTGCAACTTTTGCAAGGTGCCTGCATCCGGCAGCCCATAATTGGAAATGTAGTGCTCTCTCGGCCGTTATCTTAACTTAAGATTTCTGATTCGTGCTTTCTATTTTTCCGCAGAGCTGCTCTGGAAGAGAATGCATACAGTCGCATGAAACAGGTTCTGCGATGGTACCTCTCTGGGTTTTACAAGAAACCGAAGGTAAGGCAGGATAAACAGCAACAGGATAGTTACCAGGAGAAAGAACCCAATGACAAACATGATGGGTACCATGGTAAGGTGTCTCTTAGGTGGGTAAGAGACTGTAGTGGTGGAACTTGACTTGGAGATTTGTTGTTTGCTGCTCCATTATGGCAGATGGTTAAGGCACCTATGTGTCAGCCTATTAGAATTTGTTCATCCATGTAGTTCTGCATTAAGCATGCAAAATGCAAAGTTGCGAGTGATGGGCAAGATGGGATGAGCAAGTGATAAAACATGGGCAGCTGAGCTTGGGATGTTGGAATTTGTGGAACAGGGATTGGAAGATGTAAAAGTGGTGATAAAATACAGTCATGCTGAGGTGGGAGTCCACCACTTTATTGGAAATGGAAGAAAAAATTATCTGGTTGTTGGATAAGGTGATAAATCTGAAGCTCAGCCAAATTAAATGGGGCCTGGTTGAAACTAATCAAATTGCTGAGAAGGAGATTTCAGTGCCAAAGGTTCAGATTTATGGAGGCGAGTGAAAAACTGATTTCCAGTTAGCAGGCACTTTAATTCGGATATAACTTGATACAAGCAAACAATTTCACAGCGTAGATGTCAGTGTAAGATAAAGTGGTGGTGAGATTAAGGCTGATGTCGTCTCAATGCACTTTAGAAGCTGATCCGGGATGACATTGAGGGCAACCAGGAGGTAAGAAAGGCGGGGGGTGAGACAAGAATTCTGCTGTTTCGACCCGTGATGTTGTGGGGTCAGGGCAGTCCCAAGACAATAGAAAGGATTCAATGAAGCAATTGTGTTGTCAACCAAATTAGACACAGAGAGGGGACAAGATAAACGTAAAGATCTCACAACACAATCACAAATGATGCAACTTGTCATTGCCAGAATAGTATAGTAATGTGAGAAAGAGGAAATTAGACTGGAGAATTGAAGCAAAGTTTTGGCAAAGAATCATCATAGAGTTTTACAGTGTGGACAGTGGCCCTTTAGGCCATCGTATCCGTACACGTCATCAAACATCCATCTGTTCTAATCCTATTTCCAGCACTTGGTCTGTAGCCTTGGAATGCTGTGACAGTTTAAGTGCTCATCTAAGTAGTTTGTAAATGTCTTAAGGGTTCCCTTTTAGCAAACATCCACAATGCTGTAGATGGAAAAGCTTTTGACAAAGATACTAAAAGACATCACTGTGAGCTCGGAGAGGATGCTGTTTGAACAAAGAGAATAATTTACAATTACAATGTAATTTACCATACAGTGCCTGGAGTGAAGAGTTGACTGGTCAGTCGTTCCATAGGACGGTGAAATCAGGACAGTAGGGACGCTCATGTCAGAAATCTAAGCTTGCAGAAGGCACAGTTTGAGAGGAAGGAGTAAGTGCAAAAGGCAGTTTAGAATGGGAGATTATTTTCCAAGGTCGAAAGCAGCAGGTGAAAGGGCAGAGACATTAACACTGCCACGCTTAAAATGACCGAGACACTTCTAGTAATGAATGCCAAAGCCAATGACCCAGCAGGTGTACACAAATTTCTGTTACGTTGCACGGAATCTCACTGTTCATCGCTGTGATGTTAAGCCAGTTAAATATATTCAGTGTTTTTAAACAATCTACCATCCAAAAAAGGCAGTTTGCATTGTAACTTTATACAGGTGATCATATCTTAGACAAATGCAAATGCAGGTAAGTAGGAGAGCTGGCTGGTGCCATTTGAAACAGCCTTCATTCTGAATTACTTCAGCCTTTCAGCCATGACTATGGTCCTGACAGCCTTCTGATTTGTGCAGTGCTTCCTTCACTGGGCTGAGACATCAGCTGCCACAGCTGAGTCTGACCTTAAAACTAACTGAATCCAGATTAAAACCACTTTAAAGATGTCTCACAACAGCAGGGATGATGGATGGCCTCTTTTACATTTACCTTTGTTTCTTGCAGGGTCTAAAAAAACCATACAATCCTATTTTGGGAGAGACTTTCCGCTGCTATTGGTACCATCCCAAAACTGACAGTCGGACATTTTATATTGCAGAGCAGGTAATGCCCTTTTTAAATCACTGTGTGCGTTATCCATCTCCGTTGTGGGCCATGTAAAGTACAAATATCAATGGTGCTTGTGTCAAGCCTTGTTCTGGGTGCTACAGCATATATATTCTGACTAGTATCACGCAAACATAAATCAGTTTGGAAGTGGAGTTCTTGTTATTTTGAGTCATTGTATTTCCTTCTCTGGAAGAAATATTCAGATGAGTGCTAGGGGCAAATAAACAGTTATCTACTTGAAATACCTGACCTGCTGAGCATTTCCAGAATTTTTATTCAATGTTCATTTCTGGCTTTTCCAAAAGTTGAATGAATCTGTCTGCAAGGGGGTGTGTTAGGTGTGAATCTGTTTCTGTGGGGATGTTGGATAAGTGTTGGAGATTGAGAAACATTGACTCTAGGGAATAACAATGCCTGAAATGATGGCAAGGGGACAGTGGTGTATGTTTGATGTCACTGCACCAGTAATCCAGAACCCATGCTAATGTTTGGGGGACATGACTTCGAATCCCACCACAGCAGATAATGAGAATTGAATTCAAAAAAAGTTTGAAATGCAAAAAACTGATGTCCTTTGGAGAAGGAAATCTGCCATCCTTACCTGGTCTGGCTAATATGTTGACAATTTCCCTGTAGGCCATTAAATATGGACAACAAATGCTGGCCTAGCAGTTAGGCCCCATCCTATGGATCGGGTAGAAAAGGGGTATCGTGAAAAAATGAATCATGAGGATTTTTGAGTTACATAGGGATATCAGTGTCAAGGATAAGTAATAAGGGTTTTACAAGTTTGTTTTAGGAGAAGGATTGTTGGTTCAGAGAGATCCGTTCTGTTTATGAAATGATTTCCTAACGAGCCACAAAGTTCCAGAATAACTGCTCTTTCTTCTCCATCTCAGGTATCCCATCACCCCCCCATCTCTGCCTTTTACATCAGTAACAGGAAGGACAATTTCTGTATCAGTGGCTCCATCCTGGCTCGCTCCAAGTTTTATGGTAAAGTATTTCAGAGCAATTGTATCTTCTGATGATTTTAGTTATAACAATCGTTTAATAGTACAGAAGTTCAGCATTGCTGAAGAAAGCAAGGCATTTTGTCAAAGCCTGTTTGCAGTGGTCAAGGCACTGATTAAACAGCCCGTGCTTGCAAGATCCAAAACACACTGTCCAAGTAATTCTAACTGAATGGCATTTGCTAAATGATCCTGAGTATGCTAGGAATTATGCTGACAACAAATTTGGGATTGTCATGATGGGCTTATAGTGTAGTATCTGCGCATGTAAGCTATACCTGTCAAAACGTAGGGCATTGATCTTTGCAGATGAAAGAACATGTACACATTGTGACTGTTTCAACTCAACAGAACAGATAACAACATTCTCTGGCTCATTTCTCAGCACAGTGCCTTGATGAATCAGTGTCAATGTTAAAATTTAATAAAAGCTTTACAGTTAGTTGTCAGTCATCATCTAACTGGTGCAATCTCCATGGCAACATTTGTACCAATCAGAGTCAGCACTTTCCTCTCATACAGTACACATAACGGCTTACCCTTTATTTTGGTATTTCTTGGAAATTGTTCAGATTGATGCAATAGGAAAAGCTTCAACAAAATGTATCATTTTTCAGCAATCATCAATTCAAAGATCCAGTTTCTCGCCCATTTTAGGGAGCTTTATGGATAGGAGGAGTGGGAGAGTGGTTCCCCATTAGTGTGAGATTGTGCAAATATCCATTAAGTGAATACAGCACATTGGGGCAGCGTGGTGGCTCTGTGATTAGTATCACTATCTGTCAGCACCAGGAACCTGGGTTCGATTCCAGCCGCAGGTGGCTGTGGACGCACATTCTCCGGGTGCTCCAGTTTACTCCCACTGTCCGAAGATGTGCAGGGGTTAGGTGGATTGGCCATACTAAATTGCCCATAGTATCCAGGGATGTGCAGGTTGGATAGATTAACCATGGGAAAAGGGATAGGGTAGGGTGGTGATGATGCTTTTTGAAGGATCATTCTGAAGTTGATGGGCCGAATGGCTTGCTTCTACACTGTAAGTATTCCATGAAATTAAAACTCATTGGTTCTTGAATTTACTTTAGAAAAGGAAGCTGCTATCCTTACCTGGTCGGGCCTACAGGGGACTCCAACCCATAGCAATGTGGCTGTATCTTAATTGGAATTAGGGGTATGCAATAAATGCTTTCCCAGCCAGTGACACCCACATCCTGTGAATGATTTTAAAAAAATATGTTTGAGGAGTCTCAATTGAATATGGCCCCCGAGCACTCTTTCAGTCTATCTCATTATCAATTAGCACTCTCACAGCAACAGGAATAAAATACTTCCAGAGATTCTCTTTAGGACTTGGGTCTGAAACCATTCAGTCTCTTGGTTCTACATCTTCAGCTGTAAAACACATTGGGATGATCTGAGGTCATGAGGGACATTATTTAAATGCAAGTGTTCTTCTGAGTGTAAAAGAAGCTTGAATTTATCTCCAACCTTTGCTACTCCTGAAATGGAAGGTTTTCCATTCCCCAACGATCCATACCCATACTCATCCAGATAACGCAAAAAAAAGTTTAAAAACTAAGTCTTGGTCTTCAGATAAATAATGGCAAAGTGGATCCCAGAGCATTTAAACTCAACAATTTACGTACAGATAGTATAAGTCCTGCTGGATCTTTCTTTTTTTTTAAACTGTGCTCTAAATTCTGTTCAGACTATAGAAGTTTAAGCTGCTTCTTTCCAAGAATGTTTTCCTTTTCCTATTGCAGGGAATTCAATGTCTGCCATATTGGATGGGAAAGCACAACTTCAATTCCTTAATAGACGTGAGGACTACATTATCACCATGCCATATGCACACTGTAAAGGTATGGTTCTGGCTGCTGTGGCCAAGGTATCTCTGCGATTTGTGGTTGCACACCATAGTACGGAACTGGAGTGCAACTCGCAAAAAGGATTGGAGAGGTTCTTGGATTGTGGAGCATATTCTTTGGGAATATCAACCCCACTGTAATCCTATTGCAGCCTTTGGGTGATTCTAGAATTATATGATGTGGAGGTGCTGGAATTGGACTGGTGGTGGGTGGGGTGGGGGTTGAAGGGAGCTAAGTCAGAAGTCACATGACACCAGATTACAGTCCGATAGGTTTTTTTTGAAATCACAAGTTTTCAGAGAGTGGCTGCTTTGTCTACTTCAGGTGACATAGGAACAACACCCCAAAAGCTTGTGATTTCAAATAAACCTGTTGGACTATAACCTGGTGTTGTCTGACTCCTGACTGGAATTCGATGAGCAGTAATCTGGATTTGTTTACTGTGGCTGAAAACTTCTTCCAGCTGTCAATCATCTTTTAAAATAAATAACTCAATATCGCAGCTACTGCCACTCTTTCCTAAACGCCTGTTAAACATAAAGACATGGATGAGCCACAATTTTCTTCAGTCAGTTTTGTCCCCACCATCCCATCCTGTCAGTCTCACCGCTCCACCCTTCGTGAGTACTTATTGAGCGACTTTGTCCCACCATGTTGAGCTCCCTTCCTGCGACTTTCTGCTTTGCTAACTGTCCCTGTCTCAAGATAACTCCACAAGACATTTGTCTTAAACTGTGAATTTATGATTTGTGATACTTCTTGTTTTCCTCAACTTCTGTCCCCACCCTGTAAAAAAGAGCACTGTGGAAATGTAATTTGCTGTCGAAACCCATTTTCGGTGCTTCCTCAGTTGTAATGCTTCAGTCCTGCTTTCATTATGTCAACCATTTTTAAAATCATGTAAGACCATAAAAAATAGCAACATGATACGCCATTCTTTTCTTCGGGCCTGCTGAACTATTCAGTGGGATCATAGCTGCCCTTTTCTCTTAACTGTTGATTGCCCCACTGATCAAGAATCTATCACTTTCAGTCTTAAATATATGAGAGGACTCTGTTCACACAGCTCTCTATGGTAAGGAGCACAAGAGACACTCAATCCTTGGGGAGAAGAAATCCCTCCTCATCTCAGCCTTAAATTGATGCTTGATGCCCCTTTATTCTGAGACTGTGCCCTTTTGTCTTAAATTCTCCTAAAAGTGGGAATATCCTCTTAGCATTCCCCTTACAAATCCTATAGGTTTTAACAAGATCACCTCTTATTCTTAACTCCAGTGACTAGAATTCCGATCTGTTTAGCCTTTGCTCATAAGACAGTCCCTTCATACTGGGGATCATCTTAAGAACCTACTCTGAATTAATTCCAAGGATATCTTTCCTTTAAATTAGGTGACTAAAAATTCTCACTGTACTCCAGATATGGTCTCACCAGCACTTTGTACAGCTGCAGTAAGATTTCTCCACTTTTATACTCCAATCCCGTTGAAGTAAGGGCTAACATTTCATTAGCATTCCTGGTTACCTGCTATGCATTAGCTTTCTGTGTTTCGTGCAGAAGTACCTCTAAGTCCCTTTGTGGTGCAGCTTTCTACAGTCGTTCTCTGTTTAAATAATACTCTGTTCTTTTGAGATAATGGGAACTGCAGATGCTGGAGAATCCAAGATAATAAAATGTGAGGCTGGATGAACACAGCAGGCCAAGCAGCATCTCAGGAGCACAAAAGCTGACATTTCGGGCCTAGACCCTTCATCAGAGAGGGGGATGGGGTGAGGGTTCTGGAATAAATAGGGAGAGAGGGGGAGGCGGAACGAAGATGGAGAGAAAAGAAGATAGGTGGAGAGAGTATAGGTCAGTCCAGGGAAGACGGACAGGTCAAGGAGGTGGGATGAGGATAGTATGTAGGAGATGGGGGTGCGGCTTGGGGTGGGAGGAAGGGATGGGTGAGAGGAAGAACAGGTTAGGGAGGCAGAGACAGGTTGGACTGGTTTTCGGATGCAGTGGGTGGTGGAGAAGAGCTGGGCTGGTTGTGTGGTGCAGTGGGGGGAGGGGACGAACTGGGCTGGTTTAGGGATGTGGTGGGGGAAGGGGAGATTTTGAAACTGGTGAAGACCACATTGATACCATTAGGCTGCAGGGTTCCCAAGTGGAATATGAGTTGCTGTTCCTGCAACCTTCGGGTGGCATCATTGTGGCACTGCAGAAGGCCCATGATGGACATGTCATCTAAAGAATGGGAGGGGGAGTGGAAATGGTTTGCGACTGGGAGGTGCAGTTGTTTGTTGCGAACCGAGCGGAGGTGTTCTGCAAAGTGGTCCCCAAGCCTCCGCTTGGTTTCCCTAGTGTAGAGGAAACCACACCGGGTACAGTGGATGCAGTATACCACATTGGCAGATATGCAGGTGAACCTCTGCTTAATGTGGAATGTCATCTTGGGGCCTGGGATAGGGGTGAGGGAGGAGGTGTGGGGGCAAGTGTAGCATTTCCTGCGGTTGCAGGGGAAGGTGCCGGCTGTGGTGGGCTTGGAGGGCAGTATGGAGCAAACAAGGGAGTCACGGAGAGAGTGGTCTCTTCGGAAAGCAGACAGGGGTGGAGATGGAAAAATGTCTTGGGTGGTGGGGTCGGATTGTAGATGGCGGAAATGTCGGAGGATGATGCGTTGTATCCGGAGGATGGTGGGGTGGTGTATGAGAACGAGAGGGATCCTCTTTGGGCGGTTGTGGCGGGGGCGGGGTGTGAGGGATGTGTTGCGGGAAATGCGGGAGACGCGGTCAAGGGCGTTCTCGATCACTGTGGGGGGAAAGTTGCGGTCCTTGAAGAACTTGGACATCTGGGATGTGCGGGAGTGGAATGTCTTATCATGGGAGCAGATGCGGCAGAGGTGGAGGAATTGGGAATAGGGGATCGAATTTTTGCAGGAGGGTGGGTGGGAGGAGGTGTATTCTAGGTAGCTGTGGGAGTCGGTGGGCTTGAAATGGACATCATTTACAAGCTGTATCAGAGATAATGGGAACTGCAGATGCTGGAGATTCCAAGATAATAAAATGTGAGGCTGGATGAACACAGCAGGCCAAGCAGCATCTCAGGAGCACAAAAGCTGACGTTTCGGGCCTAGACCCTTCATCAGAGAGGGGGATGGGGGGAGGGAACTGGAATAAATAGGGAGAGAGGGGGAGGCGGACCGAAGATGGAGAGTAAAGAAGATAGGTGGAGAAGGTGTGGGTGGGGAGGTAGGGAGGGGATAGGTCAGTCCAGGGAAGACGGACAGGTCAAGGAGGTGGGATGAGGTTAGTAGGTAGCTGGGGGTGCGGCTTGGGGTGGGAGGAAGGGATGGGTGAGAGGAAGAACCGGTTAGGGAGGCAGAGACAGGTTGGACTGGTTTTGGGATGCAGTGGGTGGGGGGGAAGAGCTGGGCTGGTTGTGTGGTGCAGTGGGGGGAGGGGATGAACTGGGCTGGTTTAGGGATGCAGTGGGGGAAGGGGAGATTTTGAAACTGGTGAAGTCCACATTGATACCATATGGCTGCAGGGTTCCCAGGCGGAATATGAGTTGCTGTTCCTGCAACCTTCGGGTGGCATCATTGTGGCAGTGCAGGAGGCCCATGATGGACATGTCATCAAGAGAATGGGAGGGGGAGTGGAAATGGTTTGCGACTGGGAGGTGCAGTTGTTTGTTGCGAACTGAGCGGAGGTGTTCTGCAAAGCGGTCCCCAAGCCTCCGCTTGGTTTCCCCAATGTAGAGAAAGCCGCACCGGGTACAGTGGATGCAGTATACCACATTGGCAGATGTGCAGGTGAACCTCTGCTTAATGTGGAATGTCATCTTGGGGCCTGGGATGGGGGTGAGGGAGGAGGTGTGGGGACAAGTGTAGCATTTCCTGCGGTTGCAGGGGAAGGTGCCGGGTGTGGTGGGGTTGGAGGGCAGTGTGGAGCGAACAAGGGAGTCACGGAGAGAGTGGTCTCTCCGGAAAGCAGACAGGGGTGGGGATGGAAAAATGTCTTGGGTGGTGGGGTCGGATTGTAAATGGCGGAAGTGTCGGAGGATAATGCGTTGTATCCGGAGGTTGGTAGGGTGGTGTGTGAGAACGAGGGGGATCCTCTTGGGGCGGTTGTGGCGGGGGCGGGGTGTGAGGGATGTGTCGCGGGAAATGCGGGAGACGCGGTCAAGGGCGTTCTCAATCACCGTTGGGGGGGGAAGTTGCGGTCCTTAAAGAACTTGGACATCTGGGATGTGCGGGAGTGGAATGTCTTATCGTGGGAGCAGATGCGGCGGAGGCGGAGGAATTGGGAATAGGGGATGGAATTTTTGCAGGAGTGTGGGTGGGAGGAGGTGTATTCTAGGTAGCTGTGGGAGTCGGTGGGCTTGAAATGGACATCAGTTACAAGCTGGTTGCCTGAGATGGAGACTGAGAGGTCCAGGAAGGTGGGGGATGTGCTGGAGATGGCCCAGGTGAACTGAAGGTTGGGGTGGAAGGTGTTGGTGAAGTGGATGAACTGTTCGAGCTCCTCTGGGGAGCAAGAGGCGGCGCCGATACAGTCATCAATGTACCGGAGGAAGAGGTGGGGTTTGGGGCCTGTGTAGGTGCGGAAGATGGACTGTTCCACGTAACCTACAAAGAGGCAGGCATAGCTGGGGCCCATGCGGGTGCCCATGGCCACCCCCTTAGTCTGTAGGAAGTGGGAGGAGTCAAAAGAGAAGTTGTTGAGTGTGAGGACGACTTCCGCTAGGCGGATGAGAGTGTCGGTGGAGGGGGCCTGGTCGGGCCTGCGGGACAGGAAGAAGCGGAGGGCCTTGAGGCCATCTCCATGCGGAATGCAGGTGTACAGGGACTGGACGTCCATGGTGAATATGAGGTGTTGGGGGCCAGGGAATTGGAAGTCCTGGAGGAGGTGGAGGGCGTGGGTGGTGTCACGGACATAGGTGGGGAGTTCCTGGACCAAAGGGGAGAAAATGGAGTCCAGATAGGTGGAGATGAGTTCGGTGGGGCAGGAGCAGGCTGAGACGAGGGTGGCGCAGTGGTAGTATGGCGTACTGACCTCTACATCGCCGAGGCCAGACGCCAACTCTCCGACACCACCTCCTACCGCCTCCTCGATCATGACCCCACACCCGAGCACCAAACCATCATCTCCAACACCATTCATGACCTCATCACCTCAGGGGACCTCCCACCCACAGCCTCCAACCTCATTGTTCCCCAACCCCGCACGGCCCGTTTCTATCTCCTTCCCAAAATCCACAAACCTGCCTGCCCTGGTCGACCCATCGTCTCAGCCTGCTCCTGCCCCACCGAACTCATCTCATAAGGAAAAAAAATTGTTTTGTCTCTTATCAAGTAAATATATTCACCTTCTATGTTATAGGGCTTTTGTATGGAACGCTATCCCTAGAGATGGGAGGGAAGATAATGATTGAGTGTGAAAAAACTCAGTACAGAGCAGAGCTTGAATTCAAGTTGAAGGTAAGTTATAAATTTTCCCAATCTTTTAGCTACATAGCTGGGTGTGTTATCACGTTAATGTTTCACGTAGAATTACAGCAAAGTTCCTTGACAAACTGAAATGCATGTGCTTGTAAGGAGAACTGTACATGCAATGGAATAGGATTTTGTCTTCAATGCCTGGGTGGTAATCTGGTAAAGTTTGTTGTAGAACCCATGGAATCAGCAAATTTGGTGGACAATGCATTGAGCATATCAGCCCATCACATTAATGCACAGATGAGTTTTCTCTGTGTACAAGGTCACTTCTAAACAATTTGACAATTAATCAAATACTTAGCAATCATTTCATGTAATTGAAGTAAATTCCACCTGCTCCATTAGGAGCATCTGCTTCATCGTGATTCACTGCTGCGATTGTAATTGCCTCCTGTTTACTGGCAGCCCTTCCTGGGAGGCAGTGATGCTGTGAACCAGATCACAGGAAAGATAATGTTGGGAGAGGAGATACACGCCACACTGGAGGGACATTGGGTAAGTGTCTTGGGGTTTGAAGACAACGTCAGTTCTCTGTTTTTGGTGCCATTTGTGTTTTCCCAATTTGCTCCCAGCGAATTTTGCAAAGGTGTCTGTGAATGACTGGCAGCTCTTGGAGCTGGTAAACAAACCCTGATGGAAGGCAGGTAAGTGCCCAATTAGGAGGTTTCAGATTGGCTGTCCAACCCAAGGACAACAGCACTCATGTGACTATTAAGTTCAGCCCAACGCATCAACGTTATAACACTCAAGAGTTCTTCCAGGAATATGAATGAGTCCCTTGATGTTTGTGATATTTACAAGTTTTATTTTCCAATGAGCAAAACTCCCTGTAGCATTAAGTCCATTAATTAAATACAGTCCTTGGGTTGCAAATAGGTTTCGTTCCAGAAACCATTTGCAAGTTGATTTGTTCACAAAGTTAATTTGTATGCCAGTTGGGATATAGCACAGGACAACGTAAAGCAGCTGCTCACAAAAGGAGAAAATGCTCGTATGTCAGGTCTATAAAATTACAATCATATACATTCGTAAATACAAGCTTTTTGTAAACAGCACCCCTGTACACAAATATTTTAAACACGTGTATCTTAAGATCACCCCCACTAATTCATAAACTACAAGACTAAATCAATTTTTTTACACCTGAACCACACCCTAGCCCTCCACATTATTAGCACCTGCCAGTTTGAGAGGGTTGTTATGATTGTGAGGGATTAAATTACTTCCCTTTCTCTCTCCTCTCTTCCCCTTCATCACAGCAACACTGTCTAGAAAGGATGCACTTGACAATTCAGTGAGTGTTCAACTGTTAACTACTAGCTGTAGTCATAAAAGAACAAATTGGACAAGTTTTCTTCTAAGTTTGTTCGAGAAGAAAATTAGCTGAAATTTATACTTAAACTGTTTAAGAGAAGTAATAAGATATATTCTGACTCATAGTTAGTGCATACCCCATTCAAACCTGCATACACACAGAATACAGAGTGGGTTGACCAAGTTGGTTGTTAAAGATTAGTCATTTCCAGCTCTGGGACATCTCTTCAGGAGTTTCTCGATTTAGTGACCTAGGCGCAATCATCTTCAGAGGCTTCATCAAAGTCCTTCTGTCTATCATAAGGTCAGAAGTGGGGATGTTCGCTGATGATTTCAGAATGTTCAGCACCATTTGCAACTCCTTAGATATTGAAGCAGACCACAAATGTCAGGCAATGACCTTATCGATAAGAGAATTTAACCATCTACCCTTGACATTCAATGACATTGCCTCATTACTGCAGTGTTCCTCACTGTCTACGTCATGAGGGTTACAATTGACCAGAAACTTAAATAGATAAATGCTGTGGACACAAGAACTAGTCAAAGGCTAGGAATCCTGCAGCAAGCAGCTCACCATCCAACTCCCCAAAGCCTGTCCACTATCTATGAGGCATTAAGTCAGGAGTGAGATGGAATATTCCCCCATCTCCCAGAAATGAATTAGAAAATTAGAGTCTAGAGAAGCAAAAGGGGCATGCAGCCTGTAGGTACTTATCACTTGGTTGACATTTGTGATAAGACATAAGATATAGGAGCAAAATTAGTCCATTCGGCCCATCGAGTCTCTCTACCATTCAATCAGGGACGATACGTTTCTCAATCCTATTCTTCGTCTTCCTTCTCCCCATAACAGCCTGATATCTTAAGACTTCCCCTTGCTCACCCCTCTACTTAGTATTTTTGTAGGCATGAACCAGTTTGGAGGTCCTTCTGGAAATGGCAGTACAGGGCTGCTTTCCTTCCGGATGGTCATGGTCAACAAACAGGATTCAAAGCTTGCAAGGTGGGATGGAGAGGGATCCCACATGGTCTTCACTTGTCAACATCCCAACTGCTTGTCCTCTTTCATTGCACTGAAAGCAGAAGCTAAACACACAAAAGATCTCCACCAGTTGAACCACTCAGGCTGTTGCCTTGATATTTGCTTGTGGGGGAGGGATATGTGGTTTGTCCATCTCAGTGGATTGAAGTGTGGAAGATACAGCAATACAAATTGGGGAGCTATCTTTATTGAAAGTTCAAGTCTCCTTTAGTCTCTGTTTTTAATTCGGGTCTCCGGTTGGTAGATTCTAAAAACAAAAATCATTATTTGACATAAAAAAATGATTTTGTGACAAACTGTAAAGCCTTTTTTTGGTGATTCCATATTGCTCTGTGATGATTTCTTCTGTGGTTACTTTTCCTTGCCAAATGAATTGAAGAAAACCCAGTCTTTTTGATGATGTTGATGATAATCTAGATGTTGTTTGGCTTTGTAATAATGGATCACTGTGTGCAGCAGATTGACCTGCCTCTCACTGAGCTGAATTTTAAAACGGATAGGGGCATCACAGAATTGCCCCACAAGCATTCATTGGCTGTTGGGACTTGAATTAGCTTAAAGCAGAACTTCCATGGTATCTAAGTAGTCCCGCCTCTGAAAGCTGCCGACCAATCAAATGGCTAGCAGCCCTGTTGCCCTGGCAGTGCCTCAGGGGGTAGCGGCCAATCCCATGAAGAAGGGGAGGGGAGGGCAGGCAGACAACTGGCATGTTGCTACTGCAATGTGTCCCCATTTTACCTGCTTCCTCCACCCCCCTCATTCCTTGCTCATTCCACCCCCCCTCCAATTCCATCCCCGTACATTGGCTGTAAACATCAGCCCTAAATGAAGCACAGCAATATCCCCTGACCCTGCCTATTGTTACTACACTGGTTTGGCTTTGGACTGCCCATTCAAAATGTGAACCAAACCGAACAACCAAACTGGCTGTACTTAATCTAAATCTTAATCTACCTGATGTGGGTGTGTCTCATGAAGAATGAGGATAGACAGCCCATTGCTCTTCCATCTACTTCACCTGGAGCAGCATTGAACCCCTTTTGCATGTGAAAGATGACTGCTTTTGTGGTCACTAATTTCCTCTGTGTGATTATCATAAAATTCACCATGACTGTTTTCAACTAAAAGTTGGAATATCAGGACGTAGTATGAGCATCACTGTCATGGTGCAATTTTTTTTCCCCCGTTCTGCTACAGGATCGGGATGTGTGTATTCATGAAAAAAATGCTGGATGTTCTGGTAAATTCTGGAGTGTCACCAGTGAGATCCGAAAACAGCGTTTGGTGCGGCATGTTGTGTGTTTGGAGGAGCAGGACGACTTTGAGTCTGAAAGGTATGTCAGGCAGGCAATAATAAAATCACAGCTTCAGGTTAACAAAGAGGAAAGGAAATGGTGATTTTGGCATAAACCTACAGTGTGTCTTATTAGATAAGGCACAGATTTGCTGGAGGAACTTTTGTTCCTTTCACTTTGTAAAACAGGTTCAGGAAGCAAGTCTAAAGCTACAGTCGGTTTTAGTCAGTTTGGCCTCAGCGTCAGAAATGTTACAGGTTTAAGATTTATTCAGGATTTGAGCACATGATCCACATTGGCACCTCAGGGTTCTCCCTAAAATGGCACATGAAACTGTGACGATGGCTTGGCCTTTTAGGATGTCCTGGATAACATTTCTCCCTCAATCTAACACAATTGGTTTCAACAAAATAAAAACAAAAAGCTACAAATGCTGGAAATCTGAAACAAAAACAAAATGCTGGGGAAACCCCTCTGGCAGCATCTGTAGAAAGAAAAATTGAGTCCACGTCAAATCTGGTAACTTTTCGTCAGAACTCTGTCTCAGAATTCTGTTTCTCTCTCCAAAAATGTTGAGTTTCTCCAGGTATTTTTTTTAAACAACTGAAATCAAATTAACTGGTCAATCATCTGATTACTACTTGTATAACAGTGCTGTGTGTGGTTCAGTGCCATATTATATAATCGCTACATCCAAATTAATAATCGGTGAGTGAACCACTCTGAGAAACTTCTGAAAAATATAACAATAAGCATCTTTCATGTACCTTGGTCAAACAATTGTATTTAGAGCTAACCTGACTGAGCAGTCATCCACAGGGATGTTTGGTACTGTGTGACCTGACCTGTGTCTCTTTGAACTCTATCACTTTTTTTTATGGCTAAAATTTAGTGAGGAACTTATTTATTCGGGATTGCAATAGCGGTGTGTTGTAATCTGATTCTTCAGTATTGTAAATGTGTAATTGTTATAGCAGCTGAGTCCTGACTAACTTCTATATTATTCTAACCAACACTTTTATATCAATATGCTGAATACTTCATCCAGGACTTGGCCTGCTTTCTTATTAATGGGTTATGTAGAGTTCAGTTTCACTATTTTTATAGCTTCTTTGTAGCTGCCATGCCTAACCTACCCTTGTGTTAATAAGCACTATTTCAGAATAGGGCACCCTGCACTAATGGGTTTTATATAGCATCAAGGACCCAGAATGCCCCTTTGTTGATGAATTCTATTTAATAGCTTTTTAGTGAGTTTGAAACTGTGGCATTAAAGGGAGAGTTTGTAATCTTTTCTGCTGTTCTTCCAGGCTGTGGCAGCAAGTGACTAAAGCAATAAAGAACCGTGATCAGGAACAGGCGACGCTGGAGAAATTTATTTTGGAGGAAGCACAACGCAAAGCTGCCAAAGAACGTAATGATAAGCATGAAGACTGGGTGCCACGACTATTTCAGCAGGATGTGGTGACAAAGAACTGGCAGTATAAATTCACAGAGTACGTGGTTTTTGTCTCTCACATTTATACACGGAGGAGGAAATACAATTAATAACTCTCATGTGCCCAGCAGTATGGATAATGGTACCGTCCTATGGGCAAGAAATTACTCCAGTTCTATTTGCTGCATTTACTGAGCTGAGCTGCAGTATGGCCATTGCACCAGCACTGAGGAGGGTAAAAGAATTACATAGCTACCTTTAGCAGATGGCCTCACTGAAAAGTGTATCCAGGTAAAGTTTAGAGGAATTTACAATTGAACTCAGCTGTGATGTCCATCTCATGACTAAATAGACTGATGTAACTGTGGTCAGGGTTTTTCACTTCTGCGTTAACCAGGCTGGACAATTATCCTGTTCTCTTTAATGCAATATCAGTCTCGTACCTCTGGATAATCCACAAAGAAAAGATCACTTGCTGTTCTGGAATCTGGACAACCCTATCCCACTAAGAATCAGCACCTTCAGATGAGCAAAACAAAAACAAAAAATACAAAAGTAAATCTGAGTAATAAATGTCCTGGCTAGGTTTTAAAGTGACAACATTTGTGTTTCAAGTTCCACAGTGCTGCTGGCACAAAATCATGGCACTGCTGATGTGCTTTTTTCTTTTTTAAAAATTTTCATCCTTTTGCCTACACCTCAGAACGTGATCCAGCACCTTCATAAGTAGATTTCCACAAATCCATCTGAACTCCAAATGTAGCATGAGAGGTTCTGGAGTCACCCATGCAGCCTGTCAACTAAATCTAAATAAATGAACAATAAAGTAAGTTCTTTTTCATTTTACCAGAACTACGGGGAACAAAGATCATTATGAATATGATTATTCTTTATCTCGAGCACCTCACAGGTGATGGATGTGATGCAGCAATAAGGTTTCTGGTAGACAGATGTGGAATTGAGAACACCTGCAGTATCTGTGCTTAAAGCAGAGAGTTCAGAGTCATTTTGAGCAATTGCTTTGTCCATACTTGTGCTCTTTGGGAAGTATAATTTTGCATAGAAAGCCACTACAGTTAAAAAATCTCTGAGCCATATTGTAGATTTATAATATAATTCCACTGCTATACAATTTATAATCCTTAGGTTTTGGTTTAGTCTCAATCCTAGCTCTATTTAGCATGACTCCACAAACTCCTCCTGTTGGAAATGCTGTCTTTTAAATACTTAGTGAGTGTTTTGCTTTGACTGTAGAATTCCTGCCTCAAGTTAGAGGGAACAGGATCAGAACCTGGTTCCCAGAAATAGAGGCTGTACCTCTGGAATTGGGATCCAGCAGAATATGCCTGTGTTTGGTGTGTGTAGTTAGGTGCTCCCACCATACAAGTAGTAAAAGACTATCACATCCTCACACCTTTCTGGATTTACTGGCATATTAGTCATAGCTTTGGCCATAGCAACATCATCCATTGCCATGGCCTGTCAGACTGCTCAGCCTGTGAATTTTTCCACTACTACACACTTTGCATAAGGGAAAGAGAATGAAAATATTTAAAAATAAAATCCAAGTGATTTTCCAAGTTTTATTTAGACTGAGGGAACTAATATGTGGTAAATAGAGCTCAGTTGCTGCTTTTCATTTTAGCTCAATGTAAGCCCGTCTGTGCTTTTAACTCTATGATTCCAATCCCTTATGGGAGGCTTCCACAACATCTGGAGGGAATTTACGTGCATTATTTGTGATGCTTCTCTGCCTATTTATTTTTGTCTTCCAGTGCCAGTCCCTGGAATCCAACAAATGACATCGTTCAATTTGAGAAGGATGGAATCATCCAGACAAATGTTCAGCACAAATCAATAACGATCAAGTCAACAGATGCGATCAGCAACAACAATCAAATAAGACAGCAGGTCATGATCAAAATGAACAACAAAATTTTACAACACAAGGAGAAAGCCATTCACCCCATTTCAACAATTTGAAAAAGCTATCCAGTTAATCTCATTCCCTGGTCCATTCTTTCCCAAGAGTGTATTTGTTTCCCTTGTTAATACTGAAAGATTCGGCTTTCACAGTCATTTTTGGTGAGAAATTTCATGACTTAAACAAAGTAGTGTGTACAAAAGATTTTCCCTAGACCTCCCTTTTTTTTTGGTAATTATTTTAAGTTTAGGCTCTGATTACCAACTGCTCGAACAGTACAAAATAACTTTGAGCCATTCTGTTAGATCTTCTTTTAGCCTCTCTGTGGTTTTGACATTTTTCCCAACAGCAAACAACATTTTAACTTGCTGTGTAACCTATGATTTGTTAAATTTGTCATTACCATTTTGCCTTTGTTTTATTCATGAAAGTTTCTCTTATTGACTTTTTTTTCATCTGTGCATCTCTGTTCACTCTTGTTGATTTTATATTATGGCTTCAAACAGACAAACACTTCCCTTTTCAGGAATGGAAAAGGTCATTGGGTTCAAGAAGATTCATCTAAGAACTAATACCCACTTCCTAATGTCCCTTTCATGTGACTTGTTTCTAAATGTGTCTCATGGGTGGAGGGCAGTATTCAGTCTCTGTGTCTAAAGAAAGATCTTGGGCTACATACACATCCTATAGTTAGCACTTCCCGTCCTTATTTCCCAAATAATTTTGAGCACTTCTCACTTGTCTTCTTTTAGCCTTCGTTGCTCTATTTAAAACAGTTCAAATCTCTCCAGTCTTTCCTCGACCAAAGGTTTATTTTAAAAAATATTTTACTATATTCAGGAAATGTGGGCTTTGCAAGCTGGGCCAATATTTATTGTCATTCCCTAATTGCTTTTGAGAATGGTGTTGGTGAGCTACCTTTGTGAATGGCAGCAATGTATTTGGTGTAGGTAGACCCACAAAGTTGTGAGGGAGTTCCAGGTTTTCCAGCAGGGATGCATTTCCAAGTCAGGGTGATATGCAACTTGGAGAGGAACTTCGCAGGTGGTGGCATATCCACAGATCTGCTACACTTGTCTTTCCAAATGGATTGTGGGTTTGTTAGGTGTTGTCCAAAGAGACTCGGTGAATTTCTACAGTGCATCTTGTTGATGATACGCATTGCTGCTGCTACTGTGCATTGGTCATGGAGGAAGTGAATGTTTGTGGATATATGCCAATTAAATGGCTAATTTGTCCTGGATAGTGTCAAACATCTTGAGTGTTGTTGGAGCTGCACTCATTCAGACAAGTAGGAGTATTTCATGACAGTTCTGTTGTCTTGTGCTCTCGTAGGTGGTGGACAGGCTTTGGGAAGTGAGGAAATGTTGCTTACTGCAGGATTCCTGGCTGTGACCTGCACTTGCTGCAACAGTACTTATATGGGTCATTCAGTTCAGTTTCTGGTTAATGGTAACCTTCAGAATGTTAATATTGGAGGATTTCACAACTGTAGTGCTATTGAATATGAAGGGTCAATGGGTGGATTCTGGAGGTGGTCATTGCCTGGCACTTCTGTAGAGCAAATATTACCTGCCACTTGTTGGCCCAAGTTTGAAATTGACTAGGTCTTGCTGAATTTGGACATGGAGAGTATTTGAGGAATCACAAATGGTGCTGAACATCCATCATTGATGAGCAGCTGAAGATACTTGTTGCAATGCTATAACATCCAGTCAGAAAACTAGCCTCCCACAGGGACAGGTGATTAAAGACATTTGGCATGCTTGCTTCATTGGTCAGTCCTTAAGTATAGGAGTTGGTAAGTCTGGTTGAGGTTGTACACGACATTGGTGAGGCCTCTTCTGGAATACTATGTCCAGTTCTACGAAGGATATTATTAAGCTGGAGAGGATTCAGAAGAGATTTACCAGGATGTTGCCAGCTGTGGAAGGTTTGAGTTATAAGGAAAAAGACTGAATAGGCTGGGACTTTTTTCACTGGAGCATAGGAGGTTGAGAGGCCACCTGATGGAAGTTTATAAAATAATGAGGAGTATAGAGAGTTAATGGTAGTTGTCTTTTCCCTAGGGTGGGGGATTTTAAACAAGGGGGAACATTTTTAAGGTGAGCAGAGAGAGATTTAAAAAAGGCATGAGGGGCAAACTTTTTACACGAGGGTGGTTCACATGTGGAATGAACTTGCTGAGCAAGTAGTGGATGTAGGTACAATTACAATGTTCAAAAGACATTTAAATTAGTACATGAATAGCAAAGGTTTGGAGAGCTATGGGCCAAGATCAGGCAGGAGGGACTGGTTTAGTTTGGGATTATGTTCGGCATGGACTGGGGTTGGACCGAAGGGTCTGGTTCCATGCTGTATGACTTTGCGACTCTTTGACAAGTGACTTGCTAGACCATTTTAGTTAAGAGACAACCACATTATTGGAGCCTGGATTCATATGTAGACCAGTCCAAATAAAGCTAGGCCATTAGTGAATCAAGATAATAAAATGTGAGGCTGGATGAACACAGCAGGCCAAGCAGCATCTCAGGAGCACAAAAGCCGACGTTGTGCTCCTGAGATGCTGCTTGGCCTGCTGTGTTCATCCAGCCTCACATTTTATTATCTTGGAATCTCCAGCATCTGCAGTTCCCATTATCTCTGATACCATTAGTGAATCAGATGTGTTTTTATGGTAATGGTCTGGTGATCATCATTACTTTTTAATTCCAACTTTTTTTTTAAGAATTCAAATTCCACCATCTGCTACTCATTGCCTCTTTATGGTTTTGACATTCTTTCAAAACAGGAACCATTTTACTTTACAGGTAACCTATGATTTGATTAAATAGACAATAGACAATAGGTGCTGGAGTAGGCTATTCGGTCCTTCGAGCCAGCACCACCATTCATTATGATCATGGCTGATCATCCACAATCAGTATCCTGTTCCTGCCTTATCCCCATAAACCTTGATTCCACTATCTTTAAGACCTCTATCCAACTCTTACTTGAAAGTATCCAGAGAGTTGGCCTCCACTGCCTTCTAGGGCAGAGCATTCCATATATCCACCACTCTCTGGTTGAGAAGTTTTTTCCTCAACTCTGTGCTAAATGGCCTACCCCTTATTTTTAAACTGTATCCTCTGGTTCCGGACTCGCCCATCAGCGGAAGCATGCTGTTAGCAAGTTAGCATTTGCATTTTTTTTAAATTCATCGGTTGTTTTTAACAACTTTTCCTCTCATTTGAGCATCAGAGTCCAAAGCATCCCTGTTCTTAAACTCCTTTTTTTTTAAAGCTTATTTTAATTCATTAACAAGATATGAGTGTTGCTGGCTGGTCCAGTATTTATTGCCTATCCAGAGTTTCCCATTGAGAAGGTGAGAAATAATCTGCCCTTGGAGAGGCAGGGATTGATCAGCAATAATCATCATGGCTTTGATAGGGGAACGTTACGTCTGACAAACCTGATGGAATTTTTCAAAGAGATAACCAGGTGTGTAAATGAGGGCACTGCATTCAGTGTAGTCTCCTTGGCCTTCAGCTAGGCTTTTCCCACATGGAAGACTGCAAGTGAAAGTAAGAGTCCATGAGATCCAAGGGAATTTGGCAGATTTATTACGGAATTGGCTGAGTGACAGTAAGTAGAGCCTGATGGTTGAAGGATGTTTTTGTGACTGGAAGCCAGGGTCCAATGGGGTTCCATGGAGATCAGTATTGAGGCCCTTGCTATGGGGCCCTTGTGGTACATACAAATGATTTAGACTTGAAAATAGGAGAGTTTCAGTTCACAGACAATATGGAAATTGGTGGAATGGTAAACGGTGAGCAGGATAGCCTAAGAGGATATAGACGGGCTGGTCAGATGGGTTGATCAGTGGCAAATGAAATTTAATCGGATAAGTATGAGGTGATGAACTTGGGCAGGACAAAGAAGGCAAGGGAATATATGAACAAAAGGACCCCAGGAAGCACCAAGAATCAGAGGGACCTTGGTGTACACTGGTCCTTTTAAGGAAGTGGAACAGGTAGATGCAGTGGTTAAGAAAGCATATGGGTTTATACATAAAATAACAAGAGGTATAGATAAAGTTGATGGTATTTGTCTTATCCCTAAGATGGAGAATTACAACATTGGGGACACATTAAGGTGAAAGGAGAGAGATTTTTAAAAAATAAGGCAAATTGTTTACACATACGGTGGTTCGTGTGTGGAATAAACTTCCTGATGAAGTGGTGGATGTGGGTACAGTTACAGTGTTCAATAGACATTTGGTTGAATATATGAATAGGAAAGGTATGGACAGATATGGGCCAGGAGCAGGCAGGCATTACTATTTTAATTTGGGATTATGTTTGGCATGGACTGGCTGAGCCAAAGGGTCTGTTTCTGTGCTATAGAACTCGACAACTTGCCTTTATTTGCCAAGGCATAGTATTTAAGAGCGTGGAGGTGATGATGGAATGACTTGTTGCTTAGGCAATAGTTCAGGTCCTGCGTGCAGTTCTGGAATCCACATTAAAGTAGGGATGTGATTGCACTGGAGAGAATGCAGAGGAGGTTTTCCAGAACAATAGGAACTGCAGTTGCTGGAGAATCCGAGATAACAAAGTGTAGAGCTGGATGAACACAGCAGGCCGAGCGGCATTGTAGGAGCACAAAAGCTGACGTTTTGGGCCTAGACCCTTCTAGGCCTGAAATGTCAGCTTTTGTGCTCCTAAGATGCCGTTTGGCCTGCTGTGTTGATCCAGCTCCACACTTTGATCTAGGTTTACCAGGATGTTGCCTGGGCTGGAGAGTTTTAGTTATGAAGAGAGATTGGATAGACTGGGGTTGTTTTCTTGGAGCAGAACAGATTGAGGGTTGGGGGTGGGGGCATGACTGAGATGTTTAGAATTATGAGAGGCATAGACAGACAGAAACATTTCTCCTTGGTGGAGAGATCAATGAATGGCACACAGATTTAAGACAAAGGGCAAGAGGTTTAGAGCAAATGTGATGAAAAATGTCTTCATCCAGAGAGTATGGAGAGAATCCGGAACACACTAAGGGTGGTAGAGACAGAAACATTCATAATGTTTAAGAAGGATTTAGATGTACGCTTGCAATGTACACCTACAAGACAGTGGGGCAAGTGCTGGAAAATAGGATTAGAATTGTTAGACATAGTAAGAACTGAAGATGCTGGAGTCAAACATAGCAGTGTGGAGCTGGAGGAACACAGCAGGCCAGGCAGCATCAGAGGAGCAGGAAAGAAATTTCTGATGAAGGGTCCTGACCTGAAACATCAACTTTCCTGCTCCTCTGATGCTGCCTGGCCTGCTGTCTTCCTCCAGCTCCACACTGTGTTACCTTAAAATAGTTAGATTGCTGTTCTTAACTGACCAAAGCACCTTTTTCTGGACCATGGTCTGTTATGACTGTGACTCTGTGGTGAGCTGCCTTCTTGAACTGCTGTAGGTGGACCCACAATGCTGTTAGGGAGGGAATTCCAGGATTTTGACCCAGTGACACTGAAGGAACTGTGATATTTTTCCAAGTCAGGAAAGTGAGTGACTTGAAGGGAACTTGCAGGTCGTAGTGTTCCCACTATCTGCTGCCCATGTCCTTCGAGATGCAAGTGGTTGTGGGTTTGGAAGGTGCTGTTTAAGAAGTTTTGGTTAATTTCTGCAGTACATCTTATAGTTTTATATTCCTATATACAAGCAGGCAAACACTGAAAATTAAATTTTAGGAAAATAAAAGGTTCATAATAAGTCAATAAAAGCTGACTGAATTAATTTCAAACCAAACCCATTTCCTCATATCCCTTTTTATGTCTTTTTTTGTCCTGTGTCTAAACTAGGGTTCTGGATACAGTATACACTCTAGGCTAAGTGTAGGTCCCATAATCAACACTTCCCATTGCCATTTCCCCTTTAGTACTTCCAGTTTCCATTTTCGCTCAATGCCCCAGCAGTCTAATTTTCCCACTAATGCCATTTATACAACCTACCGACCTCAGTTGTCTCTTTGATGCCCAGAGATCCCACATTGCCACAGTTTTCCTAGTTTTTGTTCAAGTATTCAAACCTCCCCCAGTATTCCTTCAAAGCTAGAAGTACCAGTCTTAAGCAGTAATGGAAGACAGAAGTTAGAGAATACACAGACATAATTATTGAAAGGTCAAGGATGGTTATACTAACAAATACACTTGAAAGCCAGTGAGATTTCATTACTGACAAAAACTAATGTCGTAACTGGCAAAATAAACTGGGTGCTTTTTGTCTGTTTTGTAATTCAGTCTTTCCACATTACTGTCTTCTATAGTTTAACTTCTGTATTATTTTTCCTTGTCTCTGAATTTAAACCTGAATTTTTACCCATTTTTAAAACTGAAGTTTTTCTCCTGTGCTTCTGCTATGCTGTTGGAACACATATCTCTTGACTGCAAATCAATTCTACATGGCAGTCTTTCAGCTGATGAAAAGACTGAATATTAAAGTTGATCTGTTCCAATCTAATCACAAGGTTTTACTTCATATTTTGAATTGTTTGTGTAATCCAGAACAACATATCATGAAATATTTACAGTTTTATTCTTTTAAAGTTGACGTGCCATTTTAAAAGCTTCGCCTGTATATGAATGCAATTACATGATGTATGTTGAGTGAGGGCAGTAGTAAGTTAGGACAGATTGAATTATAGTTGTCTGCATAGCTAACAAGCGCTTTCCGTTAGTAGGTCTCAGTTCAGGAATATATTGGGCGCAAAACGAGTGATTGCTCAGCACCAAAAGGGTCACAGAACACGGAGAGCAGTTGTTCAACACCAGAACCAGTGCAAGATGACTCATCTGATGAGGGTAGGTGCTCTACTTCCCTGAATATTCAAAAGGAACTCTTCATGTTGCAACACTGTCTTCAAATAGCACAAGACCTCGTACAATATGATTGGGCTGGAATATCCATTATCCTGAGCCAAGTACAGATCACTTGCAGCAGGTTTAGGCCTGGTCGCAATCACTTGGCAATCAAGCTGCGTGACTGACCCGAATTTCTCCAGCACTTTCGGTTTTTATTTCAGATATCCAGTATACCCAATACTTTGCTTTAATTTGAGCGTCAATTAATAAACTGCCTGCTTTGCATTTCTTTGGGGTTTGCAGCATCTCCCAACATACCGTCAGCAGAAAATTAGTGGAAATCCTGGACAAATTATGTAATTTGACAACAGCACTTGTTTAACAGAAGCCCTGGAGAAATAGTGAGAGGGGTAAAGTGGTAGACCAGATGCATCCCTGTAGAAATGCTACTTCAGTGTCTTGACTCATATATAAAGAATGGGCAGTAAGGAAAGGTCTTTACAGCTCCCAGTGTTTATCAAAGTCTGGGTTGAAGGCAGGACAAAGGAGAGAGAATTTGAAGTAAAACGCATGCTTCAAATGAAATCAGGAAGAATATCTCAAATGATGGAGAGAGGCTAAGGCTGGAATCAGGAAGGCTAAAAGGAGGCATGAGGAAAGAATGGTAGACTGCACTAAAATAAATAGTATTGAAACATATTAATAATAAAAGATTAGTGAAGGATAGCGTGGAGCCCGTAAGGAGCAAGCAGGGTGAGCTGCTCACAAGCAAAGGATATGACAGAGTTACTAAATGAATATTTTGCTTATGTATTTGATAAAGTAGAAAATGGGGACAGTGGCCTGGTTGAAAAATGTGGTGTTGAGAAACTGAGTAGTATAGTCATAGGTAAAGAAGACAGAGATACTAAAAAGACTGGTAGCACTCCAGTTAGAGAAGTCACCAGGCCCGTTTGGGAAGCATTTTAGATTGGTGAGTAAGACTGAATTATGAAACCAGTGACAGAAATTTTCCAGGCCCCTCTGAACACAAGATTAGTGCCGGGGGACTGGAAGATTGCAAATGTAACACCGTTGTTTAAGAAAAGGGCAAAGGATAACCCAGGAAACAACAGACCCGTCAGCTTGAGATCAGCATTGATGACATTGAGAAAACTGGGAGGCCATAATATGGGTTAATGTAAATACACACTTAGAGAACTACACAGTCAACATTGCATCGTCAAGGCCAGATCATGTCTGACTAATTTCATTGAGTTCTTTGACAAGGTGACACTGGGCAGTGGATGAGAGTAGTGTTGTGAATGTTGTATTTTTAAATTTTCACAAAGTATTTGATACGGTGCCGAATGACAGGTTGGTTAGCAAATTGGGAATGTTTGGGATTGATGGGTCCTTGGCAGCATAGATTAGAAGTTGGCTAAAAGATAGAAAACAGAACAAAGGTATTGATGGGCATTTCTCAGATTGGAGATAGATTGAAAGATGGTGTTCCCCAGGGATTGGTGTTGGGATCTTTGCCTTTTCTGATTTATATAAAACAATGTGGAGATGGATGTTGAGGCCAAAATCTCTCAATCTGCAGGTGATACTAAGCAAGGGAGAAGAGTGAATTGTGAGGATGATGCTGAGTGGTTTTAGAGGGACGTTGACAAATTTGCCAAATTGGCGCACACCTGGCAGATAAATTTCAATGCAGAGAAATGTGAGGTTTTGTAGAAGAAACACAGAACAACACAGGCTCAAAGGGACAACTTTCAGGGGAGTACAGGAGCACAGGGATTTTGGGGTTTGCGTGCATAATTCTCCTGAATGGAGCAAATTGAAACAGTTGTTAAGAAGGCATAGAATATAAAAGCAAGGAAGAAGTGAGGCTACACCATTGAAAAATCACTGGTCAGACGACATTTGAATTATTGTGCTTCTTTCTGAGCACCTTAGTAACTAGGGGTCACAATTTCAAGACTGTCAGTAAGAGAGCTTAGGAGTGAGATGAGGAGAAACTTCCTCACTCAGAGTATTGTTGGGATTTGGAAAGCACTGCCAGGGAGAGTGGTTAAGGTAGATTCCAAACAAGGTTTCAAAAGGATGCTGGTTATATATTTGAAAGTGATTGATTAATTTAGAGAGCTACAGAGACGGGGCTGAAGAATGGAACTAGCTGGGTGGTAGCTCTTTTGGTGCCAGTGTAGACACTGAGTCAAATGGATTCTTCCTGTAGTGTGAAATTCTATGGTTCTATATATGCTGTTGTGATCTCAAATTATGGCAATTATACCTGGTCATCAGCTTAATCTCTAGAATTCAAGTAGCAATGAATGTGGCAATACAAATACTTTACAGCCTGATGCCTGACCTAATTTCTAATACATTTTGAACCATGATCAGCCTGTGTAAACCATGCCTTTTTATCTCCAGGTGAGTCTATAACAGCATCAGATTCTCAGTATCTTAATCCCATATTTGCATACATTTCCAAGAGTCAGGATGTTCATTCACAGTGTTATAATGAGCTTCTTAATCACAAAACTCCTAGACAGTTGAAAACCGGGTGGTTTGAGTCAGAGCCATAGCTCAAAGGACAAAGCACAAAACCAGTGGATTTGATCCAGGATACCTAATATTGCAAGCCGTCCTGAATTCTGCATTGTACTTATACATTTAAAAAGACTAATTCTTTACTTATTAGACATCAAAATAAGAAATTTCATGGCAGATTTCTGGTATTGCCATACCTAAGCTCATAGCACCATCAGCTATAGTTGGAAGTTTCTTCCTGCCTTATAGTCCACTCTAAGGGTAATCTAATAGCTCCTCACCAAAGAAGAAAAATTTGAACAGCAGTTTCTACAAATGCGCTGTTTGAGACATGTTGTCTACACTGGAGGATCTTTAAGTCCCATCTCAACTCTCTCTAAATATGTCAGAAGAATTAAATATCCGGAATTCACTTGAGGACAAATGCTTTCTTTGCAAAATAAAACTGAGCATTAGATGTTTGTGTTGAAAAGATCTTAGAGGCTCACATTCCTATATTAATGCACGTTTCATAACCAAGTGGTATCCAGTTCTGTGTGGAATTGAGGATTTATGACAGATATTGATAGATGCCTCATTATTACCGTACGACAGTTGCAGCACTGCAATGTGATTGTGGTCACATTCGTCCCCCTAGCACTGTCACCACATACACAGTGATGGTGGATAATGTAAGATGCTGTCCATCGGACACTCAGCCTATCTATAACAAAGCACTGTACCCATTTCCATTACTTACTCTGATAATATGCTTTTACCCATATGTTGTTATAACACAGTCATAAACCTTTGGCTGTCTTTTCATTTCTGTGCTGAATATTTCACAAACTCTCCATCTTGATTGTCATCCCGTGATTCTGCAAGAGATTACATATATGGGAACATCAGGTATGGATAATGAATAGTCTTGTAGTGATCCCTTCACAGTTGAACAGACCACTAACTCCAACTGCCTTGACTGAGGCAGGGAACTGGAGGACTGATGGATCTATGAAATTGTAGCACATGTATTAAGGACAGCAGAAAGAAAATGTTGGAAGGAGAACCAGGAGGCAATTTAATAAGCTTTGAAATGGATGGAAAAAAAAGGATCAACAATTGATTTAGCGTATTATTGATGGTTTGAAGCTGTTGTGTAACTTCTCTCAGGATTGCTGTGTCCCAGCTGCAAAAAGGGAACGAATGAGCTCAAAGACATTCACACGGCCATCCAATCCATACAGAGGACGCAGCAAGAAATTCAGAGGTAAATATATAGCCAGTAGTGGTATCGTTTGACACCATGTGTCCTTATACACTCACGTATCTTTATATAATAGTCTGTTACTCAATGGCTCAGTACTGGCTGTAAGTTTGATTACGGGTACAATAGGTACTGAGCAGCCTTTCTGTCACTGTCTGTTCTGTCCTGCTAACTCAGCAGGTGTGAACATGTCTGTTTGACATTCTTCCTACTCCAGTATTTCTGGGACAGTTGGTGTATCAGATGACTTGCAAATGAATACAGAGGGAATTCACAAGTGCCTGTCCCTCTGTCAGAGCTCTTAGCTATAGCTATAGCTATGCAGAAAAAAACATCAAGTTGAAGAGAGAAATCCCATCTTGTAAACATGGAAATCTTCACTTGAAACAGTTTCCACAAATACTGAATTAGCAGTTTACATTCTATCCCTATGCACATTCCAATTCATCAATATAATAAAATAAATCTCAAGATCTAGCTCAATGAGCCTTCTAAGTACTTGCAAAAATTTGGAAAGCTGTTCGCGTTCATAATTCCTTTCAGTGGAAGGAGAATAAGACGTCAATCAAAAGACAAACTTGTTGCCCACTCATTTAAAATATCTGTATCTCTATGCAACCTGTGTCTTCTGCACAGCTTACATTTTGCCCAGACTCACTGTGTCATTAGCAAACTACAATACATGACCAAGAACAAAGTTGCTGGAAAAGCTCAGCAAGTCTGGCAGCATCTGTGGAGGAGAAAACAGAGTTAATGTTTGAGTCCAGTGACCCTTCCTCAGAACTGATGGTGGCTGGGAGAACGTCAGTTCATATATATAAACTGACGTTCTCCTAGCCACCATCAGTTCTGAGGAACGGTCACTGGACTTGAAACGTTAACTTTGTTTTCTCCTCCACAGATGCTGCCAGACTTGCTGAGCTTTCCCAGCAACTTTGTTTTTGTTCCTGACTTACAGCATCCGCAGTTCTTCTGGTTTTTATTTACAATACATGACCTGCTGTCTCTTCACTGAAATCATTAACATAAATAGCAAAAAGCTGAGGCCCTAGCTCTCCTCCCTGTGACATCCCACTTGTCATATTCTGTCCACTTGAAAATGCTGCTTTTATTCTTTGCTATTGTCTCTTAGCCATTACCAATCATCCCCACATCCCAATATATTACTCCATGTTCCTGTCTTATCTATTAACCTTTAGGCTGACACCTAATCAAATGCCATTTGTAAACCTAAGTGTACGATATCTGCTGTTCCCTTTATTTTATCTTATCTACTGGGTTCATCCAAAACAAACTTCTAATAAACTTGTTAAACTCAGTTTTCTTTCTGTAAAATTATATTGACTTTGTCTGATCATTACTAAGAGCATTGTAAAATATTTGTCAGATTTTAGTCCTGGAGTTTCTCTAATACTAATTTTCCACTGAAATTAAATACCTTATTAATTTCATTTATATTAACCCTAGGTTACCTCCTAATGCTCGTAATTTATGGTTTCTTCCTTGAAGACATTAAACAAATATTTGTGTCTCCTCTTCATTCCTTCTAATGACTCCAGCACTAACATTCACTTTAGCTGCATTCCTTTTTACATACTTGTAAAAGCTCCTACAATCGGCTTTTATTATTCATGGCTAGTTTACTCTAATTCTTATTTTTTCACTTTTTATCAGGTTTTAGGTGGCTCTTTGCTGGTTTTTAAAACACTTTTAATCCTCAGACTTGTACTCTCTTGCTTCTTTTAATGTGTTTCTATCCTTAACCTCCTTGATCTATGAATCGATTAATCTTGCTGCATTTTTGTTTTTCTTTACAAATGTGACATTTTTGTTGATGAATAAACAATACAAAAACATTCATTGTACTTTTTTTTAAAAGCCTACTTACTAAATTAACCTTGGGTAACACTTCACTTACATAATTGACTTTATTAAAGAGAAGTTATTTTGTTTGGGATTACAATATGTGGCTTTCAAAGTTAACATGGAATTCAGTTAATTTCATTATTAGAGTGGCTCTTCAATTATGAGATTCACTTCACAGAATCCCTAAAGATTAGAAGCAGGCCATTCAGCCTATCGAGTCCACAATGATGCTGCAAAGACCATCGCACCCAGATCCAACCCATACCCTATCGAGTTTTGAGAAGATTTGTAGCTCAGGTTGAGGTTCTGGATGTGAGTTTGTTCGCTGAGCTGGAAGGTTAGTTTTCAGACGTTTCGTCACCATTCTAGGTAACATCATCAGTGAGCCTCCGACGAAGGCTTCGTTGGAGGCTGACTGATGATGTTACCTAGAATGGTGACGAAACGTCTGAAAACTAACCTTCCAGCTCAGCGAGCAAACTCCCATCCATACCCTATCCCTATGACCATGCATTTTCCATGGCTAGTGCACCCAGCCTGCCCATCCCTGGACACTACGGGCAATTTAGCATGGCCAGTCCACCTCACCTGCACATCTTTGGACTGTGGGAGGAAACCAGAGCACCTGCAGGAAACCCACACAGACACGGGGAGAATGTGCAAACTCCACGCAGACAGTCACCCAAAGCTATAATTGAACCTGGGTCCCTGGCACTGTGAGGCAACAATGCTACCCACTGAGCCACTGTGCCACCCTTAGCAGAATTAACCCTTCGTCAGCAAAAACAATTCTGATGAAAACTGGAAACTAGAGGCGAATCTTATGAATCTAAATGACCAGTTGAACTGCAAAACAGTGTACTCTTTTGATCTAAATGTGTCAACATCTGAATAAAAACCTAAATTTATGCTTATTTGCAGGAACCTTGCTACACTGAATTGGCAAGCCTGTCACAAACAGAACGCGTCACAGATCGGATTCCTGAACCCCTACCACTGGCTGGTCATCTGTATACTTGTATCATTCCAATTAATTGTCAATTATTTTTATAAGTGAGCAAATGACTCTCTGTTCAACAACCACTTTGAAAGTGTTGAAGACTGTTAACAGGATCCTATTGAGAATGAATGCAGAATTTCCATGGTGTAAAATGGATTACCAAGGCAACCATACATTAAACATCTGAGGAGAGGGATCCCCTTGGGGGTGGAAAAATTGCTTTATGTTCAGTTGCATCCAGAGTGGGAGCTTACCTGTGGTCGTTATTCTTACGCAGTCACCTCCAAGGACAACCACCCCTAACCTAGGCCTTAATGCTGAAGCCAAATATGACTTTTCCAATGTGCAATTTTTTTCCTTCTCCTTTCTTCCAGGTCTTTCTACTCCAACAACAACTTAGAAACTTTCCTCTCAACAGTATTTATAAACAGAGTAGATTGTAATGTTTGTGGTGTTCAATTTGTATACTGTTCTGAATATGAATTTAGACACCATCCATGAACGTGACAGACTCCTTGAATCTGTCCCACCTCTGTAGCAGTCTATACTCAAAATGGCTTTGTAGAATATCTTTTGCACACTTGTGAATCTTGCTCTAACTTTAGCACTAAGTACATTCTCAAGCAGAAAGCTGCAAAGGATTATTATAGGTTTGAAAAGAAATGCCTCCACGATGGCAAGAACCTATAGGCACCACCTGCTACTTTTCTTCTTGTGGGCTCAATAAAATTTCACATCTGTGTAACATTCTATGAATGAAATGCACAATAATGTAAACAGGTGCAAATAAATAAAACAACATTTTTAAACCATGAAAGTGCATGTGTTTAAACATTCCAACAGGATGATGGGCTGTTTTCATTTCAAGTGTTTTCAAGTCACTCAGTGCGCCAATTCAAAGGGTACCATGGCAAGGATAAATGCCAGCTCTATGATCCTACATGAATGCTGTATATATCTGGTAACCTGGGGCAGGCACAAGTAAAAACTTCATATTATAATTAAATTGTGATCAAATTACACCTTCTACATCATTTTACAAATACGATACCTGCTCACCAAGCTGGAAAAATAACATCTCCCCATCTCCTCTTGAACTTTTCAAACATAGATAGCATGCATGCTATCTAGACACTAAGTTGAATAGACTGAAAGACCAAAGGGTTTAGTAAGATAATTCATTCAACAGTTGTGGTTACTACTGATTTTCTTCCCTCTTTTTATCTGATTGTCATTAGATTTGTATAACACTTTGTGCAAATTCATATTTTAGCACCACCACTAAGTAATCATTAAGTTTCATGAATAGGTGCCCTATCTCCCGTCTTGGAAGGAGGACCAACAGAATCCGATCTGGTAGGTTGGTCTGCACAGGGGACACACTGGACTGTTTACAATGTACCAGCTCACTAACATCTTCACACAGAATGAACTAATATTCATGTGACACTTCGAATATTCCACGATGCTCCACAGAAATGTTACTAAACAAAATATGACACCAGAGACACAACAAAATACCAAATGGTCATAGAGTATGCTAAATCAGCATGTTAAATGAGTAGAGGGGTTTAGAGAATTTCTGCACTTGGGCCTAAGCAATTAATGCTAAATTAATGAAAATTCGAGCTGTGCTAAAAATCAGGGTAAGAGCAGAATTTATACAGCTGGAGGTCATAGAGGTAGGAAGGCATGAATACATAATCCATAAATCGCTGAACCAAAAGTAGGGGTGACAGCTGAAAAGGCACTTTGTGCAAGTTAGGATAGAAGCGTTTAAGTTTTGGATGAATTGAAAGTTCACAATAGGTGGAATGTGGGAAGCTCGCCTGGAAGTCAAGTTCAGATAGAAAAAAAGCACGAGTGAGAAATTCATCAGCATGTAAGATCAAGCAGAATTAAAGACAAGCTGGGTAACAGGCTGTAGCTGGTCTTATTAAAGGAGTTTATTTTAGGTAGGAAGTTCAGCTCAGAATCAATTTGGAGACTCGGCAATGTTCAATCTCAGCAGTTAGGGCGAAGGATAGACACAGAGGCTGGGGAATTGTGTTTGTGGTGTGGATCGAAAGCAGTGGTAGCAGTTTTGCTGATGTTAGAAGAAATTTCTGCTTTTCAATACTCGATGTCAAGCAAACAGCATCGAGAGAGGGATAGGGCCAAAAGTCAACATATTGAGCTTATAGACCTATTAATTTTCTGCCATTCAAATATTTATGCAAAACCCGTTTAAATGTTACTATAGAAGCAGAACAAATCAGTCTGCTTCTGACATCGTCATGCTGCGCATTCCAGATTGCAGCAACCTGCTGAGCAGAAAAATGTCTTCTCATAGCACCTCTTGTTCTTTTGCCAACTTAAGTTAATGTCACAAAACAAATTCCTGCAGAAACTTAGCAGGTCTGGCAGCATCAATGGAAAATGATAGCAGAGTTAATGTTTCGTTTCTGGTGACCCTTTTCAGAACTGAGAGTAGTTGGGAAAAGGTATATATGCTGAAGTTGAGGCAGGACTAAGGTGAAGTCGAGAGAGAGAAAGACAATAAAGGAAAATAATCAAGAACCGCAGCTGTAAAAAATCTGAAACAAGAACAGAAATTGCTGGAAAAACTCAGCAGTATCTGAAGAGAGAAAGCAGGCGCAACCACTATAATAGACCACCATGCTGCCTGTCTGACATTTCTGTCTCAGACATCCTGCGGTGCTCCAGCGTGCCTCAATGCAAGCTGGAAGGGCAGCATTTCAATTTCTGCTTAGGGACACTACAGCCTTCAGGTCTCAATATCAAATTCAATTTTAGGACCTGAATCCTTGTTCCCTGTCCTTGATCCATCCCCACAACTCAGGCCCAGGATGGTCCAAGGGGCGGTGTGGACTTGTTGGGCAGAAGGGCCTGTTTCCACACTGTAGGGAATCTAATCTAAACACATGGAAAGGTGTCAGCACACCAACACAGAAGCTGACAGATGACCTTAGAGGTTAACAAAATCATAAGGGGCATGGATAGGGTGAATAGCCAAGATCTTTTTCCTGGGAGAGAACTAAAACTAGAGGTAATACGTCTAAGGAGAGAGGGGAAAGATTTAGGAAGAACCTGAACGATAGATAATTAGGAAGGGTTTAGAAGGATATGCCATATTCTGGCGAATGAAACTAGGTTAGATTGGGATGTCTAGTCAGTGCGGGCGAGGTGAACCACAGGGTCTTTTGTTTCCATGCTGTATGACTCATTTTCACCTCCTAATGGGCTCCATTATCAGAGATAATGGGAACTGCAGATGCTGGAGATTCCAAGATAATAAAATGTGAGGCTGGATGAACACAGCAGGCCAAGCAGCATCTCAGGAACGTCGGCTTTTGTGCTCCTGAGATGCTGCTTGGCCTGCTGTGTTCATCCAGCCTCACATTTTATTATCTTGGGCTCCATTATCAGCTTGTCTCATTACCTGGCTAAGCATTATTCATTCCTTTGTCTTAGATAACAAAGTGTGGAGCTGGATGAACACAGCTCGCCAAGCAGCATTTTAGAAGCACAAAAGCTGACGTTTCGGGCCTAGACCCTTCATCAGAAAAGGGGAGGGGGAGAGGATTCTGAAATAAATAGGGAGAGAAGGGGAGGCAAACCGCAGATGGATAGAGGAGAAGATAGGTGGAGAGGACAGTATAGGTGGGGAGGGTCAGTCCAGGGAGGACGGACAGGTCAAGGGCGCGGGATGAGGTTATTAAATAGGAAAGGGAGGTGTGACTTGAGGTGGGAGGAGGGGATAGGTGGGAGGAAGAGCAGGGCTGGTTTTGGGATGCAGTGGGGGAAGGGAGATTTTGAAGCTGGTGAAAAAATCCACATTGATACCATTGGGCTGCAGGGTTCCCAAGCAGAATATGAGTTGCTGTTCCTGCAACCGACGGGTGGCATCACTATGGCACAGCAGGAGGCCCAGCATGGACATGTCGTCTGAGGAATGGGAGGGGGGAGTTAAAATGGTTTGTGACTGGGAGGGGCAGTTGTTGAGTGCAAACTGAGCGTAGGTGTTCTGCAAAGCAGTCCCCAAGCCTCTGCTTGGTGTCCTCAATGTAGAAGAAGCTACAACAGGTACAGCGGATGCAGTATACCACATTGGCGGATGTGCAGGTGAATATCTGCTTGATGTGGAAAGTCATCTTGGGGCCTGGGATGGGGGTGAGGGAGGAGGTGTGGGGGCAAGTGTAGCACTTCCTGCGGTTGCAGGGGAAGGTACCGGGTGTGGTGGGGTTGGAGGGGAGTGTGGAACAGACAAAGGAGTGGCGGAGAGAGTAGTCTCTCTGGAAGGTGGACAAGGGTGGCGATGGAAAAAGGAGGAAGTGCTACACTTGCCCCAAAATAACTCCAATCTCTCCATGTAACTGGAGACATAACAGCCCTGGTACTCCTGCTTGAAAATATCTCTGTATTCTCAACAGTTTAGAAATCCTTCCTCAAGTATGGAGCTCAGTACTGACCTCTTGCTGACACCAATACAGTGTTTTTTATTAACATTTTATTAGTTTTTTTGTTGTACTCTATTCCTTTACCAATAAAGCCCATGATACCATTTTTAAAAAATATTCTTTGAATCATAGAATGCCTACAATGCAGATAGAGGCCATTCAGCTCAGTGGCTATCTCAACAGCATCCCAACCAGACCTAACCCATTAGTATATTGCCATTATCCCACATTTACCATGGATAATTCACTTAGTCTGCACACTCCTGGACATGATGAGGCAATTTAGCATGGATAATCCACCTGGCCTGCACATCTTTGGACTGTGGGAGGAAACTGGAGCACCCAGAGGAAACCCACACAGACATGTGAAGAACATGCAAATTCTACACAGACAGTTGCCTGAAGCTGGAATCAAACCCAGGTTTGATCAAACACAGGAAAACAACACATATGGACCAAATACTGAACTACAGGAGCAACCATCCCAACACCCACAAACGAAGCTGCATTAGAACATTATTTCAACGAGCCACCACACACTGCAGCACAGAGGAAATACAAAGAGCAGAAGAAAATTACCTATACAGCATATTCAAAAAGAATGGGTACCCAATGAACACAGTCCACCGAGTTCTCAGCAACAAACCCAAAGAAACAGACAAAACGCGCCCAGAAACCATAACCACTCTCCCCTACATCAAAGACATCTCGGAAATGACTGCAAGACCACTCAGACCTCTTGGCATCATGGTAGCCCACAAACCCACCAACATACTCAAACAGCAGCTAATAAACTTAAAAGACCCTATACAGACAACAAGTAAAACGAACGTCATTTACAAAATACCTTGCAAGAACTGTGACAAACACTACATTGGACAAACAGGCGGAAAGCTAGCCACTAGGATACATGAACATCAACTAGCCACAAAACGACATGACCCGCTATCACTAGTATCCTTACATACAGATGAGGAAGGACACCACTTTGATTGGGACAACACATCCATCCTAGGACAAGCCAAACAGAGACACACACGAGAATTCCTAGAGGCATGGCATTCCAACCGGAACTCCATCAACAAACACACTAACTCCAAATCAATCTACCACCCTCTGAGAAAATGAACAGGAAATGACATCACCGACCCAAGGAAACCTAAACACATAAACAGAAGGCGGGACATAACACCAGCACTTCACCGGAGGCTCACTGCTGGTGTTACCTAGAATGGTGACGAAAAGTCTTAAAACGAACGTTCCAGCTCAGCGAGCAAACTCACATCCAGAACATTCAAACCCAGGTCCCTGGCTCAGAGGTAGTAGCAATGCTGACTACTGAGCTACTTTGCCGCCCTTGTTTTTTGTATTGTCTTTCTCTGTCTCTGGGCTCGGTCTTTGCCTATCTGCCTACCCTCTTTTTCGGACTACACCTGCCACATCTTCAGCATTTGGACTACTCTTTCCCAGCCATTATCAGCTCTAAAGAAGGGTCACCCAACTCAAAATGTTAATTCTGCTATCTTTCTCCATAGACCTGCCGAGTTTTGTTTTTGTGACATTAACCAGACATGCCATGACAAGATATTTTTCTGCACAGCAAGTTGCTGTGATCTGGAATGCATGCACAACAATGTCAGAAGCAGACTGATTTGTTCTGCTTCTACTTCAGTAGTAATATTCAAATGGGTTTTGCATAAATATTTGGTTGGCAGAAAATTAACATGTCTTTCGGCTCAACCCCTCTCTTGATGCATCCTTTGCTTCCGATTAGGCATGTTGTTTGCCTGACATCCAGTACTAAATGAGCAGAAATCTCTTGTAACATCAGCAAAACTGCTATCACTGCTTTCAATCCACACCACAAACAGAATTCCACAGCTCAGAATCAATCAGGAGATTTGGCAATGTTCAACCTCAGCAGTCAGGGTTGAGGGATTGACATTGATGAGGCTGAACATTGCCCAGTCTCCAAATTGACTCTGAGCTGAGTTTCCTACCTAAAAATCAACTCCTGTAACAAGACCCGCTACCGGGAATCTGGTTGTTTCGCCGAGCTGATTGGTTTTCGTGCAAACGTCTCATCTCCCTTCTAGATAACATTGTCAGTGATGTCAACATCAATTGAAGCGCTGTTGTTCTGTCCTGCTTTCTCACAGTGAGCAGTCTTGCTTCTGGTTTTGTACCGTGGTGGTATGTTGATGGGGTCTATTTCAAAATGTTTGTTAATTGCATTGGTGGTTGAAAACCAGGCCTCCAGGAATTCTCATGTTTGTCTCACTCATCCCAGCACTGTAACTTTGTCCCAGTTAAACTGATGTCTTTCCATATTGGAGTGTATTGAAATGAGGGAAAGTTGGTCATGCGTTTTGCTGCGAGTTGGCATTCGTGTATCCTGGTGGCAAGTTTCTGCTGTCTGCCCAAGTAGTGTTTCTCACAGTTGCTGCATACAGCTGTAAAATACTACATAGCAACTGCAATAAACACTACATAGGACAGAGAGGCAGGAAACTCACCACCAGGATACACGAACACCAACTCACAGCAAAATGGCACAACCCAACTTTCCCTCGTTTCAATGCACTCCAACATAGACTGGGTGAAAGATACAGTATGAGGACAAGCAAAACAAAGACAAGCACAAGAATTCCTGGAGGACTAGTTTTCAACCACCGATACTATTAACAAACATGTTGAAATAGACCCCATCCACATATCACTACGGTACAAAACTGGAAACAAGACTGCCCACCATGACAGACGGGACCATATAACTTCAGAGCAGGACCGAACAACAACGCTTCAACGGAGGCTACATCATCTCGGTGATGACACTGAGAAAGGAAACAACACATCTGTATGAAAACCAGTCAGCTCAGTGAACCAACCAAAAACTCAATCTGCAACCCAACCTACAGATCTTCATTAAAATATTGGAGACCAGCTACTGCCACCTGTTACCTAGCTTGTTTTTAATTTTTCTTGAGCTTATAGGATGTTGAAATTCTCAGTTACATCTAGACTTGACTATTCCAAACTGGCCTCGTCCCAAGTTTTCTCACTATCTTCACAGATTTATGTCCATACCATAAGGTTCCTCTGTTTCGGCACATCCTTTCAAACTGTTCTGTTTAGATCATATTGTCTACTGATCTTTTCCAATCAAAATATATTCCATGTACTAAATTTCACTTGTCTTCGTTCATTTCAACACCTTTAAGTCAGTTATTATTTTTCCCTAGTGTTACTACAATTCTGAATTAAAACTTAACAGCTTAACACAAGACCACTTCACGAGCTTGGCTGATTAAATTAGCCGGATGTAGCCACTGCACTGACTTCACGCTGACCATGAGACTTTTGACACCTATTCCCACAATTACCTTGACCATACACCATCAAACCCCTCTTCCTGTAAAGACTCTATTCCATTCTCCCTGTTCCTCAGTCTCATTTGTTCTCACGATGCCAACTTCAACAAGGAGCCCCTGAACTGTCCATCTTCTTCCTCAAACGAGGACTTCACAGCACCAATACTGTGTGGAGCTGGAGGAGCACAGCAGATGAAGGGTGTAAGCCAGAAACGTTGACTTTCCTGCTCCTCTGATGCTGCCTGACCTGCTATGTTCCTCCAGCTCCACACTGTATTGATTCTGACTCCAGCATCTGCAGTTCTTGCTATATCCCCAGCACTGTAATTGACAGAGCCCTCAGCTGGGTTTGACCCATTTCTCACACTTCAGCCCTCACTCCATCTCTTTGCTCCCACAACAGGGATAGAGACCCCTTGTCCTCATCCACCATCCCACCAGCATCTGCATCCAGAGGAACATTTGCTACTGTTTCTGCCAGGTCCAGTGAGATGCAACCACCAGACAGACATTTCCCTTCCCCTCACTTCTCAGCCTTCCACAAGGACTGTTCCCTCTGGGACACCCTGGTCCATTTTCGTTTCCTCCCAACAACACCACTCCCTGCCCCCATAGTCTCACAGCACCTTCTGTTGCAACTGATGAAGGTCTAACACCTGCCCATTTACATCCTCTCTCCCCAGTATCCAAGGACCCAAACATACCTTCCAGGTGATGCAGTACTTTACCTGCACTTCCCACAATCTAGTCTACTTGGTTCGCTGCTCACAATGTGGTCTCCTCTCCATTAGGGAAACAAAGTGTAGACTGGGTGACACACTGGTTCCTGTCCCCTACCATTTTGACACACCACCCTGATGCCTGGCCAACATCAGGGCAGCACGGTGGTTAGCACCGCTGCCTCACAGCGCCAAGGTCCCAGGTTCGAAACCACTCTTGGGCAACTGTCTGTGTGGAGTTTGTACATTCTCCCCGTGTCTGCATGGGTTTACTCCGGGTGCTCTGGTTTGCTCCCACAGTCCAAAGATGTGTAGGCTACGTGGATTGGCCATGTCAAATTGTCCGTAACTTTCAGGGATGTGTAGATTAGGTGGATCACAGGGGTATGGGTCTGGGTGGGATGCTCTGAGGGTCAGTGTAGACTTGTTGAGCCAAAGGGCCTGTTTCCACACTGTAGGGATTCTATGACCTCTGTCTCTGGCTTGTGTTCCAGTGAAGGTCAATGCAAGCCGGAAGAACAACACCTCATTTTCCACTTGGGGACCCTCTGAACTCAATATCGAGTTCAATAATTTTAGAGCCTGAACAGTCACGGTCACGGTCACGGTCCCTTGTCCCACACACCAGGCCTTATTATCACACAGCCTACCAGTACACACTACCCGTTGTCAGCCATTAACAGTTCCACTGTTTTGTTCCTCTTCCTTCCTCTCTCCCTCTTACCCTCCTGACTACCATCAGTCCTGAAGAAATGTTAACTCTGATTATCCTCCACACAACCAGCGGGAGCTGGATCCCCGTTTTCCTTACGACACTGTCGCTCCAGAACCAGCGGTCTCACGGTTACCAGGCGTCATCGGTGACGTTAACCCCTGGGCGGCCAATGGGAGGACTGGGGGCGTGGAAAATGCTTGACGGGTTTCTATGGTGACGTGCGGCGGCGGGTGAAAACGTCAGTTCCGGTCCTTTCCTGCCTCTTGCATCAGCATCAGAATGGAGGCCGGTGAGAGTGAGTAAACGCGGGGGGCACTTAACAGCATCCAGGCCTAGGGAATGACTTCTCTCAGCGGCTTCCTCACACTGTGCATGAAGCCTGAGTCGGCCTCTTCAAGATAGTTGTTTCTCGAGCTGGGTGCCGTTTAATCTAAAACCCAGCCCGCACTGTGTACTCTCATTTCTTGCAGCCCGAGGCTCCAAAGTGAAGGGGAAAGTGGGCTGATATACAGTGGGTTAGCACCCGGGTTTGATTGCACCCTCGGGCGATTGTCTGCGTGCGTTTCCTCTGGAGACTCTGGTTTCCTCCCTCAGTCCAAGGTTGTGCAGGGTTAGGGTGGGTTGGCCATGCTGAATTGCCTCATATGTCCAAGGACGTGCAGGTTATGTGGATTGGCTGTGCTAAATTGCCTCCTAGTGTTCAGGGATACGTAGATTAGTTGGGTTAGCCATGTTGTCCCATGTTTATGAACACTATGGATTCTATTTTTGTTATTAAAAGCTCTGATTGTAACTGGCTACAGTTGATTCCCACTCTGTAATTTAGATGATGTCAAGTATAGTTTCAGATGGGCTAATCTCATATTAAATGATGAATTACTGTTCTGGCCAATGAAATAACTGGCAGATCATGACCATGGAAATTTATGCATAAGTTTTTACTTTAACTTAACATCCTAATATGTTTGATTATGGTTGCTTATCTGCATCATTAGGGCTTTTGCCTTTAAAGAGTTTCATGTCGAGCAAAACGCCTCTGAATACCTTCTGTTGTTAATCCAGAGTTTATCCACTATCAGATTAATGCAGGTTACTGAATCATAGAATTTTACTGTACAGAAGGAAGCCATTTGGCCCAACATGTCTGTACCAAATCTGGAAAGAACTACCTAGCTAATTCTATTCTCTACCCTTATCTCCATTGTCCCCTGAGTTATACACTTTCAAATGTATATTTCTGAAGAAAGGCCCTGACCTGAAATGTCAACTTCCCTGCTCCTCTGATGCTGCCTGGCTGCAGTGTTCCTCCAGCTCCACACTGTGTTATCTCTGACTCCAGCATCTAGAGTTCATGTATCTCCGAATGTACACCAAGCTCTCTTTTGAAACCTCCTATGAAATCCATCTCCATCACTCTCTCAGGCATCGCATTCCAAATCCTAACAATTTTCTGAGAGAAGAAGTTTCTCCTCCTTCTCAGTCTTCTTGCTGACTGTCTTGAACTAGTGACCTCTCCACGTATCAACCAGTGAAAACAGAATATAATTCTTTACCCTGTCGGAATTGTTCACAATTTTGAACAGCTTTAATAAGGCCACCTCAGTATTTTCCGTTCCGTGGAGAATAAGCCGAATTTCTCTCATCTTTCCTTGTGTCTAAGGTCCCTCATTCCTGGTGTCATTCCAGTAAATCTCTTTGAACTATCTCCACGGCCTTGACATCCTTCATTAAATCTTCCAGAACTGAAAACGATGATCCAAATGTGGCCTGACCAATTCTTTGTAGAGATGTAGCATCACTTCCTTTTATACTCTGTGCCTCTATTTATAAACCTAAGGATTCTGTAAACTGCCTTCACAACTGTGAACCTCAACCTCCCTCTGTTCCTGTACTTCCATCATATCTGTAGCATTGAGCTTGTATTGTCTGCCCATGATTCCTCTACCAGGTTATTCCTTCAGAGTTTGTATAACTTAAATGCGGAACCTTGGGTTTGTGACATTTACTTCCATGTTTCAATATGGATGTCAAAACTGTCATATTATGGATGCTAATTACAATATATTTCCTCAGTCAGGTTGTTAATAAATTCATGTTCACTATTTATCACAAAATCTATGATAACCACAATAGCGCCATATCCAAAGTGGTATTTGATGTTAGTGACATTTAATTGAGGGATTGGGAATACATTTATCATTTTTCAATGGAATCAGAACTTTTAGTACGTACACTTCATGCATTGAACCCAGTTTCTCTTTCACTTTGGCTTGTGGTGGCAAACTATGAAGATGAATGGTGCCATCCGTTAGATTAAATGTTGACCAACCTCTGGCAGGAATCCACGTGAGTCATGTAAACTGTGCTGAAGTTTAAGGTTAGGTACTTTGGTTGAAAAATGGGGAGAAAAAATTACTGGTGGGAGATTTGAATATGCTTGCATTCAAGAGAATCTGTACCAGAGGTATAGGAAGTGAAGATGCAGGACAGCAAGCAGTTGGGAAGGCAAATACTGCAGTAGGTTCTGCTTCATGGTATTAGCTTATAAAAGTGAAGGAGTCCAGGGTACAGGTGAGACTACATTTGTGTATGTAGGTTATGTGTCCTTCCTTAAATAAAGATAGAACTTGCCACAGATTGTGAACTTTCTTTGCACAGTGTTTGTTTTTAGATGAGAGTTATCCTGCATGAAGGGATTTAGCAGATTATGCCTGCATTCTCTGTCATTTAGAAACATGTGAGGCTATCTAATTGAAATAGAAATCCATAAGCACTTGACTGATCAGTACAATGGAACTGTTCCCTCCACACAATTGGAATTAGGGGTCATCCATTTTGGATTGATTTGAGGGGGAATGTTACTACTTAAGTGTGTGCAGATCTTTGGAATTCTACATTCCAGAGAACCGTGAATGCTAAATCATTGAATACGTGTAGGTTGGCAGATTTTTGATTTTGGGTGCCAAGAGAATTAGGGCATTTGGGGATTATATTAGAAACTGCAGTTGAAGTAAAAGATCATGAGAATATTGAATGATGGAGCATGTTTGAAGCAACAGAACGGCTTACTCTAACTCCCTCTCTTATATTCTCTGCCCTTATGTTTGGAAAATTAAAGTTAAAGTTATAATGTAATGTGATGTGATTAACTGAATTATTCTTGACTTTAAACACTTTCTTTTAAACTACTGTCTTAAAATTGTTATATCTAGTGAAGCTGATAGTTTGATATTGCCAGGTCAGAATCTTGTATAGTTTTTTCAAATCCCTTCAAACTTTTGAACCTCCAGTTGGTACAAGCCCAGCCTGTCTAATGTTTTCTCATAAAACACTATTACATGTTAGTCTGGCAAATCTTCTCTGAACTGTTTCCAGTGCATTTACATCATTCCTTAAATAAAGCGACCAATTCTGTAAACATTAATCCTGATGTAGTTTAACCGGTACCCTTTATAACTGAAGCATAACTTGCCTACTTTTCTGTTTAATTCCCCTTTAAGTGATAATATTAGCTTTCCTAAAGTTACTTGCAAACTAATCTTTGCGATTCATGCATTGGAGCACCCAGATCTCTGTGTATCTCCAAGCTCTGCAATCTCTCACATGTAGATGGTATGATTCATTTTTTATTCTTCCGGCCAAAATGGGCAATTTCACATTTTCTCAAAATATACTCCTTTTGACAGATCTTTCTCCATCAATGTATCCAAATCCATTTTGTAATTTCCTTATGTCCTCTTCACAACAACCTAACTACCTACCTTTCAGTCATCAAGTCAAGCAATCATACTGCCAATCCCTTCAGTGAAGTTAATCATATCAGTTGCAAAAACTTGATACAATGAGCATTTAACACTGTGGCACATGGTTCATTACATCTTGCAAATCAGAAAATGACTTTTAAATGCAGTGTGAATCCAGAGGGAGGCCTTGGCACCAATTTGCTCGAGTCAAACCAGGAAATAATCTCAGATTTACTGTATATGGAGGGTGAATTTCTGCAGGAACTCTTGGCTTTTCCTGCTGTAGCTTGGATGGTAGAACCACGGAAGAATGAGAAAAATGCTGCTTTTACTCTTTTTCTGAGGTTAATGGAGATTATTGCAAAAATATTATGATGGCTGAGCAGAAATACACCTACACAAATTGCCCTGTGAAATGTTATGTTGGTGCAAACCAGAAACGAAATGATCAATGACTGTTCCATCTGTTTCTCCATCTATAGATATGAACAAACTAGCTGATTAGCTTGTCCCCGCCTCCCTAACCTGTTCTTCCTCTCACCTATCCCCTCCTCCCACCTCAAGCTGCACCTCCATTTCCTACCTACTAACCTCATCCCGCCCCCTTGACCTGTCCATCCTCCCCGGACTGACCTATCCCCTCCCTACCTCCCCACCTATACGGTCCTCTCCACCTATCTTCTCGTCTATCCATCTTCGGTCCGCCTCCCCCTCTCTCCCTATTTATTTCAGAACCCTCTCCCCATCCTACTTTTCTGATGAAGGGTCTATGCCCGACACGTCAGCTTTTGAGCTCCTGAGATGCTGCGCAGCCTGCTGTGTTCATCCAGCTCCACACTTTGATATCTTGGATTCTCCAGCATCTGCAATTCCCATTATCTCTGATCATTTTTATCACTTTGTTTTATTTTGTCAGGACCTGACACTAAACTAGTACCATTGAGGTGCTTAAAGAATCTGAAATTACGGGCTAGGCTATTCATATGTTGATTAACAAGCTATTTCAATGGGGCGTTGACAATTGGTGTGTCAGACATCATTTAGACTAGGAAAGCCAATCGACTTGCCATGGGAATACTGGGGGAAGTGCAAGAGAAGGAAAACAGAAAACCTGGACAAGACAAAATTGGAATTATGATTCACAAAGAACTCTGTATCCCTTATAAGTTTGTTAGTGTGCGTCAAGTCTGTTGTACATTACAAACTCATTGATGCCACTTTCTTTTTGATTGGCAAATTACATCTTTGCCCCCCCCACCCCCCCAAATCTGTGACTCTTTTTTGTAAATCTTGAACTTCTGCAAGTGCAAACTGAAGTTCTAAGTGCTGAACGCTCCCAAAATGAATTGAAATGTGCTGACAGGATAGATATGGGACCAACGTGCTGCTGGTCTGTTGGAGCAGTTTGGTGCTAACCCAGGAAAAGAGGTTGATAACTGGAGGCTGGAAACGTGAAATTCGTATATCTTTGAACGGACAGAACCTTTTTGGTTCTGAAGTTATGTACGTCTCCACGTTATGTTTTGCAGCTTCCCAGTACAGCAAGTTCCTTGGTTTATCCACTGAAAGTAGAACGAAGGTTTTGAATGATCACCTTGCTGAGCGGAGTTATATCGGTGGCTTCACATTCTCACAAGCTGATGTGGAAGTATTCCAGTCACTTCCGAAACCACCTCTTGATCAATACTTCCATGTGGTGCGGTGGTACAGGCACATTGCAGCAATTTGGGACTGCACCCAAGGTGATGCCAAGACCTGTGAACTCCGCACATGTGAGTAGTGAGCATCTGGATGGCTGTTCACAAGGAGCATCTGGGCAACCACAGACAGTATGTGCTTGCTGAATTGTTGCCATGATTTTCTAAAACATTGCATTTTAAGACTTTAGTTTTAAAAAAAAATCATTCTCTAGAGATGGAGCCAGGTGGCAAACAAGTGTTTATTGCCGTTCCTTATTTATTGTGAAAAAGTGAGTTGCCTCCTTGAACTGTGCCATGCAGTCCCAGTGGTGAGAAAAATCCCTGTGTTTCTGTTAGGGAGTTCCAGGATTTTGACCCAACAATGAAGCAAAAACTCTGATTTATGTCAAAATCAGAATGGTGTTTAACTAGTAGGGGAGCTTGGAGCCTTGCGCCTACTGCATACCGTACATATTGTAGAAATCTTGGTTAGTTGTTGTTGTTCTAGCTGTCTGTCCTGGAAAAGCTTCGGAGCATGGTTAGTTTGGGAATGCAAGTCTTAGATGCTAATGTCAAGCTAATAATCTTTGTTGTTTTGAATAAGCTCAGCCATTTCAGTAATCACATTTTTATATGAATTGCCTGAAGTCTGATATTTGTGTTAGTGGCGATCTCAAGAGGGGGTCAAAATGGATTGCTTGCTCAGCATTCTGTATGAAGATCATTTGGCAATATGACGTAGGGACAGAAGTAGGTCTTTCAGCACATTGAGTTCACTCTGATATTCAGTTCGATCATGGTTGATCTGATAATCCTCAGCTCCACTTTCCTGCCTTTTTCCCGGTAACACTTGATTCACTGATTTTAAAAATCTGTCTATCTCAGCCTTGAATACATTTGAATGACCCCGCCTCAACAGCTCTGTGCGGTAAAGAATTCCGCAGATTCATAACGCTCTAAGAGAAGAAGTTCTTTCTCATCTCTGCCTTAAATGTGTAACCACTTATTCTGAAATAATGCCCTCTGGTCCCAGACTCTCCCACAAAGGGGAATAACTTTTTCCTCATCTACCCGGTCAAGTCCCCTAAGAATTTTGTGTGTTTCAATAAGGTCCCTGTCATTCCTCTGAACTTCAGTGAGAATGGGCCTACTCAACCTCACTTCATAACACTGGATTAGCCTAGCGAACTTCCTCTTGTCTACCTCCAATGCCTGTACATCTTGAATTAAATAAGGGGCTCGAAATTGTTTATGGTGCACCTGTTGTGCTCTGAATAGTACCTTGTTTACTTTTAACGAGACTTCGCTTTTTTATCTTTTGCTCCCATTGAAATAAAGGTCAACGTTCCATTTGTCTGCTCTATTACCTGCTGAACCTGGCCACCTTTTTCTAATTCATGCACGAGGACTCCCAGATTCCTCTATGAATATGATTGTGAATGCTTTAGTCTGGCATTTTTTTTCTGCCACATACTGGGCTTCACCATCTTTGAGAATACTCATGGATCTTCTTCCTGTTCGCATTAGTTACTAATTGGTATTTTCATTTATGACCGGATGTGGCAGCACAGCAGAATTTTAATCTCAGTTTCAATTGTACGACGCTAGGACCAGTGTCCTGGTGAATTGAATAACTAAGGCTGGAGTTAGGTCTTTAAACTAAATTGGATGGAGGGGAGGGTTTGGGAGAGGGGAAATCATAGGCTTACAAAGTTATTTGGATAATGATACTCTGGTACAGGAAGGGGCAGGGTGTACCAACAGATAAACAGCAGCAAATAAGTTCAAGGGAGAGAATTAAAAGGCAGAATTAATGACTTTTTAATTAAATGTGCACGGTATTCAGATTAAAATAAATGAACAAATGACACAAATGCAGCTTAATGTGTTTGTTTTTATAGCCATTAAAGAGATATGGTTATAAGGAGATCAAAACTGACAACTAAATATTCAAGTCTATGTAACTTTTCAAAGAACAGGCAGGATGGAAAAGATTGTTGGATAGCTTTGTTAGTACAAAATAGAATAAATACAATAGCAAGACAGTATCTTGGATTAGAAGCTGTAAAATCCATCTCAATGGAAGTAAGAAATAACAAAGGGAAGAAAACTTTGGTGGTAGTACTCTGTCGGCCCTCTAATAATAACTTTACTATAGGACAGAGAATAAATCAGGAGATAATGAGAGAGTGTTTAAAAAAAGGCCAATACATTAATCACGGGTGTCTAATTTCATGTAAATTGAGAAAATCAAATCAGCAGAGATAGCTGAGAGAGAGAATTCATAGAGTATTTTCAGGACTGTTTCCTAGTATAATATTTTGTGGATTTAACTAGGGACGTGTTATTTTGGATCTGGTACTGTGTAATGAGGTAGTTTTAATAAAAAAAAAGAGTAAAGATCCCTTAAGAAACAATGAGCATAACATGGTAGAATTTAACATTCCATTCCAGAGTGAAATAACCGTGCTCAGCTTGAATGAGGACCGTTACAAAGAATGAGGACGATTAGCTGAAGTGGAGTGGGGAAAAGGAATTTAAGCAGAAAAAAAACCAAAGAACATTAGCAAAAACTTTTTGAAAAAAAGTTCACAGCCCACAATGGAATAATTCCCAGTGAGAAATGACATTCCAAAAATACTGAATAACCAAGGGAGAGAGGAAATAAATATAATAACGTTTGCTAGAGGAAACTAGTCATGCTTAAGGGCTGGTAAGTCCTCAGGATCGGATGAATTGCATCATAGGAAGTGATAAATAAAAGGAAGTAACTACAGTGGATGCAATGGTTATAATCTTCAAAGATTTACGGATTGTGGAAAAGCCTAAAAGGTTTGGAAAACTGTCAATGTAACGTGCTTATTCAAGAAGAGAGGGAGGTAAAAAGAGAAGAAGGTAAAAGAATACAAAGCGAACTGTAGGCCCGATCAATCAATGTTTGTTACTGGGAGAATGTTGAGTTTATTAAAATGATGTAATAGCAGGGAATCTAGAAATGCATAACATAACCAAGCGGAGTAAGCATGGCTTCATGAAGGGGAAATCATACCAAACAAATTTAACACCGTTCTTTGAGGAGATAACAAGCAGGACAGGTAAAAGGGAACCAATAGGTGATATTGGATTTCCAAAAGGCATTTAACAAAGTAGCACAAGTATGGCTAATAAATAAGATAAGCACCCATGATGTTGGGGGTAGTGTATTGGCATGGATAGAGATTTGATTAACTAATGGAGAGCAGGGATAAACACATAGGGTGGGTAGTGTGGAATGCAGCAGAGATCAGTGCCGAGCCACGATTATTTATATTATTTATTAATGGCTTGGATGAGCTAAGTGAATGTGTTATTGTCAAGTTTGTGGATGAGGCAACAATAGATGGGAAGGAAAATGGTGAGGATGATAGTTTGCAGGGGGAATGTAGACGGATCAAATGATTGGGCAGAACTTTGCCACATGGGATATAATGTAGGAAAATGTGACTTTATATAATTTGCCAGAAAGAATGGAGGAGCTGAATATCATTTTAAATAGAGAAAGATTGCAGAAAGCTGCAACAAGAAAGGATTTGGCATGAATGACAAAAAAAACTAGCATCCATGTTCAGCAGAAACAGGGAAGGCCAAGGAAATGTTGGCCTTTGTTGCAAAAGGAATGGAATATATTAAAAAATGTGCCCCAACTACTCAGTACAAGATGCATTTGTCAAACATACCTAGAATAGTGTCAACAGTTTAAGGCCCTTTGTCTAAGAAAATATATTTTCTGATATTGGAGGTTCACTAGATTGATATGTGAGTGGAGGGATTTTCATTTGAATGGATGTTGAGTAGATTGTGTGTGTAGTCATTAGAGTTTAGGAGAATGAGAGGAGATCTTATTGATACATGTAAGATTGTTAAGAGGCTTGACTGGGTAGATGCTGAGTTGTTGCTTCCCCACCTCTGGGTGTGTCTGTGACCAGGGGACCTAAGTTTGACTAAGGTGCATTGAATGGTGAAGAAGACCTACTCCTCCTAGTTTCAATGTTTACTACAGCTGAGACAGAGCATCAGAGGAGCTATTGACCACATTGAGGGTGAACACTTGGGTGGACCAGTTGTGCTGAATGCCGCCCAGTTATGTTCTGACACACCTCTGGAACAGATCGGACTTGAACACAAGCCTCCTGACTCTTAGGGACACCACCACTGTGTTACAAGGCACCAGTTTGTTTAATCTTTGCAACTTGCAAATGAGATATTCTGTTCCAATTTGTCTTATAGTTATTTTAGTCAGTCTGTTCGAAAACCCTTGGAGCAAGTGGGACTTGAACTTGAGCCTCTGACTCAAACGTAGGGATGTTATCACTGAACCACAAGACCCCTGTATTCATGTTTAGATACTTTTTAATTTGTTCATAAACACCTTTGGAGACCACCTGGGTCAGAATTAAGAACATTTCCATGGGCTGGCTCAGTTGCCTCACGGCATCGAGGACCTGGGTTTGATTCCACCCTCAGCCAACTGTCTGTATGGAGTGTCTGCGTGGGTTTTCTCCGGGTGCTTTGGTTTCCTCCTGCAGCCCAAAGGTGTGCAGGTTAGGTGGATTGGCAATGGGGAGGGTTGCAGGGCTAGGTTTGGGGGTGAGTCTGGAAGGGGAACCTCTTAGAGAGTTGATGTAGATTTGTTGGGCCGATTGGCTTGTCTTCACACTCCAGGGGCTTTGTTGTTCACTGTGGCATTGACAGGGATCCATTAGACCCATTGTAAAAAGCTGATTAAAAATATCTGTTTCCATGCTTTGTGACTCCACATTGCTGCGGGACATCAGAGAGAACCGGCTACGACTACTGTGAACACCACCACTAGATGGTGCAATGCACATGCATTTTTAGCCCCATCATGTGCAGGAATACTGGTTTATTGCAAAGCAATGAAGTGGCACTTGCCTGGGACTTCATCTGTTGAAAGCTATCATCCAGGGTTTGCAACCTACACAACATATTTCCAGAGCTGCAGCCACTTCTTCCACCAGAATGTGGAGGTGCCAGTGCCGGTCTTGGATTGGGGTAGACAAGGTCAGAAATCACACGACAGCTGGTTATTTGAACATGCTTGCTTTCAAAGCCTCATTAATGCCTGAAGGAGGAATGAGGCTTTGAAAGCTTGTGTTTTCAAATAAACCTGTTGGACTATAACCTGGTTTCATGTGATTTCTGACTTCCACCACCAGGACACAAACTAACTGATTGTGAATCCAACCAACGAGTGACTGTTTATTGCCAGCATTTGCACTATTTGTGCTCCTGAAACTGTTGGGCAAGCCCTCTACCCGAGTGAACCATGGTCAGGTGGTAGGGTGTGGAAGCTCTGCCTCAACCCCGGTCTACCCAGGACCCTCACTCCCAGTTTCATCCCTAACCAAATAAAAACCAAAAGAACTGTGGATGCTGTAAATCAGGAACAAGAACAAAGTTGCTGGAGATGCTCAGCAGGTCTGTCAGCATCTGTGAAGGGAAAAAAACAGAGTTAACGTTTTGGGTCCGGTGATCCTTCCGCTCTGAGGAAGGATCACCGGACCCAAAACGTTAACTCTGTTTTTTTCCCTTCACAGATGCTGACAGACCTGCTGAGCTTTTCCAGCATCTTTATTTCTTTTTCATCCCTAACCAAGCCCATTACCTGCATCTGCCACAGTGAGTGGCCTCCTGGCCGCTGTTGACGTTTACTGTGCATAGAATGCAGTGACATTACTGGCACATGCACAGACACTGCCTATGGCTTGTTGCAACAAGCTGATGTTACAGCCTGTTTATGTGCATCCTAAAGGCCATTTGGCCATTTTGCCATTTGGAGATCTCTCTGATCAGAGCCAGGAATGCTGTTTATTGCTGCCCTGCCACTGGCTTGGGAAATGCCAAGCTCTTTGTCACCACTAGGTAAGTCTGTTAACAGCTAATTCACCTGGTACCTGGAATTGGGTCTGGGCACTTCTTGCTGTAGATCAGTGCTCGAAAAGCAATGTCTTATCCATCTGCCATTGTGGTAGCTTTCTGTAGTTTCCACTGTATTCGCATTGCATGAAATATAACCAACAATTGATAGCCAGATAGTTTTACATGAAAGGGTGTGATAATTGGATGATTATAATATGTGTTCATAATGAGTTACTTTATAAATGACAACTAAACAACTTCTGTTCACCATCATACTTTCATTCACATGATGGGAATATTGGTTGGAAAGTCAGGATTCAATTTTGTTTCTGACAAGCAGTTTTGAAAATCAGACTCAGACCAATCACAGTACAGCTAATATAGACTTGCTATATGGGACTCTTTACTGTTTTGTTTCTTCCAGCTAAGACAAAAAGAACCCAGCCACCATGGGTGCCACCATCAGAAGTGAAACAGCCTGAGCTACGACTGTATAACAGTTTGACACGTAGAAAGGTCAGTGTTAATGATGCAGAGGACTGTATTACAATGCAGAATAATTTTTTTCCTGATGAAGTGCTTTATAACAGTCTGACATAAGAAATAATCATAGAATGGTTACAGTGTAGAATCAGATGAGAAATTCCCACACACTACTTCATCCCAATTCCACCCTTTAAATCCTTTTCCCATCCTCCATTTGGCTCAGGGATGTGACTGCTCCACCATTCACTGTTGAATCAGCTGCCATTCTGACTACTGTGATAGGGAGTAGCAGAGGCTGCACTCACAACAGCTGCTGTGTCCCTGTACAGTCTGCAAAGCACCCTGCCTGTGGTTGGCTGTTTTCTTTGTGCCACCTCTATGGTGAGGGTTGCTGTATAAGGAATGGAGCAGGGGAATGTGGGGGTGTGGTGGGAGGAGTTGACAGCTTCACAGGGCCGGAGGCTGAGTGCAGAGACTGCATCTAAGGTTCTTAGCAGTGCTTTCTCACCAGCTTGCCCACGTCTGGGCATGCTGCAGAAATCCAGGACGAATGGAGGGTGGAGAAGGATGAGGAGAAGTTTGAGTGAGTGGGGCTGCACTGAGTGCATAAAATAAGTTTTTACCAAGTATTTTTAAAATGACTGGAGGGATTTTTATAAGAATGCAATGCATTACTTAATGTTGATCCATAATATGTGAATGTTAATACACCAAAACATTCCTACGATGCTTTGTTGCTCTTTTATTCTTGCTGGCTTCTCTGGTCACATAAGTTGCAAGAGTTTTTTTCTAGTTGTCCATGGAATATGGACATCATTGGCAAGGCCAGCCATTGTTGCCCCTTCCTAATTGCTCTTAAGTGGTGAGCTGAAATGGAGTCACATTGGAAAATAGTGTGTGAGGCACTCACATAATCCTTTGCTTTGCTTCTCACACAGAATCTAGCAAGCTGATATTCTCTCCTAATCTGGACTTGATCTTACTTGCACTAACTCCACTCTGCTGCTGTTATACGACAAATTTGTCCACACTTTGACGGCAATATGAGGTCAACAAAGGAAGTACTAATTCTGTCCACTTGAAGACTAATAATACCAGCCTTTGGAAATTACGTAAAATAATTTACATTTCACTGCAGATCATTTAAAAAGTGCTAAAATTACATTACATTTTGAATTCGAAGCTTAGACAGTACTTTGCATGTCCTAACCACTTGCTACTTTAAAAAGAGCTTTCCTTCATATCGTCATTGGACCTTTTGCCAGTCATTTTATGTCGGTCTCCTCTGGTTCTTGAACTTTTCACCAATGGATCCAATTTCTCCTTTCCCACCCTTGTGAGACTCATCATGATTTTGAACACCTCTATTCTTGATTTTTTTAAAAAATTGTTGTGATCTGCTGGTGAGAGCTGCCACCTTTCTGCATCCAGTCATGACACATGCTTCGGTATACTCCATTCTTTTTAGTATGTCAACTCAGCCACTAATCCAATTTTAAAGTGAATGGACAAACTTCGAAGAAACTCTGACCTTTCTTAATTAAAAGAAAAAAACCTTACTAGTTTGGTAGTAACTGAGCAATTATTTAATGCCCAACTTTTGATGCTGTGATGATATTGCAAGGCTACTAAATGTTCTAGATCAGGTATGGGTGGCACTTTCCCATCGCTGAAACAAACTACTGAATTAGATTTTTAATAAACCATGAATTTTTATAGTAATTTCCTCAATTTTTTTTACATTATTTGTCTTAGTGGGCAACACACGACCTCCGGTTTGCTAGTACAGCACTATTATCGACAAGCAACTTTAGCACACCTTCTAAAGCATAAAATAAATGCAGGTTGCATGTAGTTCTTTGTGTATCATATCAATAGTTTTAAAACACTCCTTGGAAGTTGTTATCCAGGCTTGTTTAGGCTACCTGGCAGATTGATGCTAACACTCTAATCTCTGGAAGCATTTTTATAGGAGCCCCAGTGCTATAGCATCAACATGGCTCACTTTTGGGATGTGCCCTTTGCTAATCTATAAAACCTCTCTAAAAATCTATGTCCCTGGCTCTTATTTGTAAATCATTTTGGAGAGCAACTCCCTTCTATCTTGTTTCTGTTCCTTTCCTGTGTATTTTGCTTCATTTCAATTATTGGCCCCCTCTCTATCCAATGAGACATCTTTCAAGTTGTTTGTAAGTTTCATTTTAAATAGTTAAGTAGGAAAGTCTATCGTCTAGATGAATAACTTTATATGTTAATCTATCTCGAAATTTAGTTTTATTCTGTGTTAATTTATTGGCCCAACTATAGTTGACAACGATAATCACGTTTCTAAATCTCGACATGTATTTGTCTCTGTCAGGAGATATTTCATCCCCAGAATGGGAAGCGTGTGTTGTGGTACTGCTGTGGGCCCACAGTTTATGATGCTTCACATATGGGACATGCCAGGTAATCTGTCATGAGAAGTCATTTTACTGCTTCAACTAATTCTTTATTCTTGCATAAGCTCTACCACTGTAAATGTAATATAAGCAGGGGTAATAGATGACAGAATTCCAGTTCCTGAATCCTCGTCTGGAATACGATTAGTGTGGACACTTTCATGAAAGTAGGATCAAGTTCTGGTTTTGATGCTTGCTATTGGAAACTCTGTATTGTGTATTTCTTTTCCCCCAAAAGGCTCCTGCATCACTGTCCACTGTTCTACTAAACAGGTTTAAAAATTTAGTGGTTGTAAATAGAATATTGCGCAGAAAGATGCTGGTGTTATCTTTTAACTCTTGAGCCATCTGCTGGTATGACCACCATTGTTATCCTGGCATGGCGCAGGACAAAATTAACCAACCAGGTGTGACCCAAGAGGGCATACCATCATGTTATATTAGCAGTCTGTGTAATCCACCATAGTCATCTGTCGTTGCCATTTATCTTGAGGTATCTTGGTAACTATGTGACATTTTGAGCATTGAAGCACTCATAATAATGAACCCCCTAATTCAGCCTCTGTGCAGTTGCTGAATTAGTTGATCTGAGGTTGTGATGGAGTTATTTTACAGTTGCTTTTGATGCCATAGCTAGGGTTCCTAATTCCTCTCCAGTGGCCCCTGCTGAAGAGAGGAGTGTGTATGGGTATTTATGGAAGAAGAAGATAAAGTTTGTTTGCAATGCCTGTATTGGTTAAGTGGCCTTTTTGTAACAAAAACGCAGCCATCTTTTAGTAATCCTCAAACCTGTGATGTTACCCAGACTGTTGTTGTAACTTCCCAGGTGATGTTATGTCTGATACCAGCAACGCCTGTGATATGTGGTCTCCTGTCTAAATACTTTAACCTATTTCATGCTAACGTTCACAGGTGCTACATCTCCTTCGATATCCTGCGACGAATTCTAACGAACTACTTCAAATATGATGTTTTCTACTGTATGAACATCACAGATGTGGATGACAAGGTTGGGATAAGTTAACACTTATTTTGATATTAACTGTTTAACATTAACTTTAACTTTTAATTGGTCTTTACCAATGAAGTATTTTCTGTCACAGTATTCTGACTCAATTTGCCAAAGCCTATGATTTTTATCCACAATGACATGACAGGGCAATACTGTCCCAGTGTTACCGAAACTCAGGGCTGCTACACAGTGTATCTCAGTTATTGCACTATACTAAATGTCAGATATTTTCCTTCAACTGCTATATCCTGTATGTTTTCTGTATACTCCTACCTTTAAATAGTAGCAGATGTTAAGGATAAAGTGAATAGATATAAAAATGTAAAATGAAGTTACTTGTTTTCACAAAGCGAGGTACAGAACACAGGTTGACTGTTTGTTCAGACAGGATTCTAATTTTATTTTCTAGAAATAAACTTGATTAATTTGTGAAAAGCAAAAGAATATAAAGCAAGACATTTTTGACTTAAATCTTACAGAATCTACAAGAAAGTTTAACTTGTCCCCAGGCAGAATGTTCTACTTAATACAATTGTAATAACCTTAATATTTATCAAATACATTCCATCAGATATACAACTACAGCAAAAAAAGTTTCAGGTTTTTATTTGCAAGAATATTCTTTCTTCATTTAGAAGCACATTCCAAAGCATTTCAGTTCGGCTCCTCTATTGATGGTGGTGGCAGGGTCTATAAATTTTTTGAAAACTGAATTTTTTTTAGATTTTTGGTAGTGTAGAGATTTCCACATCATGGTGCAAACAGAGAAGTGAAGATGGGACTAGAACCAGATTAACAGGCAGACAAATAAGAGAATGCTCATAGGGCCAAATGGTCTACTCTCACTGCTCTAGCTTACTGTGAATAATCTTTTTGTGCAAAATCACAGCAGGTCAAATAACCTTTGGCAGTCACATTTGAGATCCATTGTCCATCTTTAAAGTCAGTCTTTAAATGTACACATTGCATAAATTCCATATCTTAAAAGTTAAGAATACAGTATCTTAGCTTAGTTTGACAGAAGCACATGCACTGGCATGAATTGGCAAAACCTACAGACCAACCAACAGAACACCCATGGGATCTCCGATATCAGGGTTCTTAGCAGAGGCAGTAATGCAGAGACTCGAACAAACAGCTCTGCCAACCATCCAACCCAAACTTTGGGTCCGGTACGTGGATGACACCTTTGTCATCACTAAACGAAACAAATTAGAGGAAACCTTCAAGACCATCCATAATATCCTTATTGGCATAAAATTCACAAAAGAGGAGGAAAACAACAACAAACTGCCATTCGTTCTGTCTCAGTAGAGCGAACAGTCAATGGGGAACTTCAAACCAGCGACTACAGGAGAACGACACATATGGACCAAATACGGAACTACAGAAGCAACCATCCCAACACCCATAAACGAAGCTGCATTAGAACATTATTTCAACGAGACCACACACTGCAGCACAGAGGAACTACGAAGGGCAGAAGAAAATCACCTATACAGCATATTCAAAAAGAATGGGTTCCCAATGAACACAGTCTGCCGATTTCTCAGCAACAAGCCCAAACAAACAGACAAAACGTGCCCAAAAACCATAACCACTCTCCCCTACATCAAAGACATCTTGGAAATTACTGCTAGATTACTCAGACCTCTTGGCATCATGGTAGCCCACAAACCCACCAACATACTCAAACAGCAGCTAATGAACTTAAAAGACCCTATACAGACAACAGGCAAAACGAACGTCATTTACAAAATACCTTGCAAGAACTGTGACAAACACTACATTGGACAAACAGGCAGAAAGCTAGCCACCAGGATACATGAACATCAACTAGCCACAAAAAGACATGACCCACTATCACTAATATCCTTACATACAGATGAGGAAGGACACCACTTTGATTGGGACAACACATCCATCCTAGGACAAGCCAAACAGAGACATGCACGAGAATTCCTAGAAGCATGGCATTCCAACTGGAACTCCATCAACCAACACATTGATTTGGAGCCAATTTACCACCCTCTGAGAAAAAGAACAGGAAATGGCAACACCAACCCAATGAAACCTAAACACATAAATAGAAAGCAGGACATCATGCCAGCGCTTCACCAGAGGCTCACTGATGATGTTACCTGGAATGGTGACGAAAAGTCTGAAAATGAACCTTCTAGCTCAACGAGTAAATCCATGAATTGGTTGGATCAAATAGCTTACTTCTCTGCAGTGTCTTGAGCAATTCTGTTATTCAATAGCTCTGGATCAAGTGTAATGATTGACTCTATTTAAGTTGAGCACCAAGCTCAAAGACATTGCACTGTTGGGAGAATTCCACATGCCTGAGAATTGTTTGAGACATAGCATTAATGCTATCTGAAGTAGAATTCCCTAAGTGGGAGAAGGATTGATTGAAACTTCTCTTTGAACTCTGTGCAGAATACATGCATTGTTGCCATGTAGCTGTTCTGGTTTTCCCAGTGTTCCTATGAAAGTCTGGAGGCATTTCAGCTATTAGCTAATGGGCAGTCTTCAACTCTTCATTATTATTTTGAAGATCTACATTGACAAGTTGCCTTCTAAGCATACACTATCTTGACTTGGAACGATATCTCCATTCCTTCACTGTCACTTTTCAAAGGCCTGGAACTTCCTAACAAATGTGTATCTACCTACACCACATGGACTGCAACATCTAAAAAGGTAGCTGAACACCACCTTCTCAAAGCTGATAGAAGATGAGGAACAAAATGCTTACATCCATTAATGAAATGTAAAGAAAAAAATAGCCTGCCTTCTCCAAATGTCTTCTGTCTTCTGATTTGAATCTCTAGTGGCTTTCTGTGTGATTGAGAACTTTTCTGTCACTTTGAAGACTCCGTACTCATGAAATTTAGCATTTGTTTTTATGTCTCCTCTTAAGTATATATGCAGGGATTAGATATAGTTATTTGCCCTTCACCTTACTCTCTACGTAACCCTCCATATACAGACTTTCTGATGTCTATCAGTAAATTATTTTAGAGCTTATTGTTCCCAAAAATATTAGAGTTTCAACTATAGTGTAAGTATGGTTGCACATTATACATGTGTTGATTGGTTCCATAGTACAGTGGAGTACTATTGAGCTAGATATATGTCTGCCTGTCCTTGTCAAATAATGTGGTGATGATATATTCTTTTCTGGACCCTTGTGCAAAGATCTCTGCTTTGTGCTCACTTCCTCTCCCATTATGCTGCTTTTATAATGTAGTAGCTTTGTTTTTGTTTTGCACAGATTATCAAGCGAGCCCGACAGAATCACTTATTTGAACAGTACGAAGAGAAAACTGTATCTCTTACACAACTTCTACAGGATACCAGGACTGCTGTGAAGGTATAATGATATTGAGGTTGCCTCCTACAGTCTGTACTGAAAAATGATTGCCGCTTTACTTTTTTTTAAACTGGGTTATAGAAGTACATCACACTATAATTTAACTATATAATATTGACAATACAATTAAACTGTTGTTTCCCCAGTTTCTCCCTTGATGTTATGTTCCTTTCAGTGTTGCCCAGGAATCTCAGTGGGAGCACACTACTTTCAGATCAAAGGAATATCAGGCAAAGTGGCATTAACCCTTTACTCTCTTTGATGCAGAGTACTAGGAAGGGCAGTGCAGAATTGATTGATTCATTTTGTCCAGCTTCTCTTTTTCTCTTATTTGGTGAGGATTTTTGTGCCCTTTTTATCACCTTGTCAATATTTTTGAGATTGTGACCGGCCCACATTATGTTGATTCAGTAGCATTCTCTCCAACTGATCATTTCAGTTATTTTTTTTCTTTCCCTCTCCACTCGATATGCTAATCCCCTCTTTCATGATGTGGCTTACTCTCTGTTGTACTTAGTCCAACTTGTTTTTGTACTGCTTTATACTGTTGTAAGTTTAAACCGTGATTGCCATCAAAATATTCCACTTTGGAGGGACAGTCATAGAGTCATACAGCATGGAAACAGACCCTTGGGTCCAACCAGTCCGTGCCAACCATAATCCCTAACTATGTCTCCAACAACAAGGTGTAGAGCTGGATGAACACAACAGGCCAAGCAGCATCAGAGGAACAGGGAAGCTGACGTTTTGGGCCTACACCCTTCTTCAGAGCCTCCTGGCTCACCTCTTGTGACAGTTTGTGAATACTGAATTGTTTAGAAGCATGAACTCTGATTCCAGTTGCACAAGTTCATTAATTTATGAAGTGGCTGTGGTGGATACAAGTCCAGTCCAGTTTTGATGATGCCTTAGTATTTTGATGGGAATTGGAAAGTTTAGGCAGGATATACCAGGGAGTTTGGATCAAGTTGTGTTAGAAGAGGAGTAACTGAAAAGTAAGAAGTTGTGCTTTACTTGTCACATCCAAAGCTAATCTTAACAGTACTAATACTATTTTAAAAAAAATAAATCATCTATAATTTCTAGAACTGTCACCTATTACCTGGATGAATTCGTGATTTTTTTAACTTCTGTGGAAGGGATTAGCTATAAGACACCAAAAATCTGTGTTTCTTTTTGCTGTACATTATCAACTGTTGATGACTGTTCAGTAAAGTCATATCCTGCTCTGAACTGTTTCTTATATCCTTGCTTCCCATATTCCAGTCTTTCTCTGTGAAACTTGCTGAAACCACTGACCCAGACAAGAAGCAGATGCTGCAGAGAGTTAATCAAGCAGTTGAGTCATCCATCAAATCCCTGGAAGAAGCAATGCAACAAGCACTTTCCAATGGGGAGATTACCAAGCGAGCTGAGGTATGGCACAACCAAGGAGGTGGCTATTTGATATTGTTTGAGAGTTGAGACACACTGAGTAGACTAGTGAAGTGTTAAGCTAAGCTAGTGACTGAGGCAGTTTTAAAGACTTAGAGCCTCAACACCACTTAAGCCCTGTGTTATTCATAAACTTGATTCACACGTTTCTATATTTAGACATTTCTTAAGGTCAAGATCCACAGTGTACTAATACATTGGGAATAGGAAGGGAAGCATTGAAACATCAAAAACAGCTGCTAGATAAACTGAATGGCATCAATATTGTTGGAGTTAAGGACATTTTGGAAGTAGCACTCTGGTTGAGCTGCGAAGTATGAAATACAGCAATTTTTTTTTAAACCAACACCTATGGGACCAGGAGTGTGCTAGTTGATCAAATATGCTGACTGATCAAAAGGCCCACATATTCAACGTAAAAATACACACTAAGTAATAGCAATGTAATGCAGGGCACATACACGTCACTGTTGCATTTTATCTACAGCGTAAATCGCTTGAATAATAATACAGCTTTGCCTTAAATAAAACTGAACGGCAGAGAGTCTTCTCACTGATCCTCAACTGACTCAGAGATCACGATAATACAGTAAACATCTGGTGTTTTGAGATATGTATAAAATTTATATGTCAAGAGTGCCAGTTTCTAAGGTGCTGGTTAAGACAACATTTGCTGTATCAATAAATGCCAACAGCAGCACAGAGAACAAAACATCTACAGCCCACAGACAGAAAGCATATCCTCTCCGTTTCTCAATTTCTGTGGCCCCTGCCCCATTCCAGCCTACCTCCCCGTGAGCCTACAGATCAAACCCTAACTTTGTAATTAAGCCTGCTGACAAAGGTGGTGCTGTTGCTGTCTGGTGGGCTGAACTCAACAATGCAAAGGCTGAACACCATTTCTCGGATACCTCTTCCTGTCTCCCTCTGGACCATGACTTCACCATGGAACATCAGGCTATTATGCCTATTACGGTCTGTAACCTCATTTCATCGGTTTGGACAAGCTATCTGAACAACACACTGCGTGGACTTCTTTAAAAACATGCCCATGTCAATATTGTGACATAATTCTCCACTTTTACACCTTTGCACTGCGTAAATCAAATATTAATTAATGGGCAATTGATGCATTAAGGTTAGCCCTACAAGCTTTTTCTGACTCGTGGAGCCATCCTACAGTGTGGAAGCAAGTCATTAGGCCCATTGAGTCCACACAAATCCTCCAAAGAGCATCCCAACTAGACACATCCCCCTACCTTATCTCTGTAAACTTGCATTTCCCATTAACCCACTAAGCCTGCGTGTCCCTGACACTATGGATAATTTAGCATGGCTAATTCACCTAACGGACACCTCTTTAGACTGTGGAAGGAATCTAGAGCATCCAGAGGAAACCCCATGTAGACTTGGTGAGAATGTGCACTCTCAATACAGACAGTTGCCTGAGGACGGAATTGAACCCAGGTCCCTGGCGCTATGAGGCAGCAGTGCTAACCACTGAGCCAAGGTGCCACGGCACACCTTCCTGAAAATATTCAATGTTTTGGCTTCAACCGTGCTCTCAGGCAGAGAACTCTACAGGGTCACCACTCTCATTGGATGGAGAGATTTTATCTCCTCTCAGTCTGTAAGCTTAAACTGTGACCCCTGATCATCAGGAATATCTTTCCTGCTTTGATGCTGTCTAGTCCTGTTAGACTTTTGTAGTTGCTGTGAAATCCGTGCTCATTTTTCTGAATTCCAGTGAATATACTCCCAACCTATCCTGTCTCTCTCCATATGTTGGTCTTGCCAACCCAGGATTCAGTCTGGTCAATCTTCATTACATTCAGTTGCCAGAACATCCTTCCTCAAATAAGTATACCAGATGTGGACTCCCCCAGTGCCCCGTATAGTTACAGATGTTCTTGTTCCTGAACTCCAATCCTCGCACTATTTAGGTCAATATACTATTTGCTTTCTTCACCACCTGCTTGCGCCTACCTACTTAATTTCAGCAACTGGTATACAAGGACACCTAAGTCTTGTTGCTGCTCCCCTTTTCTCAATCATATCGTCTTTCAGATGATAATTTGCCTTCTTGCTTTTGATATCAACGTGAATGACTTCACATTTAACCACAATGTACTTCATCTTCCATGCATTCACTCGACTTGTCCAAATAACAGCAAAACACCTCTGTGTCCTCCTTACAGTTGACCCTCCTACTCAGCTTTGTGTCATCTCCAAATGTGGAGATAACCAGAATGAGACCTAAGGTGCATTGTGTCCTTTACCTTGTACCGTAACGGTGCAACATCTATTGATTTGTCTGCTGTGTCTGGTGATGCAGCTTTGCTTAACTGTCATGTTTGCATTCTTTTATAGGTGCTGCTAGGTGTTTCAAAGGATATGTTGTCTGATTGGTTAGATATTCAGTTTGGTAGTCAGGTGACTGACAATTCCATCTTTTCTACTCTTCCTAAGTACTGGGAGGGAGAATATCACAAAGACATGGCTGCGCTTAATGTAAGTAATTATAATTATTTTAGTAGTGGTAAATTATTATAATTCATTTCAGGCATTAGGATATATTGTTCTTTGTTCGAGAATAGGTCTAAAAATCCATCATTACTTTCTTGTAATGGACAAGTCTGAAACCCACTCATTGCCACAATGTAAAAGTTAAATGTCAAACCACTCAGTTGCCTAAGCCCCAGCATTGAGCACCATTCCTACACCTTTCCCTGCCTCTACCCCACTTTTCCCCTTTAATATACATCTTATAACCAATCTCTTTGACCATGTGGTTGGACATCAGATCTAATTTTCTCTTGTGTGCTCCTATTCTGTACTTGTTTTATGTTGTTGCTGTGAAGTTCTTGGGATATTTTATTATGTTAGAAGTATGATTATAAGGTGTATGATTTATATATATTTTAATTTTTTTGAGTTCAGATTTTTGGAAGTGAACCAGTGGCATATGGGTTCCTATGTATCTGATGGGATTAATGATCAACTTGCGACTGTTTGTGTAGCCATAGTGATTTTTTTAAAAGCAGTATGGGAGAAATACTTTTTAAAGATTAATTAATTAATTTGATTATTTTGGGAAGATTTTACCATGGAATGGAGTAAACAGTTGTGTGCAAGGCTCCAATTTAGAAGATCGGGCATTGATCTTTGCTTTGCATTACGTTAAACAGCCATGGCTTGGAAGAAAGGTGTTTTTTTTTGTTTCAGCCTGGTCAATTCTGCAGGATTCCAACCTGAAGCTGGATGTGGAAGCAGTCACTCCTGAGAAAGCAAGAAAATAGTTTAGAATTATTAAAAGTGAGTTACCTTAGTAAAAGGAGTTTAATTGAAGTTCAGCACCAGAAAGGTTCAGTTAAATGCCGAAAGGTTATTTAAAGTTGAGAAAGATTAAGCGCACTTGTATGATGGCTCTAGGAAGAGGCAATCCAATTCTCAAGACTGGGAAAGAAGCCACAGTCCAGTTAAACCCTGTAAGTGGTAGAGAAGTCAATTTGTCTGCTACAAGTAAATGGGTAATTTGGGATTTATGGAATTATATTTTTACCCTGTGTTCTAAAATAATTAAATTTGTGTTAAATATAAATAGTTTGGTTTATTCCATTCAATCTCCATCTGGGTAACTTTTTCTTGCACTTTTCCTGTCGGCAGGTGGTGGGATTCCCCTACCTCCACTCCAGAGTGCAAGTGCTGCACAGTGTCTATGGTGTAGCACCCTGCCCCTCATACAGTCTTCTGAAGCTCAGTCACAGATATCCCATTCATCATGTGTCATTCAGTACTTTCTACATTTCTTTGGTTTCTCTCCAGGTTTTGCCTGCAGATGTTTTAACTCGAGTGAGTGAGTATATTCCTGAGATTGTGCAGTTTGTTAAGCAGGTGGTTGATAATGGTTATGGGTAAGTATTTGTCACTGATTTGTCACTTTTTATCTGTATAGAATGTATAAAACCTGATTATCGGTGGCCTGTTAATCCAGAGAAAATGCTCTGGGAGCCCAGGTTCAAATTCCACCATAGCAGATGATGTAATTTGAATTCAGTTTTTAAAAAAAGGGATTAAGAATCTAATGATGACCATGAATCCATTGTTGCTTATTGAAAAAACCCATCTGGTTCACTAATGTCCTTTAGGGAAGGAAACTGCTATCCTTACCTGGTCTGGCATGTGTGTGACTCCAAACCCACAGCAATGTGGCTGACTCTTTACTGCCCTCTGGGCAATGATGTCAGCACAATAAATGCAGGCCTAGCCAGCAAAGCCCTTATCCCACAAATGAATTTTTTTGAAAAAATAATTTTTTAAAAAATAATTACAACCTTTAATCAGGGAACATTTGTATCTTTCTGTAAAATACAATTAATTGAACTTGAACCGTTAAACAAATTATTTACTAAAGCAGATTAGATAAATAGTGAACAAGAAGATATATTGTTGAAATACAGCTTTTAAATGAATTTATGATTATATCGTGGAACAAATTGCCCAAGGTGCGTTGCCATTTGGGGTCAGTCCCAGGTGGTGAAATACTTTTCACCCTGTTTCAATAACCTAGACTGGAGGGAACAGGCTGTAATTTTGAAATATGCAAATGATACAAACTTGTTAAGTGCAGCAGACAATAAGAGGAATACTAACTGACATCAGGAGGATATAGGCAGGTGAAGCACATGGTCATATGACGGATGAAATTTAACACAAACCATAAGCTGATATGTTTTAGTAGGAAGAATGCGGGGAGGTTCCTGGAAATTAAATGGTAATTCTAAAGGAGAGGCAATTCCAGGCAACAAATTTTACGAAGGATCAAAGCTTTGGATGAAGTTCAACAGAAATTACCATCAGGGATAAGGAGAGATTGAAGAAGTTTACTGCACCCACACATTTAGCATTTCTGCAAGCCTCTCACTCACTCTCATCTGACAGCTATTCAATTAGATCCATAGAATCCTCACAAAGTGGAAGCAGGCCGCTCGCTCCGTTAGTCCACACTGACCCTCTGAAGAGCATCCTGCTCAAACTCACCCCCCACCCCTGTCCCTGTAACCCTGTATTTCCCATGGCTAACCCACCTCGCCTGCACATTCCTGGAGAATATTTAGCAAGGCGAATTCACCTAACCTGCACTTCTTTGGACTGTGGGAGGAAACTGGAGCACCCAGAGGAAACACTGTACAGACAGTTGCCTGAAGCTGGAGTTGAGCCCAGGTCCCTGATGCTATGAGATAGCAGTGCTAATCATTCAGCCACCATCACTGCCCCTGTTATGACAGCTATATCACGCAGATGGCAATGTAGTAGATGATACAATTCCCTACATGTTAAAGGGAAAAGTGGTGCCAAATGGGAGACAGAGAATCTAATCAGTAGGGCTTAGGAATGGCTACATGTCCTTACTGCCATGAAGGAGATGATGCTAACTATCAGTGGAACATACATTGCTGCATTCACCAGCTGAAATATTGATGCTGCATGAAATTTAGTGGGTAGAGTAGAAGCAAGATCTGCACCTGTTGAGACATTGGATATAAGTGGTTTGCACCTGGAATAGAAAATGAAAGTTTAGCAGGTGCCAGTTCTCCAGAGAGTGGGTTTACAGACAAGTTTAGTGCAAAGAATTTGAGCGAACACTTTGGGGGTGACTACAAAGAAGGTTAATGGATATGCACAATAAAATACTTAGTGTAATGTCAGGCCTGCCAGAAAATTAAGAAGCCTTTAAAGCTGGGAGCAACTTTTGGGTAGAGATTGTACAGAATTAGCCTTTCTTTTCTGGAATTCAATTGTTTACTAACTTCAATGGGGGCAGCATGGTGGTTCAGTGGTTAGCAGTGCTGCCTTGCAGCGTCAGGGACCCAGGTTTGATTCCACCTTCAGGCGACAGTCTGTGTGGAGTTTGCACATTCTCCCTATGTCTGTGTGGGTTTCCTGCAGATGCTCCAGTTTCCTCCCACAGTCCAAAGATGTGCAGGTTAGGTGGATTAGCTATGGGAAATGCAGGGTTATGGAGTTAGGGGGATGGATCTGGCTGGGATATTCTTCAGAGGGTGGATGTGGACTGTTTGGACCGAATGGCCTGCTTTCACACAGCAGGGATCCTGTTCTATGATTAAGGAAAGTACTCCTGGATCCAACCATGAGGTATGTGTAATGGCTGATACTTGAGCTTTTGTTGCAGTAGAAGCCACCCAATAATGAATGCAGGACAAAAGAGTACATTGAAGCTCAGTTTGTTGCCAAGTTCAGAGTGAACAGTTATGCCCAAAGCCAGGGTGGCAGCCAAGTGTTACTGGGTGCCATTGTAGTCCAGCAATCTGACCAACAGAGAAAAGGACTGCTAATGCTTCACCACTGGGAAGTAGAAATGGGATTTTGCAGTTCCAACCTGTTGTTTTTCACCATATGGAGTATCAGGCATTAAAAATTGTCAGTTTTCACCAGAATGAGGACAGTTGTACAGATTTTCAGGCTCCGCACAACTCAAATCAGATGCAAAGATGCACATAAGTGGACAGTGGAAGAGAGGTTATGGAGAAGGATGGAGGAATTTGGGGAGATGAGCTCAAAAGGAGGTGCAAAACAAGAAGAAAAATAAGTTAGAGTACAAAATGATCTTGGAATAATTTTTCTTGGCTGGAGAGAGGATGGATAGAGTGAAAGGTTTTTTTTGTTCCACAAGGGGATGGGGAAGGGGAGAAAAATGAAAGGAGCAGAAAAAACTTGAATAATGGTTGAAATTGGCCTGGTTATTTGAGATCTGAGTTTGTTTGGCTGTACTACTGGTGAGATTGTATGCCTGTAGGTGAAAGAATTGATTTGTAAGGTGAATTGACTGGATTCTTGAAGGTGTAAGAATCAGAGTGTATTTGACTCATAAAGATGATGAGGTGTCTAATACAAAGACTGTACAAGGGAAAGAGGGATATTTCTCTATACAAAGAACTTAGAAGTGCAATACACATTAGATATTATGTGTAGGGTAAGACATTTGGAATGAAAGAGTGCAGACTAGGATCTGCTGATGAGAACTGTACTTGAATAGATTGTACTGAGGAGTTATTATGCAGTCTTGGGAGTATCATCTCCTGGGGCAAAGAAACATTGCCTTTTTCATGCTGAATAATGTGTATGGTTTATGTTCCTTCAGATATGTCTCCAATGGTTCGGTATACTTTGACACAGTGAAATTTGACAGCAGTGAGAAGCATTCATATGCCAAATTGGTGCCTGAGGCTGTTGGAGACCAGAAGGCACTGCATGAAGGAGAAGGTGAGAAGTCTAGCCAAAGGTACACTCGTTCAGGCCAATTGGTGCATATTCACACACACATACTTCCATACTTCAAGTAAAAATTGTTGAGTTGTGTAACGATTAAACGTCTTTTGGCATCACAAGAATTATTTTGGATGCTTGAACACACCCATGGTGAGGAGCTTCCATAATTCTTATAAACACAACAGCAAGCTACAAGTCTACTGAGGTTAGGTTGAAGCTAGCAGGAAAGAGGTTTGTTGCATTGGATGCCTTTTAAATCCTCACAGAATCCTCCTAGTGCTTCATAAACACTTAATTATGTTTTGAAGTGCAGTCATTTTTCAATTCCACATATTTTTATTTTTGCTGACAATCTTTTGTGCACATTTGAGATTGACTGATTTAGTTGTTGGAGTGAGATTTTTCTTTTCTTTTAGCCTTTTCTAGCCCAGTCTATAGTTAAAGTCAGCAGTGACTCATTAAAGATGGCTTATTATGCATTGTTTTGTAGCAGCAGTCAGAAAGTACAATTCTGAAGAATTAGGACGAGAACTGAGGATAAGCATAAAAGTTTACTGAATGACCTAGAAACTCAGGATAACAGGAAATCTGATAACACAAGCTTATTTAGGTCTTGGGCTAGTGTTGCTGTAACCAAGAGCAGAAGAAGATTGGACTGTTGGTACTTCTTGGATTTCGCAAAGGAGATTGAAGATGAAAATACATTATGTTGTTTGACAAAAAGGTTTGTAAGTTCTAAAGAGAGATGTAAGTTGGGAAAGGATGGAATTTAATAAGTTGAAGGTAAAGTGATTTGAGAATTCTGTCTACACACACTGCAGTGTTTTCTTGTATCCTTCAGTTTTCACATCTTGTTTTTAAGAAAGGCTTGGATATTCAATGTTTACTCTGTAAATGCAGAACTCATTGGGCCTGTGAATCTTTCAGATTCTTCCTGTATTTAAAAAGGGAAGGAGACATGAAACAAGTAACTATAGGCCAGGTAGGTTGTCAGGAAAAAGTTAGGGTCTCTTTATAAAGGCTATAATAGTAGACCGTTTAGAAGTATGACAAAGCAGAGTCAGTATGGCTTCATGGAGGGGAAATTATACCTAGCAAATTTACTAAAATTCTTTGAGGAAGTAACAAGCCATATAGAAGAAAGGGGAAGCAGTGGATGTAATATATTTGGATTTTTGGAAGGTATTTGATAAGATACCTCAAATTAGGCATGGTGTTGGAAGTAGTATATTAGCATGGATAGGAGAATGACTAACTAATAGAAAGCAGAAAATTGGGATAAGGGGGCATTTTCAGGATGGCAACCTGTAACCAGTTGTGTGCCATGAAGATCACTGCTAGGGCTGAGTTATTTACTATATGTGTTAATGATTTGGATGTGGAAAGTGAGTGTTCAATAGCCAAGTTTGTGACTGACACAGAAATAGGTGAGAAGGGAAACAGTGAACAGAGGAACATAGAAAAGCTAAGTGAGTGAGCAAAAAGCTTCACAGATGGGCTACAGAGTAAAGTGAAATGTGAGGCTTTGTATTTGTCAGAAAGAACGGAGGAACTGAATGTTATTTAAATGGAGAAAGATTGTAGAAAGGTTTGGGAGTCCTTGTCCAAGCATCACAAAAAGCTGCCATCCAAGTTCATTGGGTAGTAGATAAGGCAAATGGAAAATTGGCCTTTATTTCAAAGGCAATGGAGTTTTAAAGGATGGAAGTTTTATAAAACTGTACAAGGCAGTAGTCAGATCACAGCTGGAACACTGAATAGCTTTTGGGACCCTTATCCAAGGAAGGATATGCAGGCATTAGAGGCAATCCAGAGAAGATTCACTAGACTGATACTAGGTATGGAGGGACTGTTTTATGAGGAGATGTTGAGTAGATTGGATTGCACTTGTAGGAATACAGAAGTACGAGAGGTGATCTTTTGACATATACAAGATTCGTATAGGATTTGACAGGTAAATGTGGAAAGGTTATTTCCACTAGTGGGAGCATCCAGGACTAGAAGGCATGATCTCAGAATAAGGGGTTACACATTTAAGACACAAGGACGAATATCTTCTCTGAGGGTTGTGAGTGTGGGAAATTCTTTAACATAGAGGGTGGTTGAGGTTGGGTCATTAGGTATATTCAAGGCTGAGATAGAGAGAACTCTGACTGTTAGTTGCTGTGCTGTGATTCCTTCAGGAAACTTGTTGGCGGAAAAGATTGTTGCCTGTGATACCTTGCAAGTGAATAGGTGACAAACTCACTGCATCGGCTCACACATGATGTTTAGTCGATTCACCAAGGTTGTTAAAAATCCATGCAAGGTTCTCGGAACTCCGCTCCAAAATAAAGTCAGAGAATGGGAGACTATCACTTGGAAAGAATCAAACCATTCAAATCGCTTTCTAATGGATGTGATGCAAAAATATTCTTGACTTCTTAGGTGACCTTAGTATTTCAGCTGATCGACTAAGTGAGAAGCACTCTCCCAATGATTTTGCACTGTGGAAAGCCTCCAAGCCCGGAGAACCATCTTGGGATTCACCCTGGGGAAAGGTGAGGAGAAAGCATTGATCCTGCACGCTTCGTTGCTCAGTTACATGGTCAAGTTGGAGATTGAATGTCAAAATCCAACCATATTTTTTAAAATGAAGTTCAGTTGACAAAGGAATTTGAATTTTAAAATGACCTTAGAATACTCCACCCCGTGTGTGGCGACTAACAATCCACCAGGTTCAGGTCTAGAGAGACAACTAAAATATGTCACCAAACATTGTCATACTTTTCATTCCACAATTCCCCGACAACTGTTCCAATGTAATTATCCAGGATTAACATACGAAATAATACAACATGGTAAGGTGTTATTTGGTGCATCATGCTTTCTATCCGAAGAGCTATCCAATTAATCCTACTATCCTGCTCTTCCCTACAACCTTGTAAGTTATTGTCTTCAAATATTTTACCTAGTTTTTAAAAATGGCTTTGAACCTGCTTGAAGGTTGTTTAAGCATTACAACCAGATTCTTGTAATTTTTTGTATCCAAAGATTCTTTGCCTTTAGTCTTTTTGCGTTTTGACTTAAATCTGTGTCCTCTGGTTACCAATCATTCTGTCATTGGAAACAGTTGTCCTTAATTATTTTATCACATGTATTTCTGGTTTGAAACTTATGCACTGAATCTGCTTTAAATTTCTCTGTTCTGAAGTGGACAACTTCAGCTTTGCTCCACATAATTAAGTTGCTAGTCCCAATAAGTCACTTCTACATTCTTGTCAAGGCCTTGACATTGCTCAACAATTTTGATACCCTGAAAAAAAAAACTACTCCAGATGATACCTAACCTATGTGTCACAAAGGTTCTGCAAAACTTCTTGGCTTCTGTACCACTTTCTTTATTAATAGAGTTAAGCATTCCTTATTCTTTATTTTTAACAAGCTTTGTCAACTTGTACTATCACCTTTTTAAATGTTTCTTCTCTCCACCTCCAGGGTTCTCTGTTCTGTACCCTCTTTTAAAATTGTACAACCTAATTCATACTGCTGCTGTTTCTTCTTAAAAATATATCAGCTCCCATTTCTATGCATTAAATTCCATCTGCATGTAAGCATGTACCTTTTTCATTTGCTGTTTTGAAGCAGGAATCAGGCCTCAATGACCAGTCATTCAGGCCACCCTCTCCCCATCATTCAAAATACAGGAGAAATTAAAAGAAACTGTTAACATACAGTCAAAACTCCATGGCACCTTGTGCTACTATGGACCCGGAATCTCTTCTGGCGACCCACAGATTGAGATCCCCTTGTCTCCCTACTTTGAAGTATGTTACTGGCTTCCTTGCTTTTTACTACATTTGAATTCTTTTTTTGACATACATAAACTTCAAAATTATTATCAAGTCTACTTAATTAGCATCATCTGAGGAAGGTTCACCGGACTCGAAAAGTTAACTCTGATTTTCTCTTCACTGACTTCTAGACCTGCTGAACTTTCCCAGCAACTTCTGTTTTTGTCCCTACTTATGTGCCAATAAAAGTAGCGGTGTAATGGTAACCACAGGGGAAGGACATTCTCTGCTTTCTGTCTGATATGTAATTTTGTATGCATACTGCCACTGTCACTGAAATCACAGTGACTTTATATTTGTTTACAACTCTGTGATGCAGTATTTGGCAATGTCCTATTGGAAGTCCATAAATAAATTACTTACCGTATCCTTTTTGAACTACTTCTAGTTCTTTATCACATTTATAAACACACATTTTGTCTTTAACACCTGTACTTCGAATATTTTTTGGCCCATAGTCAAAGTACTGATTACCTTTGCCACAAGTTATTGTCTCTAAAATTTTCCCATCACTGCCATTAGGCTGCCAAATCGTGGATTTATCTCTCTTCCCTGAGTCATCTTTCTATCTATAAGCATCTGCTCGTGTACTTGCTATGTCATTGATAATAGCAATTTGTAATATTTATTGTTGATTCCTCTCCAATTTCCTGTTCATGCCTGTCCTGACAGGGCCGTCCTGGGTGGCACATTGAATGCTCGGCGATGGCTGGGAGCATCCTAGGAGAGTCCATGGACATCCATGGTGGAGGATTTGACCTACGATTCCCTCATCATGACAATGAATTGGCCCAGTCTGAGGTACAATCGCAACTTCTATCATTGTTGTGCTCCTAAGATGCTGCTTGGCCTGCTGTGTTCATCCGGCTCCACACTTTGTTATCTCTAATTTCTGTCATTGTTGCTTGCTCACTTTTTAAAAGCATAAACTCATGAATATTCCCTGTGGAATCAAGCACAGACCTAAATTATTAAATTAGCCTTGGTGAGCACTGTCAGGCTGAGCCAACTGGGTATGACAAGTGAGATCCACCGCATGGATTTTTTTTTGTTTAAAATAAAACTTTTGAATATTTGAAGGGCCCGTGAAATTAATTTGGTGCAGTTTCAAAACATTTCTGAAGTCATGCTATTGTGTTCACACTTTCAGAGAAGCCACAGAACAGCTTGTGTAAAAATATAGTGCGGGTGTGCTTCAAAGGTTTTTCCCGGAGCTTGATGCCAACCTGTATTCTGACAATGTAGAAAGAGCTGCAGCGTGTGTATGGATTGAACTGAGAGTACTTTTGTACTAACAGCATGGAGGGAGCTTCATTCTGAATCTCGTCCCAGGCTTTACTTAAAGCCTGATGCTGATTCCTGATGCCCAGTAAGCAGAGTGTTCGATTACATAGCACTGAAATTCATCAACTTGAGGGCAAATTTGAAATCTTTGTAAAGTAAGCATGAGAGAAAATGCCTGAGTGGTTTTGGCTTCAATATAGCCTCTTTCTCTGATGCAAGTTGAATTCAAAGTTCTGGCTGTGGACATTGGATGTGGATGGTATCATAGTATTTAGTTGTTGTTGTCATGTTACAAACTTCTTATTTTAGTACTCCCCCATCATCTTCTCCCCACAGGCTTATTTTGAAAATGATCACTGGGTTCGATACTTCCTCCATACTGGACACCTGACGATAGCAGGTTGCAAGATGTCAAAATCTTTAAAAAATTTTATAACTATCAAAGATGCACTGAATGCAAATACAGGTAATCAAAGTCCATTGCCTCAATCATTGTAACTCGTTTGGTCTCTCCAGCAACAAATAGAACTGTTCAATCTTATCTTCAAGACAGCTCCCTTGGCAGCTGTTGTGGGCTAAATCGAGAGTTTTGTACGCTGTTTTGCAAATGTGCTTTCTGACTATATTGGGTGCTAATCAAGCAAACTTGTGTTCACGTAATAGATCAGCACTTCAACATCTTTGAAACTTGCTAACATAAGTGCATAGGAGCAATACCATGTGCACCCCTCCAAACTGCGTGCTGTTCTGACTTGAACCTACTTTCCAGTTCCTTCTGGAGCTCCATTTCTGACAGCACCAAGGGTGTTTTCACCCAACATGGACTGTAGTAAAAACCAAAAGAACTGTAGATGTCCTCACATACCACCCCACCAACCTCCAAATACAACTCATCATCCTTCGACATTTCCGCCATCTACAATCCAATCCCACCACTAAAGCCATTTTCCCAACCCCACCCTTGTCTGCCTTCTGGAGAGACCACTCTCTCCATGACTCCCTTGTCCGCTCCGTACTTCCCTCCAAACCCACCACACCCGGCACTTTCCCCTGCAACCGCAGGAAGTGCTACACTTGCCCCCACACCACCACCCTCACCCCCATCCCAGGCCCCAAGATGACTTTCCACATAAAGCAGATGTTTACCTGCACGTCCACCAATGCATTGTACTGCACCCGCTGTACCCGGTGTGGCTACCTCTACATTGGGGAAACCAAGCGGAGGCTTGGGGACTGCTTTGCAGGACACCTACACTTGCTTCGCAATAAACAACTGCACCTCCCAGTTGTAAACCATTTCAACTCCCCCTCCCATTCCTTCGATGACATGTCCACCCTGGGCCTCCTGCTGTGCCATAATGATGCCACTTGTAGGCTGCAGGAACAGCAACTCATATTCCGCTTGGGAACCCTGCAGCCCAATGGTATCAATGTGGATTTCACAAGCTTCAAAATCTCTCCTCCCCCTACTGCATCCCAAAACCAGCCCAGCTTGTCCCGCCTCCCTAACCTGTTCTTCCTCTCACCTATCCCCACCTGCCACCTCAAGCCACACCTCCATTTCCTACTTCCCAACCTCATCCTGCCCTGTTGACCTGTCTGTCCTCCCCGGACTGACCTATCCCCTCCCCTCCTCTCCACCTATCTTCTCCTCTATCCAACTCCGGTCCGCCTCCCCCTCTCTCCCTATTTATTTCAGAATCTTCTCCCGATCCCCCTTTTCTGATGAAGGGTCTAGGCCCGAAACGTCAGCTTTTGTGCTCCTAAGATGCTGCTTGGCCTGCTGTGTTCATCCAGCTCCACACTTTGTTATCTTGGATTCTCCAGCATGTGCAGTTCCCATTATCTCAGAACTGCAGATCCTGTATTTTTTTAACATTTCGGTTCCAGTGATCCTTCCTCAAAACAGATGGTGGTTGGGAAAACGTCAGTTGCTCCTACGCACTTACGTTAGTAAGTTTCAAAATCGTTGAAAAGTGCTGATCTATTACATGAACATAAGTTTGCTTGGTTAGCATCCAGTGTATGCATGTAGTAGTACTAGAAGATGGCTCAGTGGTGCTCTCTCAAAGTTGCCCTTGTCAGTGAAGCCTAGATCCCATGATCTCACATATAAAAATACAGTGTTGTGACTTTCTTCCGGGTGCTTTCAAGTTGCTGGTCAATATTTGCTGTTAAGACTCGTGTGTGTAATGACTTGAGCAAAGTCGCAGGGAGTATCAAGGATGTTGAAATCGGAACAGAATAACATCTTTGGAAGGGATACCATTGTTGAGGGAACACAAAAATATGCCAGTAGGCAGTGCAGGCTCTTTGTAAATATTATGTTACCGGCATATTTGATTTATTCACGGGTGATGTGTAACTTGGTAAAATTATGGGGTAAGCTGCTGTTAAATTCCCCATAAAAGTCGAAATAATTTAAGAGAAGCTCTTGATAAAATTATAAGTTCTTGTTTTGTAACTGGCTTGTACTTGTCAATCTGGTGTCTTTGATTCTCTGCTGTTGTGGTGTGACTGGTGCCATTTGCTTGTAGGTCGACAGCTGCGCTTGGCGTTTCTCATGCACTCTTGGAAGGACACACTGGATTATTCCAGCAATACCATGGAGTCAGCTGTTCAGTATGAAAAGTTCTTAAATGTAAGCTGGTCTTGTGCTTCCTCACCTGTTTGTAAAATACGTACATGAATCAAGCTCTCACCTGGTAGGTATCATCTTGGGAATCGCAGGCTTTTTCAATAAGAGTTCAAGGCTAGGTATCAAACCATTCTGAGTCAGATGAAGCACAGGCTGAGAGCAAAGTCCTCATTACACCCTTCTGTTGATTGTATCTGACTATACAGAACAAACCTTTAATATGTGGCTCCACTGAGTTGCCTTCAAAATTCCTTCGAGGATAAATGCATGCAACACAGGTGGCTAGGCTAGCACTCTGCCTCAGTGTTTCGTAGGCAATTGACATGCTAATAGAACATAGAACTGAACAGCCCGCAGCGCTGTGTTAAACGTGACACCAAATTAATCCCTTCTGCCTGCCTTGGCCCATATTTCTCCATTCCTTCCATCTTCATGTGAGGAAGGTTCCTGGGAGGCTGAAGGCAAGTTGTAGTCCATGAGCTGAAACAGCATAAATGGATGAGCAATGGATGAACATCCCAGACAATCTGCGCAACAGTAACGACCCAAACTCACCATTCTGTTTACAGGTGGTTTTGGTCTGGAATGCACATGCAAGATCAATACTTAAGGTGTGGGTAATGTGGCCAGAGAAAGAAGTTATGGCACGGAAAGGGCCAATCAGCCTATCATGTATGCAGCTAACAACCCATTTTAATCTACCTTTCAGAACCTGGTCCATAGCCTTAGAAACTTCAAATGCAACTTCATGTACCTTTTTAAGTAAAGTTGAGAGTTTCTGCTTCTGCATCTGAACCCAGGCAATAATATACAGACATGCGTCATATCTGGGTGGAAAGGTTTTTCTTCATGTCCCCTCCAATCCCTGTAATGATCACCTCAAATTTGAGCTCCTGGTTAATGATTTCTCTGCTAGCAGAAACTGACCTTCCCTGTCCAGTCCATAAAAGTTCCTCATTATTTTGTGCATCTCAATATAAGTCATCCCTTAGTCTCCCTCAGGAAACCAACCCTAGCCTAATTATTCTTTCCTCATTCCTGCAATTCTCAAGGCCCAGCAATATTTTTGTAAGCCTCCTCCCCTATGTTTCCACCACAATTATGTTCTTCCTGTAACGTGATGAGCAGACCTGTACATAAAGTTTGAACTATGGCTTAAGCAGCATTTTATCCAGCATAATATCCCTGCTTTTGTATTCGATGGCTATCTCAAAAAGGAAAGGATTCCACATGCTTTCTTTACCACCTTATCCACCTGCCCTGCCACCTCCCAGGACCTGTGGACGCACATTCCAAGGTCTTTCATTCCCTCTTCGTTACGTAATCCTGTGTTTTGTTTGCCCTCCCTGAATACATTACCTCACATTTCTCCAAATTCTGTTTGCTTGTTTTTCATTCCCTTGCCTAAACTATTGATATCAATGTGAGGTTAGCATAAAATGTAGGAGCAGAATAAGCCATTTGGCCCTTTGAGTCCGCTGCAACATTCAAAGGGATCATGGCTGATCTGATAATCGTCAATCCCACTTTCTTGCTACTTTTCCCCAAAACTGCAGATTCTGTCACTGATTAGAAGTCTGTCTGTCTCACCCTTGATTATGCTTACCATCCCAAACTTTACAGCTGTCTGCAGTGTAGAATTACATAGATGACTATGTTACGAGAGAAAGAAATCCTGCTCCACTGTCCTCAAAGGATGAAACCTTACTCTGAGATTATACCACTCTCCAAGACTCTCCCACAGGTGGAAGCAACCTCTCGGCATCTACACTGTCAAGACCCCTAAGAATCTTTATATATTTCAATAACGTCAGCTCTCAGCTCTTCATTAACAACTATCTGCCGAGATATGTCATCTGCATATTTTCCAATAATGCCTCTGACATTCAAATCTAAATAAATAATATGTACAACAAACAGCGAGGGACTGAGCCCTGAAGAATTCCACTGGAGACCACTTTATATTCACAAAATCTGTAACCCTTGGTTTTCTATTGGTGAGCCAATTTTGGATCCTTTTTTCCCTGTCCCCTTTCATCCAAAGACTTTTACTCTTCTGACCAGTCTGCCATATGACGTCTTGTCAAATCCTTACTGAAATCTATTGGACAACATCCACTGCACTACTTATAATTCATTCTTTGTTACTTGTTTTAAAAATCACTAAATTAGTAAAAATTTTGCTGAACAAAACCATGCTGCCTATCCCTGATTTGATCCATGACTTGCTAAGTGACAGTTTATTCTGTCTCTAAGAATTGATTTTTCTAATAATTTTCCCCCTACCACTGTTGAACTGACTGGCCTATAATTCTTTGACCTATCTTGGTACTCCTTTTAAACAATGGTGCAATGTTTGCAGACCTCCAGTTCTCTGGTACCTCTTCTTTATCTCAGAAGGATTCAGAAATGATCCTTGAGCATCCATTATTTTGTCCCTCATTTCCCCTTGCAGCCAGGGATACAGTCCTTTCAGCCTGGTCATTTATTCACCTTAAAGGACGTTAGTCCCTCTAATCTTCGTCTTGCATTCTGTTAATATTTCATGTTCCTCTTTAACTAGGATTTCTGCATTGTCTTGTCACCTTTCTTAAGATGGACAAAATGTAAATTAAGAACCCAAGCCTCATCCTTCTCCATCCACACGTAAGCTATTTTGTGCATCTCTTACACTTTTGTCAGTTATTCTTTTGCTCATAATGTACTGGTAAACCATCGTTGAGTTTTTCTTGAGTTTACTTGCCCATATTCCCTCTTTGCTTTCCTAATTTTTAAAAATTCACCCCTCTGCTTTCTACAGTACTAGGTTTTTAAAATGACTGTCATGAGCTTTCTTTTTCAACTTTATCTTATCCCATCCTATGCAGGCGGCACAGTGGCTCAGTGATTAGCACGCAGCCTCACAGTGCCAGGGACCTGGGTTCAATTCCACCCTTGGGCGACTGTCTGTGTGGAGTTTGCACGTTCTCCCAATACCTGTGTGGGTTTCCTCCAGGTGCTCCGGTTTCCTCCAATAGTCCAAAGATGTGTAGGGTAGGTGGATTGGCCATGCTAAATTACCTGTAGTATTCAGGGATGTGTAGATTAGAGGGATGGGTCTGGCTGGGATGCTCTGAGTGTCAGTGTGGACTTGTTGAGCCGAAGGGCCTGTTTCCGTACTGTAGGGATTCTGTCCTATTCTATATTCTGGATAAGCAGGGAGCTGTAGATTTGGAAGTACAGTACTTTTTATGGGTCATGTACTCTTGCTGTTGAATGCCTCCCACTGATTTTCCTTCAAATACTTGTATCTAGTTCACCTTTGCCAGATCACCTCTGAGCTTTGTAAAATGTGTTTTTTATTCCTAATTTAGAACTTTTACTCCTGTTCTATCTTCGGCCTTTTCCATAATGATGTTAAATCTACCTGTAATATGGTCCCAGTCTTCAAAATGGAGATCCACTGCTACTTCATCCACTTATCCAGCCTCCTTTCCTTTCCTAAAACTAAATCTAAAATTGTACCCCTTGAGATTTGGATTTGTTACATGCTCATCACAAAAGTTCTCTTGAATGCTGTTCAAGAATTTTGTGCCCTCTGTTCCTTTCATGATGTTCATGTCCCAGTTGACATTAGGATGGTTGAAACCCCGCCCTGTCGTTTGTGCACTCATAAATATTCCTATATATTTGTATGTACATTCTTCTACTTCCCTCCCATTATTTGGGGGCCTATAGTACACTTTGAGCGGTGTGGATGCCCCTTTTTTATTTCTGAGGTCAACCTATATGGCCTAATTTGATGATTTACAGCTGTGATTGCTACATCTCCAATGGCAACCTGTGGTGTAGTGTTAGTCTCTGCCTGAGCCACGAGGCCTAGGTTCAAGCTCCTCCTGCTCCACAAGTGTGTCATACAGTGACTTGAACAGGTTAGCTAAAAATACCTGCTACACCCCTCGCTGTTTTTATGTTCTCCTCTAACCTGTCATAAAACCACTATATCCAGGGATATTCTTTAAGCCAAGTTATCATTATATCAATCATAATAAATCCCTTTTTGTCTGTCTGCTCTCAACTCATTGCTTTGAAGAAGGGTCACTGCTTTCTCTCCACAGATGCTGCCAGACTGCTGAGTTTTTTCCCAGCAATTTCTGACATTGTATCTCAGCTCATTGGATTTATTTGCATGCCCCTTGCAGTTACAATTAAATCTGTAGAACTGCCAAATTATTGTGCTTCCTGTTAATTTCAGACCCCTCACCAACTTTCTGCCTGTTGCAACCTCCTTTTCAATTGGCCCTACCTCAATCTGCCTTCAGATTCCCATTACGCTGCCTAACTAGTTTATACCTTCCCCAACAGTACTAGCAAATCTGTCTGTGAGGATTATTGTTTCAGCATGTTTAGATGTAAATCATCCAAGTCCCCCCTTCCCCATATCCGGTCTGATGGTCTCAGAAATCTGATATTCCCCCGTCCTATACTGGCTTTCCACCCATGTGTTCACTTACTGCCTTCTCCTATTTCTATGATGGGACTGAAAGGGCCTGGGACAGAGGGATGCTTCAGGGTCCAGTGCCCACAGTATTGTGTGCTCCAGGAGGCCTAGTGTTTGGGGTCCAGAGATCAGCCCAGCAACACTCAAGGGCCGTGATTTCTATCCCTGCCCTGAGTAAATCTGAGATTACTGCTTTAGGTGTCCTACTTATCAATAATTTTCCTTGCATCCTAATGTCTGGTTTCAAAACTTTACTCCTTTTTCTACCTAAGTCATTGATGCCAATGTGGACCACAACCTCTGGTTAACGAGATAACAAGGTGTGGAGCTGGATGAACACAACAGGCCAAGCTGCGTCTTAGGAGCAGGAAAGCTGACGCTTCGGGCCTAGGGCACAACCTCTGGTTGTTCTCTTTTTGTGTCCAGAAGTGCTCTTAAACACTCTTCTTCCCTGAATCACCAATCAGCCATGGCATTTTTTTTCCAATCTATTAACTAACACCAGTAAATCACTATGTTTGTAACTGAATAATTTATGTGCATAGCTCATTAAAGAGAGGAAGGGGGGTCTAGATCAAAATTGAATTGGAAGGGGTCTTTGGCTGTTCATCCACTCCAGAAAAATGTACCACAGCTGCTTTAGCATATCCTTGATTCGACACTGGAGGCCACATACCATCCTGCAGTCACATCACAGCTGGCTGTTCACTTGACTAACAAATTTCCTATTGATACTGCACTTCCGGTCTACAGTCCTGCACAACTGGGTGTCACAAACCTGAATCTGATTGCACCATTTTGAGGGATCAATGTCCTCAGCAGTGGGTAAAGCGGAAAACTGATTTTACGGGTGGATTCCTACTTTACCTGCCAGAATCATTTGCAATGCATGGTAGTCACCCATTCCCTTTCTGCCTTTATGCTCCTAGACCACACAGCATGGAATTTGGTTTTGTTACAGCTGGTGGCATTACCTTCATTTGTGGTTGTCACTGGTAGTATGCACAAATTTCCACCTACTATAGATCACTTATTCCACAAAACCTGGTTACCGTGTCTGCCTCAGCGTTACTTAATTTATGAGCATTTTAATTTACCTGGCCTTAACGAACCTTACAACTGTTGATAAACTTCAGTAACGACTTAATTATTCACCATCCATTTAACTCTTAATTTTCCTGTGACATCCTTAATTGAATTTCCCAATCCAGTGGAGCTGCAGCTGTCAGAGCCATGTCCCCTGTCATTGCTGTCATGAAGGTAAGTGTGCTGGGCCCAACCTTCTCACCGACAGCAAGTGAGAGTGAATACTTGGATGATTACTTGAAGCGTCATAACATTCAAGGCTGTGGGACTAATGTGGTGTATTTTTGGTGACTCAATGAGCCAAAGAGCCTCTTCTGTTATATGCGATTCTAACGAGAGGTTAGTCAATCAACTTACAGTCTTCCTGTTTTTTCATTCCTAACTACTTTCTTTCGAACTGCCTGTGTCAGGGACACCTCACTTGCCCGTTCCTCTGACTTCTTCTGGCCGCCTGTTTTGAGGTCCTTCTCTCACATGCCCCTCTAATTGTTGTTGATTTTTTTTTGTTGCAAAAGTATCTGAAAGTACACTTGTGACAGTTCCAAGTTGAACATTACAGGGAATGCAATGCGATATAGGTCAGCAAGTGCAGGGATTAAGAGGAAGGTAGGTGTAGGGACCAGTAAATCAGAAAGAAAAGGCAAGCAGAGACAGGTAAACAAACACAATGGTACTAATGGTATCAGAGACAATGGGAACTGCAGATGCTGGAGAATCCAATATAATAAAATGTGTAGCTGGATGAACACAGCAGGCCAAGCAGCATCTCAGGAGCACAAAAGCTGACGTTTCGGCCCTAGACCCTTCATCAGAGATACTAATGGATTATTGTGTGTCTGTTTCAACACAAGGAGTATTACAGGTGGGTAAGGCAGATTATCTTAGAGTCTGGATCAGTCCATGGGACTATGATGCTGTGGCCATTAGAGACTTGATTGAAAGAAGAACAGGACTTGCTGCTCAACAATCCAGGATTTTGTTGTTTTAGACAAGATCAAGAGAAAGGTAAAAGAGGTGGGTGATTTGCATTGCTAATCGGGGAGAAATTTACGTCTGCATTCAAACAGGACATACTGGAGAACTCATTCAGAGGCAATAGTGGTAGAACTCAAAAATAAGATGGGTGCAGTCACTCTGATAGGATTATATTATAGGGTCCCCCAACAGCCACCAAGACATTGAGGAATATATATGTCGGCAGATTATGGAAATGTGCAGTAAAGAGAGTTGTCATAGTGGGTGACTTTAACTTTCCCAACATTTGACTGGGGACTCCCTTCCACCAAGAGGCTTAGACAGGGCAGAATTTAAGTGCCTTCAAAAGGATTTCTTGAAACAGTGTGTGGATAGCCTAACTGGAGGAGGACCCATACTGGACCTTGCTTTGGCTAATTAGCCTGACCAGATGACAGACCTTTCAGTAGGAGAACATCTTGGAAACAGTGATCACAACTCCTTAAGTTTTTAAGATAGCTATGAGTAAGGATAAGTCAGGACCTTTTAGCAAGGTACTGAATTGGGGGAGGGCAAATTTCATCAGTATTAAGCAGGAGCTTGTGGGGAGCTGGTATCAGGCAAGTTCACATTTAACAAGTGGGAATTGTTTAAAGACCTGATGATGAACATTCAGGACCGGCATGTTCCAGTAAGGAGGAAGGACAAAGTTGGCAAAGTTAGGGTCCTTGGATAACAAGGGAGGTTGTGAATTTAGTCAAAAGGGAAAAAAGAAGCATAATTAAGGTTCAGGAAGTTATGAACAGACAGGGCCCATGGGGATTATAAGGAAAGAAGGAAAGTACTCATGCAGGGAATTAGGAGAGCAAGAAAGGACCATGAAATGACCTTGGCAAGTAAGGTTAAAGAGAATCCCAAGGCATTCAATATGTGCATTAAAAACAAGAGGATTAATAGGGAGTAGGTGGGACCACTGAAGGATAAAGGAGAGATCTTGCGCTGGGGGGCAGATGATGTGGATCAAATCCTAAATGAGTACTCTTCATTGGTATTCATCCAGCAAATGATATGGAGGATAGTGCGATTTGCGTGGAGCACACTAATACGTGATAGCATTTTGAGATCAAGGAAGAAATGGTGTTGGGCTTCTTGAAGAGCGTTAAGGTGGTTACGTCTCCAGGGTCCGATAGTATCTACCCCAGGTTGTTGAGAGAGGCCAGAGAGGAGATTGCTGTACCCGTGACCAAGATCTTTGTATCCTCACTACCACTGGAGAGGTCCTGGAGGGCTAGCGAGCAGCTAATGTTGTCCTCTGTTCAAGAAATGGGGATAATCCAGAAAACTATCGACTGGTGAATCTTACATCAGTGTTTGGGAACCTATTAGAGAGAATTTTTAGTGATAGGATTTACGCACATTTTCAAAAACATTGCCTAATTAGGGACAGTTAGCATGGGTTTGTGCAGAGCAGGTTGTGTCTTACTAACTTAATTGGTCACCTTTTTCACCTCTTTGAAAAATTCAGTGAGGGTAGAGCACTGGATGTTGCCTGTGTGGATTTTTGTAAGGCTTTTGACAAGGTGCCTAATGGTAGGCTAGTCTAGAAGATCAAGATGCATGGGATTCACGGTGACTGAGCTCCATGGATTCATAATTGCTTGCCGTAGACGAAAGAGGGTATTGGCGAAAGGGTGTTTTTTCAGGCTGGAGGTTCATGACTATTGGTTTTCCACAGGGATCTATACTGGGACTTCTGCTACTTGTGATATATATAAATGACTTGGATGAAAATGTAGATGGGTGGTTAGTATGTTTACAGATGATACAAAGATCGTTGGAGTTGTGGGTAGCGTAAAACGTTGACAAAGGATGCAGTGGGATATAGATCAATGGTATGTTGTGTTTAATCTGGGTAAGCATGAGGGGCTGCACTTTGAGCAATCAAATGTTAAGGAAAAATATTGACTTAATGTAGGACCATGAACAGCATTGATGTGCAGAGGGATTTTGGCGTTCAGGTCCATAGTTCCCTGAAAGTGGTTACACAAGTAGTTAGGGCGGTAAAGAAGGCGTATGGCATGCTTGCCTTTATTGGTTGGGAAACTGAGTACACAAGTTAGGATATCATGTTGTAACTTTGTAAGACTTTGGTTAGGCCACCCTTAGAATATTGTGTTCAGTTCTGGTTGCCACATAATAGGAAGGATGTAGAGACTTTGGAGAGCATGCAGAATAGGTTTTACCAGGATGCTGCCTGGATTAGAAGGTATGAGCGAGAAGGAGAGGCAAAAAAAACTTGGGATGTTGTCCCTGGAGCGGCACAAGCTGAGGGGGGGGGGGGTGCATTTAGGGTGAGAGGGGAGAAAGTGTTTTTTTTTACCCAGAATGGTAGGAGTCAGGAACTTGCTGCAGAGACAGTGGTGAAGGCAGATTTGATAGGGGCATTTAAAGGATAAACACGTGAATATGCAAGGAATGGAGTGGATATGGGTCATGGGCAAGGAATGGAGGGATATGGGTCACGGGCAGGCAGAATGGAATAGTTTAATTTAGCGTCCAGTTGGCACGAAATCATGGGCCGAAGGGCCCATTCCTATGCTGCACAGTTCTGTTATTTGTATACCATGTTTCTCCATTGAGCATTTCACATTCTTTTGTGTCTGAATCCAACTGCAATACTTGTGACTTTTACTACAGTATATTCATTCTGCAACAAGCATAGAGCACAGGGAGTTTAATAAGTTACCAACCTGTCAGTTCACTATGGCTGAAAAAAACCATACCTTTTTTCTTCAATTACTTCTGCAAAATTGGCCAAGTGCAAACCTAATTATTTGGGAAATCTATTCAGATTGACATTGATAAGCTCATGTTTTTACCTAAGTTTAGGCATGCAACTCCTTACTACTCTGCTAACAGTTGAATGAAGCTAACTGGCCCATAATTCATAGGTAACCTACTTTCCATTGCTGGTGCAGATTCTCTTGTTTACCACTTGTGCCCTTTCGATACAGGTTTGTCAGGTTTCAGGATGCAAACCGTCAAGCTCCAGCGATATGTTTTTGTTTAAATACCATGACTGTTTGATTAATATCCTCCACTCACTACACCTGTTCTAATTGTTCTACACTCCTAATTTCTGCTACCTCATAAAAATTAGATAAAATACTTTTTTAGTATCTTTTTCATTCTGTCCACTAGAAGCTTTATCTATCAATAAGTTGCCTGAGCACTAGTTTGAATTTCTATTCAATATTTAATATGCATGTACAATTGTTCATTGTCATTTACACTTCTTAATTGTTCCCTTTTGTAGCTTCCTTTTCTTATTCTGAGTGCTTCTTATGGTTCTACTTGGAATCCCTGCTAGTAAGCAGTTTGACTGAAACTGCAAAACGACCGTAAGACACGGGAGCAGAAATTAGGCCATTCGACCCATTGAGTCTGGTCTGCCATTCAATCATGGCTGATTAGTTTCTCAAACCCATTTTCCTGATTTCTCCCCATAATCCTTGATCCCCTTGGTAATCGAGAACTGATCTATCTCAGTCTTAAATCTCCTCAGATGACCTGGCCTCCCCAGCCCTCTGTGGCAGTGAATTCCATAGATTCACCACTCTCTAGCTGAAGAGGTTTCTCCTTATCTCTGTTCTAAAAGGTCTTCCCTTTACTCTAAGGCTGTGCCCTTGGGTTCTAGTCTCTCCTACCAATGAAAGCATCTTCCCAACATCCATTCTGTCCAGGCCTTTCAGTATTCTGTAAGTTTAAATTAGATCTCCACTCATCCTTCTAAACCTTATTGAGCATAGACCCAGAGACCTCAAACATTCCTCATATGTTAAACTTTTCATTCATGGGACCATTCTCGTAACCTCCTCTGAACCCACTCAGTGGCCAGTACATATTTCCTGAGATATGGCACCCAAAACTGTGCATAATACTCCAAATGTGGCCTGACCAGAGCCTTATGGAGCCTCAGAAGTACATCCTTGCTTTTATATTCAAGTCCTCTCAAAATAAATGCCAAAGTTGCATTTGCCTTCTTAACTACTGACTCAACCTGCAGGTTTACCTTATGAGAAACTTGGACTAGAACTCCCAAACTTCAGACTTGTGAATTTTCACCCCATTTAGAAAATAGTCCATGCTTCTATTCTTCTAATCAAAATGTATGACCTCACACTTTCCCACGTTGTACTCCATCTGCGACTTTGCCCACTGTCCTAACCTGTCCAAATGCTTCTGCAGCCTCCCCACCTCCTCAATCCAACCTGTCCCTCCACCTATCTTTGTATCATCTGCAAACTTACCAGAATGCCTTCATTTCCTTCCTCTGGATCATTAACGTACAAAGTGAAAAATTGTTGTCCCAACACTGACCCTTGAGGAACACTACTTCTTACTGGCTGCCATCTTGAGAAAGACCCTTTTAACCCTACTGTCTGCTTTCTGCCAGAGAGCCATTCCTCTATCCATGCTAGCACCTTGCCTCTAACACCTAGTGCCTAAGGCACACAGTTTGCAAGGCATACTATGGGTTATTTATTTGTTTCTCTATTTATTTTCCAGGAGTTCTTCTTGAATGTGAAGGATATTTTGCGGAGCCCAACAGATACAACAGGACAGATTGAGAGGTGGCAGGAGCAGGAGTTAACACTCAATAGCCGGTCAGTATCAACTCGTGCATAGAGGACTGCATGGATCTGTACAATGATGCAGTTCGGGGAAGGGCCTTTTGCAATTATATATTGCTGGAAAGGTAAATACAAACAACTACAAGTCTCTTGCCAGGTGATTAAACCATTACATGGTGTGCATTGAACAATATGAACTTGAATATGAGTTTGCTCGCTGAGCTGGAAGGTTAGTTTTCAGAGGTTTCGTCACCATTCTAGGTAACATCATCAGTGAGCCTCTGACGAAGCGCTGGTGTTATGTCCCGCTTTCTATTTATCTGGTTAGGTTTCCTTGGGTCGGTGATGTCATTTCCTGTTCTTTTTCTCAGAGGATGGTCGATGGGCTCCAAATCAATGTGTTCGTTGATGGAGTTCCGGTTGGAATGTCATACTTCTAGGAATTCTCGTGCATGTCTCTGTTTGGCTTGTCCGCGGATGGCTGTGTTGTCCCAATCAAAGTGGTGTCCTTCCTCATCTGTATGTAAGGATACTAGTGATAGTGAGTCATGTCGTTTTGTGGCGAGTTGATGTTCATGTATCCATTAATAATATCCTTACTGGCATAAAAGAGGAGGAAAACAATAACAAACTGCCATTCCTAGATGTCACAGTAGAGCGAACAGTCAATGGGGAACTTCAAACCAGCGTCTGCAGGAAAACAACACATACGGACCAAATACTGAACTACAGGAGCAACCATCCCAACACCCACAAACAAAGCTGCATTAGAACATTATTCCAACGAGCCACCACAAAGTGCAGCACAGAGGAACTACGAAGAGCAGAAGAAAATCACCTATACAGCGTATTCAAAAAGAACGGGTACCCAATGAACACAGTCCGCCGATTTCTCAGCAACAAACCCAAACAGACAAAACAGGCCCAGAAACCATAACCACACTCCCCTACATCAAAGACATTTCAGAAATGACTGCCAGACTACTCGGACCTCTTGGCATCATGGTAGCCCACGAACCCACCAACACACTAAAACAGCAGCTAATGAACTTAAAAGACCCTATACAGACAACAAGCAAAACGAACATCATTTACAAAATACCTTGCAAGAACTGTGACAAACTCTACATTGGACAAACAGGCAGAAAGCTAGCCAGCAGGATACATGAACATCAACTAGCCATAAAACGACATGACCCACTATCACTAGTATGCTTACATACAGATGAGGAAGGACACCACTTTGATTGGGACAACACATCCATCCTAGGACAAGCCAAATAGAGACACACAGGAGAATTCCTAGAAGCATGGCATTCCAACTGGAATTCCATCAACAAACACATTGATTTGGAGCCAATCTACCATCGTCTGAGAAAATGAACACAAATGACATCACCAACACAGGAAATGACATCACCAACCCAAGGAAAGCTAGACAGATAAATAGAAAGTGGGACATAACACCAGCGCTTCATCGGAGGCTCACTGATGATGTTACCTAGAATGGTGACGAAACGTCTGAAAACTAACCTTACAGCTCAGCGAGCAAACTTAGATCCAGAAACTCAACCTGAGCTACAAATCTTCTCAGAACCCACTTGAATATGAATATGTCAGTTTGAATTTTGGTTTTGCTGATCTCAGCAAGGGTCATAATTAAACTTAGTGATCCTGCATTTCATGTATTATAGAATATTAAGAACATATTCTGTGTTTCAGTTTATTTGTATCATTTTGTAGGTCAAATCTATTGGTAATGGACATGTATTAATAACCTGCAACACCATAAAGTGCCCAAACCTACATTTTGCTTCAGCCCTATTGCAAGTTTCTAAAAGTCCGACTTACTTACAAATATGTTCCCATGTTACTATTAATTTTAAGGATCTGAAATATGAATGTTCAGTCATACTTGTGAATGAGTATTTTATTCTGTCTCCCAATTTGCGTACAAGGTGACTGATGAACATACTCAGGAATGGAACGCATTTGTAATCTGGGTACAGTCTGTATAGAATGGCACGCATGTTTATCTGGGTCATATTTGTTTTTTCACCTGGGTGATTCAGGTACTGTACTAGGCCATGCCAGAGTCTCATTTTTTTGACCTTAATAATACTTGCATTTAATTAACTATTGGTAGGTACTATTGGTGTTCATCTCCACAAGCTAAAAATGCTGTTTTAATAAATGGAAGAGAAAAATCCTCAGTTCTGTCAGAATGAGTGCCCCCACTATTGGGGCAGGTTTGCTGCACTTTTCGGTGCAAAGGACAGGACTGTAAGCTCAAACAACATGATTGAGCGGCAAATATATTACACAACTGGACTCTGGCACTTAGCCACATTTACCAACAACCTTCTGTCAGATCAAAGCTTTTAGATCCTCAACTCCCCTTAGCTTCTCAAGAATTTCCTCCAGACAATGTCTCGGTTACACTTTTGTTCTTTAAGTTAACTTTGTTTTTGGTAGATCACAGTAAACTGTATGAACTTATCTTTATCAGTGGCCAGTACTGTCAGTGATCACTACAGATTTCGGGACATCCAGTGCTATCCTCAAATCTGACTCTTAAATTTTCTTGCTCCCCCCCGCTCAAACTGTGTGCCACAGTTTTGGTATATTGGTATGCAGCAGTTGAAGAGCTTTAGATTGTCTGACCCTGCCCCACATCCACCATCTCCAATAAGATATAGAGCATAACTGATACCTCTGCAGAGGTGAGATAGAGTTTTAGGTGTCTCTGTGTGGTAAATAATTTGTGTGAATATGTCTGAACTTGTGATGTGATGGCAAGCATGTTAATCTTGTCAGTTGTTAGTTCATTTGTGGGGGGTGGGCGGTGTGGGGAGGAGATCATGTGATCCTCGGAATTTTCTTTCTTGAACCTGAAATCCAACAAAGCCCTGACAAAAATGATCAGTCCCACAGTGAACTGACAATATAGTCTTCTCTGCATTGTGTAGGCCTGTGCCGATAGAATTACTTTCTGTTTCTACCTCTTTTACTCAGACAGAGGTGACCCAAGTAGTATTTGGTAATTCTCTGGTATTTGTCACAGCATTGACATATTTATATAAAGCTTCTAACTCTGAAACCGTCTCAGATACTTAATAAACATAAATAGAAATAAACAGGTGCAAAGCCAGTGATATTGGGAGAAGCCTAAATCTTGGGCAAATGGTTTAGTTTGATAGGAGAGGGAGATTTACGAGCAAATTCAGCAGGAAACTCCAATATAAACATGCGACTACCATTAGTCCAGGAACCAATTTAAATTAGGAAGACTGGGTGATAGGTCAGCCAGACTTGGTTTATAGTAAGCTATGAACTGCAGAGTTTGAGAGGAGCTGAAGTTCCTGCAGAGTGGAGAATGGAACATTTTCTCGGAGAGCAATGGAATAGTCCAGTCTAGAGATAGAAATGGAGAAGGGTTTCAGCAACAGCTGGGCTAAGACAACGATGAACAGGAATAGATCTATATGTACCCTATTATGCTATGTAAGAATGTTGTCAGTCACCATGAGATCAGCTCTCACTCTTGGAAACAGAACATATAGACCCAGTTTCTTGATCTCTCCTTGTAAAACAATCCTCAAGATGAATCTGAGATAATGGGAACTGCAGATGCTGGAGAATCCAAGATAACAAAGTGTGAAGCTTGATGAACGTAGCAGGCCAAGCAGCATCTCAGGAGCAGATGCTGCTTGGCTGCTGTGTTCATCCAGCTTCATACTTTGTTATCTAAAGATGAATCTGCTGACTACCTGTTGTACTCTCTCTACATATCCTTTGTACAAGGAGTCTGAAAATGTACACGATATTGCAGGTCACCACTGCTCACTACAACTATCTCACCACTATCTCACCACTGCTCCATGCAACTGCAAATGTGACAGGGCATCTTTACCTTTACAATGAAATCCCCTTGAAATGAATGCCAACCTACCATTTACTTTCAAATTTGTTTTTTGCATCTGCACCTTCTACTAAACGATGATACCAGGATCCATTTGGACACTCACACTTCAGGAATTTTTTTAACCAATGTGAATGACTTCACACTTGTTTGTTATATTCCATCTGTCTGAATTAGCCCATTCACCTAGACGGTACAAGTCTTCTTGAAGCCTCCTTGCACCATTCTCACAATTTACTTCCTCCCCCAGTTTGGTGTCATCAGCAAATTTACCATTATTATAATTGATCCCCACATCTAAATCATTTATGCAGATTTTCTGTGGTCGATGTGGTACTGATCCATGCAGTGCATCATTGGATGACAACCTGTTATTCCTGAGAATGAGCCATTATTCCTACTTTCTGCTTTCTATTTATTGGCTAATTCTCAATCCATTCTAGTATGTTCCCCCATAATTTCTCCATTCTTCTTTCTTTGTGAATAGTGGAATTATAGTCACTGTCTTCCAGTCAGCAGGAATCTGTCCATAATCTATAGAATTATGATAGATATCCGCCAATGTATCCACTATCTCCATTGCTCCTTCAACACCTATGAATCTTGCCTACTGCAAGTGATTGATTAGCTCTCAATCCAGTTCATTTTTCAAGCACAGCTTCTTTGCTAGCACTAATTTATTTTAACTCTTCAGTTTTATAAGTCCTGTGAATGCCTAGTATTTCCAGAAGATTTTCTGCAATACAGGCAAAAGCAAAGTGGCTGCTTAATTTTTTTTTACAATTTCACAATTCTGCACTATATATTCTCTTGTGCTCACTTGTAATTTATCCTTGCTTTTTTTTCCCCCCCCCCCCTCTCTTTGATGTACCAGTAGAAGCTTTTGCAGTCCACCTTTTAGGTACCCCACTCGCTTGTGTTTTTTTTTTCTCTGTCCTTATCGATTTTGTTGGCTGTCCTTTTGTGGGTTCTAAATCTCTTTTTCAATCATCATGCTTAATGCTATTTCTGGTATTCTTTTAATCCATTCAAGATTCACCATTCTCTTTTGGTGTTTCTGTTTTCTAAAGGATTGTAGTACTTCTTTTAAATACTAGCCATTGCCTATCTACTGTCAAATCTTTCAATGTACTTTCTCAATCCAAGTTAGTCAACCTGTCCCTGATGCTATCAGAGTTTCCTTTGCTCAGATTCAAGACTCTAGTTTTTCTTTGCAAGGTGTCCCTCCTCCCTGCAGTTCCTGCAGATGGTGGCTTTGCAGTCGGCGCCACGTGACATGACCTGACCTACCACAGGCATGGCAGACTTTAGGTAGCCCTGCATAGGTCAGGTAGCCCTTGCTCCTGCCGATCTCGAAGCTGGACGGTGGGTGTACAATGTTCCCGTCCACGCCCATCCTCAGCGTCACCTTGACCTGCCTCTTACTGGTCCAGATGCCAAAGGGGTCCATGATGTCGGTTAGGTCCCCTTCCAACTTCACGTACCTTCCAAGGAAGGTCAGGACATCAACTGCTGGCACATGCGGGTTGTACATGTGTACAGTCACTATACGGCTCCTCTGCGCTGGCATCACAAACAGCAGGACAGCGGTTAATACAGAGAGGGGGCCCTCACCTCCTTACTCCTTGAAAACCGCCAGGAAGCGCTCGCAAAGCTTGGCACTCCTGAAGGTTACGTCATAAAAACCTCCTACGGGGAAATCCTGCAGGCAGTAAATGTCCGCAGCAGCGAACCCACAACAGCCCAACAGGACCCTCTTCACGAAGAAGGTGTGGTCCACAGGTGCACCTTCATCCACCTTCTTCACGGAGACACGGATGATGTTCCGGACCCCCTGACCTGGGGCACGAGCACTTGCCGCAGCCATCGTTGCAGTTTGGCTGCTCCCCTGAACCAGCGTTAGGTCGAAGCCAGCATTAAGATCCACCGGTTGCAAGGGTGCACAGCCAACCCGACGTCTTCCTTCCACCTCCAACACAGCGCTCTCCTCCTCCTCGGTCCACAAAAGAGTGGGTCTTTATTTTGTTCCGGATGTGAGCTGGAAGGTTTGTTCCCAGATGTTTTGTCATCATTCTAGATAACGTCAACAGTGAGCCTCCGGTGAAGCGCTGGTGTTATGTCCCGCTTTCTATTTATGTGTTTAGGTTTCCTTGGGTTGGTGATGTCATTTCCTGTTCTTTTTCTCAGAGGGTGGTAGATGGGCTCCAAATCAATGTGTTTGTTGATGGAGTTCCGGTTGGAATGCCATGCTTCTAGGAATTCTCGTGTGTGTCTCTATTTGGCTTGTCCTAGGATGGATATGTTGTCCCAATCAAAGTGGTGTCCTTCCTCATCTGTATGTAAGGATACTAGTGATAGTGGGTCATGTCTTTTTGTGGCTAGTTGATGTTCATGTATTCTGGTGGCTAGCTTTCTGCCTGTTTGTCCAATGTAGTGTTTGTCACAGTTCTTGCAAGGTATTTTGTAAATGACGTTCATTTTGCTTGTTGCCTGTATAGGGTCTGAAAACGAACCTTCCAGCTCAGCGCGCAAACTTACATCCAGAACCTCAACCTGAGCTACAAATCTTCTCAAAATTGCCATTCCCCTACCAATCTAGTTTAAGCCCTCCACAACAGCAATAGCAAATCACTTTGTGAGGATGTTAGCCCTGCCATTTGGTACATGCACCTGGTCCCAATGCTTCAGTATGTGATTCCTTCCTTTCTACATCAATTTGTCAGCCTGTGTTCAATTGGTCAATTCTGCTGTGTCTATGCTCGCCATGTCATGTGTAAGCCTTACCTTTGCAGATTCTGCTTTTAATGTCCTTAATAGCTCCTTGAAATCCACTTTTGGGACCTCTTCCCTTTTCCTATATAAGTCATTTTTATCGAAATGGACTACAACCTCTGGCTATTCACCCTCCCACATAAAAACGCCCCACAACTGTTCCATTATACCCTTGATCAGGGCGTCATGAATGCAACGCATCATGTTTGTAGCAGCAGAAATATTTGTCTATTCCCCCAACTGACGAAAGAATCTCCTATTAGTGATGAAGGGTCTAGGCCCGAAACGTCAGCTTTTGTGCTCCTGAGATGCTGCTGGGCCTGCTGTGTTCATCCAGCCTCACATTTTATTATCTTAATCTCCTATTAGTACTGCTCGACTGCTCTTCTCCCCCCGCTCCCCCCAACCTCAGAGTTGGTGAGAGAAATGGTATAATGACCACAATATCCCTTTTTATGAACTGCAATTTGTTCTGATCAGATTTCAAAACAAATTAGACAAAATCAATTTGATGATGGAAATCATTTGAATAATAATCTGGTTTTCTAAAACTACAAGAACAGTGTAATTAAAATGTAGGTATATTGTGCAAGTTTTATGCATCAGTGTGGATTCTTGCCTCTGTAATCAGTATGTTAGCTTACAAATGAGTAGTGACCCTAGAATGTAGCATTTTTGAATATACTAGCCTCGCTTGATTTAGATATCTTCCCTTTATTTAGGTTAACTAATTGTCTCATTGTTTTGGCCACCAGCACGCTTCTGAATGGAATTTCCACAATGCGGTATTTGTAGACGCTTGAGTTATGCCCCTCTCCAACAGAATCACTTTCCTCAGCCGCCTTCTCATGATCTGAATTCTTCAGTCACATTTCAAGAATTGAAAAACGTATTTTTCACAGTCATTTCAAAAGGAAAGGTACATGCAAACCAGGTTACTGTAGTTTTACAAAAAGACTTCATTTTTAACTATAGGTTTTATGAGAAGAAAGCAGCTGTGCACAGGGCACTGTGTGATAACATTGACACCCGTGCTGTTATGGAAGAGCTGCGTTCTCTTGTGAGCCAATGTAACACATACATTGCAGCAAAGAAAAGCAACAAACAGTTACCGAATCGGATGCTGTTGAGGAACATCACATTGTATCTTAGCGAGATGCTGAAGGTGAGATGGCAAAGCACGATATGTAACACTGGTCTCTCCCACAAATGTCTCTTCCTTGAATAAAGTACTGCAAGTTTGTAAATCTTAACTAAAAACAGAATATGCTAGAAATATTCAGCAAGCTTGAAGACCACATCTGGGGAGAGAGAAATTGAAAATGTTTAAGGTCTGACAAAGGTTTGTCAACCTTGAAACATTAACGCTTTTTCTGTCTCCACAGATACTCCTAGATTTACTGTGTATTTTCTATTCTTTATCATGTGATTCTTCACAATCTGATTCTTCCAATCTATTACTCTGATAGCCATGATCAAGTTTTCTGTTTTCAATTCATGTTTGAATTTCATCAATAAATTATCAAATGTTTGTTTGTTTTTATTTTAAATTTACTCTCCCCTGGAAATAAACAGGCTGCACCAATAGATTTCTTCAGAGCTGCCAGCCATAATAGTTTCATCATAACTGACATGTAAGGTTTGTTTCTGCCTGTTCTTTCCAGCTATCCCCTGCTTCTTTTCCCAATTATCCCCTGCTTCTGCCAAAGACACTCGACTGTTCCTAGATTATCCAAAGACAGAGGCCTGGTTACCCACTAAAATCTGGCCTAATTGACCATTCTGCCTATGTTTTGAACGTGGCTATAATTCTTTCTCAAAGGATACTGATTTATAAGTGATATTACAGTCAGTTACAATCGGAACATTTATATGTCAAGTGGATCTGCACCAGGTGATGAAGTAACCAACAAAAGGGAAAAACATACTGAGACTCATCTTCGCCAATCTGCTTGTTAGTGGTGAATGTGCCCATGACAATATCATTCAGAGTGACCACCACATAAAGTGACCTGTGGGAAATAATCAGGAGTGGAATTTTCCGCATTCTAGCCAAAGGGCACTGTTGCAAATTCTCCCAGTCCAATTATCGGCTCTGCTAAGGATCAACTCATTCAGAGTATTTGATTTGTTTGCTGTGGGCCAGTGTGATATGAGGCATTCTAAATACTAGATTATCCAACTACAGTTCTCACTTTCAGTGAAGTGCATAGTTGCTGCAGATCCAATTGGAGAATTATGCTTGTAAGGTGTGAGTGGTTAAAAACTATTAATTATCAGGCTTTGTTGATAGGCCTAACAGTGGGAAAGAAAACTATAATTGTTTCCTTCTATCTGTGAATCAGATTTTTGGAGCAATAGAGGGTGAAGAACCAATAGGATTCCCTGTTGGAGGAGGCAGCGAGAATTTAAATGTAAGTATTTGCAGTCTCTCTCTCTCTCTCTCTCTCTCTCTCTCTCTCTCTCTCTCTCTCTCTCTCTGTCATATTTGCAGTCTCTCTCACACCACACACACACACACACACCTGTCTCACTCTCGCACTCTCACACACACTCTCTCTCACATAAAGGAATCCACAAAGTCACGTTTACTATCTTGCTTCTACATTGAAGAATATGATCATTCAAGCAGTAATACAGTTGGAGGTTGCAAGTACTGTATTTTAATTGCACATAACAAAAAAAGTTAATATTTGGCATTTAAACATAGAAACATCCAATTTGTTGCAATCATTTAAGCTGTTTGCAGCTGTTTACTTCTTTCAATGTGTAGTCACTGGGGGAAAATAGCAAGAAATTTGTGTATAAATGCTACACCTCAACAAATTATTAATCAGACCACATTTGGGAGATTGTGTTCAGTTCTGGGCACCTTTATTGAGGAAGGAAGTTAAAGCCCTGGAGAGAGTTCAAAGGAGATTTATTAGAATAATACCAACAATGAAGGATTTTAGATACGGGGAAAGGTTAGAGAAATTGGGCTCATTTTCCTTGTAACGTAGAAGATTAGGAGGTGACATTATTTGAGGCGTTCAAAATTATGAACAATTTTGACAGTGTGAAGGAGGACTTTCTGATACCACTGGTTGGTATGTCAGTACTAAGGAGTCATCATTTCATGATTGTCAGCAAGAAAGCTAGGAGTGAGATGAGGCAAAACTTCTTTAATCAGAGAATCATCAAATCCCTACAGTGCTGAAAGAGGCCATTTGGCCCTTTTTAGGTTTGCACCGACCCTCCAAAGAGCATCCTACACAAATACAATCCTTATAATCCACATTTGCTAATCCACCACACACTACAGGACAATTTAGCGTGGCCAACCCACCTAACCTGCACAACTCTGAACTGTAGGAGGAAACCCAAACACCTTGAGGAAACACACATAGGCATGGGTAGAATGTACAAACTCCACATAGTCACCCGAGGCTGGAATCAAATTTGAGTTCCTGATTCTATGAAGCAGCAGTGCTACCCTAGCTGTTAAGATTTGGAATGCACTCCCTGGGTGAGTGGTGGAGGCAGATTCCATAGGGGGTTTCAAATGCATATTTGAAAGTGATAAATTTAGAGAGCTACGGAGAGAGGGCTTGGAATGGCACTAACTAAATAGCTCTTGGGCCCCATTACAGACACGATTGATGGAATGGCCTCCTTTTGCAGTGTAAACTTCTGTAATTTTAAATTATAAAATCCTAAAATATGAGAAAGGTAAATGTCAAGCTCTTCTATTTTGGGTGGTACCCATTGGGGTATGACTGCTTTCCAGAGGAATTCCCCTATTCTACTTTGAAGAATGGCATGTATTATTTTACATCTATCCTAAAAGGATAGTGTGCCTGTCTTAATACATCATCGAAAAAGCAGTATCTATAAATGATGAAGCACTGTCAGCCTTGAATTATGTGTTTAAATCCTGGAGGAGCTTGAACCCATAAGCTTTTAACTCAGCAGCTGCCGCTTAGCTAGGTCTGAAATGTTATTCTACAACCAGTCGAAAGTGAAAGTGTTAATCATTGTGCAGTGGTCTTGGGAAGAGCTGGTCACTGTGTAGGAAACCCTCAAATTGACATCTGCTTGAGTTCCAAAAAGCATTTAAACTGTGCAATGATAGATGTAGATTGCTATGGTGTGGTAAGGGACCTTTCACTGTAACAAATTCAGTGGTCAGTTTCTACTGCCTTTTTAATTCTTGTCTTCTGCATCCAGTTGGAAGCCACCATCATGCCCTACCTGAAGGTACTATCAGATTTTCGTGAGAATGTGCGACAAATTGCCCGTGAGAAGAAAGGTACAGAACGATGAATTAGTATGTTTTCCTAATAAATCTACTTAGCTTATGGGTGGCGTCCCTGTGCCTAATGTAGTTGAATCACAGTTCCAAGATGCAACGGTGAAGTGGTTATTGCAGTGCTTTAATAAGATGCAACATGACCAGAGTACCACAGTCTTAGCATAACTAACTTGTGCTTTTACTTGTTTTGGTCATGTGGATCCACAATTTGTTTGCATCTTGATCTGGTGATCTGCTTAATTAAATAACAAGTCTACTAACATACTGATCCCTGAGCCATTGTAGTTAACTGTTTCTTCTACTCAGGATGCCTGGTTCCTGTAAGTAAAAGCAAAATATTGTGGATGCTGGATTTACAACTAAGAATGCTGGAGAAACTCAACAGGTCTGGTAGCATCTGTGGATAGAGAAGCAGATTTAACTCTCTCTTTTAATTAGCATCATATTGGACTTGAAACATTAACATTGCTTTTCTCACCACAGTTGATGCCAGACCAGGCGAGTTTCTGTAGCATTTTTGTTTCTGTGCTTGACTTTTGTGCATTTATGCTTGACTCCTCTAACCTTCGTTGCACCCTTCGTCCAATTTCTTTTCCAACCAGTTTAACCAGAATCTCCATCATTTTAAGCTTCAAATGCCTTTGGGGCATAATTTGTCAAATACACTAAGGAAATTGAGGTAGATATTCATGAAGTTGGTGTCCATGCCAGTCATCTCATACCCTGTTATCAAAAATAAGTTCCAAGTTACCCAAGATACAGTATAATTGGAGCTGCTATCAAATGCAATATATGACCAGTGATATCAATGCTGCCTGCAGTGCTGAACATATCAGGGCTGATCTCCTCTAGACTATTTGGTAGAATAATCTTGTAGAGAGGAAAGCTGCAGACTCAACAAAGAACACCTCATGTAGTTTGGGTATCAGCTTCTCCTACTGATGTGGCATGTACCCCATTTTGAAGGAAATGTGAAAAGGTTCGGTAGAAGTAACAAAAGAAAGGTACAACCTCTCCCTTATAACCCTCCTTAAGCAATTTCTTCACGAAATGTAACAACACCCCGTTTTGTCAGCTTCAAAGATGCTGACTGACCAAAGTGGGGGAAATGTGATTGAGAAAAGTATTTACAAAGCAATTTATTATCATGCCAAAAGTCTCATGACCTGCAGAGCAATGCTCTGAGTGAATCAAATGTTGAATAACAATCTTGATTGCGTTATGAGTTATCAATTCACATCCAAACAAGGTTTATGGTATTGTTGAGATAACACAGTGTGGAGCTCGAGGAACACAACAGGCTGGACAGCATCAGAGAAGTAGGCAAGTTGACATTTCGGGTCAGAACCCTTCATCAGATTATCTGAAGAAAATCTGAAAAAGGGTCCTGATCCGAAATGTCAACTGTCCTGCTCCTCTGATGCTGCCTGGCCTGCTGGGTTCCTCCAGCTGCATACACGTTATCTCTGACTCTGGCATCTGCAGTTCCTACTATCTCTTATGGCATTGTTGAGGTGATGTAACTTTAAAAAACTGGCACAAAAGCTTTACTCTTCCTCCAACTTATTGTTTACTCAACTGAAAATGCTTCATGCAATAGCATGGATGGAATTTTACTTTGATTTTATACCAATAGAAGGAAAAATGAATTCCCAGTATAATCCCAGCTTGATAAATGTGCAGGAAAAGTAAGGAAAAAGTTTGGAGTGTATTCTGTTCACCTTTGTTGATTTGGTCACAAAACTCAATGATCCTGGTGTGGCCTAAAATAGGTCCATTGCATAACCTTCATCTGTGTTACAGTGAGTGAGGTTCTCCAGCTGTGTGATCACCTTCGAGATGACATCCTTCCAGAGCTTGGAGTTCGTTTTGAAGACCATGAAGGTACTGAATTGGGTCACCTGAAGGTTATCATCTGTAGATATTGCTAGCTTTGACTTCATTGAGTGGGTTATGATATTTTCATACACTAACAAATTTTGTCTTTCAGTGTTGAACTTGATTATCATACCATTTTTCCCAGTATTCTTTCACCATGCTGTGACTGAGAGACTCCTTTTTTTATGCCCTCTAAGTTTGGGATATATGTTTGGTGGTACCTGATCATGAGGTGTTGTTTTCTATTGTCATCAGCTCAATTTCCAGCCAGATTGCTGAAGCATTGGATGGAATTGAAAGTGGCCTCTGGAAGCAGGATTTGAGGCAGTGTAATAACTCATGGAGAGAGAAATGTGCATAGTGGGGAGTTGATGTTTAGCCCGTAGGAGGGTTCTCGGGTGTATCAGATAAATATTGGCTCTGTTCATTAGTTAATCAGGAGTTAAATTATGTAGTCTAACTTTTCCTAACTAATTATTTTTTTCAGAACCATCCAAGTATTCAATATCGATAGAGACTTTTGGAGGGTTCCAAGTGTTAGATTAGGTTAGATTCCCCACAGCGTGGAAACAGGCCCTTCGGCCCAACAAGTCCACACCACCCCTTGAAGCATCCCACCCAGACCCATCCCCCTGTAACCCACACACCTCTGAACACTACGGGCAATTTAGCATGGCTGATCCATCTAGCCTCCACATCTTTGGACTGTGGGAGGAAACCCACGCAGACACGGAGAGAATGTGCAAATTACACACAGGCAGTCGTTTGAGGCTGGAATTGAACCCGGGTCCCTGGCACTAAGGCTGCAGTGCTAACCACTGAGCCACTGTGCCGCCCCTAATTGTGGAAATATGGTGGAATTACACAGCAGTTCAATAGGCCAGGCAATTCCTTTGAAGTGTGCTATGATTCTGCAGGGCCTCCATGCACAACTCCTACCTGTGCTTGCAAAATGATTATCACAACAGGGGATAATTTGCCCTAATGTCATACCGGTTCTCCTGTTGGTGGCTGAGACCCCCTTGTCATCAATATTACATATATGTTTTGAAATACTGAGGGGGCTTGACACCAGGGTAGAAGCTGAGAAAATATTTTCCCTGCAGGGGAATCCATTACTATGGGTGACAGTGTGGAGCTGGATGAATACAGCAGGCCAAGCAGCATCTGAGGAGCACAAAAGCTGATGTTTCGGGCCTAGAACGTTCATCAGAAAAGGGGGATCGGGAGAGGATTCTGAAATAAATAGGGAGAGAGGGGGAGGTGGACCGAAAATGGATGGAGGAGAAGATAGGTGGAGAGGAGAGTATAGGTGGGGAGGTAGGGAGGGGATAAGTCAGTCCCGGGAGGACGGGCAGGTCAAGGGGGTGGGATGAGGTTAGTAGGTAGGAAATGGAGGTGCAGCTTGAGGTGGGATGAGGGGATAGGTGAGAGGAAGAACGTTAGGGAGGCGGGGACGAGCTGGGCTGGTTTTGGGATGGAGTTGGGGGAGCAAAGATTTTGAAGCTGGTGAAATTGACATTGATCCCATTGGGCTGCAGGGTTCCTAAGCAGAAAATTAGTTGCTGTTCCTGCAACCTACGGGTGGCATCGTTATGGCACTGCAGGAGGCCCAGGATGGACATGTCATCCAAGGAATGGGAGGGGGAGTTGAAATGGTTTGCAACTGGGAGGTGCAGTTGTTTAGTGCGAACCGGGCATAGGTGTTCTGCAAAGCGGTCCCCAAGCCTCCGCTTGGTTTCCCCAATGTAGAGAAAGCCACAATGGTACAGTGGATGCAGTATACCACATTGGCAGATGTGCAGGTGAACATCTGCCTAGTGTGGAAAGTCATCTTGGAGCCTGGGATGGGGGTGAGGGAGGAGGTGTGGGGGCAAAGTGTAGCCCTGTCCCTGAGGAACACCACTCAGCACTGACCTCCAGGCCGAATACTTAACATCTACAACCACTCTCTGCCTCCTGTTAGCCAACCAATTCTGAATCCAGACAGCCAAATCACCCTGTGTCCCATACTTCCTGACTTTATGAATGAGCCTGCCGTGGGGAACCTTATCAAATGCCTTGCTGAAGTCCATGTACACCACATCCACTGCTCGACCCTCCTCAACCTGTCTCATGACCTCCTCAAAGAACTCAATAAGATTTGTGAGGCATGACCTGCCCCCCTCAAAGCCATGCTGACTCCCTTTAATCACACTATGCTTTTCCAAATAGTCATAAATCCTATCCCTTAAAATTTTTTCAAAACCTTGCTGACCACAGACGTAAGACTGACAATTTGAGACTGAGTTAGACAGAATGTTGATTTAAGGGTTATACGAACAAGCAGGAAAGTGGAATTAAGTCCATTTTTGAGTGGCAGTGCAGACTTAATGGGCTAAATAACATATTCGTGCTCCTTTTTTTTGTGTTTATATTAACGGTGGGGAAACTTCGTGCCTTGGTTCCAGTCTTCAGAACAATGCTTCTTACTGCACTAAAAAGGACAATAAGAAGAATCAGCTTTCCTGCTCCTCTGATGCTGCTCGGCTTGCTGTGTTCATCCAGCTCTACACCTTGTTGTCTGATATTCCTGAGAATTTTTGTTGCAAAATGTTTCTCCTGCCTTCCTAGCCCAGGGCACCGAGAGCTAATGTAATGGTCATAACCAGTATTCAAGCTGAAATCAGCAAATTCAGAATCAACAGAGAATTAACCTGGACCCTTTAGTCAACTTTTGTTACGATGTAATTAGCCACTGAGTTGTTAATGAGTAACTTTTATAGTGTTTTTTAAAGAATTGTTTTTAATGCTTTCCCAATGGGTAGTTGGTTGACATAGACAACAGAGTGCAAGGTTTAATCTCAGCCTGCTACAATGGAACTCTACACTTGGCTGCAGAGTTTTCGATGAGCAAGAGGGGGGGGAAAAAAACTGATTGAAAGCTTTATCCAGACTATTGAATGCTGACTTGGTAGGCATAAAGTTGAAAAGTCAAGTCATGGTAAAGACAGTTGAAAAGCCATGTTTTAGTTAATGTTTGAACATGTTTTTGACAAATTTATTCCAGTTTTATGTGGCAAAGTTGTGTCTAATATTTGACCAGCTGTCACATCACTGAATCACGGAGCAAGACACTTACAATATTGTTCATGACCTTGGGTGCTCTGTAATTTTGAACTGTAGCCATTAATGTAGTATAAGAAACAAAGCAGGGATAAGAACTTAAGAAATAGGAACGGGAGTAGACTGTTTGGCCCCTCGAGCCTACTCCACCATTCTATAGAATCATGGCTGATCTGACATTCCTCATGTCTGTTTTCCTACCTTTTCCCCCATAATCCTGGATTTCCTTTCTAATCAATAATCTATCTATAATACGTGCAAGGACTCTGTCTCCACAGTTCTCTATGGCAAGATTTCTGTAAGACCATGAGACATGGGAGTGGAAGTAAGGCCATTCGGCCCATCATGTCCACTCCGCCATTTAAATCATGGCTGATGGGCATTTCAACTCCACTTCCCTGCACTCTCCCCATAGCCCTTGATTCCTTGTGAGATCAAGAACTTGTTGATCTCTGCCTTGAAGGCATCTAACGCCCTGGCCTCCACTGCACTCCGTGGCAATGAATTCCACAGGCCCACCACTCTCTGGCTGAAGAAATGTCGTCGCATTTCCGTTTTAAATTTACCCCCTCTAATTTTAAGGCTGTGCCCACGGGTCATAGTCTCCCCGCCTAATGGAAACAATTTCCCAGCGTCCACCCAGCCATACATTATTTTGTAAGTTTCTATTAGATCTCCCCTCAACCTTCTAAACTGTAATGAGTACAATCCCAGGATCCTTAGCCGTTCATCATACGTTAAACCTACCATTCCAGGGATCATCCGTAATCTCTGCTGTACGCGCTCCAGGGCTAGTATATCCTTCCTGAGGTGTGGGGTCCAAAATTGGACACAGTATTCTAAATGGGGCCTAACCAGAGCTTTATAAAGTCTCAGAAGCACAGCACTGCTTTTATATTCCAACCCTCTTGAGATAAACGACAACATTACATTTGCTTTCTTAATGACGGAGTCTACCTGCAAGTTAACCTTTAGAGAATCCTGGACCAACACTCCCAGATCCCTTTGTACCACTGCTTTACAAATTTTCTCACCATTTAGAAAATAGTCCATGCTTGTATTCTTTATTCCAAAGTGCAAAACCTTCCAAAGATATCCAACCCTCTTAAAGAAGAAATTCCTCATGTTAGTCGTAAATTGGTGTCCCTTTTATTCTGAGGCTATGCTTTCTCGTCCTTGACCATCCATGAGGCGAAGCACACTCTTCAGCATTTACCCTGTCAAGCTGTTTAAGAATCCCCTGTGTTAATGAGATCATTTGTTGTTCTTCTAAATTCCAATAAATAAAGTCCCAAACTGTTAAGAACAACTTTGTTCGTAAAACAGTTCCTCCACACCAAGGATCATCCAAACAGGTCGAAAAGCATCCCCTCTTGTGCTGTAGCAATTCTGTGAATTACTGCACAGCAAGCTCCCAGAAGCAACAATGCAGCAATGGCTAAAGAATCTGTTTTTAGTGATGATTGAAGTATAATTGTTGACCAGGACACAGTGGATAACTCCTAAGCTCCTCTTAAAAATGGTGCCAGGGCTTTTTTTTTAACATCCACTTGAGATAGCAAACAGGTCTTGGTTCAATTATCATCTGAAAAACAAAAATCCCAACAGCACAACACTCGTTTACCACAGCCACTCTAAAATGTCAGCCTAGATTTTTGTGCTGAAGTCTCTGGAGTGACTTTGGAACCCAGAACTCTCAGAAGATTAAAGGAACAAGTGATTCAGCCTGTGGACCTGTTCCACTATTCACTGAGATCATGGCTAATCATATATCTCAATGTATGTTTCCAGCATTATTTACATATCACTTGATGGTCTTTCATCTCCAGAAATCTGATTTTTGTATTGAGCATGGACAATGACTGAGCTTCCACAACAGTCTAAAGTAGAGAATTCCAAAGATTTACTACACTCTGAATGAAGAAATTCCTCCTCGCTTCAGCCTCCTCCTTACTTCAGTCTCAAATGGCCAGCCCTTATCCTGAGACTCTTATACCCTGGTTCTAGAATCACCAGCTAGGGTAAATGTCATATCTAAGGCTAGAACTATCAAGAATAAAGCAACGGAACTGGTAAATAGTTATGTCAAAAACCTGAATAAGCTTTGTCTTTAAATAGACAAATGACTGCCCTCTGAGAAAAACAAAAGTTGTGCACACTGAGGGCAATTGATTATGAAATGTGATCAATTAAAAATTTAATGACCAGGGTTATAGGATTGCAGAAAGATGAACCACTTGCCTGGATGAGTACAAGGGGCAGCATGGTGGCTCATTGGTTAGCACTGCTGCCTCACAGCGCCAGGGATCTAAGTTCGATTCCACCCTCAGGTGACCTGTCTGAATGGAGTTTGCACATTCTCCCCATGTCTGCGTGGGTTTCCACCAGGTGCTCTGGTTTCCTTCCATAGTGTGAAGATGTGCAGGCTAGAGGGATTGGCCATGCTAAATTGCTGATCGTGTTCAGATATGTGTAGACTAGGTGGGTTATAGGGGATGAGCTGGGTGGGACGCTGTGAGGGTCAGTGTGGACTTGTTGGGCCGAAGGGCCTGTTTCCACACTGTAGGGATTCTATAATTATGAAATTATTAGAATGGAAAAGGCACTTGGAAGAAATTTTAAAAAGGCGGAACGGTGGCTCAGTAGTTAACACTGCAGTCTCACAGCGCCAGGGACCCGGGTTCGATTCCCGCCACGGGCGACTGTCTGTGTGGAGTTTGCACATTCTCCCTGTATCTGCGTGGGTTTCCTGCGGGTGCTCCGGTTTCCTCCCACAGTCCAAAGATGTGCAGATTAGGTGGATTGGCCATGCTAAATTGCCCGTAGTGTTCAGTGGTGTGTGGGTTATAGGGGAATGGGTCTGGGTGGGATGCTTCAAGGAGCGGTGTGGACTTGTTGGGCTAAAGGGCCTATTTCCACACTGTAGGGAATCTAATCTAACTTTAGCACAGATGACTGGCTAAAGAGTAAATTAAATAGTTATGAACATAGTGAAAGATATAATATCCAACTCGAGCTGGTTTAAAGGTTTTAGTAGAGGTCCAAATTGATGAAAATCGCATCGTTTAAACTCTTCAAGTGCACTGTTCTCGATGTCTGTCTTGTAAACAGGAGGATCATTAGTTTCAACAGCCTTTCTGAGACATGTATGGCCATTAGGGAGTCGGCAAACATCAAAAAGGTACAATTTCTTCATATCCACCTGGCCAACTGATAGCGCTTTATCTTTGGGCAGTTTCAATTAACTATAGAGAAATTCTGTTCTCTATGCAGTGTCTTGTGAACTGTACAGAAACCTATTTTTGTTTATTGGCCACACTACCATACATATCAAAAAGATCCTCTCCATTCTCCCCATATGTAATATCCTTACCAGAGTTCTATCCTCCAAATTCCTCACTTGTATTAGAATTGCTCTGTGCTTCCAATTCTTTCTGCTACAAAGTATTATTGGTGTTTATTAAGAGCAAGATCAGACTTTTCTGTATTACAATCTTAATGCCCTTGTACTGTCACAAAGAATAGCTACTTATGTGTTAGAAACCCTGCCCACCCCATTGTGTTTTCTTTTTCTGAAGATTTTAAACACTTAGATTAAGGAATATTGAACTGAAGAGCTTAAAGGGTTAGGCTGGCATTTCTAATGGTTTCCTATCGTTTTGCAGGATTACCTACTGTGGTGAAACTTGTGGACAGAGAGACATTGCTGAGGGAGAGAGAAGAGAAGAAAAGGGTAAGTTGATCTTTTCATGTTGGAAAAGTAAAAGTATACAATGGAACATTAAGCTGTGCGGTGAAGTGAGATTGAGGAGACTGTCTGTATTCATTAGAGTTTAGAATAAAGAGAGATTATCAAATTCAAACTTACAAAATTTGTAAAGAGCTGAATAGGGTCAACACGCTATTGGAAACTTTAGTGAGCAATAAATATAGGAACAGATCAGTGGCAAATATTTATTTTCACAACCTGGCGGTTTCATTTTTAAGATACATGAAAACTCGGTATTTTCCTCGCCTAATAAATCTGGTGAGCAAAACTTTCCATGTTGGTAGATTCAGTGACTGTAGTGAGAGCCTTGTATTTACAGCGCCTGTCTACATATTTTGTTGTCTTGCTGATTAAAAGGAAATAATTAACGAATAAAGTCAATAAATGGAAATATTCCAGTGCCATACTACACCATCAGAGTTGCTAACTACAGCTAAGGTGATGCAGTTTACTCCAGCAGCTTAAATGAAAACAACATGAATACAGTCTGGATTCTTGCTCCAATTTTAATCAATCCCCTTGCACCCACCCCTACCCAGTGTAAGATTTGTATCTGTGGGGATCAGGGTTACAGTAATGTTCTGCATGACGTAACACACAGTGACATTTGGGTATTGTACCAGGAAATGTTATTTGTTGGACCACACAATGTGAGATCCATGTCTTGAGAAAATTAGGTGGAACGTATGTTGCAAAAGACTGACAACATTGAGATAGTTTGCAATCTGAGAAAAATTGTTTTCTGATTAACAAACAAATAGTATCGTATTTATTATGATTAAAACTTTTTTGTTATGCCTTTTTTTGCAACAGATTGAAGAAGAGAGAAAGAGGAAGAAGGAAGAAGCAGCCCAAAAAAAACGAGAACAGGAGGTGGGGGCTCGATACATTATGTCATAGCTGCTGTAAAAGCTCGTTCAATTGGTCTTACAATTGTCTGTTGCATTTGTTCTGATGGGCGTCATCTAACTTAAATGAAAGAGAGCAAAAATCTAGTTGACCGCTTGCATAGCTGAATGCAGATAAATTAATTTTACCTTCTTTATTAGTTTAAATTTTAGCCTTACATTGAAGAGTCATCACAGAGACCTGCTGATCATAAATGTAGTAGATTTGATTCAAGTTTGCACTGAATTAGCTGATCTCAACTGGGATGGTAGTTAAAACAATACAATTATTGCTTCCAAGTTAAAGCAGGGAAAATCAAACAGAAAGACCACTCTTCTCAATTCAATAATCCTTCCTAAGGAAAAATGAGTGAACAATGGTTGTTGGGTGCCATCCGGATTTAAGAAGGATGGGATTTGTACTTGTCCTTAACCTACAATACCAAAGTATGTAACTGAAACTCAAGTTTAATAACACCTTTACTATTGTGATAACATTTACAGTGGCCTCTGACCTCTTCCCCTCCCCTCCCACTAAAACTTTGCGTAAAGATCAGCCTTTTCAGAAAGATACAGATTCAGAGAAAAATACTAATCTGGTATTTAACAATTCTTGATCATAGATGACCTCTTCCTTGAATAAGTTCAGTCCTTGCCTTGCATAACTTCCTTTTGATATTTTACAGAATAATATGAACATGCAGGCTAATTGACAAGATTGCCAATAAGTTTCCCCTTCTCTATTCTCGTTGATAGCATGGAGTTGAAACAAAAAATGACCCAGATCATCTGCTCTCTGCATACTTAGAGCCTGGACACCTACGGAAAGATGCATACCAAGATCCCTTTGGATGGCCCAACATAATGATGACCCAGCAGTTGCTCACAAAGTTGAAACATCCCTGGTGCAAATACCCAGCATTTGGACCTCTCCAAAAAGTCCCTAATTCTGAGAGTTGGACAGTTCAGAAGATTCTGACTCACAGTTAGGCAGGAAACATTTGAGAAATTAAAACCAGCTCTAACTCCTGACTAACTACAAAATTCACCTTTCAATTGCTCATACTGACAATTCTCATGGACCGCTAACACTGCTTCTAGGATTCCCTTGTTCCAAGCCCGACAGCCACCTGATCCCTTAATAAGTCAATCTGCATCACCCTCAATCCATCCAGCTGGTCCATGTTATCTACCCTGTTGTGAACTTGTCATCAAATCCACCCCTTCCAAGTTGCCATACTACCTACCTCAGGTCCAGCACCACCTCCCGCCCTTTACACACTTAAATGACTTTCCCTCATTCCAAAACACTGAAAAGCTGTTTAAATGTGCCGAAGTTGTTCAATATGTTTATAAACAGTACAAGAATAAGGAGCAATGCAATTATCATGGTTAAAGAGAACGGTGTGTTGCTTTGTTTCCCTTGACTGTCTTACATTACAGGAATTCTGCTGGATCTAAGGTGTGCTGAGCATTCTCAGCCCTCCAGCATCGGAAGTTGGGCCCAGAAATGCAGGAAATTGTTGCAAGATTTTAAAAAGTGTTGGTGAGAAAGAAGCAATTTATGGGTAATAACTACTCTCTGAAGGCTTTGACTGCTATTTTCACTTAAGATGCCAGTCTCTCTCTGTAACATGCAGGTGATGTAAAACTGGTGACTTAGAAAGGCAGCACCACGATGTCGTTTATATATGCGTTTTGTCTTCCCCATTCCTCTTATTTTGATTAGAGTTCTATCTCCTGCCATATATGTAAATCTTGTTTGCATATATTTCCTGCCTACAACACCTCACTTGTGGGCTTGTTTTTGACCCGTTTAAATATCAATATTTCCATTATAAATTCCTTTGTCTGTTTATAATGGAAACTTCCTGGTGTAAGTTATTGTGTTGTAATTTGCTGCATCCTCCCAAGAGTTGTTTCACATCTTCCAAATTCCTCATCTTTTATCAACTTTAATACTCCAGCCAATTCTATTTCACTATCCTGAGTCATAATTTTGATTAATTGGAAAACTTATTACATAGACATTAGAAGCAGGGCTGAATTACATTTGCGCACTCTTACATTCTAATTAATCTTTGTCCTCTGACACAGCCTCATCCAAAAAATTACATCGGGTTTTGCTCACATATGCAATCCATTGCAGTATCAACTTGTATTCTGAAATTGTTAGAAATGAAAAAAATTCACCGAGTTAAAAAAATCTGGCTTCACTTGCCAACCCTCCAGACCATGCATACTAGCAGGGATATATTTTAAAATATAGTTAAACAAAGAGTAGCAAATGCCTAGCAATACCAATTAATGAACAACAAAATGGTAGAGTGTATTGGGTGGGAAAAATAGTGTTGAACAAAACAGAATTTTTTTCCATTTCTGAATTTAATTTGTATCGGTTTAATATTGCAATTAGAAATAATCAGAGATGAGTATACGCCATCAACAATCCTCATCAGATTATTGGTATCAGCAAACATATCAAAATAGTTTATCTCTATAATCACATCAGAATATGAAAAAGAGATTTAAATTAAGACATATTTAAATCTTGTGCCAGGAGGGTCATGTCAACGTAAAGCAAAATGTAGAATGTCCTTCCAGATAAGGTTGAACAGTAAACATTTAGGTAGTGGTTGGAAAATGTAACTGATAAGGCTGTAGACTCTTTCTTGGGAGATGAAATTAAACAGGTCCTCATATAGCTTTTAAACTAGTATGTTCTTTTATTTGTGTGCCTCTTTCTGCCACAATACTGCCCATTACGTCAGACGATCCAGAAATACCTGGGAGATGCACAGAAGGATTTCTCGATGGGTTTAGAGGTTAGAAACAAAATTAGCAATTGCTAGTAAAGCCCAGCAGGTCTGGCAGCATTTGTGAACAGAAATCGTAGTTAATGTTTCGGTTCCAGTGACGCTTCCTCCATTCTGATAATCTCCAGTTAAAAGAAAACACTCACCAGGTTTCTGTTCTTCACATAAACTTTATTATGACCAAGTTGACTTTAAGCAGTGACAGTTAGGAAGTACAAATTGCTAACTTTATATAATTCTGTAATTTAAACTCTATCCCTTAAATTTACCACATTCCCAAACATAACATGGACAACAAGAATGGAAAAAGGCGGAATAAAAAACAGGGTTAACAGTTCAAATGATCAGGAAAACACCGTTCAATAGCATTAATCTGGACTACTGTTTTCAATGAGTGGCATTTTTTCTCTTCCTTTCAATTCAGCTGTTGACAAAAGATTGTTTGCATACTGATTTTTCTCTCTCTCTCATTCACTGGTTGAGAGTTCAGCCTTTCACTGTCTTAAGGGTGTTTTATTCCTCCTCTAATCGGGGATTTGCAAAGAGAAGCAATTGGAAGAAAGCCAGCTGTTAGTGGAGATTTTTGGTACCTCCACGCAAGAGCACGAGACACAGATTTTTGGGTGTTTTCTGTACAGTCCAGCAGGTTTTCAGCTGTGCTAAGTTCAAACAAGTAACAGACTGGCTCCTGACCAGCATCAAAATGTTGAACAGTCTTTTTTAAGTTTGGAACCCATCGACTTGGTCTGCTTTTGTTCTCGCGTTTCTGGAGAAAGCAACATTTTATGCAACTCGTAATGCTTCATTAAACATGATTTTTAAACAGCAGCCATGTCTTTATATGGTACCTTGGTTTACACCACCATTTTCATTCTTAGTACAAAAGCAAAAGGGCATAAAAAAGTTGTGGTTGTTACAATAGAACAATCCATTAAATGTCCATTTGTTTCTGCAATAAGATAACATATTAAACAAATGAAGGAAGAGTTACAGGCATGCAGAATCTGACTTATTTATCATAGTAACTGTCTTCCTACAGGCAGCAAAACTGGCCAAGATGAAGATCCCTCCCAGTGAACTGTTCAGATCAGAAAAAGACAAATATTCCAAATTTGATGAGAATGTAAGTATTAAGGATCTAGAGGTAAGCACCTCCCCACCCCTGCCTTGAGTTGAGACGATTTTTTTAAGAAAAATGTACATATACAGACCAGAAAGATCACCTTAAATCTCCATATTGAGTCAGCTGACCTCTGTCAAAGGAGTGGTTAGGAGAGTAAAGTTAGTTCAGCATAACCTGAATAAGAACAAGAATATCAGCTAAAGTTGCTGCCTCCAATCGTTCTATGGTGACTCCTGTAGTCTTTGGGCTGCTGGCACATTCTGGTGCTATAGATCCAAGTCCTAGCATCAGAACGGCTACCAGTCTTCAACCAATTCTTTCCACATGATATCAAGAAATGCCTTAGGACACTGGATACTGCAAACAACATGGATCCCAACAGCATACCAGCAGTAGTCCTGAACACTCGTGCTTCAGAATCATCTGTGTCCCTAGCCCAGCTGTTCCCATACAGCTATAACAGTGGCATTTACCTGATGTTAAAAATTGCCCAGATCTGTGCTGTGCACACAAAATAGAATAAATCCAAAAATATGGCTAACACAATATTCATATTGTCTCAATTATCAGCAAAGTAGTGGAAAATGTTATTGTTTCTCAACAAGGCAGAATCCAACCATTGCCTTTTGATATTAAATGGCATTATCATAACTCCACTGTCCACATCTTGGGAGTTCCAACTGACTAGAAACTGAACTGGATTGCCCACATAACTACTGTTATAAGAGCAGGACAAAGGCTAGGAATTCTGTAGTGAGTATCTGCCATCCTAACTTGTTAAAAGTGCTGAATTATCTGTGCTTAGCAAAGGATTGTTTTGATCTCCTTACATCCCAGCCTCATTAAATTTAAGGCATGATATCACCTCTTGAACTCTTCTGTTGCGCTAGCTCCTGTGGCCATTTCTTTTGGACAGTAGTCCTCTTCCCTGATTCACAGACCACGTTATCCATCTTCAATTCTCTCCGAGTTTACACCTTGCAGAGACTGAGTGCCAACTCTTAGACACTTCTTCCTATTTCCCAGCTGGACAATGGCCCGAGCACTGAACGTCAAACTGTTTATTTCCAGGTTTGTCAGTGACCTCATCTCCTTTAGAGCTCTCTTCTCCAACACCACACGGGCACTTCTACCTCCTTCCTGAAAGCCACAAACCAGACCCCCATGGGAGACCCATCATTACACGCACACGCACACACACACACTCCACCTCTGCCCTTACTCTGTCACCACCTCCCAGAATAATGATAGAGTTCCCCTTAGCTTCACTTTACACAACACAAATCTCTGCATTTCTGCCACCTCCATCAGGATGCCATCACAAAACACATCTTCTCTTCCGGTCCTTTGACTGCGTTCTGCAGGGACCATTCCCTCCAGGATATCCTGACTCTTCTGTTGCACCTAACAATTCCTCACTCCCACCATGATACTTTGCCATGCAATCACAAAAGTGTAACACTTGCTGTTTTATTTCTTTCTTCCTAATTGTCTGAGGCCCCAAATAGACTTTCCAGGTAAAGCACCAATTAGTTGTACTTCTTTGAATTTACTCTGCTGTATTTGCTGCTCACAGTGTGAGACCAAGTGCAAACTGGGTAACCACTTTACAGAATACCTCTGCTCTCTCCATAAGGAGGATCCCAATCTTCCAATTACTTGTTCATTCAAAACACCACCTCTTGCTCGCACCATCATTTCCGTCCTAAGCTGCTGCAGTGTTGCAGTGATGCCCAACACATGCTGGAGAAATATGACCTCATTTTCTCAGGCACTTTACAGTAACCAACACTGAGTTTGATAATTTCAGAACATGAACACCATCGTCCATTTTGATTCCCCCACCTGCCCCACCTTGTTTGCATGTGTTAGTCTTAGAAAAGCAGACTATTTTCCATCTGAAACTCTCCTTTACTACCATCAGCACTCCCTTTTTATTTGCTCTCGACACCCTGACCATCTGTTCCACTTGTTCCTCATCCTTTTTGTCAACAGGATACAGCCACTATTTTCCAGGCCCCTTCAGTTCTGAAGAAACGTCATCAGACTCGTAACATGAACTGTTTCTCTCTCCATGGATGCTATGAAACCCCCTGAGTTTTTCGAGCACTTTATTGTAACAGCATTGGAAAAGCATTGGCAGCATGAATTTATTAAAGGTAGATTGTTGGTAGTTCTATAGAACTGGTCAGGATATTGTGGCTGATATCTTTGTGCACTTTCAAAAGGCATTTAAAATTTGCCACATATTAAGAAGTGCAAAATTGGACCCCATGGGATTAAAACAGGGCTTTGCACACTGTCGTCACATTTCTGGGTGGCAAGCTACAAAGTACTAATGGCTGCTGTTAAGTTCAAGCTGCAGGTCCCCTTTAAATCAGAATTTTTTAAAGTGAGTGTGACCCAACTGTCCACTCAGAGACCTGAATCCTCTCCTAAAAAAATATAATGGAATGGCTGATAGTTTAATTCAAATGATAGAACAATTTCCCCTCTTCAAATGTGCTGAAAACCGGCAGGTGCTTTCTCTGAAAATTTACAAAATACAAACAGACCTTGGACAACACAAATTGGTGAACTGGGCAGGTACATGGCAGATAGAATTTAATGTAGAGAAGTATGATGTGATCCATTTTGGGAGAAGGAATGAGGTGTGGCAACAAGTCCTAAATAATGAAGTTAAAGGAACCGCAGGAACAGAGATGCTCAGTGGTGTAACCTACATAAATCTTTGTCTCCACACAGTTTATGTAGTTATTTTCAATGTCCCATCATCAAACTGAAGAACTCCTCCATCACGTGGTACTGTCAGTATGCAAAATGGGGTATATTTTGATCAGATCCAGGAAGTCAAAACAATATCCAGAAGGTGCTGTGGGCTACTAGCAGTAAAATTATATTCAACTACCATCTTGAACGTCTTGCCCATGTATATTCCTCACTCTACAATTATCATCAAGCTGAGGGATCAACATTCGGTCAATGAAAAATATCAAATGGCTTGCTAGAACACCAGGTCATCTTAAAATGAGGTGTCAATCTGGTGAAGCTCCAAAACAAGACTACTTGTGTGTCAAATACATAAGTGACATGTGACAGACTGCTACCTCACAACCAACAGATCAGATTTAAACCCTGCAGACCTGATACATCGAGCCACGAATGGTGGTGAACAATTAAGCAACTAACAGGAGGAGGAAGCCCTACAGCAACCCTGTCTTGAGTGCTGGGGTAACCCAGCAAATCTGTGCCCAAAAAAAAAATCTGAAGCATTTGAAACAATCTTCACCAGAAGTGCAAAGTGGATGCTCTACTTTCACCTCCTCCAGAGGTCCCCAGAATCACATGCCAGCCTTCAGCCAATTTCATTCACTCCACTTGATATCAATAAGTGGCCGCTAGCACTGGATACTGCATAAATTATGGGCTGTGACAACATTTTGGCAAAAACTAAGCTGTTCCAATACAGCCACAATTCTAGTATCCACTCGACAATGTCCTGTCCACAACAGTCAGGATAAATTCAATACAACCAATAACTGCTCTGTCAGAATCCTCTCAATTGTCAGCAAAATAGGGAATGGCTTCCATCAAAGTCTGTTGGCACTTTCTCAGCAATAATCTGTTCAATGTTCAATTTGGGTTCCATCAGGATCAATGAGTTCCTGGCTTCATTACAGCTTTGGTCAAAATGCAGACAAAAGAGCTCAACTGCAAGGGTGAAAATGACTCATTTGTAATTCTAAACTGCGATGAGTGTAGTGTGGCATTCATTCCGGAAGGACATTAACAAGTTGGTCAGGTGGCTGGATATGTGGCTGATGATGTTCAATGTAGAGAAGTGTGAGATGATGCACTTTGGTTGGAAGAACACAATAACAATACAAAATAGGGACACAACCACTGCACTACCAGAGCCCTACAGTCCGAACCAGGATTATTTTTAAGTCAACCTGTTCGGAGATGTTATGACATCACCGGGTGCTGAATCCAGATCTCTTGGCTCAAAGGTAATTACCACTGTGCCACATAGTCCTTGGCCTTATTTATTGTATTGTTGTTAAATAAGATACATTGAATATAACTGAAGTGTACAACTGCAACAGAACTGGGGCATAAATTATCGATTTGGCTTAGCCACTTACTAAATGCAGCAGATTTGCATAATGTTATCTTGGGGGGAGAAAAACTATAGAATTGTACAAGAATCAGTGATTTGCTTATTGTAGGAGTAAAAAAGAGCTGGCCAAAATTGACCTTTTTCATTATGTCCTTTTCTTTATGTTGTTCATCAGAATTTGTTTTAAATTTTAATTCTAATGTTGTTTATTTTCTTCAAGGGGTTTCCAACTCATGATGCTGAGGGCAAAGAGCTTAGCAAGGGTCAGACCAAGAAGCTTCGGAAACTTTATGAAATCCAAGAGGAACGGTATAATGAGTATATGCAGACTTTGCAGAATAACAGCACCAACTAAATGTTTTACAGTGACTTCATGTATATCTGTTAATCGAAAGAAACAACAAAAGAAACGACAGAAATATGTTTTTTTTGTTTAAAAATCGACATGCTGGGATAAAGAGTGGAATAAAGAGAGACTTTCTTACTTTTGACCATATGAAATGAATTAATGGAAGAAAGCGAACACTCTGAAGAGTACAATTGTCCTATTCAACCTATTTTAAACAATGTGATTAAGGGTCTTGACAGCTTTGCCTTTCACCTTTGGGACCTGCATGCAAATATATCCCTAAGTTGAAAATACGGAAATTACTTCAGTCTAACTATGATTACTTTTGGGCAATCTAAGTTCAAGTTAATTCAGTGCCCAGTAACAGCTCAGTTGAGAATAACTGTCAATATCACGTTGTTGGTGCAGAGAAATAGTATTCTTGGGAGTGAATGGTTTAGGAAAAATAACTAAAATGCAAGGGATTTAATTCTGAGCAACAATATCCTTCAATCTGTGCAAAATTTTAAAAAATACAAATTTTGGCTCTTTAGCTGTTTGCTGGTTTCAAACGGTCATTTATTTGTTCCAATTCCAAACCATGTCATTGAATGGAGCAGTTTGAGGAAGAACACGTAAATGGTTTGATATTTTCTGTCTTCTCTTTTAATAGGCATGATAAATCAGTTTCTGTGCACCAATTTTATATTTTGCTGCAATTTTAATTAATGTTCCTTTGCTTAATAAATTAACCTTTGGGTTCTGGTGTGAGTTTTTTTTGGCATGAAAATTTTCTATTTGTATCACATTGAAATAATGTTTTGCTTGTTCATAGAATTGTCAAATGTTTATCACACACCCAAGGAGGCAACTGTTCCTGCCTTTCTATTCTCTTTTGAGAGCAATGATTTGAATCTACCTCCAACAGCTTTTTGGGCTGTACTGCAGATTTTGACCATTCGTTCTGAAATAAGGGTTTTCCTCATGTCACTTTTTATTCTTTTGCAAACCACGTCATTATTTATGTTCTCTGATTCCCAAGCTTTCCACTAATGGGACAGTTTCTCTACACCTCATGATTTTGAGCATCTTAATATCCTTTTCATTGAGGATAACAAACTAAGCTTCTCCAACCTATCCACAAAATTGAACTCCTACTTCCTTGAGCTATTCTTGTAAATATTTTTGAACCTCTTTTTAAAGCCTACACAGCATTCATTAGGTTCAATACCCAAAAGCAAAATATTAGTTGAGGCCAGGCCAATAGTTTAGGAAAGGTTCACCATAATTTCCTGACTTTGATGCTCTGTGCCTCTATTAGAAGCTCAGGATCCTGGATACTGATTTTTGATCACTTTCTGAACTCATCACCTTCGTAATTTGTGTATCTCTCCTGCTTCTGCTGTTCTTCATCGCCTTTCACTGTTATTGGCTGTTTTCTTTCTTCCCACCAAGATGCATGACCTCATACTCAGTTACATTAAACTTCCCTTTCATTTATATTTCTACTCCACAAGCCTAAATCATCTTGAAGTCTTATTCTTATCTTCATAGTTGACAATATTTCCAAGTTGCAAAATCTTCAAATTTTGAAATTGTACATTTAAGTCATTCAACTATAGCAAGAGAAGCTGTGATTTTAGTGGGATCCCTTGAAATCAAAACCGTTCATTCCTACAGTTTCCTGTCATTCAGTCAAATTCATATCCATGCTGTAGCATTGCTGGCAAGTCTATCATGTGGTATTTTACTAAAAACTTTTGGGAAGTTTATAGAAACTATATCAACTGCATTAACCTTCTCTATTGCCTCAATTTAAAAAAGCCTTAAGTTAGTAGATCAGTTTTTCTTAAGCCAGTCTACGTTGGTTTTTTTTTCTTTCTTTATTCATTTATGGGATGAGGCGTCACTGGCCGGGCAGCATTTATTGCCCATCCTTAATTGCCCAGAAGGCAGTTGAGAGTCAACAATGTTGCTATGTGTCTGGAGTCACATGTAGGCTCAACCAGGCAAAGATGGCAGTATCCTTCCCTAAAGAGCAATAGTGAACCAGATGGGTTTTTCCTGACAATTGATTCATGGTCATCATTAGATTCTAAATTCCAGATATTTGTTGAATTCAAATTCCACCATGTGCTGTGGTGGGATTCAAACCTGGGCCCCAGAATGTAATCTGGGTCTCTGGATTAACTGTCCAGCGATAATACCACTAGGCGATTGCCTCCCCTATTCCTTAATTAATTTACACTTAACCAAGTGATGTAATTTTTGTCCTAAATAGTCCCTTTCTAAAAGATTTCTCACCATTGAAGTTAAACTGGCTAGTTTGAGAGTTGCTAGGTTTTTTTAAAAAAGATGATTTATGACAGGCAATTTTCCAGCCCTCTGGCATCACTCACAAATAAAGATTGGAAGTTTATGCCTAGTACATCCATATTTTCCTCAGCAACTTCGGATACATCACATCTTGTCCTGATATAATATTTTAAGATTAACCAGCCTTTAATTAATTTTGCCAGATTATTTTAGCCTCAGTAACATCTCAACTATATCTTTGCTATGACTTTGACAGCATCCCCTTCATTAGCAAAGACGTGGTATAAAACTAGTTTCGTACTTCATCCATACCCTCGGAAACCATGCATAGATCTGCTTCTTGGTCCCTAAACAAAAACACCGTTCCACTTACAACTAGTTTATTATTTAGATGCTTATGAAAACTTTAATTCCCTTCTGTGTTAGCTACTGGCATTTTCTCATTTTATCTTTGACTACTTCTTTTATTCTCCTCATTCTTTCTATATTCAGTTTGAGTTGTCCCTTTGCTCTGAGACTGTGCCCTCAGGTTCTACTTTCCTACTGGAAACAACTTCTGCCTGTCCACACTATCCAGGCCCCTCAGTATGTTTCAATCAGACATTCCATCCCCCATCCTTCTAATCCCCAGAGTAGACAACCCCCTCATCCCTAGAAGTATTCTTGTGAACATCCTCTAGACCTTATCCAATGCCAGCACATCTTTCCTGAGATACAAGGCCCAAAACGGTTCGCGATATTCCAAATGCAGTCTGACCACAGCCTTGTACATTCACAGCAGTACATCCTGTTGTATTCTAGCGTTCTCAAAATGAAAGCTAACGTTGCATTTCAGCTCCTAACTGCCAACAAAATCTGAATGTTAACTTTAAAGTCCTGCGCTAAGACTCCAAAATCCTCTGTGCTTCAGCTTTCCAAAGCCTTTCTTCATTTGGCAAAGTTTATATCTCTGTTCTTCCTACAAAAGTATATAATCTCTCACTTTCCCATGTTGTATTCCATCTGCCGCTTCCTTGCCCGCTTTCCTAGCCCATCCAAGTCCATTTGCAGCCTCCCCACTTCCTCAATACTACCTTTCCCTCCACATATTTTTGTATCATTTGTAGCCTCACAACAATGTTTGGATCATTAATGTATATTGTGTATAGTTATGGTCCCAACACTGACCCCTGTGAAAGTCTCACCACAGACTGTAGCAAGTTTCTAAATGATGCTAGTTGCTTGTTAAAACACTTTAACAGCCCAAGTCATTACAGGTTGCAAACTTATCAAACAAGTATACTGTTAGGAAAGCTCAGCAGGGAAGTGAGAGCTTGGTCCAAAAGACATCCATGTAGAACTCAAACCACTTATATGGTGGGTATGCTCCATGAGAAATGGAAGTGAGTGGCACAGATACTGTTGGTGCAGGTGGAGAGGTTTCTCAAATGAGTGGAAAGCTGTGCAGAGACTGCAGGATTAGTGGTGTTGCAGGTCAAGGTGTGTGAAGGCAAGTGGAGAAGTTGTTGCATGCATTAGCAAGAGCGGTAGAACTTTAATAAGATTTGAATATACAGTTGCAGAGACTGAGTGTGAGTTATCAGAAAGAAGAAGATGGTGCTTACACTGGCAGAGTGGGCTCTGACATGGTTGGCAACCTCAGGACGACACCTGCAAAGCATGACACTGAATTCCGCCTTGTCTACTAAGACTGGGGCAAATATCCGAATGATACAGGATGGATCTGATTGACAGTGCCCGCCTGAATACACAATGGCCTTTTAAATATGGCACCTTCAGAAACAACCAGAAGAATGTGGGAGGACAATATATTACATGTCCAGAGTATTCTCTGACACTGAAACATATTACACAGTTAATGAGAAAGCATACTTGACCTCAAATGTCTTTTGGTTGACCATAAAGAAATAGTTGGAAAAGATACTTGCAAAGATCCGGAAAATGTTTTCACATTATGAGGAAACATGTACAACAGGAATCTGCAAACATAAGCAGATGCCATCTTCAGAAGCTAGCCATAAAACTGCTGTTGAAGACTTGACTTGTAAACAAAACCTATGCACCCGAGCCATGGTGGCACAGTGACCCGCAACATCACAGCACAGACTCAATAAAATCAGACAGAAGCAGAAAAAAAACACCCCAGAATGTAACATTCTTGGTATGATGTCAGATGTTGGCCAGATTTTAAAAAGAACATTGGTTTGACTAAAACCTACTTGAATACAATATTTCACCTTTACTGATGACTTATTGATATTCAATGATAGACTGGTTATTCTGCCTTCACTCAGTGCTGATGTCCTTGATTATCCTCAAATGTCCTCAATGTAGTTTATCAAATGCAGAACCACAGCTGGGGCTTCTGTATGGTTGCTAGGGATGTCAAAGCAAATAGCTGAATGTGTAGAAGGGTCTAGGCCCGAAACATCAGCTTTCCTGCTCCTAAGATGCTGCTTGGCCTGCTGTGTTCATCCAGCTCCACGCCTTGTTGTCTCGGATTCTCCAGCATCTGCAGTCCTATTATCAGCTGATTGTGTAGACTGCCACACACAGACCTAAACACCAACAGTCATTAACTCCTCCCACCTATACCACAGAAATGGGTGAGAACTGATCTATTTATGTGCGATGGACATTCATCTCATTGCTTATGAATCTTTTGACAACTTTGCAGCCATCTCCAGCTTTTAACACTTAAATCAGCACACTGAAATATCCACAGCCAAATGGAGAAGCTAAACAAGGGATACAAACTGTTATATCAGCTTGAGAAGGAACAGTGACAGCTGTAAAGCTTTGCTGAACTATCAGCCCACTCCACTCCAATGTATTTTATCACCATGAAAATTAAAATAGGGAGAAAGCTGAAAATTCAGCTCTCTGTCCTTCCAAGAATGTTGATTTCCACAGATGAATCCTAGGGCCTATAACAATTTTTACTGTAAAGAAAAACAACAAGTTTCTAACTACAGCAAATGTCACCACACACAACAGTTGCTAAGTTTGACACTAAGGTCTGGAGATGAGGTCTCAATAGAAATACTAAAGAGGTACAACAATTGACAATGTAGCACAATTCATTCCTTGTCCACATATCAGATATTATACAGAAACCTTGTATCACAGCACAACTGACTGCTGCAGTGTAGTGAACTTACTAATTAACATAATGAGAATAATAATTCACAATCCACTACAACACAGGACTAAAAATCAAATGAACTATGTTCAAGCCACGACATGCCAATCCAACAATGAATTGGTCTGGAAGAATCATCAAGCCTCCACATTGATTAAGTTTGTAAGTTCAGAGACTTGGAAACGGAGGGCGCAGGTGAAAGAATAATGGTAAACTTGATATACTTATTTAAACAAATATATAGTGGAGTAAAACAAGGGGCAATATTTTAGAGAGAGAGATGTTATAAAAGACAGTTGGTCTAAAAGGTTAACTCCTAAGATTTGGAATAGCACCAGCCACTGTTATAGAAACGACTGTCCCTGGGAGGAGCTAGCCAGTTATTCAGAGTACTCTTACCTGTCAGTTGTACAGTCTACAACAGAGCATTGACTAGTTACTATACCTTAGGAAATAACAATGGCCTGGATTTTGTGCTGGCCACTCATTATGCCAGAGGATAAGAGTTGCGCTCAGGCAAAAGGAATCCTCATCACAGCACACTCCGGAAATTGAACGGGCAACTGAATTTTTCACTGGGCAATTCCTCTATGCTTGGAACTCTCCATATATATTGGAAATTTTGGAGGGTTCCGAAGAAATTAAGACCATAAGACATAGGAGTGGAAGCAAGGCCATTCGGCCCATCATGTCCATGCCGCCATTTAAATCATGGCTGATGGGCATTTCAACTCCACTTCCCTGCATTCTCCCCATAGCCCTTGATTCCTTGTGAGATCAAGAATTTGTCTATCTCTGCCTTGAAGGCATCTAATGTCCCGGCCTCCAATGCACTCCATGGCAATGATTCCACAAGCCCACCACTCTCTGGCTGAAGAAATGTCATCTCATTTCCATTTTAAATTTACCCCCTCTAATTTTAAGACTGTGCCCACGGGTCCTAGTCTCCCCGCCTAACGGAAACAACTTCCTAGTGTACCCCCATTCTAAGCCATACATTATCTTGTAAGTTTCTACTAGATCTCTCAACCTTCTAGATGTCCCCTCAACCTTCTTTAAATTAAATAAAGTATTTACTCAGGAACTCATGAGTAACAATTTAATGGAACCCATACTTAGCTCACACACCCCAACTATACCACCCCAGACCCTTTATACAGCCAATACTCCGAGTCAACCTCCACCTGGGACCCAATCCACTCCAACCGTTTCTACCTCCATGACCCAATTCCAATCACTTCTTGACAGATCCCAATTCAATCCCATAGGACCCAAGCCCCAAAACCCATCAACGCAGGAACTGAAACCCACCCTCCCCATCTCCCACTAGACTTAATATCTCTCATCAACCCCAACCTGCTCTAAGAGCTGCCTTACTTAGCTTATCACTTTGAATCCAACCTACTCGGCACCCTACTGCCTTCCACTTAACATTCTATCCTGCCACCAGCTGGCTCCCTACCCCATTCATCAAGCATCATAATGCTGGCATCCTAATTCCCTGCCAGCCAGTGCCCTGTTTTCCCAGCACTTTACCCTCTCTGCACCCAAACACTGCACTCAGGTTATATACTAAAAAGACTGTCAGGACCTGTAAAATTTCAGAACAGGACAGCTGATTGCTGTGAAAGTAAGTGATAGCAAGAACTGCAGATGCTGAAGTCATAGTCAATAAAGCGTGGAGCTGGAGGAACACAGCAGGTCAGGCAGCATCAGAGGAGCAGGAGAGTCGATGCTTCAGGCCTGGACCCTTCATCAGGAATGGGGAGTGGTAAGAGAGCTGGAAAATAAATGCAGGGAGGAGGGGAGGAAGGTGGGATGGCAATAGTTGAATGCAGGTAGGGGTATTGGTCAGTGGGGAAGTTGGGACAGATAGGTGAGAAAGAAAATGGACAGGTAATGTCAAGTCTAGGAGGCAGGGATGAGAGGGAGGGTTGGAAATGGGATGAGGCCGGAGGTGGGGAGATCTTGAAACTGGTGAATTCTATGTTCAGGCCATCACGCTGTAAGCTCCCAAGACGAAATATGAGGGGCTGTTCCTCCAGTTTACATGTGGCATCACTGTGGTGCTGGAGAAGGCCCAGGTTGGACATGTCATCCAGGGAGTGGGAGGGGGAGTTAAAATGGTTGGTAACCAAAAGGTTATAGTGTACAGAGTGCAGATGCTCTGTAAATCTGTCACTGTCTACACTTGGTCTCAACGATGGAGAGAAGGCCACATCAGGAGATCACGTTGGTGGGTGTACAGATGAACCTCTGTTGAATTTGGAAAGTTTGCCTTTGTGTCAGATGGAGATGAGGCGGGGGGGGAAGTGTAGGGGCAGGTGTAGAACTTCCTGCAGTTGCAGCAAAAGGTGCCAGGCATGATGGGGAGTGTGGAGCAGACGAGGGAGTCAAGCAGTGAGCGGTCTCTACCAAAGGCAGATGGGTTTGGGCGGGGGTGGGGATATCTCTTTGGTCATGGGGTGGCAGAGGATGATGCGCTAGATGCGGAGGTTGGTGGGGTGGTAGGTGAGGACAAAGAGGAGTCTATCCTTACTTTTGTTGGGGAGAGGGGTCTGAGCGCAGAAGTGCAAGAAATGCAAGAGATGCAGTTGAGGGCATTTTTGATCAACAGAGGGGTAAGTTGTGGTCCTTGAAATAGGGGATGTCCAGGAATGGAACGCTGCTTCTTGGGTGCTGATGGGGCAGAGGTAGAGGAATTGGGAGTAAGGAATCATATTCTTGCACAAGAGTGGGTGACAAGAGGTGTAGTCTAGGTGACTGTGGGAGTCAGTGGGTTTGAAATAGATGTCAATGCTGAGACGGTTACTGGATATGGAGACAGAGAGGTCCAGGAAGGAGACGGAGGTATTGGAGAAGGTCCAGGTGAATTTGAGGTTGGGGTGAAAGGTGTTGATAAAGTTGAAGAACTGTTCAAGCTCCTCCTGGGAACATGAGGCAGCACCGACACAGTCAACGTAGCAGAGAAATAGGCGAGGGATGGTGCCAGTGTAACAGTGGAACAGGGACTGTTCCACGTATCCTATGAACAGGCAGGCATTGCTCGGACCCATACGGGTGCTCATAGCTACCCCTTTAGTCTGTAGGGAGTGGGAGGTGTTATAGGAAAAGTTGTTGAGGGTAAGGACAAGTTCTGTTAAGCAGATGAGGGTGTCATTGGAAAGAGACTGGTTGGGTCTGCAGGAGAGGAAGAAGCAGATGGCTTTTAGGCCATCTGTGTGGAGAATACAAGTGTACAGGGACTGGATGTCCATGGTGAAGATGAGATTTTGGAGGGTCGGAGAATTGAAAGTCTTGGAGGAGACGGAGGGCATTGGTAGTGTCCTGAATGTAAGTAGGGAGCTCCTGGACTGGCGGTGTTGGGGGGGGGGGGGGGGGGGGGGTCGGGGAACAATCAGGTTGGAGGCTGTGGATGGGAGGTCTCCCGAGGTGATGAGGTTATGAATGGTCTGAGAGAGGATGGTTTGGTGATCTGGATGGGGTCATAATCAAGGGGGTGATAGGAGGAGGTGTCAGAATTGGTGAGCAACAGGTTTGTTTCAGTATGTGGTCGAAGACCTTCAGGGCAGAGGAGGTCTCCAGAGGGTTGCAGGGGGACAGAGATCCACTGATGTCTTTCTGGAGGGAGGATGACTTCTTCAAAGGTGGGCATCCTTGGAACAGGCTTCACAGTAGGGTTAAGTTACTCAGAGATAGCAAGAACTGCAGATGCTGGAGTCGGGGTCAATAGTGTGGAGCTGGAGGAATACTCTCTCAATGACACATCCATCCTGGGCCTCCTCCAATGCCACAATGAGGCCACACACAAACTGGAGGAACAACACCTCATGTACCACCTTGGGAGCTTAGAGCCCAATGGTCTGAACATAGAATTCACCAGTTTCAAAATCTCCTCATCCCATGTCCAAGCCTCCCTCTCACCCCCACTTCCTTGACCTGTCCATCTTCTTCCCCACCTATCTGCCCCACCCTTCCCACTAACCAATCCCCACTACTTCTACCTGTATCCGCCCATTGCCATCTCACCCAGCCCAACCCCTCCGCTTTTTATTTCCCAGCACCGTTCCCCCAGCCCCTGTCGTGAAGAAGGGTTTAGGTTTTAAACATTAACTCTCCTGCTCCTCTGATGCTGACTGACCTGCTCTGATAATTGGTTCACCTTGCTCTGACAGTTCTATGCGTTTAAACAACTGTCAGGATAGAAGTATGGCTCCCCAGTTCCAAGGAATCCCTGAGTGGAATTTCCTCTCAGAAATGCAGAGCTTCCCTTCTTTCATAAAACAAGCAGCCAGTACAGCAATCTCAAATAGATTGCTGCACCTCAAAAAATCTGGCCCATTAAGTACCTTTACATTAGGTAAGAAACAATCAATCAGTCTTATGCTAATATAACCAGTTGTCTTACAATTATATCCTAAACTACTTCCTGTTATTCAAACACATGCCCCTTCAGCTGCAGATTTATTAGTGGTTAATCCTTCATTAGTTAATACCAGAAAGTCCGTAGACTACTAATTAGAAGGGTCGGTGGTAGCAGCTCAAAGATCATCCTAACAGAACCTGGTACCAACTGCAGACATCACTTATAACAGGCTTGAGTTCCAAGGGAAATAGGCAAGTCTGTTAGAATTTGAAAGGGGATTGGTGAAATTGCACATGGAGTACTTGGCACAGTTCTAATCATCAATGAAGGAAGAATACACTTGCATTGGAAGCAGTTCAAAGAAGGTTCATGAGGCTGAACTGTGAGGTGAGTGGGTTCAATTAAGAAGAAATATTGAGCCTACACTCATTGGAATTTGGAAGAATGAAAGGTAACCTCACAGAAACACAAGTTTCTAAGGGGAGTTGACAGAGTAAAGGCTAAGTGGATGTTTTTTAAGCTGGGGAATTCCAGAATTAGGGGGAAACAGTTTAAAAATGAAGGGTCTTTCATTTAAGGCATAGTTGAAAAGGAATTTCTTCTCTCAGAGGGTCAATAGACTTTGGAATTCTCTTTTTAAGTACAGTGGAGATTGAGCAATTGAACACATTCACGGTTGAGTCAGACTTTTGACAAGGGCCATTTAGGGTGAAGGTGGAAAAAACATCGAACTGTACAGCACAGGAACGGATCCATCGGTCCACAATGCTGTGCCAAAATAAACTAAACTCTTCTGCCAGCCTTTGGTCCATATCCCTTCATTCCTTGCATCTTCGTATGCTTATCTAAGGCCTGTTAAATGCCCCTCTTATATCTGCCTTCACCATCCACCCCTGGTAGCACATTCAAGACACACTCTGCATGTAAAAAACTTGCCTATCATATCTCCTTTGAACTTTCCCCCCCCTCACCTTAAATGCAGAAACCCTCCTAATATTAGACATTTCAACTCCAGGAAAAAGTTTTTGACTGTCAATCCCATCTATGCATCTTTGTACTCCAGATGTGGTCACACCAACAGCTTATGCAGTTGCAGTAAGACTTCCCTATTCTTATTCTGAAATCCCTTTAAATAAGAGCCAACATTCCATTAGCCTTCCTGATTACACTCTGCATTTGTGACCTAGCTTTCCGTGTTTCATAAACAAGCACCTCCAAATCCATTTCTATTGCAGCTTTCTGCCGTTTTTCACCATTTAAATGATACTTGATTCTTTTGTTCTCCATTCTGAAATGAACAACTTCACATTTTCCAATATTATACTCCATTTAACAACTTTTTGCCCACTTACTTTACATATCAATATCTCTCTGTAAATTGTTTGTAATTCCTCTCACAACCTGACTTTCTATTTTTGTGTCCTCTGCAAATTTGGCTACAGTATTTTTGCTTCCTTCCTCCAAGCCAGTCATCTATATTGTAAACAGTTACAGACCCAGCACTGATCGTTGTGGATGCCTGCTGGTCACAGGTTGCCAAGCTGAAAAAGAACCCCTTATTCCCTTTCTCAGTTTCCTGCCCATTAGCCAATTCTCTATTCATGCCAATATATTACCTCCAACATATGGGCTCTTATCTCATTTTGTTAGGAATCTTGAAGACCTTCAGGAAGTCCAAGTACAACACGTGTACTAGTTCCCCTCTGTCCACTCTGAATTTTTAGAGGAGCTATCAACCAATAAATTAGCTAGACACAATTTCCCTTTCATGGAGCCGTGCTGGACTTTCCTTGATTAGATTCTGATTTTCCAAACATTCTGCTTTTACTTACTTAATAACTGATTGCAGTATTTTTCAACAATATATGTTAGGCTACGAGGCCTGGAGTTACATGTTTTTTTCCTTCCTACCTTTTTGAAGAGGGGTGTCATATGGGCAGCTTTCAAATCACGTAACTATTCGAGCCAAACTGAACAAATAACTAGCTCCTACTGTTGCTAATTGTTGCTGTTGTCTCATTTAATAGTTTTTAATTATGAATTTGAATTGATAAAGACATCTGTGTCACCAGTGAACAAAGTTCAATTGATGCCGTGCAAGACCCTATCCATGTCCACTGATACATTGTTCATCTTATACAAAACTCAATTCATTTTTGCTGATATAACCTGATTAGTTTAACTGTACCAAGGTCTTTCAGTAGCTGTCTCATAGAGGTTACCGGAGTTCACATACCTTTAGTTTAACACAATCAATGCTTGCATTACAGAATATTACATCTAGTGCCCAAGCTCTGATATTAATTAAAATGATCAGATAATACAACTTAATAAAAGCAAAACTTAATCAAATATATAACTCAATCAAGGTTTCAGGATTAATTGTGCTAAACAATTTATCTTAATACAATGATATCAAATGAACTAGCCATTTGGCCATTTTTGAGCGTCACAAAACAAGGCTAAATTTTACTATCTAAATCTATCTACATGTAGGGCAGCAGGAAAGTAGAGTTAAGACCATTATCAGATGAGCCATGATCTTACAGAGTGGTACATAAGTCTATTCTTATAACTTACAAATTCTGGTAATAATACAAGACTCAGTCATTAGGGGGATAGAAAGCATCCTCCTCGGTCAAAAATTAGAAGGCTGAAAGTTATGTTTCCCACCTGGTACAAGTGTGATGGATAGTGCATGAAGCTAGAAAACAACTTGCAAAGGGAGTGGGTAAATCCAATTCTCGTGTTCCAAGCTGAAAGAAATGACATAGGATCTCCTCTTTATTCATGCCTATGTAAAGAATATCAAAGTTAGATTTTAAACTAAAAGGCAGAAATTCAAGGGTAGTAGGATCTGGATTATTGCCTGAGCTACACAGAAATTGGCATGGGAGCAGACAGATTAGGAAAAATAACACGAGTTATTTCCTCTCAGCTTGAAAATGTGCCCCTAGTTATGAAATTCCCCACACTAGGGAAATTACCTTTGCTAAAGAGTCAGGTACGGGAAACAGCAGCTCCTTTTCATGATTCACTGGTACCAGTTCAGGAAGAGGAAGGAGCTGCAACAGTAGCCAAGCTCCACCTCAACAGGAATGGAACTCTTTATCAAGTGGGAAGGTGAAAGGAGGGGACAGTGAAGGTTTTAAGCTATCTGAACGTAGGAAGGAGACTACAAGAAAAATAAGCAGTCTACATGTAAATAAAACAGGGGTTCAGAGAATAACATAAGGGAGGATTTTAGCGGAAAGGATCTAAATAGAGTTGTAGAATATGCCTCTTTAGGCCAAATATAAAGTGAGAAGAAACCCTATTTAAAAATGATTTGAAATGAATGTACAACAATATGCAGTGTATAATAAACATATAGTGGAGCTAAACACACTTTGAGATAAACCAGACATCATAGAAGACATGGGTATGAAAAAGAAATCAGATGAGGAATTAAATATAGCAGGATGCAGCATATTTTGAAAAAGAGTGATTCATGGCAGATCAAATACAAAATATGTTTTTTCCAAAGGATAACAAAGTAAAAGGGTTTTCAAGAAGGCATTTAGCTTCCCTCCATTGCTCAGACCATTGAGTGTCGGAGTTGGGATGTCATGCTGAGGTTGTACAGGGGTTGGTGAGGCCACTTTTTAAGTACTATGCACAATTCTGGTCATCCTGCTGTAGGAAAGATATTATTAATCTGGAGAGGGTTCAAAGAAGATTTACCAGAATGTTGCCAGGGCTGGAGGGTTTGAGTGATAAGGAGAGGCTGGATAGACTGGGGCTTTTTTTTCTTTGCAACACTGGAGGTCGAGAGGCGACCTATCAAAATCATTAGGGGCACAGATAAGGTGAATAGCAAAGGTCTTTTCGCTAGTGTGGGGAATTTCATAACTGGGGGCCCATTTTCAAGCTGAGAGGAGAAAGATTTAAAAGGGACCTGAGGGGCAAATGTTTCACACAGAAGGTGGTTTGTATGTGAATTGAACTGCCAGAGGATGTGGTAAATGCAGGCCATTGTAATATTTAAAAGACATTTGGTTTGGTACATGAATAGGAAAGACTTAGAGGGATATGAAACAAATGCAGGCAATGAGACTAGTTTTAGTTTTGGGAAATTTGGTTTCCATGGACAAGTTGGAGCAAAGGCTTCGTGTCTGTGCTATGTGAATCTATGGCTCTCTAAGACAGGTGAAGGAAGAAATATGAAGATAATGTAGGGAACTGAGTAAAAGAATGTAGAATTGTAATTATGTTGGATATAAAACACAGCAGCACTAATTAGAAGAGTTAAGTAGAGGCGATAAGGGAATGGAGTGCCTAAAATAGATACAGGACTAATTTCTAAAAGAGAATCCAATAACTGCAAATGAACCAGATTGTGTAAGACAAGGAAGAAAGAAGCTAAAGAACCGAGGATGCTGAAAATCAGAAACAAAACAAATTGTTGAAAAAAAAATCAGCAGGTCTTGCAGCAACTGTGGTGAGGAAGCAGACTTAATGTTTTGGGTTTAATGATCCTTCCTCAGAACTTCAGACAAATAAAAACAGTAGTGAAACATCCAGCTGGTAGCAACCAAAACAAAAGGGAGTTAAGATAATAGAAAAGGACATAATTATGATGAAAGCCAGGTTGATAAATTGGAGAAAAGCTGATTATGAAGGTCTGGGAATGGAACTTGGGAAAACAAAAGGGCCGATAATATTATCAAACAACAATGTAGAACAACTGGAAAGACTTAATCTGTTCAACAGGAAAGATATAATCAGTTAAAAGCACAATTTAAAAAAAAGCAAACACAAGAGAGACTCTACAGATGAATAAAGATGTAAAGAAGCAATTGTAGTTTACAAAAGAGGCATACATTAAGTCTACAGAAAGCAGAAGACTGCATGACAGAAGAAAATGGGTAGAGATTAGGAGGGAAGACAAAAATTAGGAAGGCAAAGAGGAATTTATGAAGTTGAAATTATGAAATAAAACAAAATATTTGATAGGTAATAATAAAATAAATGGCCTAGTGGTATTATCGCTGGATTATTAATCCAGAGACCCAGCGGATGTTCTGGGGATTCAGGTCCGAATTCCACCACGGCAGATGGTGGAATTTGAATTCAATAAAAAATATCTGGAATTAAGAATCTACTGATCACCATAAAATCATTGCCGATTGACGCAAAAAGCTCACTCACTAATGTCCTTCAGGGGAGGAAATCTGCCACCCTCACCTGTCTGGCCTACATATGACTCCAAACCCACAGCGTTCGTAGCAATCTTCAGCCAGAAGTGCCACGTGGATGAACCATCTTGGCCTCCTCAAGTGGTCCCCAGCATTACAGATACCAGTCTTCAGCCAATTCGATTCAGTCCACGTGATATCAAGAAATGTTCGGAGACACTGGGTACCGCAAAGGTTGCTGGCCCGGACAATATTCTGGCAATAGTACTGAAGACTTGTGCTCCAGAACTGCCAGTCACCAGCTAAGCTTTCCAGTACAGTTCCAACACGGGCATCTACCCAACAATGTGTAAAATCACCCAGGTATGTCCTGTACACAAAAAGCAGATCAAATCCAACCCAGCCAGTTGCTGCCCCATCAGTTTCCTCTCAATCATCGATAAAGTGATGGAAGGTGTCATCAACAGTGCCATCAAGCAGCACCTGCTCAGAAATAATCCGCTCAGTGACACCCAGTCTGGGTTCCGCCAGGGTCACTCAGCTCCTGATCTTATTACAGCCATGGTTCAAACATGGACAAAAGAGCTGAATTCCGGGGGTGAGGTGAGAGTGACAGCCCTTGATATCAAGGCTGCATTTGACAGAGTGTGGCATCAAGGAACTCTGGCAAAACTGGAATCAATGGGTATCGGAGGCAAACACTCCGGTGGTTGGAGTCATACCTGACACATAGGAAGATGGTCATTGTTGTGGGAGGTCAATCATCCCAGCTCCAGGACATCTCTGCAGGAGTCAAGGTAGTAGCCTAGGCCCAATCATCTTCAGCTGCTTCATCAATGACCTTCTCTCCATCATAAGGTCAGAAGTGGGGATGCTCGCCGATGACTGGACAATTGCACAATGTTCAGCACCATTCATGACTCCTCAGATGCTGAAGCAGTCCATGTTCACATGCAAAAAGATCTGGACAATATCCATGCTTGGGCTGACAAGTGACAAGTGACATTCAAGCCACGCAAATGCCAGACTATGACTATCACCAATAAGAGACAATCTACCACCGTCCCTTGACATTCAATGGTGTTATCATCACTGAATCTCCCACTATGAACATCCAGGGGGTTACCATTGACCAGAAACTCAACTGGACTCACCACATTAACACAGCAGCTACAACAGCTGGCCAGAAGCTGGGAATACTGTGGCGAGTAACTCACCTCCTGACTCGTCAAAGTCTGTTCACCAGCTACAAGGCACAAGTCAGGAGTGCGATGGAATACTCCCCAGTTACCTGGATCAGTGCAGCCCCACAGCACTCAAAAAGCTTGACACCATCCTGGAAACAAAGCAGCCTGCTTGATTGGCACTACATCTACAAGCATCCACTCCCTCCACTAGCGCCACTCATTAGCAGCAGTGCGTACTAACTACAAGATGCACTGCAGAAATTCACCCAAGATCCTCAGACACCACCTTCCAAACCCACGATCAGTTCCACCTAGAAGGACAAAGGCATCAGGCATACAGGAACACCACCACCTCCATGTTCTTTCAATGTCACTGGGTCAAAATCTGGAATAGCCTCCATAATAGCATTGTGGGTCTACCCACAGCAGGGGGATTGCAGCAGTTCAAGAAGGCAGCTCACCACCACCTTCTGAAGGGCAACAATAGAGGGGCAAGAAATGCCAGCCAGCCAACACCACCCACATCCAACAAAAATGAAAGATTAGCATGATAATAGGACCATTGAGAGATTGATAGGAAACAATTACAGGTAATGACTGAAAGATGATAGAAGCATTAAACAATTATTTCTAATAAAAACAAAGTGCTGGAAAAACATAGCAGGTTTGACAGGATCTGCAAAGACAAAAACAGTTAAAAGTTTTGAGTCAAGAAAACAGAAGGCTACTACTGAAAAGACAAAATTAACAAACTAAATCATCTAGATTTACAGCTCAGCTGGGAAAAAAAATCTTAAAACACCCAGCAAACCGAAGTTTCAATTTATTTCCCAAACTCACTACGCTACAGAAGTCCTGAATATAAAATCTTTAAGACTGACAAAACTGAATCCACCAGTGCTCTTGTATACCGTTAAGCCTTCTTACATGAACACTTACAAATCTAAGTTCTTAAATCTTTTCAGTTTATAATAAATTGCAGATTTTTTGACTAAACACTTTGGTCTAAAAGCAGTACAAACTATTATTTTTCTACTGAGGTCAAGAGTGCTTTCCCTGAACTGAACAATATCCCTTTTACAAAGAGAAATGGCCTATGATCTCAATCAAATCTTCAGAAGCATCCTGGATGTCTGCCTTTATCAAACATTGCTCTATTCCTCCCTCTGTCATCCAGACAGCCCTACACTGCGCCTCCTCCATTCCCCACTACACAGCTCTTAACCACTCCACCACCAAACATAATAAAGATAGCGCCAGCTGTCCTCACTTGCCACCCCAACCATCCTCTGCACCCAACGTATCATCCCCAAACTTTTGCCACCTCCAATAAGATCAACCACCTGGAACATCTTTCGCTCCCCACCCCTCTCTGCCTTCCGTGAGGACCATTCCCTTCGCCATTCCTTAGTTCGCGCCACACTCCCCACCAAGCACTCCAATCCGCCCAGTACCTTCCCCTCTAACCATAAAAGATACAACACTTGCCCACACACCACCTCCCTCACCCCCATCCAAGGCATCAAACAGCTCTGCCAGGTCAGATTCCATCTGGTGTTCCCAATGTGCCCTCCTCTACATCAGTGAGACCAACCGTAGACTAGGTGACTGTTTGGCAGAGCACCTTCACCTGGCCTATAATGGCCACTGCCCATTTCAACACACCACCACCACCAGCCGTGCCCTCCTTGCAACATGTCCATCCTCAGCTTCCCCCAGTGTCACATCGAACAAGAACGCAAATTTGAAGAACAACACCTTATCTTCTGCCTGGGCACCCTACAGCCTGTAGGACTCAACATTGAGTCCTCCAAATTCAAATAACATTCCCAGGCATCCCCCAGCTCCCTTTCCAGCCCCTTCCATTCTGCCTACTGACCCTCTCTTCCAGCCATCAACTGCATTCAACCCTCCCATCAACCAACCAGGTCATACCTGCCATCAGTGTCCACCTATCACCACCAATCTGTTAAACACCGCCCCCACCCCTCCATTTATCTGCAGCTCCCCCTCCCCCGATACCCAGTCCTGAAGAAGGGTAATACCCGAAACGTTGGCAGCTCCTTTCCTCCAGATGCTGGCCGACCTGCTGTGTTTGCCCAGCTTCCTGCTTTGCCCTGTTTGAATTAACCAAAAACTTTCAAACTCTGGAATTCCAAAACTTAAAGAAAAAAAACTTTGGATTTTTCTGCGCCAAAACCAAACCAACTGATCTCATTACTTCCATCGTCACTCCAGAAATTCCTCCTCGCTAACAGACACTGGATTAGGACAGTATTCTGCAAGGATTGTCTGATTTATTTTTTAACCCTTCAGAAAAGTAACCAATCCCCCATACACTATCCATTCTAAAACACGGACTCTAAACACTGTAATGCGCAAATCAGAAACCTTTCGTTGCAATGATTAATAAATAAATGAAAACTTTTTTTTGGTTAATCGAGCCCAGTAATAATGAAGGGAGACGCGCCTGAGCGAGTAATTTTCAAATCCTGGAGTCTCCAAGACAAACCTGTACGCTCAGTAACCTAGGGAGGCACATATCCTACATTTACATCGTGTCTTTTCGTGAGCTTTCGATGCCTTCGCACCAAAACCTATTGGGAATGGACGGTGAATCTTGGGCCGTCAGCGTCTCTCCGAAAGCTCTATTTTTAGCCGGCAGGTTAAAATTCGGCCGCCTTTAAGAGCCGACGAATCCGGCACCCGGCGGGCTCGTGCCCTCTAATTGGTCGGCTCTGTGCTCCCTGACGTCAGGCGGGGAGGGGGCGACCAATGGGAAGTGGCCTCTTTGGTGTCCGCCATTAGCGCGCGGTGGTGGCTGTGAGGCGGCCGGGCGGGAGCAACGGTTGCGGAGCGCAGGTACAGGTGAGGGATGGATAGGTGGACGAACGAACGAACGGACGGAAGGATAGATGAATGAATGGTTAGAGGCCCGGGCTGCGGCGAACAGAAAGTGCTGTCTGAGCGGCTTGTTGTAGGCAGAGGGTGAAATCTTCACGTGTTGCAGGGACATACAAGGTGGGAGTTCAGACCACCCCCCAAAAAGCCTTGCACGCCGGATCCGAGATGCGTGTTCTGCTGAATTTGAGGCTTGAAGGTTGAATGTTTACAGCGGCCGCAGTGCGGTGTTTACTCGGCAGGTCATGTTTTTAAGGTAGCAGTAAACAGACACACACACTGTGGAAGTCCACCTAGCTGTCTCTATGGGGAGGGGTGGGCCTCAGACGCCCTGAAGCTTTTAAACCAATTGGGGAGGGGGGGAAGCAATACAAACAGGATATTACTTCTGCCTGCTCCAAATGCGTAAGGTATCGTCTGTCCTTACGTGCCCATCCCCCGCCAACCTTTTACAGCATAAAGTCAGCATCACTTATCCAATCCCAAGAAGAGTCGTATTTGACTTAAAACGTTAACACTGCATTTCTCCACAAATGCTGTCAGACCTGCTGAATTTCTCAGGGCTTTGTGTTAATTTTGAATCTCCAACATTTATAGTGTTTTGCTTTTATTTATTAACATGATACTGTTTTGCCATCTTCAAGTAGTACACAGTTGGGTAATTTGATTATTAAAACTTCCAAATCAGTTCTAAGGTTTGCTTATTTGTGGATCAGTTACGTTCACGTTTAAGTGTGAATTTGCTTAACAAAGAATTAAAGGCTAAAACAAAAATAAAACCTCCTGGAAAAGTTCTATAGATCTGGCAGTGTCTGTAGAGAGAAAGCGATGCTATCACACCTACTCGCCTGTGCCAGTATTTTTAATTTTTTTTCTGATTTACAGCACCTGCAGTTCTTTACTTTTTCAATTACAAATTAAAGGCTGTTGGATAGTAGGCATGTATGGCCACCATTGGTTTTCAGAAGTATTTATTCTGACATCTTAAGTTTTTTTAAAATTACTTTGGGCACTTATGTAATATTCATCTGGAATGCCAGTGGTGCTTGTGCTCCCCAATGAAAATATGAAACAACATTTAAGATCTTTATTTCATTCTGTGTCCTTTGTTCCATACAAATTGGAAAGTTAATATGCAATTATCAATGTCTAGTTATTGGTGATAGTACTTTATTGCTGAATTGTTTCCAAGTCCATCTAATGAACTCATGAGGTGAACATATTACAAAACTCTCCAGATGTGAGTTTGCTTGCTGAGCTGGAAGGTTTGTCTTCAGACGTTTCGTCACCATTCTAGGTAACGTCATCAGTGAGCCTCCGATGAAGCGCTGGTGTTATGCCCCGCTTTCTATTTATCTGCTTAGGTTTCCTTGGGTTGGTGATATCATTTCCTGTTCTTTTTCTCAGAGGATGGTAGATGGGCTCCAAATCAATGTGTTTGTTGATGGAGTTCCAGTTGGAATGCCACGCTTCTAGGAATTCTCGTGCGTGTCTGTTTGGGACAACATATCCATCCTAGGACAAGCAGGACATAACACCAGCGCTTCATCGGAGGCTCACTGATGTTACCTAGAATGGTGACGAAACGTCTGAAAACGAACCTTCCAGCTCAGCGAGCAAACTCGCATCCAGAAACTCAACCTGAGCTACAAATCTTCTCAAAACCCATTTACAAAGCTCTGTTTGTTGAAGGGTGTTACATTTAACAAGGGAATAAAATAAGGCCCAGTTATGTTATTCACCTTGAGTAAATGATTCCATTGTATCATTTGCTGAATAGGAAATTCTGTTTGATCACCTTTTCTCAACTATTCCAACCAAAACAGACCAAATTTTCAAAACCCTTTTAATGTTGGTGTGACATTGTTACACATAATTTGACTGATATATTTGCATGTACTACAGACTGATTATTGGAAGTAACTAACTGATTGAAGTGCTTAGAGATATTCTCAGTATACAAGGTACTGTATAAATGTGAGCTGTTTGTCTGTGGATTTTTTTCTAGATTTGCCAAAGCATTTCTCAACCAATTAATTAATTTTCAGTTGCATTCTGCATTTTCATGCTAAAGTTGCACTCACTGGGAGCAGGGTTCCAAGGAGACATGTGAATAACTAGCTAATGTATCTTTTGGTGGCTTTAGAGAAGAAAGCACAAACTATTTTCTGATAATTCAGTGCCATGAATCTTTTAGAAATATACGCAGGTGAGCCTTGATTTAAAGTAATATGAAGAGTGTCAGCATCAACAAACCTGTGTCCTTCTCTAAGCACTGTGCTAAAGATGTTATTCGTGTACTTTAAAAATTCTGGAGCTGTCGTCCTGAAACTGCAATCCATTGATTCAAATATGTCTAACTATTTCATAAGATTGTGAGAAATGGGAACATTTGACCCTTCAAACCTGCTCCACTGATCCGACATTCCGCATATCCACTTTCCTGCCTTTTCCCTGTGGCCCTTGATTCCCCTACTGATCAAAAATCTATTTATTTGAGCCTTAAATAGCCACAGCATTTCACGTGGAGTTCCAAAGCCACTCAGCCCTCTGAGGGAAGGAATTCCTACTTATCATAGTCTTAAATTGAAGCCCCTTTTATTATGAGGCTATGCCCTCAGGTCCTAGACTCTTCCCATGAGGGGAAACATCCTGTTGGCACTTAGTCTGCCAAATCCTTTAAGAATCCTATGTGTATCAGTGCAATCACTTTTCTGTCTTCTAAACTCAGACTCCCAACCTGTTTAACCTTTGCTTAAAAGCGAGTCCCTCCATACCAGAGATCATTCAGTTTGATAATTTCTGTGCATGTTTTAGTCTGATTTTTATAGTTAAGTAATTTTAAAATCCCATTATGAAGTACAGCATTGATTAGTCTATGTAACTCAAAAATACATGTTTTAAACTTTTCCAAAGATCTTGATCTCCTTAGTTTACTGTAGTCTTGTGGGCAATGGTTGTTACTCTAGACTTTGCAGTAGGTTTGAATCATAAGTAAACCATGTTGAATTTTGTTACATTCAAAAATGATCCATAATCAACTAATTCTCTTCTGTTGTATGTACATTTTAATAAGGGCAGGTAGTCAGTGGGGGAATTACAAGTGGGGAAAGCAGATTCTAAACCAGAGTTGTTGCTGCTGTCTAATCACATAGTTCTTTTGGAACTTAATGTCCTCCTGTGAAACAATCACTTCAAATAGCACAATGAAAGTATAGTTTATTTCTTACCCGGACAACCTAGAACCTTCTAACCTGCTCTTTTGATCCCATAAAATGTGAATACCTTAGCTTGTGTAGGATTTATGAACAGAAACATGCCATTTAACCCAACCAGTCCATGTTTGTTTGTACTCCACTTTTAACCTTCTTTATCTTTTCTCATTTAAATCTACTATTTTAACCATCTATTCCCCATAGTCCCTACATAAATCTGTTCTATACTCTTCAGTTACTTCCTGTGATAGAACGCTTTGCATTCTGACTACCTGGGTGAAGAAGTCTCATCTTGAATTTCCCATTGGATTTCTTGGTAGCTTTTATATTGGCAGTTTCTAATTGTGTTCTTCCTGGGAAGGGGACGTATTCACTCTGTACTGATGCTAACAAAACTGTTCATAATTTTCAAGGTGTTGTTTTGATTACCTGTCTTTTTTTGAACCGTGAAGTGACCCAGCCCGTCCATTGTTTTCTGTAAAGTGTATGTATGTGTTTCTGGCATAATCCTTCTGATTCATCTTTTACAGTCTGTCCTGTATATTTATGTACTTTTTACAGCATTGTGACCTTTTAAGACAGTGATATGATTAGTAGTCCATTTCTCCCTCCTTCCAGTTGTCCATTGTTATCCTGAAAATGTCAGTTTAGGAGTATAAGAACACAAATGAGTGTAGAGCAGTTGGTCACCCACCTGCTTTCTACTTCAATGGACAATCAGCCTTAACTTCATTTTCCTGTCCATTCCTCATATACCTAATTTCACTGTGATCAAATAAAACAAAGAATTGCAAATGCAAGAACATCAAAACAAAGGTCTAAAGGAAAGTCAGTGGTCTCTAAACATTCAGAGATAGTAGGAACTGCAGATGCTGGACAATCTGAGATAGACAAGGTGTAGAGCTGGATGAACACAACAAGCCTAAGCCTAGGCCTAACCCCTTCTGAAGAAGGATCTAGGCCCGAAGTGTCAGCCTTCCTGCTCCTTTAATGCTGCTTGCCCAGCTGTGTTCATCAGCTCGACACTTTGTATATCATTGACTCTAAATACTAACCTTTTCCTCTTCAAGGATGCTGCCAGAACTGAGTTTCTCCAGCAATTTGTTTTTTCTTCCCTGAGTTTGAAAATCTATTGTTTTTATTTTCTTTCAATCTTGAATATACTCTAGAATGGAGTATTCGTAACCTTCTATCAGCTATTTCCAAAGAATCTCAGCCTTCCAAGTGAGGAAATTTCTCCTCATCTTCCTAAATGATTGACCTTTTTTGACCTGAGTCTGTGTCCTGGCACTGTAGATTACCCAGCCAGAACCAAAAATAACCCTTCACTTTCTGCCAGGTAGCCCCTTCAGAATCTTGGTCCAATTTGATCATCATGAATAATTCCAAACTCCAGAGAGTATGAGCCCCATTTACTCTGCTTCTGGTCAAGAGAGAACCTGTTCCCAAGAAGCAAGTCTAATGAACTTTTGCAGTCCTGCCTCCAGAGCTAGCATTTTGTCCTTGAATATAGACAACAAAACTGTGTACAGCATTTCCAGATTTAGTCTCGCAAGTCCTGTACAATTGCCACAAGACTCCTGGTTCTTTTAACTAATCCTTTTGCAATCATCTTCTATTTTGTCCATTAACCAGCTTTAATCCGTATTAACATCGTCCCATGCCAAAAGCTATATTACTGTGTATTAAATGGTAAAGTTGCCATTACCCTCCCAGACCATAGGGCTGTTCCCTTATCAGGGATGGATAACTGGTTGTTTAAGCTAAGGGCCACCAGGCCTCAAACTCTCCTTCTCACCCTCTCCTCTTGTTTATCATGGTAACCTCAGCAGGTGTGGAATGTATTAATTGCTTGTCTGGCAGCTGTTTGAATACCTTCTAGAAACCCGTATAGCTTCCATCAACTGTCTCCCATTTATCTACTCTTCTCGTTTAAATAGTTAGGGAAGCACTTCAGTAGACCATTGAGATATGTATTTTCTTTTCATAATGTTGATTTTATTTAGGCACCTTGATATTCAAAGTGTCTGCTTGTTAAATCACTAATATTAAATTCTAGCACTTTTTTCAACAAGGGTGATGTCAAGTTAACTGGTTGACAGTTCCCTATTTTCTCTCCTCTTGTGTCGTGGAGTTACGTTTGTTACTTAACAATCTGTCACAGCAATTGTTGAATTTAAGAATCCAGAAGTTTGAATGTCGACATTTGTTATTCCTCAACTGCTCCAGAAACAGAATTATAAACTGTTTTTTAAATTCTAATTTGATAGCATAGTTAAGTAAAGGCTTCAAATATATATGTGCTTAATGTTAGTCTTACATGTGAAAGTATGCAATTTGCAAACTTTGGTATTCCCTTAGCTGTTCGGTGTGCCGGGTCCAGAACATCTTTAGCCTAGATGTTGCTCAGGAGACAGCTGCTTTCAAAATGCAAAACTGGAATTGTAGCTTGCCTCTGGTGTATGAAAAGCAATTTTTCTTTAATGTCACTGATAGACGAGGTGAAGAATGTGGCCTGTAACTACATCAGTGCTGTGACCAGAACAGAGAATGACGTGTGACTGAATAGATGTCTAGATGTAGCCATTTTAATAAATTATTCATTGTGACCCTTGAGCTGAAAAGTTCCTTTGTTTCCTTACCTGTCTGTGGGATGATAACCCTATCTTGCTTCTACCTCAAGCTTAAAGTAAGTAGGGAAATAGGTGAGAATGTTAACAATATCATGTATGTGTGGAACTCTATCTACATGTGGGTATATCTACATACTTTAGTATGATCAACGGTGAATGAAGAATGCTCTAAAGAAGAATCCTATTAAACTCAATGTTAATTCTCTTTGTCTCTGCAGATGCTGCCAGAGCTGCTGGGTTTCCTCAACACTTTCTCTTTTCCCTATTCCTGTGTTATGGATCATATGCAGTTAGTATTTTAATTGCATAAGTGTGAAAATCAACCCTGGTGCAAAACTTCACACATTTGTGCAGATCTGGTGCTATTTCTGCAGTTCTTGTCAAAATTGCTTTTTGTTAACACAAGTAAAAGAAAGGAAACTTGAGGATCTACAAATGAGGAGAACAAGCCTCTTCCTCCTCCTCCTCCAAGTTTCCCAAGAGACTGTCCGTACCCCTGCCTCTAGTTGCGTTCCGTCACCTATGCACGTCCACCTAAGAACAGGCTCTCCGTGAAAGTGTGTGTTCGTGTCCCTCTGACTGCCAGTTTCAATAGTGTATCTTGGCACCACAGGATTAAATTTACTTTATTAGTTAATATTGTAATACTGAAAGCACGGCACCCAATCTGAACTCGGCATTATCCGACCATGAAGGAAGGGAATGGATTGATGAGTGCAGAGTGGTAGACTTTGTTTACTTAGCCTTTTATTAAAGCCTTTGACAAGGTTCTGCATGGTAGACTTGCTTAGTATAGTTACATCATATTGGGATTCAGGGTGACCTTGCCAATTGGATTCAAAATCTCTAGGAGACAGGGTGAAGCTTCTCAGGACTGGAGGTCTGTAACCAGTGGTGTTGCACAGTGATTGGTGCTGGGTCCAATGTTTCTCATTTATATAAAGTATTTGGATGAGAATTTTGAAGGCATGCTTAATAACTTTGTGGATGACCCAAAATTGGAGGTATAGTGGACAGTGAAGAAGGTTATCTAAGATTACAAGGAGATCTTGATCAATTAGGTAAGTGGGCTAAGGAGTGGCAGATGAAGTTGAAATTAATGTTTAATATTGCATTTAGGTGAAACAAATAAGGGCAGAACTTGTACAATTAATGACAGAGCCCTGGATAGTGGTGTAAAGCAGACACCTAGGAGTTCAGGCCCATAATTCTTTAAAATTTGCATCACAGACAGGGTGGTTCATGTGCTCAGCATGCTTGCCTTCATTATTCACTCATTTGAGTATAGGAGTTGGGATGCACTGTTGCGGTTGTCAAGGATATCGAGGCCTCTTCAGGAGTACTGTGTGCCATTCTGGTATGCTGTACTATAGGGAAAAATATTAAATTGGAGTGGGTTCAGAAAATATTTACCAAGATGTTGCCAGAAATGGAGAATTTGACTTTGTTAAAAAAAAATAGGCTGGGGTGTTTTTAACGAGTGTGGAAGGTTGAAGGGTGACCTCTTATTGAAGGTTTATAAAATCATGAACTACCAATATGTGTAACAAAATGCTAGTGAATTTATGATGTCTCCGTATGTCCCTGGAAATACTCAAGAAGGTTGAACAAGCACCAAATTGTATTTATATAGTATCTACAGTGCAGGAACATGTCATAAAACTGTGTTGGAGAAACTTGGCATTTCTGGTAACATTTGATGAGAGAAGTAGTTAGTCCATTTGTGACTGCAGAGTTCTGAATGTCTTTGTCTTTTTTTCAATTCTTTGTGCCATAGTGGATAGTTTCTCACTTTTTCCCACATTCAACAACATTGTAATCCATTTGCCAGATATTTACTCAATTGTCTTTCTTCTGTTGTAGGCTTGTAATGTCCTCTTTACAACCTTAAAGTTTCCAACCTATCATTGTCATCAGTAAATTTAACAACTGTACATTTGGTTCCTTCATACAGATCATTATTCAAATTGTAAAGAGTTGGGGCTATAGCACTGACCCCTGAAACTAATCAAGTCTAGCAGTATCTGTGATGAGAAATAGTTAATGTTTTGAGACTGATATTAATGCTGTAGGATTGCAACAAATGTTTACTAGATTTGATCCCAAAATGGCAGGTCTCTCCTCTGAAGAGAGTTCGAGCAAACAGGGCCTATATTGAAGTTGTGAAAAATGGGAGGTGACCTCATTAAACTCTATGAAATATTTAAATTTAAATAATATTTAAATAAAAAGATGGAAGAGGTGCCAGGAAAATGCTCCCCCAATTGGGGTGCCTAGAACCAGGGGTCAGAATTTTGAAAAAAGGCAGATGCCACTTGGATTCAAAATGAGGTGAAATTTCTTTATTCGGCAGTGACTCTTTCAGATTCTTCGAAAGTAGGAAACATGTGTGCAGGTTGAGATTTTGTGGAAGTTTGGCACTTTTCTGTAAATGTCAGTTGATGCACCATTTAGTTGTAAATTCTGAGATTTTTTTTTTGTTATCCAAAGTTGTGAACTTGTAAGACCAACCAGTTTGAGAACTAAATGATCTACGTGTGTTCATATGTTCTTAAAGCGTGTTTTCCTATGTTCCATTTCTGGTTAATATAGGCATTGGTAACGGAGCATTTATATACTTTAGCAGAAGTAACATTTCAAGATCCTTTTAGCAAAAGATTCTTATTTTCTCCATTCAAAGTTTGGCTTCTTGTTGGTGTGTTCAAATTAAGCATAGTCAGTTGCTGCATTTTGATAAGACCAAATTTACTAATTTCAAAACTGTTTTTAAAAACTGGGCCATACCACCAAAAATTTGAAATTGTTGAAGCTTTATCTGTTTGCCATTTCACAATCAAACTATATTATTTTAGATCTTTTGGGCTGGTTGTGAGACATTTTTATAACTCCTTTGACATTGTTTCCACCCCAGTCACTTGTTGGTAAGTAATGATCCCTATTGTTTTCTCTTGTGATTGCTTTCCCATGTTCTATTAGATTTCTATAAATTTGGTTCAGAAACAAAATGCTATTGGGAAAGAATTGATTACTGAAACCTGCTACAAGCCGGTCACGAGGAAAATGCCTCATCATATTGATATGAAAAAATGTTAAATTGTATGCAGCGGTATCAATGGATTGCAGTGATGGAATCTGAATATTATTTTATATTGTATCAAAATTCTTAAGTGATAATGGAGCACTGTTTCCTTCAACCTTCAGTAGTTAAAATTTTGATTATTTTTGGTATAGTGGTGCTTTATGAAGTCTACTTGCATGAACTGAGTGTCATATTCCTGTTATTAGTAATGAAATGTGTCCAGGCATGACGCTGACATTATCTTTGGCTATTAAATACCAGGAACTTAAGTTTTAAAAATTGGAATCCGTAAAAGAGAGAAGCAGGTATTTTCCTCGCAGTTGTAGCTCTGATTTTTTTTAAATGTAATTTCTGAGTAACTCGTCTTGATCTTTCCCTCACTTTAGTGCTAGTTTAGTGAGAAACATTTATTGACTAACAATACTTGGGTATGAAGTCTAGCCTATTGCTAATTAATAAAAGGACAATAACTTCTTGGCATGTGTCAGATACCTTTTGCATTGAGTTGGCACAGTGGCTCGGTGGTTAACACTGCTGCCTTGCAGCGCCAGGGACCTGGGTTCGATTCCACCCTCAAGCGACTGTCTGTCTGTGTGGAGTTTGCACGTTCTCTCCGTGTCTGCGTGGGTTTCCTCCGGGTGCACCAGTTTCCTCCCACAGTCCAAAGATGTGTAAGCTAGTTGGATTGGCCATGCTAAATTGCCCGTAGTGTTGAGGGGTGAGTAGATTAGGTGGGTTACGGTGGGGTGGGGCAGGGTGAGATGCTTGGAGGTTCGGTGTTGACTGGTTGGGCTGAAGGGCCTATTCCCACACTGTAGGGATTCTGATTCTAAAAGTTGAAGGTTTGAAATTATTTGAGTTAATAGTGCCTTGTGGATTTTTTTATGTATATTAATATTTCAGATGGCAAATGATGCTTTATTATGATATGCAGTCACTGTGTCTCAACTCCTCCATGCTGACTAGATATCCTAAATTGAATGAGCCCTGTTTGCTTACGTTTGACCTGTATCCCTCTAACCTTTCCTATTAATGTACTTATCCAAATGTCTTTTAAATGTTGCACAATTCTACCCGCCTCCTCCATATTGGTCTAACCCAATGGCCTAAGCATTTTGCATGTGTTCAGTATCCTGTATTTGCCTTTGTCTGTCTTAGTAATTTTTTAAAAAATAATTCACCCTGCTGTAGAGATGTTATGTTATGACTTGAACCGGAGTGTTTTTGTTTCGGGGGTTTTGACACTGTGCCACATTGCTATTTGACCATCTTGTTGCTTGCAGAAATGCAGTTGTTTATTTATTACCCTTTCCTCTGTTCTGTGTTTTGTACATCTGTAAACTTTATAGTATATTCATGTCAGTATGTTTGTTGTGCCCAGGTGCTTCCAGATTGCATTATTTCCAGTTAAGACCAGTTTAATTTTGTCGACTGTCATTATCTTGCACTTCTTTTTAAACCAACTATGACTAAGTTGATATTTTCAGTAAATATGTAATTGCAAAGCTGATGGAGAGAATGAAAGAGATCACAAGAAATGAGTATTTATGATGCATTAATATCTGCAGTCTGGATGAAAATGAAAGCTCGCTTGGAGGGATCTGAATTTGATCATTATGACATCTGCTTTTGTTTTGCCATATTGGTTCTGTCCAGTACACGTGGTAGAAACTTCTGTGTAGGCACATACATTTCTCTGTGCGACGTGAAGAAATTTATTTATTTACTCATTTTATTACATCAATCTATGAAGGTATTACGTAAAGGTTTTTCAGATTAAGGGAAGTAAGAAAAGCAACCCAAATTTTTTTTTTCAGCCGTTATCCCGTTCCTAATTTTTTTAATTTTGAGCGTAAAATAGATAATGTTACCATACTTGACCTGAAGTAATCAGTGGTATAGCATTTTGCATATGGCACTCAGTGCCGATTTTTTTTTTATTTTTCTTTGTTTTTTGAAAAGTAAAATGCTGGAAATCTGAAATAAAACAACTAAAAATACGCAGCCTATAGGGAAGCAGTTTTGGTTTTGTTGCTGCTCTCCAATGAGTGTTTCCGGTCAGTGATTTTTTTTTCCACTTTGACTGCTTTCAGAAACTGCTTTCTAACTCTGTGATAAATTGCAATGAACAGTTCCCAGAATCATAGGAATAATAACTTCTCAGAATTTGCTATACATTTTACTTTCTAATTGGAGTATTGGAAATATTTCATTTCAGATAGGAAATGGTCAGTGGGAGAAATCAAAAGAGGGAAGATGATAAGGCTGGAAAGTGAAGTAGTTTGTTAATCTTGTGGTTAAATGTTTCTCAAATTTAATCTTTATTTACGTCATTCAATCATTATCAGAGAACAATGAGCAAGGAGTATTTGGTGCTTTTCACTTTCTTCGTGCCTAAGTGTTTCATTTTTTTAAAAAAAGGTTTGCTTTTAACATAGTCACTCACTGTTTGTTTAAATAATTAGTCATATTTGTTAATGTCAGGCAATGGCCATCTCCAATAAGAGATAACCTAATCACTGCCCTGTGACATTCGATATGGTTACCATTGACCAGAAACTCAACTGGATTTGTCACGCAAACACTGGCTACAAGAGCAATTTAGAAGCTCTGAATAATTCATCTCCTGATTACCCAAAGCCTGTCTACCATCTACAAGGCACAAGTCAGGAATGTGATAGAATATTCCCCACTTAGTTAGAAGGGTGCAGCACGAACATCAGCCAGGAAGCTTGACACCATCCAGGACAAAGCAGCCTGCATTATTGACACTATAGGCATCCACTCCCTCCATCACCTGACATTCCGTGTACTAACAACAAGGTGCATTGCAGAAATTCACCAAAGATGCTCGGCCAGAACTTTCCAAACCTACAATACTTCCATCCCGAAGGATGAGAGTAGCAGATACATGGGAACACCATCTGCAAGTTGCCCTCCCAGCCACTTAACATTCTGACTTGGAAATATATCACCATGCCTTCACTGTCACTGGGTCAGAATTGGGAATTCCCTCCCTAATGACATTATAGGTTAACCTATGGCATGTGGTCTGCAGCAGTTCAAGAAGGCAGCTCCTCAATATTGCCACAAGGATGACAAGCCACAGGCAGTAAAATGCTGGTCATCTAGAGATGTCTGTGTCCCACCAGTGAACATTTTTTAAAAGGTCCCATTAGTGGCACATTGATAGCCAGTTAATCTTGATGTACATTAGGTAAAAGACAAATCTCAATCTTGCCAGTAAAGCCTATGACCTATGATTGAAAATTCATTTTTTTAATTTAAGTCAGTTTACAAATTAAATTTCCCTGTTGGCACATGCCAAGATTCCGTTCTGCTGTTTTGTAGCTCTTAACTTCTGTGTGACCAAATAGACTATCCAAGTCCCCTACATTGCCATTACAAAGGATATGTTGGCTTAGTGTAAAAAAAATTAACTCTTTGAGAATTAACTATAAAGGGCTGTTGCACAGCACTGAAGCAAATGGTATGTATTCTTGCCATCCGTGAAAAACTTTTTTTGATTTCTGTTTTAAATGCATATAATAAACTTTTTTCAGTGGTTGCAATACTGCAAGGCATGTGATGGCCTTTAGTTGTGTAGAATTTTAGATGGGCAAAAAAAAATGGCAGAAGAACAGATAAGTAATATGTCTGCTGCATCACAAACGGAGGAGGGATGGTGGGATGATCCTCTTTTTTTTTCCCCCCCCCTCAACTAACCATGAGCCCCTTGCATGACAAATGCTATCATGGGCAGTTTGCTTGCTCACTCTATATGATAACAAAAAACAGCTGAAGTGTCTGGATATTGGAAACCTATGAACCCTGACAGTATTGTACCACAATAATGAAGAGTTGTGCTTCTGAAGTTGCCGCCTCATTAGCTGTGCTGTTTCAGAGCTGCTCCAACACTGGCAGCTAACCAATATGGAAAGTTGCCCAGGTATAGTAAGCTTTGTTTTAATTGGCACCTTTATGAACCACTACTCTCTATTTTAAACCGGCAAAAATTATATACCATAAATACCGGAAGTCTGTGTATTACCGCGATCTCTGCAATTTCCAGGTAGTCAGTTAACAGTGCGAGTGAGAAGTCTGTGCTGGTAAGTTCTGTTTAAAGCAAAGTTGTATTATGATTTTAAGTACTTTATTCTTTAAGCATAAAAGTGTGTGTGTGTCCGTGTCCGTGTCCGTCCCTGCATCACTTAATCAATGTTCAAAACACACATTATGTGGACCTTTTGATCAGCCAGCACACTGAGTCTCATAGGTGCCAGTTAATAAAAGGTTTGCTGTGTATCTTTTACACAAAGCCAGGACACATCCAACCCAGCCAATTACCACCTTTCAGCTTATTTTTGATCAGTAAAGTGATGGTGAGTCATCCTTGTTATTAAACAGTATTTGCTCAGCAATAACCTGCCTACTAATTCTCAGTTTTGTTCTGTTGAGGCCACTCGGTTGTCGACCCATTGTTACCTTGGTCCAAATATGCATAGAAGAGCTGAACTAGAGAATGAGTGAATGCTATTGACATCAAGGGTGCATTTTGTAGTGTAAAATCAAGGAAACCTAGCAAAACTAACATCAGGGGATCGTGAGACAGACTCAGTCACAAAGAAAGATGGTTAAAAAGTATTCATGCCAAACAAGTGCAGACAATGATCACCTTCAGCAAGAGAATTTGGTCTTGACGGTATCTAAATTTCCCAGTACTTGTGCCCATTGGGGGCTTACCATTGACTAGATGTAACTGGCCTACCCGTAAAAATACTGTGGCTACAAAAACAGGTGAGAGGCTAGAAATCTTGCAGTGAGTTACTCACCCCCTGACTCCCCAAATCCTGGCAACGTAATCAGCAATGTAATGGGAAAGGTGTCATTAAGCTAGAAAAAGCAAACCCACAGAGGAAACCAGCAAATTGGCTTAACAGAACGGACGATTTGGACCAAAGGGTCTGTTTCCATGCTGTGTGACATGACTTTCCGTCATAGGGAAGCTGTTCAGTACATTGTGGCAGGGTACTTTTTGTAAAATTCATTGCAATCAATCAGAGGAAAAAAATTTTGGCAAATCTTATTTAAAATCACATTTCTTAATTAATGTACTGTGAGTCAAGGGAAATTGCATATACTGTACTCTGACTTCCAGGTACAGGAAGCTGTGAGCAAAAGTGAAAAGTTTTCTGGTTGCCACGATTTGACCATTTCTGTGCCACAGGGATCAAAGCTGTGGCCTCAACTTTTACAATTTGTATAATAACTTAGATGAAGGAACTGTTTGTTTTCCAACTTTTTTTTATCAGAAAAATTTAAAGCGAAAAAGGGATATGGGTAAGTCAAGTGAGGGGACAAAAATATGGCAAATGGAGTCAAGAAGGGAAATGTACAATTGTTTTGGCTGGAAGAGTAGAAAAAAAGGCATACTATCTTAGTGGGAGATTGCCAAGCTTAGATGAGGGTGATCTGGCTGAACTAAAATGAATAGCATGTAGGTACAGGAAATAATTAAAAAGCTAACAAGCGTTTACAGGAAGAGGAAATTAAAGCAATAGTAGGTGGTATCTGGAGAATCCAATATTGATCTCCATAATAAAGAACGTTGCAAATGTATTGGAAGCAGTTCAGAAGCTTACTGGACTGAAGTTTGGTGGATTGCCTTTTGAGGAAATTTTCATCAGGCTACACTCATTTCCACTCTTTCAGTATAGTAAGGTGACTTAAATGAAACAGGGGTCTTAACAGGGTGCATGTGGTAAAGATATAGCAGAATGTAGAACTAGGAATCACTGAAGTGGGCAACTCCTTTTATTTTTAAGATGGGATATGGATTTTTTTTTGTTGCGGGCTGGGAGACTTTGAAACTTTTTATAGTAAAGAGCAGTGAAAACGGAGGCTGCGGATATTTTTAAGGAGCAGTGATTCCTGATGAGCAAGGGATAAATGGTTATTGGGTCTATTGGGAAATGTAAAATAATTACATCAGCCCTTTTTTTTTTGAATGGTGGGGCAGGGTGTCATACTGCTGGCCTTAACTGATCTGTTTTTTTTTTATTTTTGTCTCCTCCCTAGAGAAAGGGTGAATTTGAGTGTACAGTGTGTTCCTCTTGTGACCTTATTCCAATAATAACTTATGGACTTTTCCTTTATTTAAAAAAAACTCTGCATGCTACATCTTTTTTGTAGTCACCTTTTCCGGTGTGTCTTGTGTGAGTGAATGCTTTTTGGTTGAGATATAAACACTTTTTTTTAAACTTACAAGGAAACCAGTACAGTGATTTTGAGTCACAGTAGTTGAAGGATTGCAGCGTATCTGTAAGGCAGACTTTTCTTAAGAATTTAAATAACCTGGGTTTCACTGGATGGACCACCATTTATTGCCCATCTCTAGTTACACGTGATAAGGTGGTGGTAAGCTGACGTCTTGCTGCATTTGAATATATACTGCAGTATTTGACGAGTTGCAAATGATACTGAATATTACACAGTCATCAGCAAACATCGCCACTTTTCACCTCCGGATAGAGCAAAGGTCACTGAGGTAGCAGCTGAAGCTTATTGGGTCTAGGACACTACCATGAGGAACTCTGCTGAGGTGTCCTGTTTCTAAAATGACTGACTTGCAACAACAACTATCTTTTGTGCCAGTTATGACTTCAATCAGCAGACAGCTTTTTCTGAATTCCCATTGACTCTGGTTTTGCTTGGACTCCTTGACACCACAATTGAACAAATGTGGTCTTGATGTCAAAGTCTCCTGCACTTCTGGAGTTCAGACCGAGGTTGCAACAAGATCAGAAGCTGGGTGGCCATGATTGATGTGTCAGTGTACAGGTTATTGCTAATGAACTGCTGCTTGTTAGTGCTGATGATACCTTCCATCATTATGTATCTGTTTAAGTTCCATTCCAATTTTCAATTGTACCTTTTAGTAGCTATGTAAAAATTGCATTGACTTTCCATTTTTTTTTCTAGGTGCATTAAAGTGAAACATGGCTGATAAGAACAGGTAGGACAAGTTACCACCATTGCTTTGGTCCTTTTGTATTCGGGTAACATGCTGTTCAGTTTGGAAAACATGAGCATAACAGCTGTATTTGCTGAGATTTTAGTGAAATTATAATGAAATAATTTCTAGCTGGATTTGTGGTTTACATTGTAAAATTCAATAAATTAATCCAGATTACGGTAATGATTTTATGATTAGCCATTAATTGTACTTTCCACACGTGGAGACTTGTTTTCAGTCATGAATTTCTTTCTTGTAGCCTGAAGATCCTGCATCTTAACAGCATTTCATTACTACCATCATTTAAATGAATGCAGAAGTACTGGATAGATCCACTCTTGAACCAAGTTCAAGTCCAGCCTACTGAAATGGCTGGCCTATCCATTATATGCATTGCAGAAATTTGTCCTCACTTGTAATCCTGCTTAAACATACAAGTACAGAGTATTCAAGAAATGAATTCAGAGGGAAATTATTTTTAAATGCTGAATGTAAGTAGTTTTGAATTTAGTGAGGTTTTTTAACTCCAGATAGGTTTCCAGTACTTGGTCTAAATTACTACTTGATTTTTGAAGAGCAGTGCAACTATGGCTTTATATGGGAGCATACTTCGTGGACCAGTGCTTGCTCATGTTAACTGGAGGCTTAGTTAAATCTACTTCCTGTTCTGTGATAATGCAGGACAGCTAGCTGCTGATCCATAGCTTATCTGACATACTGTTTTGCCTTTCAGCAAAGGGGATGATGCTTCTGTAGAGCCTTTGGGAGCAGACAAACTGCCATCTGAAAGCAAAGGAAAAGGTACATTTCTGGACACTTAGTATATCAAGTGTTATTTTATTAAAGTGATTTAGTAATCAGATTTTTTGGGATGCATTTAGAGATTGTTAAAACAAAAAGTACAATATATATTTCAGTGGCGGGGAAACTTGCAGTGGCTCACGACTGGGAGGTGTTGTTTGTTGTGAACCAAGTGTAGTCGCTCCACAAAGCAGTCTCCAAGCCTCCGCTTGGCACCTCTGATGTAGAGGGGGCCACATCGAGAACAGCGGATACAATAGACCACGTTAACGGATGTGGGGGTGAACATCTGTTTAATGTGAAAGGTCTTTTCTTTTGGAGCCTGGGATGGAGGTGAGGGGGCAGGTGTACCACCTGCTGTGATTGCAAGGAAAGGTGCTGGGGTGATGGGGTTCGTGGGGAGTGTGGAGCAGACGAGGGAGTCGCAGAAAGAACAGTCCCTCTGGAAGGCAGCTAAGGGTGGGGAGGGATATGTATCCTTCATAGTTAGGTCAGATTGGAGGTGGCAGAGAATGATGTGTTGAATCTGGAGGTTAATGGTGTGGACAAGGGGAATTGTGTCCCCTCCCCCTTTTCTGAAGAAGGGCCCTGACACGAAACGTCAGTTTTCTTGCTCTGATACTGCCTGGCCTGTTGTGTTTCTCCAGCTCCACACTTTATTATATCAGACTCAAACATCAGCGGTTCTTACTATCTGTGTGCTAACTGTGTTTATTGTCTAGTCTTAAGTGTAATGTTTTGAATTGTGTTGATGAGGAAAGATTAACTGCATTGAGTACAGTGTTACCTTTCGGTTGCTGCAATATGATGTGAACCGTTTCTGATTGAAGTTATGCTTTTACTAACAGTTTGCCTGAAATCTCTCAAACTGATCTGCCACTAGACCACCCGTTATGATTTCTCTGTAATTGCCCAAAAGTGAGACTGTGCTGATGAAGTTTGGACAGTATCAATGCATTAGTATGGATCTCTGTTTGTTTTTCTTTTCCCTTAATGCGACACATTTTATCACTAGTTACGGAATGAGTAAAAGCTTTAATAGCATAATGTCACCTCATACGTTTCAATGCAGAATAACTGATTTCATAAGATGTGTGCAGTTATATCAACTGAACATAACAAATTCCATGGTGCAGTGTCCAACTTAAAAGCCCTTACCAGTCATAATGGACTGGAAGTGCTGTGATTTCTTAAGGAATGGTAAATGCTTCAGGTAGATTTCGTACCTTGAATATGTTTAAGGGCTTAGTCTGCATCCATGTGGAATAGCATAATTAAATGGGTTAGAAAGAACTCTGACTTGAGACAATGTTGCATGTTAGTCTTGAAAAGATGAGAGCACATTTTCTGTTCAAAGATTTTTTTTTTGTGTATCTTTTAAACCAAAATTTTGTCTCGTACATTGAGCATAAATTCACAAGCATTCAGAGCGATGTTGGCGAGGGATCCTTCTTGTGTATGATACCACTGGCAAGAAAATTAATGTATAGTAGGAACTGTACTTTATATCTTTCATGGGCCGTTAGCATTGGTGACTCGGCTTGCACTTCTTGCTCACGCTTACTTGCCCTTGAAAAGGTTATAGTGAGCTGCTACTCTGAACCACAGCAATTCATTCTGTGTGGGTAAACCCACAATGCTGCTAGGGAGAGGAGGATTTTGAACAGTGACACTGAAGGAATGGAGATCTTCCCAAGTCAGGATGAAAAGGCCATAAGAAATAGAAAGCAGAGTAGACCATCTGACCCCCCCCCTCGAGCGTGTTCTGCCATTCAGCAGAATCATGGCTGATGCAATGTTCCTCACATATGCTTTCCTGCCTTTTTTCCTATAACCCCAGATTTCCCTACTAATCAGGATTCTATCTCAGCCTTTGTTGCGAAGTTGGGTAGAGTACTTATGAATTGGAAGACAGGATGTTAGAATTTGTTGTGAAGTGATGGTGGTGGGGAAGTGTGTGGCCCCTTTTTTTTTTTTGAAAAGTTTTTTTTTTCTAGGCTTGGAGACTTAGGAGATGTTTGTGAGCAGTAGCAGGGACAGAGTTCCTGAAATTAAACATTCATATCAAAACACTGCATGGTCAGTAACCCAGGCCCTTAGTCTTGATTTGTTATTAAGGCAACCAGTTTGAATCTGCCAATTAATTTAAACCAAGCACTTAGACTTAAAACCAATTAAACTTAAACCTGATGGTTTCAGCAACCTAAGACCAATCCTATTGTAAGAAATTGACCGGTCACTGAGGGTATAAAAGAGTACTTGAAAATTGGTGTGAGAGCAACTGCCATCTGTTAGTTAACAACTGGCGGTCATAAAGAGAAAATCACTGGCTGTCAATTCTTTTAAGCTGTCTGCATCGCCATCATCCATCTGAAGGTGCAGCAGCACTGTTAGCTGATATGGTTGGGGGCTCAGCTCTGGGATCTGGGACGAGCTGGAACACAAATGGATTTGGGGCTAAATGTCCTAGCTCCCTAAATAAAACTTAGGTGAGAAGTGGAGAATCTGTGTAATTTAAGTTGCTTGTTGGTTAAATTAAAAGTGAGGGAATGGCTGTTTCAGTCACTAAGTTTTCTGGGGATGGAAGTGTTGAGTGGGTGTTTACGAAAGACGAGGAAGGTAACATTTCTGGAATAGGCAAACTAGCTGGAGCTGTGGTTGCCTTTGAGAAAAGAAGAGGCAATAGCTTGACATTTGAATTGGCTGGAAAGGTAATAAGAACCTTTTTGGAAGTGGCTAGAATTCAATTGTAGTCAAAACAGCTTGAGCAGGAAAGGGAACTTTGTTTGAATTACAAGCAAAGACAAAAAGAGAAAAAAGTTTTTGAATTTTAGAAATTGCAAATTAGACAGGATAGCTGACTTAACGTCATGGAAATGAAGGTAGAAGAAAGTCTTAGTGAGGTGGAAAGTGATGATGAGCAAACCTTTCATAGCCAGAGACTGGGTAATGTTAATTCAGACCGAGTTGGTAGGCAGAGCTAATGAGGTGTTTGCAGCATTGTTAGAGGAGGTGTCAAGAGAACATTAAGTAAAACAGGCTATATTGCGTGTCTATGAATGGTACCAGAAACGCATTGACAGCCCGTCAGAAATATAAGGAAGGAACCAGACCAGACTTGTGTTGAGTTTGAAAGAGTTAAACATAGCAAATTTGGTTGTGAGCAAAGGCATATGAGGATCTTGGAGAGATTCTTCTACTGAAGTAGTTTAAAAACTCACTTCCAGAATTGGTAAGAGCTCACGTTGAGGAACAGAATGTTAAAACCGTGAGAAAAGCTACAGAGATGACACATGAATATGCATTAGTGCATAAATCACAATCTAGTTTCCAACAGCAATTTCATTCCATGAGAGATAGAAATTGGGAAAGAGGGAGATCCCTGCTATGAAAAACAAAAGTAGATCACACTGGGAACAGTTTACCACATGGAAAATGAAAAGAAACCCAAGGTGGTAGAAAAGTGAAGTAAAAGAAAGTAAAGAAGTTAAAATATGGGAGCTATTCAGCCTCTAACAGGAAGGGTGGAAAGTATTTGCACTTCTTCTCAACTGCTACCTAAGCAAGTGATAACCTGTGGAATAAATAGAGATTTAGTGGTCCCTGTGTAAGATATGGCTGGAAAATCCATTCAATACTGGGGAAGTGACAGTGGGAGTGATTTGAAAGTGTCTGTTGCAGAAATAGTTCGTTCTTGGAAACGACCTAGCTGAATCATAGATCAGAGTGATGCCCATTGTAGTGGAGAAGCTGAAAGAAAATCAGGGAACTGAAGAATTAAAAGAAAAATAACCAGGAATTTTTTTTTCTGAACTGTGTGGTGACAAGATCCCATATTCGTAAGTTAAATCAAGAAGGGAAAACCAAAGATCTCCCCTTCCCCCACTGCGTCCCAAAACCAGCCCAGTTCGTCACCGCCTCCCTAACCTGTTCTTCCTCTCACCTATCCCCTCCTCCCACCTCAAGCCGCACCTCCATGTCCCACCTCATCCTGCCTCCTTGACCTGCCTGACCTATCCCCTCCCTACCTCCCCACATATACTGTCCTCTCCACCTATCTTCTCTTCTATCCATCTTCGGTCTGCGCGCCCCCCCCCCACTTATTTCAGAGCCCTCTTCCCCCTCCCCCTTTTCTGATGAAGGGTCGAGGCCCGAAACGTCAGCTCTTGTGCTCCTGAGATGCTGCTTGGCCTGCTGTGTTCATCCAGCTTCACACTTTATCTTGGATTCTCCAGCATCTGCAGTTCCCATTATCTCTGATCAAGACCAAAGAGTTGAGGTCCAATTAGCTGACCCCCTATTTGATGAAATGGGAAAGGAAGAACTTGATCAAGTAGAGGTGTTTCCTTCTGAAATATTATTGGAGTTAGAACAAAATGATCAGACCGTAAAATATTACTATAGTAAAGCCTACTCTGAAAAGAAATCAGAATATTATTACTGTAAAAATGGAATCCTAAGGCAGAAGTGGAGACCTCAACAGGTGAGTGCAGAGGAGAATTGGATGGAAGTTCACCAGATTGTTGCCAGTAGCATTCAAACAGGAAATATCGCAGGTAGCACACAAATTACCTCTAGGAGGTCATTTCAAAGTGAGGAAGACTCTGGCTAAGATACAGAAACATTTCTATCGGCCTGGATTACATAAATGTGTGGTTTAATTTTGCCATATGTATCAGATGGTAGAAAAGCGACAGGCAGTATTAAAACTAGCGCCTTTGCCAATTCCTACATTTTGAAGAACCTTTCACTCAGTTTGATTGTGTAGGTCCTGTTCCTCAAACCAAAAATGGGAACCAGTATTTGCTAACCATAATGATGTGTCTACCAAATTTTCGGAGGCAATTCCATTGTGGAATGTCAAGGCAGGAAAGGCTATGGAGGAGTTCTTGCTTTCTTTACCCGTTATGGGCTACCTGAGGAGATTCAGTTAGGCCAGGGGTCCAGTTTTACTGCCAAATTATTTAAGGTGGTCATGGATAGTTTAGATATCCACACATCAAGTATTGCCATCCCGATCCCAGAAAGCGTTGGAAATGTGATGTTAGACCCTGAAGACCATGCTGAGAGCTTATTGCCGGGATTACCCAACTGCTTGGGCTAAAGATGTCCCACTTGTATTATTTGCTATCACAGATACTCCAAATGATCAACTCTGTTTACTCCAATTGAGTTGATGTACAGTCTCTAAGTAAGAGGGCCTTCAAAATTAAGGAAAAGTTGATAAGTCCAAAGTCAGAGATCTCACACTTGTGTGTCTGAGGTGAGAGATTAAACAGTAGGTGAATTAGCTAGACGACGTTTGAAGGTGGAGCAGCACCAAATGAAGCAAGAAGCAGATAAGTCTAAAATGTGTATATTTGCCCATGAGGATGAAGTATTGGTGTTGTTACTAGGGGTAGGAGACCCTTCAGACCAAGGTTTACTAGTCCCCATCAAATTGAAAAGTGAAGTCAGGTGAACCATCTAGTAAAGATGCCAGATGGAGAGCCTTTGTGCGGAGTTTGCACATTTTCCCAGTGCCTGCGTGGGTTTCCTCCAGGTGCTCTGGTTTCTCCTCTCAGGTGACTGTCTGGACTGAGGCTGGAATCAAATCCAGGTCCCTGGTGCTGTGAGGCTGCAGTGCTAGCCACTGTGCCGCCCTTGGAGAATGGAGAGGACGAATGCCTTAGTACATGAGGTTGACATAGAGAATGCTGTTTTGATGAAACAACAACCCTACAGGCTTAATCCCCTCAAAGCAGCTCAGGAAGTGGATTCGATGCTCCAAGAAGACATCGGAGACAAGTCAAAACAAGTGGAGCTCACCAGTTGTCGGTTCCCAAACCTGATGGTACTCGGCGATTCTGATTATGGGAAGCCAATGCCATGACTCAATCGTACCCAGTTCCACGGCTGGAAGACTGTGGGGCAAAAATAGGACAAACCACTTGCATCACATTGCGGTTATAGGCAAGAACTTTTGCTGGAGAGAGCAAAAGATGTTTCTGCGCTTGTAACCTCAAATGGCTATATCAGTTTAAAGTAATGCCCTTTGGAATGAAGAACACACCAGCCACATTTCAAAACTTATGAACAGAGTTGTGGCAGGATTGACTAATTGAGCCTTCTATATAGATGACTTTGTGATCTTTCGCCATTCTTGGACGGATCACATGGCACATTTGGCAGACATCTTTATAAAGCTGCTGATGGGAAGGTTGATCATAAGTTTGCCAAAAACCGAAGTCATGAAGATGGAAGTGACATTCTTAGTACACCAAATTGGGCATGGTTGGATAACACCAAGGAACATGAAGACTAAGCCCATCAAGGAAATTCTAAGACCATCCTGGAAGGAAGAGGTACTATGATTATTTTTGGGACTGAGCAGCTTCTACAAGAAATTTGTAACAAACTTTTAATAAAGTGGTGGGACTGCTGACAGACTTGTTAAAGAAGAACATGAAATTCCGATAGACAGACCGATGCCAGGATGCATTTCAGAACTTAAAAGCGGTGTTAACTCCAGCACCAGTTTTAGCCATGCCAAACTTCTTGCGACCCTTTTAAAGTTGCTGTCAGTACAAGTGATGTAGGGTTTGGGCCTGTGCTCTTACAGAAGAATGATTGTGGAATTGAAAGGCCAGTAAGTTATTTTCAAAGAAACTCCATATCCACCAGAGAAAATATTCAACTGTTGAAAGAGCTATTGAGGTTGGTACTGGCCTTGCATTGTTGTCAGCATACAATGTTTTAATGTTTATCAGAGACAGTTGCGTGCACTGATCGCAACCCTTTGACATTTTTGGAAGGATGTAAAGATAAGGACACCAGCCAATTTCATCGGAGTCTTGTGTTGCAAGCGTTAATTTACAGATTATACATGTTGTGGGTCATAAAAATGTTATTGTACATGCATTGTTGTGGGTATGAAAGGAAAATGTGTATGAGAGATAGTAATGGTAGCGTTCAATATTGTATATATGTCGAATTAGTATGAGATATGTAACTCCAGGTTAATGAGATATGGGTCTACTAATAATGGCATTAAGGTTTAGAAAAGGAAAAAAAATGTAGCCATCTTCAAAGGTGTTCCTCGCTGAAGATCAGAGAAGGCACAGAACTTTCAGAAAGATGTGTCCTGGCTGTAATTTCGAGTGACTCAGTTTTGATTTTTTTTACTATTTTGGTTTATACAAGCAGATCTTTTATCATTTTGGAACAACATATCATCTGAATTTTCTTTTTATTCTGGGTTATTTAGTCGTTAAGGGGGAATTGTTCAGTTTGTTAATGGTTCAGTTAATTTGCTCACTGTTAGATTCAGTTAAATAAATTGTTACTTGTTGATTTAGAGTGAATGAAAGGTGTTCACTTCATTTAACCAGTCCTTTATAACAGCTTGAGAGTGAGAGGCAGGTAATACCACTTTTTTCACACTACTTTTTAACAGATAATAGGGTTTTTTGGTTTTAGTTGTTGCGCGGGAAGTGGGGGCGAGAGAGGTGCGCGGTGGGTTGACTTCTAGTTCATTACATCTTATTTATACTCAAGGGCTCAGCCCCCACAGTTCTCTTTGACAACGAGCTGCAGCAATATTCAGTCCCCTGAGAGAAGAAATTCCTATTCGTATCAGTCTTAAATTGGTGCTGTTTTATTCTGAGACTCTGCCCTTTGGTCCTTGACTTCCACAAGGGGAGCATCCTCAAAATTTATCATGCCAAGCCCTTTACAAATTCCATACAAATGGAATGACATTATCACCTTTCTTTCTTTCTTTCTTCCTTCCATATGCCAGTCATTCCTGACCTGTTTAATCTTTGGTCATAAGACAATCCCTCCATTCTAGGGATCATCCTGACCACCTCTGAACTACTTCCAATGAAAAATCTTCTCTTAAAATAAAGGGACCAAAACTGCTCCCAGTACTGCAGATATGGTCTCTCTAGCGCCTTGTTCAGTTGCAGTAAGACTCCCCTACTCTTGTACTCCAACTTCCTTGAAATATGGGCCAATGTTTCATTAGGAATCCTGATTACCTTCTTGACACTTGTGTTAGCTTGGTGCTTCATGCACAACTACCCCAGGTCCCTTTTTGTTGTCTCTTTAAAAATGAGCATTTCATATTTTCCCACATACTCCATTTGCCAACTTTTTGCGCAATTACATAATCTATCGATATCTCTAAACTGTATACCTCTTACTTTATGACATTTTTGGAAATTTACAAATTTGGTAACGTACATTCATTTCCTTTCTCCGTGTCTAATATATATTGTATTATATATATTTTTCAACAGTATTCACTCTAGAAAATGACAATGTTGTCGAGGAGAATACTGAGATACAGGCTACTAGACTAGGTGGGTTTGAGGTTCACAAGGAAGAGGTATTAGAAATCCTACAGAGGGTGAAGATAGATAAGTCCCCTGGGCCGGATGGGATTTATCCTTGGATCCTCTGGGAAGCCAGGGAGGAGATTGCCGAGCCTTTGGCATTGATCTTTAATTCGTCATTGTCTACAGGAATAGTGCCAGACGACTGGAGGATAGCAAATGTGGTTCCCCTGTTTAAGAAGGGGAGTAGAGACAACCCTGGTAATTATAGACCAGTGAGCCTTACCTCAGTTGTTGGTAAAGTGTTGGAAAAGGTTATAAGGGATAGGATTTATAATCATCTAGAAAAGAATAAATTGATTAGGGATAGTCAGCACGGTTTTGTGAAGGGAAGGTCGTGCCTCAAAACCTTATTGAGTTCTTTGAGAAGGTGACCAAACAGGTAGATGAGAGTAAACCGGTTGATGTGGCGTATATGGATTTCAGCAAGGCATTCGATAAAGTTCCCCACAATAGGCTATTATACAAAACACGGAGGAATGGAATTGTGGGAAATATAGCAGTTTGGATCAGAAATTGACTTGCTGAAAGAAGACAGAGGATGGTAGTTGATGGGAAATGTTCATCTTGGAGACCAGTTACTAGTAGTATACCGCAAGGGTCGGTGTTGGGTCCACTGCTGTTTGTCATTTTTATAAATGACCTGGATAAGGGCATAGAAGGATGGGTTAGTAAATTTGCAGACGACACTAAGGTCGGTGGAGTTGTGGATAGTGACGAAGGATGCTGTAGGTTGCAGAGAGACATAAATAAGCTGCAGAGCTGGGCTGAGAGGTGGCATATGGAGTTTAATGCAGACAAGTGTGAGGTGATGCACTTTGGTAGGAGTAACCAGAGGGCAAAGTACAGGGCTTAATGGTAAGATTCTTAGTGTAGATGAGCAGAGAGATTTTGGTGTCCATGTAGACAGATCCTTGAAACTTGCCACCCAGGTTGACAGGACTGTTAAGATGGCATACATTGTTTTAGCTTTTATTAATAGAGGGATCGAGTTCCGGAACCAAGAGGTTATGGTGAAGCTGTACAAAACTCTGGTGCGGCCGCACTTGGAGTATTGTGTACAGTTCTGGTCACCGCATTATAAGAAGGATGTGGAAGCTTTGGATAGGGTGCAGAGGAGATTTACTAGGATGTTGCCTGGTATGGAGGGAAGGTCTTACGAGGAAAGGCTGAGGGACTTGAGGCTGTTTTCATTAGTGAGAGGAAGGTTGAGAGGTGACTTAATTGAAACATATAAAATAATCAGAGGGTTAGATAGGGAGAGCCTTTTTCCTAGGATGGTGACGGCGAGCACGAGGGGGCATAGCTTTAAATTGAGGGGTGAAAGATACAGGACAGATGTCAGAGGTGGTTTCTTTACTCAGAGTAGTAAGGGAATGGAATGCTTTGCCTGCAACGGTAGTAGATTCGCCAACTTTAGGTACATTTAAGCCGTCATTGGACAAGCATATGGACGTACATGGAATCGTGTAGGTTAGATGGGCTTGAGATTGGTATGACAGGTTGGCACAACATCGAGGGCCGAAGGGCCTGTACTGTGCCGTAATGTTCTATATCTATATTGTAAACATTTGTTCCAGTACTTATCCTGGTGGCGTCCCACTAATCTCAGGTTGCCAACCTGAAGAGCCCTTCGCTGCTTCCTCCCATTAGCCAATCTTGTATCCATGTCAGTACATGACCTCCAATGCTGGGCTTTTATGACTTGATTGTTTTTTATGAGGTACCAATTGCAATGACCTGAAAGTCCAAATACAACACATTAGTTGGTTCCTGTCTTTCCACTTTGGTTGAGACTTCCTTGAAAAACTCTTGTTTTATTTATTCATTTGTAGGATGTTGGCAAGCCTGGCTGGCCAGCATTTATGGGCTGTCCCCAATTGCCCTTGAAGGTGATGCAGAGCTGCTTCTTGAGCTGGTATAGTTTGGTGTAGGTAGGCTCCTAATGCCGTTAGGAAGGGAATTCCAGGATTTGGGGCCGATTGAATGTGAAGGAACATTGACCTGTTTCCTAGTCAAGGATGGTGAGTGGCATGGAGAGGAATTTGCTCATGGTGGCATTCCCATGCATCTGCTTCTGTCCTCTGAGATAAAAGTGGTTGTGCGTTTGGAAGGTGTTTTCTAATGGTCTTTGAATTTCTACAGGGCATCTTGTAGACAGCACACACTGCTGTTAGTGGGTGTCTGTTTGTGGTTGTGGTACTAGTCAAGTGGGCTGTTTTGTACTAATGGTGTTGCATTTCTTGAGTGTAGTTGGAGCGGCACCCATCCAGGCAAGTGGGGCATGTCCTATCATGCTCCTGACTTGGACATTGTCATTGACATATAGGCTTTGGCAGTTTTGGAAGTGAATTACTGCAGTCACCCGCTCATATACTCAATGTGTTCGTACGGTGAGTCAAGTTGAGTTTCCAGTCAATGATAAACCCGAGAATGTTGATAGTGGGAGATTCAGTAATGCTAACACCATTGAATGTCAAAGGGTGAAGATTAGATTGTCATCTCATTGAAGATGGCCATAGCCTGATGTTTGTGTGGCATGAATGTTACTTGCCACCTGTCTGCCCAAGCCTGGATATTGTCCAGATCTTATTGAATTTGAACACGGACTGCTTCAGTATCCAAGGAGTCTCAAATGGTACTGAACTATTCGCAATTATCAGCAAATATCTGCACTTCATCTCTTACCATAGAGGGAAGGGTATTAATAAAGCGGCTGAAGTTGGTTGGCCCTTGGACACTATTTTGATTGCACTCCAACAGCAATCTTAAGACCATAAGACATTTGGCCCATTGAGTCCACTCCTGTGTACCAGGTATGACTCCAACCAGGTGGAGGGTTTGACTCTTGATTCCCAGTTTTGCTAGGATTCCTTTTGAAGCCATACTCGGTCAAATGTCGCCTTGATGTCACAGGCTGTCGCTTTCACCTCCATCTTACCTCTGGAATTCAGCTTCTTTGTACAAACCAAGGCGGTAATGTGGTCAGGAGGTGAGTGACTCTGACTCTGACCCTGGCGAACCCAAGCTGGTATCTCTGAGCAGGATATTGCCATGCAGTTGCTGTTTGATAGCATTGTTGTTACCCCTTCCATTACTGTACTATTTGGCTAGGTTGGATTTGGCCTGCTTCGCGTGCCAGATATATCAAGGCAAATTTCCACATTGTTGGGTAGATGCCAGTGTTGTAACTACACTCGAAGAGCCTAGCCGGGGGTGCAGCAAGTTCTGGAACACAAGTCCTCAGCACTCACACCAAAATCTTGTCAAAATCTATAACCTTTGCAGTATCTAGTGCCTCCAGCTGTTTCTCGATATGTAACTGGTGACGCTGGGGGCCACTGGAGGAGGCCGAGATGGTTTATTCACTCAACACTTCTGGTTGAATATTGCTGTGAATGCTTCAGCCTTATCTTTTGTGCTGGTCTCCTCCTCCATCATTGAGGATAGAAAAATTTGTGGAGTCTCCTCTTAGAGTGAGTCGTTTAATTGTCCACCACCATTCATGAATAGATGCGGCGGGATTGCTTAGCTCTTTCTATCAATTGCTTATGCTAAGTGGCAGGTGAGTTACCCTGTTTGGTGGCTTCACCAGATTGGCACCTCATTTTAAGATATGCTGCTTCTGGCATGTCCCCTACTCTCTGGATTGTACCAGGGTTGATTTCCCCCGTGGTTTGACAGTAATGGTTGAGTGAGAGATATGCTGGGCTGGGAGGTTGTAGATTGTGCTGGAATATTTTGGATACGTTGATGGTGCACACTGAAATCCCCTATACAATGTAGATGTTGTGCTCTTCCCCCTGTCAGTATCGCTCAAAATGGATGAAAACTGAGTCATCAGCACAGGGAGGGCAGTATGTGATAACCAGGAGGCTTCCTAGCCCATATTTAAGTTGAAACCATGAGACTCCCACAACAACTCCCTCCCGACTATTCCTCTTTCTCCAGGTGGGACAAGACATATCCAGGAACGGTGGTGATAGTGACTGGAGTATTGTCTGTCAGGTATGATTCCAAAAGTATGACTGTCAAGATGTTGCTTGACTGGTCTGCGCAACAGCTCTCCCAAGTTTGGCACTAGACCTTGTAGATGTTAGTAAGATGGACTTTCTAATGTTGATTGGGCTGTTTCTTCCATTTCTTTTCCAGTGCTTGGGTCAGTGCCAAGTTGTCTGTCTACTTTAATTCTTTTTGACACTTTTGTCATGATTAATTCAACTGAATGGCTTGCTAGGCCATTTCAGAGGGCACTTGAGAGTTTTGATAACAATAGCCAGTACTTTCCTGGTCATCAGATTCTTAAATCCAGTTTGTTTTTCTTGTCTGAATTCACATTTCGCATCTGCTGTGGCAGGATTCAAACCCAGGTCCCCAGAATATTATGAGATTCCAGATTAATAGCCTGATAACACAAGGCTGTTGCCTCCCTTTCATAAAGCCGCCCTGACTCTGATTTTTCCAAGTGTTCTGCTGTTACTACTTTAATAAATGATTCCAATAATTAGCAAAAATTGATTTTAGGCTAATCAACCTATAGTTGCTTGCTTTTTGCCTTTCTCCCTTTTGAATAGGGGTATCACATTGACAGTTTTCCAATCCCCCCTCCTATCAAATCCAGCACTACTTTTTTGGAAAATTACTAACCCTGCATCTGCTACCTATGTAACTACCTCCTTTTTTAGGATCCTAGGTTGCAAGCTTTCAGTGTCAAGGAACTCAGCTGCCTTTAGCCGCAATAATTTGCCCAATGCTGCTACTTTAGTGAGGGTAGTTGGTTCTTAATTCTTCCCCTGTATTCTTTCAGGTTACTGGGCTGTTCAAAATATGTTCCACCATAAAGACTGATGCAAAATATCTGGTCTGACTCCTGCCATTTCCTTGTTCTTCAAAACAGTCTATTTCAAAGTCATTTTCCAAGGGGCTGATATTCATTTTGATCTGTCTTCCCTTTCATACATTTAAAGCAAGCCTTGCCAGTTTTCTTTTTTTGCTAGTTCACCCTTTTGGGTATATTATCTTTTTAGTCCTCAAATGCTAGATTCTTAAATTATCTCATCTTCTCAGACTTTGTCTCTTCAAATGCTTGTTTCAACTTAATACTCTCCTTGACTTCCTCAGCTAGCCATGATGACTTATCTCTCGTAGAACCTTTCCTGTTATATTTTTGCTTAAATCACGAATTGCCTCCTTAAAATGTCTGCCAATACTTGGTTACTGTCATTCCTACTAATCTCTCCACGTAATACACTTTGGCTAGCTTTGTCCTCATTTAAGCTAAATGCAGCTGTTTCCAACTCAAAAACAGAAATTGCAGCAAAAACTCAGGATGTCTGGCACCGTCAAGATGGAAAGCAGAGTTAACACTTCTGGCCCAGTGACCATTTTTGCTACTAAAGGATCACTGAACCTGAGAAAGTAACTCTCCTTTCTCTCGGCAAATGCTGCCAGAGCTCCTGAACTTTTCCAGCAACTTGTTTTTGTTTCTGATTTCCAGCATCCGCAATTCTTTAGTCTTTTTCATGAATCTGACCCACATATCTCTCACTCTGCTACGTTCAATTGTGTGACCATGTTCCTGGGGATCTTTTTACTCAGGTCATTTCTTAAACCTGCCTCATTACCCATTACCAGATTCATGGTATCCTACTCCCTTGTTAGCTCCGTGATACAGTGCTTGAGGAAACACATCCCTCATTCACCCTCTGAATTTGCTGTCATAGCTATCCCACCTTTTTGACCCAAGTCAACATGGAAATTAAAGTCACCTGTAATTGCTGTATTCTTTTCAGGTGCTCCTCTATTTGTCAAATTTATAGCCTTTCCCACAGAGTGACTACTGTCTGTACACTACTCTTACCAATGTCTACTTTCTGTTGATATTTTTTAAACCTCTGCCCAAATGGATTCCAGATCTAGATCTTCTCTTTAAACTGTCTTCATTCAATGTCTTATTGCGACCCTGCCAGCTTTTAAATCCCTCCTGTCTCTTCAAAGTCATACAGAAACACTCTTCAGTCCAACTCGTCTTCGCCAATCAGATATCCTCTATAAATCTAGTCCCATTGCCAACATTTGGCCTATAACCCGCTGAACCTTTTCGTATTCACGTACCCATCCAGAGCCTTTTTTAAATGTTGTAATTATACCAGCCTCCTCCTCTTCCTGTGGCAACTCATTCTGTACATTTCACCCTCTGCATGAAAATGTTGCTGCTTTGGACCTTTTTAAATCTTTCTCCTCTCATCTTAAAACCATGCCCTTTAGTTATGCACTCCCTTACACCAGGGAAAAGACCATGTCTATTTACCCTATCCATCCCCGACATGATTTTATAAATCTTTGAGGTCATCTCAGCCTCCGACGCTTCAGGGAAAATAGCCCGAGCTTATTCGGCCTCTCCCTTCACCTCAAATTCTCCAACCCTGGCAACATCCTTGTAAATCAAATCTGAATCCTTTCAAGTTTCACAACATCTTTCCTATAACAAGGAGACCAGAATTGCACCTTTTTTCCTAAGTGGCCTAAACAATTTTCTGTATAACTGCAATGTGACCTCAAAACGTTTATAGTCAATGCTTGCCTTTATTGGTGCATACTAAATGACGCTTTCTATATCCTGTCTATCTGTGACTCCACTTTCAAGGAACGATGCACCTGCACTCCAAGGTCCCTTTGTTCAGCAACACTCCCCAGGACTTTGCCATTAAGTGGTTAAGTCCTGCCCTGATTTGCTTTTCCAAAATGCAGCACCTCACGTATCTAAATTAAATTCCACCTGCCACTCCATTGGCTCGTCTCTTAAAGAATCTGTACTTTGAGGGAACCTTCTTCACATTCCACTACACCTCCAATTATGATGTCATCTGCAAATGTACTAACCATACTTGCTATGTTTACATCCAAATCATTTATATAAATGACAAAATGCAGTGGACCCAGCATTGCTTCTAATTTCTATTAGGCTGGATAGGGAGAGCCTTTTTCCTAGGATGGTGACGGCGAGCACGAGGGGGCATAGCTTTAAATTGAGGGGTGAAAGATACAGGACAGATGTCAGAGGTGGTTTCTTTACTCAGAGTAGTAAGGGAATGGAATGCTTTGCCTGCAACGGTAGTAGATTCGCCAACTTTAGGTACATTTAAGTCATCATTGGATAAGCATATGGACGTACATGGAATAGTGTAGGTTAGATGGGCTTGAGATCGGTATGACAGGTCGGCACAACATCGAGGGCCAAAGGGCCTGTACTGTGCTGTTATGTTCTATGTTGATCCTTGTGGCATATCGATGGTCACACCACCCTTCTTCCTACAAGCCAGTTTTGATTCCATATGGCTAATTCTCACTGTATTCCATGTGATCTAACCTTGCTAACCAGTCGACCAAGAGGAACCTTGTGGAATGCCATACTGAAGTCTAGATAGATTATGTCCTCTCCTCTGCTCTGCCCTCATCCACCCTCTCTTTACTACTACAAAAAGCTTTTGTTTTTCTCTCTATTCATTCACAGGATGAGGGTGCCGCTGGCTAGACCAGAATTTATTGCCTGACCCTAATTGCCTAGAGGGCAGTTAAGAGTCTCCCACATTTCCTGCATGCGAAACCATGTTGACTATCCCTAATCAGTCATCTTTTTAAATACATGTAAATCCTGTTTCTTGGGATTCCTTCCAACAACCTACCCACCGCTGATGTCAGGCTCCCCAGTTTATAGTTCCCTCCCTTTTCCTTACTACCCTTCTTAAATAGTGGCACCACGTCAGCCACCCTCCAGTGTTCTGGCACCTCCCCTGTGGCTATCAGTGATACAGATACCTCAGCAAGGGGCCTAGCAATCACTTTCCTAGCTTCCCAAAGAGTTCTCGGGTGCACCTGATCAGTCCTGAGGATTTATTCACCTTCATGCGTTTTAAGCCTTCCAGCAGCACCACCACTTTAATGTGGGCATTTTTCAAGATGTTGCTATTTATTTCATGTTCTGTAACATCTTATCCTTCTCCACACTAAACACTATCCCTGAATGTTAAGTTCCCATTTTCAATCCCCTTGCAACCATGTTTCCATTCTACGAGGTCATATTTACTTACCTCGCTTTACACTGCCAATTTGTGTACTGTACTCCATTTATGCATTAAGATAGAACCAACTAAAGGCTTTATCATCGAATTTCCATACAGATCTATGGCACTTCTTGCAGTGATCTTCTGGAACTCACTTGCCTCTCCTCCTAGTAGTTGGAGAGGGACACATCAATTTTTTTTCTCCTTTCCCTAATTTGACTAAGTATCTCTCTTGAAGTTTTTGTTTGCAGATATTTATTTAGCTAGTGAATGGATGCATTGAGTCTCACAACTAGTCGCAAATTGCATATGTGAGATGGTATCTGTAGGTGAGCTGGTTAGTTTCTATAACTTTTCTAGGTGACCGAGAGGAGTATCTAAGTTAACTAGACTTGGAATGTATTCGCAGAGCTTGAACATGAGCAAATTTATTAATGGAAAGTCTTTGTATTGTAATCAATAGTTTGAAGAACTAAATAATAGGATAAGGGCAAGGTAAGTCATGATGTTTGAACGTGATTTCTGCAGATCTGTTACGCTGTTGCCTCAAATAAGAAAGGACAAAATATGGTTTTGACAGATGTAGATTGTCCTACTGATGCCTTTGTTCTGACTCTGATGCCATGAGTCCTCGTGTGTTACAGCAAAATTGACAGCCCAAGTCATGCAGAATCCACAAGTCTTGGCAGCATTACAAGAAAGACTTGACAATGTAACGCACACTCCTTCCAGCTATGTTGAAACGTGAGTATGTTTGTTTACACATTGTATAATGTTTAAAAGCTGAACTCTGGCTTTGTAATATCAAGGTATGTTCTTTGGTTGCAGCTGGTTCAATGTTATGATGTAACTTTAGTGCTTTGGTTCCTTAAGAATTTTACTTCCACACTCATTGCTTGTGGGTAGTCTGAAGGCTGGACCTAAAAGGAACTGAGACTGAATTTCCCCTATTAAATCAATGTATCAACATTCCATGATCAGTACAACATGGTATATCACATGATGAAATGTTCAGCTGTCACCCTATTAGTAGTATTTGCATGCTATATAAAACTTAGAATGCAAGCAGCGCAACTTCTCCTTTGTATTTACTACTTCCTTGAGTTAAGGGTGTTGAAAGCAATGCCATTGCTGAATGCCTGTCCTTAATTGACCTTAAGGAAATAGTGATGAGTTGGCTACTTGAACTGCAGCAGTCCATCTACTGAAGGTACACCCACACAGGAATCTGGTGCTGTGACAGTCAGTACAGAGTAGAACATTCAAGTAGATATTGATTTTCCAAACATCTCTCCTTCTAGGTAGTAGAGGTCATCTTAATGGTTAACGGGGCTGTGGTGGGTTGCCGCCCTGTACATAACACCCTGCTGTTAGTATGCGTCAGTAGTGGATCGAGTGAATGTTTCTGCTGCTGCGTGGGTTGCAAATCAAGGGAGGCTGTTGAAGTTGCACTTGTCCATCAAACAGCAAGTATTCAGTCTCTCTCTAATTTGTGTGTTTTAAATGATGGACAGATGCTGAAGTGTCAGGAGGCAAATAATTCTCCTTAAAATTTCCTGTTCTTTTAGCCCAATATTTCTATCTCGTCTCGTTCAGTTTCTGATGGATTGTAGACCTTCTGAATATTGATGGTGAATTCAGTGATTGAACCACCATTGAATGTAATGGAACTATAATTAAATTTTCTTGTTGAAGATGCTCTTTCCCTGACGCCCTAGCCTGAACGTTGTCCAGGTCTTTCTGCATATTGTCGTGGCCTACTTCAATACTTGAATAATTACGGACGGTACTGAACTTTTTGTAATCATCATCAAGCATCAGAACTTCTAGCCTTAATCTTAAGTGGCTTTACCAATGATATTATTAGGCTTAAGAACACTCTCCTGAGGCACCTGAGGAGGGCTCTCTTGTGGTGCAGAGATAGTGTCCCTACCCCTGAACCAAGAGACCCAGGTTCAAATCCCACCTGCTCCAGAGTTATGTAATAACATCTCTGATCAAGTTGATTTTTTTTAAGAAAGTACATTTTGTAAAAACAAAACAAAAAATTCAGGGGCCCCCTAAAGCAACATCTGGGTTTGAAATGATTGGCCACCAGCATTCACAATCATATTCTTTTGATTAGTAGACAGTTTTCCCTTAATCTCATTGCCTTCAATTTTGGCGGAATTCCATTATGTTGCACCTGTTGAAATGTTGCCTTCAGGTTAAGGGCTGGCATTCAGTTCCTTTCAAGGAATTATGGACATTATTAATCATCTTATTCAAAGATGCCACTACACACTACTAAAGCAAGTGGGGCTTGATCATGGGCCTCCTCGATTAGAGATGGGGCATTGCCATTGCGCTACAGCAGCCCTCCATCGAGGAATCCTAATTAGGATTCTCATTTTCCCCTTGAATTTTCCTATAGTAATTTCCCCATGGTAATTTTCTCAAGTGCTGAAGTTGTTGTTTTATACTGGACCAAGGGTTTTTATTCACTGAAAGAATATGTGTAGCTGGCATTTTATTGCCTTCTGAGATAATCAAAACCATGTAGAAGGGTCTAGGCCCAAAACATCAGCCTTCCTGATCCTCTGATGCTGCTTGGCCTGCTGTGTTTATCCAGCTCTTCACCTTGTTATCTTACAACCATTCCTGATTGTTGTATAAAGAATCTATCTCATTCACTGGTGTCCTTCTTGTTGAGGGAAGTCTTCCGTCCTGTGATTCCATGTGACTCCAGGCCAAAATCAAATCAGTGAGTCTCGACTGCCCTCTGAAATTGCCTATCAAGCCATATTTGTAGCAGGCAATTACTCAGGATATTCTTGAGCCTTCAATTTACATCTCATATCATGTATTTCTTGCATGCTTGCGTGCAGTATCTGAAATACAAAAGGTGAAATTTAGTCTTGAGACCAGACACTAGAGCTGTAAAAAGGCAGCATGTATTAGTATTTAAAATTAAATAACTAGCATTTTGGACAAATACTACGTAGCTTTACCACCTTCCATTCCTGACACCCCAGCTGACTAGCTGTTTGTCTCCCCAACGCATCCAGTTTTCACCTATCAAGTGCTGAACCTCCCCTTGCCCCACCCTCCTGTTTCCTGAACCTTTTTGTTCACTATATCCCATTCTTGAACGTTTGCTGTGAACAAGGTTTGCAAGGTGAGTAGCAAGAGACAGATGACCAGAGCTTTGAATTGCAGGGCTGCAAAGGTGAGTCACCAGCTGGAAAATGGCAGAAGAGGGGAATCAGTTAGCATCTACGGAGAATCAGGGGAGCACTGATCAGATCAAACCAAGTTTGGAATGTAAAAATTGTACATCTAGTGGTAGTCATGACTATCAATTCCCCCCCCCCCTCGCCCCACTCCGTGTTAAAGCAGAACAATTTAAAATGGATCATATTGTAACTGAAATGTACTATTGGCAGAGAAATTTATTCTTAGGCAATCATTAATTTTCCTTTTTTCTGCAATCTCGATAATATTTCACACTTGAAGTCTAGCAATAAATTGCCTTTCAATAAAGAATGGAAACTTACATTTAGGACCATAAGACATAGGAGCAGAAATTAGGCCATTCAGCCCATCGAGTCTGCTCTGCAAGTCAATCATGGCTGATGAGTTTCTCAGCCCCCTTTCTCCTGCTTTTTCTCTATAACCCTTGATCCTCTTGACAATCAAAATCTGTCTTTAAATGTACTCAGTGACCGGACCTCCAGCCTACTCCAGCAGTGAATTCCATAGATTCACCAGTTTCTAGCTGAAGAAGTTTCTCCCTATCTCTGTTCTAAAAGGTCTTCCCTTTACTCTGATGCTGTGCCCTCTGCTTCTAGTCTCTCTCCTATCAATGAAAATGTCTTCCCAAAATAATTTCTGTCCAGGCCATTCATTTATTCTGTAAGTTTTTCAATTAGATTCCCCCCCGCCCCCCAAAATCTCCTAAACTCCATCGAGTATAGACCCACAGCCCTCAAATATTCCTCATACATTTAAGCTTTTCATTCCTGGGACCATTCTCATGAACCTCCTCTGAACCTGCTCCATGGCCAGTATGCATCTTTCCCGAGATAAGGCACCCAAAATTGCACAATACTCCAAACGTGGCCTGATCAGAGCCTTTAGAGCCTCAGAAGTACATTCCTGCTTTTATATTCAAGTTCTCTCAAAACAAGTGCCAACATTGCATTTGCCTTCCTAACTACTGACTCAACTTGCAAGCTTACCTTGAAAACCCTGGACTAGAACTTCCAAATCTGTTTGCGCGTCAGTCTTCTGAATTTCCCCGATTTAGAAAATAGTCCATGCTTCTATTCTTACCAAAAGTGCATGACCTCGCAGTTTCCCACATTGTACTCTGTACTCTGCCTGCCACTTTGCCCACTCTCCTAACCTGTCCAAATCCTTCTGCAACTTCCCTGCTTCTTCAATACTACCTGCCCCTTTATCTATCTTTGTATCGTCTACAAACTTAGCGAGAATGCCCTCAGTTACTTTATCTGGATCATTGACGTACAAAGTGAAACGTCATGGTCTCAACACTGACCCTTGAGGAACACTCTTTGTCACCAGCTGCCATCCTGAAAAAGACCCTTTTAACCCCACTGTCTACTTTCTGCAAGGCAGCCAATCTTCTGTCTGTGCTAGCATCTTCCCTCTAATGCCATGGGCCCTTATCTTACTCAGCAGTCTGCTAAGTGACACCTTGTCAAAGGCCTTTTTGAAGTCCAGGTAGATAATATACGTTAGCTCTCCTTGGTCATTACTCCCTCAAAGAATTCTAACAGATGGGTCAGGCGTGACCTCCCCTTGATGAACCCATGCTGACTTTGCCCTATTTTATCATGCACTTCCAAGTATTCAGAAATCTCATCTTTCACAATGGTCTGTAAAATCTTACACGCAAGCGAGGTTAGGCTAATTGGCCTTTAATTTTCAGTCTTTTGCCTTACTCCTTTTTTAAACTGGGGTGTCATGTTAGCGATTTTTTTTTTTTTTTCCATCTTCTGGGACGTTCCTAGACTCTAGCAATTCCTGAAAGAATGCCACTAATGCCGCAACTATTTTGTAAGAACTCCAGGGTAGAGTCCATCTGGTCCTGATGATTTATCTACCAGCAGGCCATTCGGTTTTTCTAGTAACTGTTTGGTGATGGCCATAATTCAGCTCTGCCTCATGACTCTTGAATTTTTGGGATATTTCTTAAGTCTTCCACTGTGAAGACTGACGCAAAATACTTATTCAGCTCCTCAGCCATTTCCTTGTTTCCCTACCACTATCCTTCCAGCATCATTTTCCAGTGGTCCAATGTCCACTTTTGCCCTTTTATATAAAGGAGGGCTGTAAGCATTTTTAGATATAGTGATGGCTATCTTACCCTCATTTAATCATCTCCCTCCTTTTTTGTTTTTTGTTGCCCTCTGGTCTTTGTAAGGTTCTCAGTCCTATGGTTTCTCACCACCTTTGCCACATTATATGCTTTGTCTCTTGCTTTTATGCTATCCTGACTTCCCTATTCAGCCCTGGTTACCTCATCATCCCTGTACCAGGTTTCTCTTTCCTAGGGATGAATTTTTCTGTGTCTTCCTAGGAATTCCTGCCATTGCTGTTCCTTTCCTGCTAGGCTCTTCTCCTCTCCTGGTCAATTCTGCCCAGGCTGTCATACCATTACTTTTGATTCTTTTTTCTCCCCCTCAAATTTTGGAGTAAATCAGCCATATTATGATCACTGTCCCCTAAGGGTTCCTTCACCTTAAGCTCCCTTATCAAGTCTGCCTCATCACACAACACTAAATCCAGTATTTTAGTGGGGTCCACCACAAGCTGCTCCAAAATGCCGCCTTGTAGACATGCCACAAATTCATTTTCCTGCAATCCACGACTAACCTGATTTTGCCAGTTCACCTGCATGTTGAAAACACTTCATGTCACTAACTTTGCCTTTTTTACACATCTTTTTGGTCTCCTGATGTATCTTGTGTCCCAGCTCCTAAATACTGTTTGGAGGTCCATACATAACTCCAACTTTGGGGTTTTTGTTACCTCTGGTTCCTCAACTCTACCCAGACAGATTCTACACCATCTGACCCTACTTTGTTTCTTACTATGAAGTTAATTTCATTTCTTACTAATCAGACAACCCCATCCCCTCTGCTCACCTGCCTGTCTTTTCAATAAGATGTATATCTTTGGCTATTCGATTCCCAATCCTGATCCCCTTGCAGCCAGGTCTCTGTAATGATCACCACTAGACATCTGTCAATTTCAATCTGCGCCACAAGCTCACCTTTTTTCTTGTGTTATGTCTGAATGCATGCAGTATGTTCAGTCCTGTATTAACTGTTCTTCTTCTTGTTGTCATTCATTTATCCAGTGTGCTTGAAGTTTAATTCTTAACCCCTTCCAAACACATTATCCTATTTCGTATCTGTGCTGGAGACTTTAATAACCTCTCCTGGGTTCTCCTTTCCTGTCATTTTTTTCATATTTTTCCACACAGTGGTATCTGCCACTACAATTGTTCACCTGCTGTTTTGTTCACCACTCGGGGAGGTTTCACCCTTCCTGTCTTCGTCGTCTTCTTTCCATTCCCCACCCACCCCATCCTTTAGATCTCTCCTGTTCCAAGACTGATGCCAGTGCCCTGTGAAAAGGAACCACGCTGTTAGCCACGTGTTTACTTTTAGTAACCCGGAGATTATAACCTTTTTGAGGATCTGCTCTTTAATTTCATTCCCAGCTCCTGGCAACCCCTAACTAGTTCCTCGTTTTTAGTATTGCCTATGTTGTTTGCTCCGATGTAGACCACAACAACTGGATCCTCCCCCCTCAGATCCACAGGACCCCAAAAGTGCTAAATAATTAACACTGACTTGAAATCATCATTTCTCCATAAGTAGGCTTTATTCAAGAGTTGTGAAATTACATAAAACATTTTGACTTGAATTTTGTTGCAATTCTTGTAATTCTCAACTTCCCTACCATATGTCCCACTCTGTTTGTAATGTTACTTCAGTTAATAATAGCACCATATGTTCCGTGTGTACAGCCCAAGGGAAAAAGTATTTAAATAAAACTTAGAGTACCATAGAAATAAACTTTTCATGTGCCATTTTCCATGTATGCCTCAAATCAGTTTTGATATCCTTGAAATTCACAATCTTTATTGAATGTTAAGTATAAAGTCTAAGAGGTTTTATAGTTTCCAACCTCTGTTTGCTGAGGCTGAAAGGCTTACGCAGCAGCGTTTCTTCATTACATCTCTGCAATGGCTGACTCAAGTGTTAGTCTATCTGTGTGGTACTGAACCATTGAATGTGCCAGCCTGCAACACCAAGTACAACGCTTGAGGCTGAACGACGAGCAATTTTCTGGTCAGACCATAAGAGTTTTATCAGTGAATTGATTATGCTCCAACCAAAGTTGATATTGCCTCTGTGTCCCTGGGAGCAGGCCTTGGAGCATGGCGTCCTGCATCGGGTTGCTATACAGAATGTACCTCAGCAAAACTATGACCCCCTCCAGATTTTTTAATATTTGGAATGTGCTTTTTCAAAGGTGGATGGTGGTCTCTTTGCAGCACCAACTAGAGGGCATGTGCAGAGGAGCTAAGGCTCTGAGCATGTACAAAGAATCTGTCATGGAAATTCCATATTCTGTAGCTAAATATGGAAATGTGACCCCAGCATGGACACAGACGCAGAATCGGCAGAGAGATGAATGATTGGCCAACCAGTTGGATTGAATAATAGCAAAGCTACCAGATTACCTTGTGCTGATGGCTCGGAGAGCCAGGGTACAAAATGCTTTATTTTGTAAATTGACTGTCAAGGTAGTTATGTCATCTGAAAGATGAATCTAATTACTGCTGTTTCTTCAACCAATTCATGATTAACACCAGGGATATGATATTTTGTGTACATTATTCTCTGTGCTTTCAAGTGACACTGCCACAGTGAAGCAGAAAGATTGTTTAAAATTAGGAAAAATAAACTGTAAGTTCATCCCCAAACCCAAAACCAAAGTGACTGTACTGCAGTTCAAGATATTAACTGTTACATACTGTTGGCATGCTTATTCTAAGAGTTCAGTATTCATTAAAAGCATAAACATGATCATGTGGTCATACTACTCTGGGTAAATGGGTATAAAGTGAACAATGCACGCTGTCACTGAAATAATAGGCAATTATGGATGGACAGAGAATAAGTGCTGCATGAATGATTTACCTTGCCTGCAGCCCTCAATCTCCAGAATGAATGTTAGAAGAAACACAATAGAAATAATCCTGTTCAGCAGTGAGTGTTAATAATCTGCCATTTTAAATTGACAAAGATAGTATTATTCTGTACTTAATTGTTATAACAATTCATTTTCCGCAAAATCTCTTGCTACAGTAATGAAACAAATTTACATATCAAACTTAAACAGGCCAGATGAATCAATAAAATTTTAGTTTCCAACATGTCAGTTAAAGTCCCACTTTCATGGCAAACATTTATTTTAAGAAAAAGAGCTGCAAATGCTGGAAATCTAAAACAAAAGCACACAATGTTGGAGAAATTCAGCAGGTTTGGCACATTTATGGAGAGAAAACTGTTATTGTTTCAAGTCCTGTGACTAATGTTAATTCTTGATTTTATTTCTAAAGATGTTACAAGGTCTGCTGAGTTTCTCCAACAGTTTTTAATTAAATATGTATTCTGTCTATTATATATTCAGACACTTTTAATCTTTACATATATACCAGATCCTTAAGAAGCATCAAGATGTCTTCAGTGGAATAGCTTAATTTTTGAGTACAGTTCTTCTTCCTTTACTTCCATGCATCATCTTCCCCCACCCCTGAACATCTGTCTTGTTCTCCTGACGCCTATTCTGCTGTTCATTATCACAGTCACCTTCTGTGATTCTTCCCTTGTCTCCTACTTCATGATCTTCTGCCCCCTTTTTTCCCCCTCCCATCCTTCCTCCTTCTCACATGACCTCTTCTGCTCTCGTGTCCTTCCCCTCCCCTCTCTTTGCCCCTCCATCTGCCCTCTACGCCTCTTGTCCGCAGCTGTCCACCTCTCTACCCTACGTTTTATCTGCATCACCCTCCCTCTCCTGCAGCCTCCATTATTCAATACAGTCCTGACTTGTTCCCATCCTCAAGCTTCAGTTTGATCTACATTAGCAAAAATGCCCTTCTACCCAATAGCTTTTTGTTTACTCCTTTCAGGACCTTGCCTCTGTCTCTATGAACTTATGAATTAGCACAGAGTACTTAACTGATTTCACCCCTCTCTCTGCACAATGTTCCAATCTCGATCCTTCCACCACCTCTTCCTCCCATGTGAACGTATGGTGGCTGTGTTCTTAACGCAGCAGTCTGAGCCTTGAATTTTCTCTACAGTTCCCAGTCTTTTTACACTTAATCCTGAAATTAAACAACCACCAATTTTAACATGATGTTATGTATCGGCATGCATTTTCATCCACTTGCATGTTTTAAAGACCTTTAGTTAAAGGCATTATTAATAATCTCCCTGTATTAATAACTTTCCCTATTCTATTCCAGTAGGTAGACATGCACGTGTCAACAGTTATCAGACCAGTATCATTAAGGCCACTGCCTGGTCCCTATTATTTGTTAGAAGCCAATTAGGGCTGGAAATTTAGGGATTTGTGATTTATGTTGAGAGTTATGCGGTTATTTTGAAAAGCTGTAGACAGAAGGGGTTGGACCAATCAATGGTTCCACAATTCTATTTCTGCCGCCCACTGACTCTCTACTAGGAAGTACATATTTTACTGAGGATTGGATCAAGTTGAGCTGTGGTTTGCTTACAAGGAAAAATGGCCTGACTCTATTCATTGCCTAAATCCATACATAGAATGATCCTTTGGTTGAGCTTATGGAAGGCTGTGCCCATGAAACCGTAGACCACCATGAATCACCCTCGGAGGCGGAAACTGTTGAAAACCTACTTGCAGTTAAGCAATGTGTTTTATACAATTGTTACTTGTTTGGCATCCAGCGTAGCTCTTTATTTTCATTTAAATCATCCTGTCCAACGTGTGTAGGGTCAATTGTTCATTAAATTTATTCATGATGTTTAGCTGCAAGGAATTCCTAAGAAAGCTTTATTAATAAAGAATATAAGTTCTGTGCTGGTGATGCATCAAGTTAGCTAAGTTTCCACATTAGTGATCCTGCAAACTTAAGTGAAATAGTTAACTGGATAGTCAACGTTGTGGTTAATGCCTGCTAAGAATGCAGGATTGTGATTACCATAATGATTCTACTTTTTAAGAGCTTTTATTGAGTTAGTTGGAGCTAAGGTAGGGGTGAAAAAAGTTTGAACGTTTCAGTGGAATGTATCATTATTTTTCATTTTTTTTAGCTTGATCATGAGAGCTGTTTAAGTCACTAAACATAATGGTGTAAAGGAACTGAATAACAATGTGGAAGTTGTAACACCACTAGTAATGTTTCGGGAAGTAGGTAATTCAGCTTCCTCAGTGTTTAAATTGAGGTTACAGAAGGGTTTGCATGCTCTATTTAAGATACCAAGGACATTGTAAACTACATTTCCTGTTTCAGTTATCTGATATTACCTGTTTTGTGTAGTTTACCTAAAGCTGTAAAGAGAAGAATAAATGCCTTGAAACATCTTCAGGTCAAGTGTGCCCATATAGAAGCCAAATTTTATGAAGAAGTTCATGAGTTGGAGCGGAAATATGCAGCCCTTTACCAGCCATATTTTGAAAAGGTATGAGTGCTTACAAGTTGAGCTATTTCTTTTTGCTTGTTAATTAATCCCTTGCCTTTCAACTGATCTTTAACTGTCTTAGACCAACACAGTGCCGCTTGGTAAATAAATTAGCATTGGTTGGTAACAAACACTTGAAATACCACAAATTTCTATGTTAACTGTTTTTCATGGCTATTACATGTTTTCCTTGATTACTAGGTTGGGTGTTGTAGATGATGCCATTTATGAAATTGAGGGGGGTTAGTACTTGATGTTGCATTTTAACAAACATTAAGGTGAAAATAGTTTTAATATGTTTTAAAAGTAAATTTCTAGTCTAGAACATGGAAGGTATTCTGAAATGAGTGTGAATATGTTCTCGAACCTGTTGCCTTAACTCAGGTGCTGCCAAACTTGCTGAATTTCTCCAGCAGCTTCTATCTTTGGTTCAGAATTCCAGCATTTGTAGTTCTTTTAACTTTTGAGGTTCTACTTTGCTGTACTTGGTTGTTATCATTCCATTCGGCATATATTAGTGAGGTGTTGATCTGGTGAAGCTAAACACAGAATTAACTGCATGCCAAACAGTGCAGGTAACCTTCAATCAAAAGAACTAAGCAAGTTCCTGTAGGTCAGACCAAAACCTTTTTGGAGACCTGTCACAGCTCACAGAAGTTAGTGGACAACTGACCATTGGAGAAGACTGCATAAATATTTCCATCCCTATGATGGTGGAGCCCAGTGTAGTGGTGCAAAAGATGAAGCTAACATATTTGCAACCATCTGCAGTTCAGTGTTAAGTGCATGATCCGTTTTGTGTCCTCCTGAAGTCTACAGCATTACAGTTGCTACTCTTTTTTTTACCCAAGTAGATTCACGCCATTTACTCCCAAGAAATGTTGAATACCTGAATGCTGGATAATCTATGGACCTTGACAACACTCTTAACAGTATTACTGGAAATGCGTGCTCCAGAACTAGCCACACCCTACCCAAACTATTTCAGCATAGCTGCCTCTGTGACATCTGCCTGATAATGTGGATAATTACCTTGGTGTGATCTGACCTCAAAAACCAGGATATATCCAACATGGCTGAATACCACCCGTTCATCTACTCTTGATCATCAGCAAAGTGAGAGAGGATGTAATTTTGGCATGTAGAGTGCTATCAAGGTGAATAAAATTACACTTGAATAACCTCTCTACCACTTGGTTCCTGTCTTCATTACAGACTTGATTGAGACATGGTCCAAAAAAAAGCTTGATTGAAGAAACCCAGCAGAACTAATGTCAATGGGCAAAGGATAAACCTGCCCACTGAAGTCGTATTATAAAGATAATTGGCTATGGTTGTTGGGTGTCAGTCACCTCAGCATAATTTGAGTTCCTGAAGCTGATGTCCCAACTGCTGTCAGCTGCTTCAATAAGTGGCTTCATTTCTATCAAGTCAGAAATGAGAATTTTTGATAACAGTTGCTATAGGTGCTGAACATGCCGAACATTCTGCAACCTTAAAATAGTGAAGCTTATACATCAGGACCTGGGTAACATTCAGGCTTGAGCTGGTAAATGACAAGTAACTGTCAGTTAACAGCCATCTTCAGTGAGTGAGAGTGAAACCACTACCACCACCATCCTCTTTTCCCCTCTTGAGTTCAATAGCCTCACCATAGCTGAATTCTCCACTCTCAAAATCCCGGAGGTTACCATTGGTCAAAAACTGAACTGGGCAGCCATATAGATACTATGACTGAAAGAACAGGTTCAAGTCTGGGAACATCCCCCAAAACCTATTCACCATCTACAGGGCTCAAGTTAAGAGTTTAATAGAATCCCTTCTCTGTGCTTGGATGAAAGCCACTGCAGCAACACCCCGAAGCTTCACATCATCCAGGACAAGAAGCAACTTGCTGGCTGCCCCACTGCCCCAACCCAAGCATCTTTCATCATTGTTTCAAAGATCGTAGGAACTGCAGATGTTTGAGAATCTGAAATCAGCAGCACCTTGGAGCAGAGGTTTCTGGGAAGGGAGTGACTTTTTTTACATCCCTCAGCTATATAAGTGATAGTTATGTAAACCCGAGACCCTACCCTTGTAGGGCCTCCCACCCATCCACCTCCTCTAACCTTATACACCAGGGACAAATCAAGGTAAGCTTCTCTTTTTTTAAACTTTCTGTTTTGGGGGAAAAGCAGGGATGGCAGTGCAGTTAGAGGAATGTTCCTCCTGCATGATGTATGAGGTGAGGGACGCCATTAGTGTCCCATCCAAATACGTCTGCAGGAAGTGCACCCAACGCTTGCTCCTCCACGACCGCGTTAGGGAACTGGAGTGGGAGCTCGATGAACTTCAGATCATTCGGGAGGGTGAGTCAGTGATAGACAAGAGTTTCAGGAAGGTAGTTACTCCTAAGCGTGAAGAAAGTTGGGTAACTGTTAGCGGGGAAAAAGCAGTCAGTGCAGTGCAGGGATCCCCTGTGGTCATTGCCGTGAAAAACAAGTATACCGTTTTGGATACTGTTGGTGGGGGGGAGGAGGGAGGGAGAAGGAGAAGGAGAGGAACTTACCAGGGGCATGCAGTAGGGTGCAGGTGTGAGGGACAGAGTCTGTCCCTCTTTACACAGAAGGGAAGGGGGGGGATAGGAAGAGAGTGATAGTCATTGGGGACTCAGTAGTTAGAGGGACTGACAGAAGTCTTGCTGGGAACGAAAGAGACTCCAATTGGTGTGTTGCCTCCTAGGTGCTAGGGTCCATGATGTCTCGGATCGTGTCTTTGGGGCCCTGAAGGGAGAGGGTGACCCAGCCCCAAGTCGTGGTCCACATAGGCACGAACGACATAGGTAGAAAGAGGGATAGGGATGTCAGGCAGGATTTCAATGAGCTAGGGTGGAAGCTGAGAGCTAGAACAAAGAGTGGTTATCTCTGGTTTGTTACCCGTGCCACGTGATAGCGAGGCAAAGAACAGGGAGAGATTTCAGCTGAACCCATGGCCGCAGAGATGGTACAGGAGGGAGGACTTCAGGTAAATGGACAAATGGGGCTCATTCTGGGGAAGGTGTGACCTCTACAAACAGGACGGTCTCCACTTGAACCAGAGGAGCACTAATATCCTGGGTGGGAAATTTTGCTAGTGCTATTCGGGTAGATTTAAACTAGCTCAGAAGGGGGATGGGAAACTGAGGTGTAGTCCTAGTACACAGGAGGATGAGCTTAGGGAGGACATGGTCAGGACCTCACTGTCACAGGAGTGAGCTGGCAGACAGCAAGCTGGATTGAAGTGTGGCTACTTTAATGCCAGGAGTATCTGGAATAAGGTAGGTGAGCTTGCAGCTTGATGTACCTGGGACTTTGATGTTCTGGCCATTTCGGAGACATGAATAGAGCAGTGTCAGGAATGGATGTTGCAGGTTCCAGGGTTTAGATCTTTCACTTAAGGTCAGGGAAGGTGGTAAAAGAGGGGGGAGGTGTGGCTTTGTTGGTCAAGGACAGTATAACGGTAGCTGAAAGAACTTTTGTTGAGGACTCGTCTACTGAGGTGGTAAGGGCTGAGGTTGCCGAGGAAGGTTTATCGACTGAGTCAGTATGGGTGGAAGTTAGGAACAGCAAGGGAGCAGTCACCTCACCTGGGGGTTTTCTACAGACCCCCAAATAGCAGTAGGGAGATCGAAGAACTCATAGGCTGGCAGATTGTTGAAAAATGCAAATATAGCAGGGTTGTTGTTATGGGTGATTTCAACTTACCCAATATAGATCGGAACCTCCCTAGTGCAGATGGTTTGGATGGAGCCGTTTTTGTCAGGTGTGTTCAGGAGGGTTTCCTTACTCGGTATGTGGACAGGCCGGCGAGGGGAGAGGCCATTTTGGATTTGGTGCTTGCGAATGAACCAGGACAGGTTTCAGATCTCGTGGTGGGAGAACACTTTGGCGACAGTGACCACAACAGCCTCACATTTACCATAGCCATGGAAAGGGAAAGGAGCAGTTACCAGGGGAAGATATTTAACTGGGGTAAAGGAAACTATGACGCTATCAGACAGGAGTTGGGAAGTACAGTTAGGGAGCAATTGTTCCACAGCAAGGGCACAGCAGACATGTGGAGGCTGTTTAAGGAGCAGTTGTTGCGAGTGATGTATAAATTTGTTCCTCCTGAGACAGGTAAGAAGGGGTAAGATTAAGGAGCCTTGGATGACAAGTACAGAGGTGCTTCTCGTCAAAAAGAAAAAAGCAGCGTACGTAAGGTGGAGGAAGCAAGGGCCTAGCACAGCTTTAGAGGATTACAGGCTTGCTCGGAAGAGCTCAAAAGTGGACTGAGGAGGGCCAGGTGGGGGCACGAGAAAGGCTTGGCAGGAAGGATTAGGGAGAACCCCAAGGCATTTTACTCATACGTGAGGAATAAGAGAATGATCAGGGAGAAGGTAGGCCGATCAGGGAGAGCGTAGGGAACTTGTGCGTGGAGTCTGAGCAGATAGGGGAACCCTAAATGAGTTTTTTGTTTTGGCTTTCACTAAGGAAAGGGACCTTGTTGTGAATGAGAACTTTGAGGAGCAGGAAAACAGGCTTGAACAGATCAAGATTGAGGAAGTTGATGTGCTGGAAATTTTGGCAAACATTAGGATTGATAAGTCCCCAGAGCCAGACCAGATTTATCCTAGGTTGCTCCGGGAAGCGAGAAAGGAGGTTGCTAAGCCGCTGGCGAAGATCTTTGCTTCCTCACTCTCTACGGGAGTCGTACCGGAAGATTAGAGGGAGGCAAATGTTCCTCTTTCTCAAGAAAGGGAATAGGGAAATCCCTGGAAATTACAGACCAGTCAGTCTTACATCTGTGGTCAGCAAGGTTTTGGAAAGAATTCTGAGGGATAGGATTTATGACTATTTGGAAAAGCATAGCATGATTAAAGGGAGTCAGCATGGCTTTGTGAGGGGCAGGTCATGCCTTACAAATCTTATTGCGTTCTTTGAGGAAGTCACGAGACAGGTTGACGAGGGTCGAGCAGTGGATGTGGTGTACGTGGACTTCAGCAAGGCATTTGTTAAGGTTCCCCACGGCAGGCTCATTCATAAAGTCAGGAGGTATGGGATACAGGGTGATTTGGCTGTCTGGATTCAGAATTGGATGGCTGACAGGAGGCAGAGAGTGGTTGTAGATGGTAAGTATTCTGCCTGGAGGTCAGTGCTGAGTGGTGTCCCGCAGGGCTCTGTTCTTGGGCCTCTGCTCTTTGTAGATTTTATAAATGACTTGGATGAGGAGGTTGAGGGGTGGGTTAGTATGTTTGCTGATGATACAAAGGTTGGAGGTGCCCTTGAGAGTATCGAGGGCTATTGCAGGCTTCAGCAAGACATTGACAGAATGCAGAGCTGGGCTGAGAAATGGCAGATGGAGTTCAACCTGGGTAAATGCGAAGTGATGCATTTTGGAAGGTCGAACTTAAATGCTGAATATAGGATTAAAGGCCGGATTCTCGGCAGTGTGGAGGAACAGCAGGATCTTGGTGTTCAAGTGAACAGCTCCCTCAAAATGTTGTTAAGAAAGCATATGGTGTTTTGGCTTTCATTAACAGGGGGATCAAGTTTAAGAGCCACGAGGTTATGCTGCAGCTCTACGAAACCCTGGTGAGACCACACTTGGTATATTGTGAGATAATAAAATGTGAGGCTGGATGAACACAGCAGGCCAAGCAGCATCTCAGGAGCACAAAAGCTGACGTTTCGGGCCTAGACCCTTGGGCGTTTTTCCATCCCCAACCCTGTCTGCTTTCCGGAGAGACCACTCTCTCCGTGACTCCCTTGTTCGCTCCACACTGCCCTCCAACCCCACCACACCCGGCACCTTCCCCTGCAACCGCAGGAAATGCTACACTTGCCCCCACACCTCCTCCCTCACCCCTATCCCAGGCCACAAGATGACATTCCACATTAAGCAGAGGCTCACCTGCACATCTGCCAATGTGGTATACTGCATCCACTGTACCCGGTGTGGCTTCCTCTACATTGGGGAAACCAAGCGGAGGCTTGGAGACCGCTTTGCAGAACACCTCCGCTCAGTTCGCAACAAACAACTGCACCTCCCAGTCGCAAACCATTTCCACTCCCCCTCCCATTCTTTAGATGACATGTCCATCATGGGCCTCCTGCAGTGCCACAGTGATGCCACCTGAAGGTTGCAGGAACAGCAACTCATATTCCGCCTGGGAACCCTGCAGCCTAATGGTATCAATGTGGACTTCACCAGTTTCAAAATCTCCCCTTCCCCAACTGCATCCCTAAACCAGCCCAGTTCGTCCCCTCCCCCCACTGCATCCCAAAACCAGTCCAACCTGTCTCTGCCTCCCTAACCTGTTCTTCCTCTCACCCATCCCTTCCTCCCACCCCAAGCCGCACCCCCATCTACCTACTAACCTCATCCCACCTCCTTGACCTGTCCGTCTTCCCTGGACTGACCTATCCCCTCCCTACCTCCCCACCTATACTCTCTCCACCTATCTTTTCTCTCCATCTTCGGTCCGCCTCCCCCTCTCTCCCTATTTATTCCAGTCCCCTCTCTGATGAAGGGTCTAGGCCAGAAACGTCAGCTTTTGTGCTTCTGAGATGCTGCTTGGCCTGCTGTGTTCATCCAGCCTCACATTTTATTATCTTGGAATTCTCCAGCATCTGCAGTTCCCATTATCTCTGATACTTGGTATAGTGTCCAGTTCTGGTCGCCCTATTATAGGAAAGATGTGGAGGCTTTGGAGAGAGTGCAAAGGAGGTTTACCAGGATGCTGCCTGGACTGGAGGGTTTGTCTTACGAGGAGAGGTTGACTGAGCTTGGACTTTTATCTTTGGAGAGAAGGAGGAAGAGAGGTGACCTGATCGAGGTGTAAAAGGTAATGAGAGGCATGGATAGAGTCGATAGCCAGAGACCGTTCCCCAGGGCAGGACTGACTGCCACGAGGGGTCATAGTTTTAAGGTGTTAGGAGGAACGTATAGAGGAGACGTCAGAGGGAGGTTCTTCACCCAGCGTTGTGAGCGCATGAAATAGTTTGCCAGTGGTATCGTGGAAACCGAGTCATTAGTGACATGTAAGCGACTGCTGGGCATGCACATGGACAGCAGTGAATTGAGGGGAATGTAGGTTATGTTATTTTGTTTGGATTAGGATTATTCCACGGCACAACATCGTGGGCCGAAGGGCCTGTACTGTGCTGTACTTTTCTATGCTCTGTGTTCTAAGGTGTAGAGCTGGATGAACACAGCAGAGAAGAAGGGTCGAGGCCCGAAACATCAGCTTTCCTGCTCCTATGATGCTGCTTGGCCTGCTGTGGTCATCCAGCTGTACACCTTGTTATCTCATCTTTCATCATTTACCTCCACCTCAGACCAGCACCATAATACTTGTGATACACTGTATCAACTTGCCAAAGCTCCTTAAGTAGCACCTTCCAAATCATTAGCCTTTACTAATATAGGATGAGGAGAGCAAATGCACATTCATACTTCCACCTGCACGTTTCTCAACCCTCAAACCATCCTGACTTTAATTTTGTCAGAATTTCTTCCAACCGTATTGTGAAAATATCTACATCAGGCAGCTCACCACTATCTTCTTGGGGGCAATGAAGGATGTTCAGTAAATACTGGCCCAGTCAATGAAGCAAACATGCCCTGAATGAATTAATAAAAGTATGTGCACTGCCACATACCAATGCCACTCAAATGTCAAGAGTTATGACTCTTGGGAGAATGCACGAGTGATCAAGCCCCAATTCACCAGTTGCTCCATTCGTATAAATTTTGTTCTTCCTTGTACCAAATTTTAATTGATTTTCAGACTATTAAGAATAAAATAATCTTTCACCAGGCTCTAATGAACTCTATCTGCTTCATTAGGGACAAAGCGTTTTTAATTTTAATCAACACTTGCCACTTGTTCTAACACCTGAGTTTTAATTTCACACTATCTTTTTAATTCCATACACACATTCTCAACACAGAGTAATCTGTGTAAAAATGCTGAGCCTTTTTAATGGCAAAAGGAAATAATCATCAACTGCTGTAGACCAAAGGTTTGAAAACAAAGAATTGAATCTGATAACTTCTCATGTTCACTGAATTCCCTACCAGCAAGGTCGAATTACTGATAGATGTCAGTTGAAGGTTCAGGGGGTTGCTCATTTCAGGGAAAAGGTTCAACACTCTGTGCAGCCAGACAATGCATCTTGTCAGTGTTGATAAAGATCTGAATAATAATGTAGAAAAAGAATTATTATTTTTCAAAGACATGTCAGAATGATTTTTGACTGAGGCTAGCACGTAAAAGTGAGTATTTCCTGCGTGGTGACAGACGTAAGTTGAATAATACACATGGAGTGTTTAATGCACAACTTACTATTTGCCTAATGGTATAAAGACAAAAGTTATTAATGTATAACTTTAAGGTTAAATCCATGATATAAGCTGTGCACAGATTGCAGGAGACAAGCTAGTTAAATAAACGAAAACCAAAAGTACTGTGGATTCTACAAATCAGGAACAAAAACAAAGTTGCTGTAAAAGCTCAGCAGGTCTGGCAGTATCTATGAAGAAAAGTTCAGAGTTAAAGTTTCGGGTCCAGTGACCTTACCTCAGAACTGAAGAGATAAATGACCCACTCTGTCTTGTGCTCAAAGTGTTAGCATTGGATATAAATTTTACTTCTAATGTTTATTCTGCTGTTGCAGTAAAATTGTAATGAATCAAACTCAAGTCCTGAAACTCAGTTATGGCAAAAATGTAAGTTACTCCCACTAGAATAATAGAATATCTGATTGAAGGATGCCCATGACAAGTCAAGAGTTGTGGACTGGCACTCTGGATTAGCCAAACTAGTGCACTGTTGTTGTATGTCTGTACCAATTGGTTGATACAGAGTTATACATGGAATATAACATCCAGACCATGCCAGCAATGGCTGCAAAATAGTCTCACTAATATCTTGAACAAGTATTCACTAAAAGAAGTTTTTAATGTGGGCGAAACCAAGCTGTTTTACCATCTTGTAAGGTATGAACAATTGAAAAGAATCCATATTTTTCTCACATTTACCGATTTTGCTGTTTTAAATTTTTTTTTGGCATAAATCACGTCCTTAGCAAATTGGGTAACATAGGGCACTCTTGAAGCCCTGCTGAACATGAATTAATGGGCTGTAACTCTGCAATTTCCCTTGTCGTGATTTTGCTGTGTGCAAGTATGTAATGGACGCAAATATTAGTGTTCGATATGGTTGTTTAAAAAGTACACTTGCACTTTAGATGCACACAATCATTTTGTATGTTTGAGGCTAATGGTTTCCTTTTACAGAGACGAGACATAACAACAGGGAATGTAGAACCTACAGATGCGGAATGTGAATGGCATAGTGAGGATGAGGAAGAGCTAGCAGTAAGTCTCACTTTATGGAAAGATTTTATATTCATTATTGAATTACATTCTGTTTGTCATGAGTCTGCCTGACATGAGTGGAATTCCTTTTGACTTTTCATCCAAAATACAGATGCAACGCTATAATGTGTAGATGGGTACCCTGTTTCACCGTTGTACTTTTAAACCATAATAGAAAATGTCCTAAGAAAATTAGGATTACAATTTCTATTTCTCCCAAGTCAAACTGTGACCACAACTGATCTTTATCTTTTACTATTTTTTAAGGCTAAAATGAAGTGCAGTTCAGTTGGGTTTGTTTTTGGGTATACGGCAACTGGTACAGACACTAGTAATTAGTTACTTTTGTTGATGTGGAGGTACCAGTGTTGGACTGGGTCAGAAAAATCTCATTTCACCTGATGAAGGAGCAGTGATGTGAAAGCTTATGATTTCAAATAAACTCTATGGACTACTACCTGGTGTCGTGTGACTTCTGACTTTTTTTTAAGATATCATAGCTATGGAACAATTTGTATCAGAGATAATGGGAACTGCAGATGCTGGAGATTCCAAGATAATAAAATGTGAGGCTGGATGAACACAGCAGGCCAAGCAGCATCTCAGGAGCACAAAAGCTGACGTTTCGGGCCTAGACCCTTAAACCAAGCGGAGGCTTGGGGACCGCTTTGCAGAAAACCAAGCGGAGGCTTGGGGACCGCTTTGCAGAACACCTCCGCTCAGTTCGCAACAAACAACTACGCCTCCCAGTCGCAAACCATTTCCACTCCCCCTCCCATTCTCTTGATGACATGTCCATCATGGGCCTCCTGCACTGCCACAATGATGCCACCCGAAGGTTGCAGGAACAGCAACTCATATTCCGCCTGGGAACCCTGCAGCCATATGGTATCAATGTGGACTTCACCAGTTTCAAAATCTCCCCTTCCCCTACTGCATCCCTAAACCAGCCCAGTTCATCCCCTCCCCCCACTGCACCACACAACCAGCCCAGCTCTTCCCCCCCCACCCACTGCATCCCAAAACCAGTCCAACCTGTCTCTGCCTCCCTAACCGGTTCTTCCTCTCACCCATCCCGTCCTCCCACCCCAAGCCGCACCCCCAGCTACCTACTAACCTCATCCCACCTCCTTGACCTGTCCGTCTTCCCTAGACTGACCTATCCCCTCCCTACCTCCCCACCTACACCCTCTCCACCTATCTTCTTTACTCTCCATCTTCGGTCCGCCTCCCCCTCTCTCCCTATTTATTCCAGTTCCCTCCCCCCATCCCCCTCTCTGATGAAGGGTCTAGGCCCGAAACGTCAGCTTTTGTGCTCCTGAGATGCTGCTTGGCCTGCTGTGTTCATCCAGCCTCACATTTTATTACTATGGAACAATTTGTATCTGGATTTACATCCATACCCCATTGCTGAAAGGCCAATGCTTAACATATTGCACCATCTAGTCCCCAGTGATGAGACTGTGAAGAGCTATTTGGGAAGAATGCATGCTCATGAAATCTGGCGTACAATGTTGGGAAAGCAAGTTCATTCTGCAAATGCAACTCTCTAGTTACGCAAGAGTGTGTAGTCCAATTTTTTAAAAATATGTATAATGAAATGATAGAAAATTTCAGTTTTGAAATCGTGCTACTTAAGATTACGTGTTTGAATAACTAGGAAGAAATGAAGAAGAAAGCAGCAATTGAGGAAAAGAAAGAAGAAGCTGAGCAAGAGGAGAATCCCATAGGAATTCCTGATTTCTGGGTCACAATATTCAGAAATGTAGATATGTTGAGTGAACTTGTAGAGGTAAGTAAAGGACTCATTGCCTTGTGCTGCAAAACATTTTTCTCATTATATGCAGTTTTGCTCTGTTTTTCAATTTTCAAAGTTTATACTTTTTAGGTAGCAGTAGCATTTGGCTTTGGATTTCATTTTGAACTTTGCCTTTTAACTTATTATATGCAGAGTGGTATTTTAAAGTCTCCTGTTCAGTCATGTTTCAATAAAATATATGGATCAAATATTGGTCACAAGTATATCAAACATATTTTCCGACCATTCAGTAATAAGCAATGTACCGCTGTCTTCTACTTTTCAGGCATTTTGCTATCGTGCCACTCCATTATTTGGCAACTGAAGTTACTTTTTCCATCCAGTGGATGACAGATTTTTGAAATATTTTCTTTTGCCTATCCTGTGCATAAACTTCAAATTTTATACCATTTGCCATCCACCAGCTAAAGATCCTGTGTGTTCGTTTTGTTAAAGTTGCTGTCTGACCAGTTGCTAAGTCTTGAATTTTTTCATTATTTTCATGAAGCACCTTCCTCTGACCTTGGCCAACATCAGAAAATTGTGCATAACTGTGGGCAGTATGGACAGATGATGAGTCTGTGTGTGTATCTATTTTTACCTCCTGTCCATTTCTCTTGAGCCAGACTGAAGTATTCCTCTGCTGAACATTAACACTAATTTCCTTACTCGCAGGCAAATAGACTGTTAAGTAAGATAAACTATTGAATCTATACTTCAGTCTCCCAAGTGACAAGTTGGTTTGTTTAGCATGCTGGAGATATTATATGGGGGATTCTTCGTTTACAATTGGAATAATTCTGATATTGTGTCACAAATACCTTGACACTATTCTTTGTGGTGAGTCAATGGTATTCAAACATATCTTGCTGTAAGTATATTGTTCTACCTAACTTTATCATTATCCCCTTTCGGGATTGATTTTCAAACTCTGTTTTCTACAGCTGCAGCAGATCATAGGATAACTAAATTAACCAAATTACAAACTTTTGAATACAGGTACACATGGAAATAATTTTAAACAGTTTGTTAACTCTAATCCTCTAAGCTCTTGTCCAGTGTGTAAATCTGCAACTTTTTTTGAAAAATGGTACTATCAATTCACAGGATGTGCTGATTCCATTGTTTCGCTAATGTAAGTGGTGTGCCATTTTTCAAAGGCAGTATCTGACCTGTTGTTTAAAAGGTTTCTGATTTAAGCATTTGTTCTGAGTCCAAAACACCTGTGCTCCCTAGATTTAAGGGACCATAGTAATAATAGTATTTTGACACTAGAATCTGTTCTTCAGCACCGTGCTGTTTATATAGTCTTGTGTTTTGTATGCAACACAAACATGCCATTTGCTCCAACAGATCCATGTTAAGTCGTTACGCTTTCCGAAGTAAGGTTCAAAGGATCTCAAACATTTTCTTACATTCTTTGCTTTATCCAGCTCTTCCTTAAATGTTTCTTTGCTAATCAATTCATCTACTCTGGCAGTAAGTTGCATGTTCTAAACACACTGAATAAATATATGCTTATTTCCCCATTGGATTTATTAGTGGTGTTCTTATTTTTACATTTTTTTAGTTCTAATTTCATTTGGAAGTGAAAGTAAAGTTTTTCTGTCTGCCCTATCGAGCTCTTTCATGATTTTCATGATGTTTACTACTTGGATGTTTTTCTATTTTAGAGGAAAGAGCACTAGTCTATTCAGTATTTTCTGGTGGATTTGGCCTCTCAGTATAGTTCTAGTCATTCTTTTTCCGTCTGCTCCAATGTCTGTCTTTTATGCTTTTCTATTCTATTGCTTTTAAAAACTAGCACAATTGAAATGTGGAGCTTGTTCAAGCAACAGCTACTGTGTATCCTTGATAAGTATGTACCTGTCAGGCAGGGAGGAAGTGGTTGAGCAAGAGAGCCGTGGTTTATTAAAGAAATTGAGCCTCTTGTCGAGATGAAGGAGGAGGCTTATGTAAAGATGAGGCGTGAAGGCTCAGTTACGGCACTTGAGAGTTACAAGTTAGCCAGGAAGGACCTAAAGAGAGCTAAAAAGATCCGGGAGGGGACATGAGAAGTCGTTGGCAGGTAGGATAAAAAAACCCTAAAGCTTTCCATAGTTATGTCAGGAACAAAATGACTAGAGTAAGATTAGGGCAAGTCAAGGACAGTAGTGGGAAGTTGTGCGTGGAGTTGAAATAGATGAGAGGCTTTTTTTTGTCAGTATTCACACAGGAAAAAGACAATGTTGTCGAGGAGAATACTGAGATACAGGCTATTCGACTAGGCGAGATTGAGGCTCACAAGGAAGAGGTGTTAGCAATTCTAGAAAATGTGAAAATAGAAGTCCCCTGGGCCGGATGGGATTTATCCTAGGATTCTTTGGGGAGCTAGGGAGGAGATTGCAGAGCCTTTGGCTTTGATCTATGTCATCATTGTCTACAGGAATAGTGCCAAAAGACTGGAGGATAGCAAATGTTGCCCCCTTGTTCAAGAACAGGAATAGAGACAACCCTGGTAATTATAGACCGGTGAGCCTTCCTTTGGTTGTGGGTAATGTGTTGGAGAGGATAAGAGAGAATTTATAATCATCTAGAAAGGAATAATTTGATTAGGGATAGTCAACACAGTTTTGTGAAGGGCAGGTCGTGCCTCAAACCTTAGAGCTCTTTGAGAAGGTGACCAAACAGGTGGATGAGGGTAAAGCAGTTGATGTGGTATTTATGGATTTCACTAAAGCGTTTGATAAGATTCCCCACAGTAGGCATGAGATTGAGGATTTAGCGGTTTGGATCAGAAATTGGCTAGCTGTAAGAAGACGGAGGATGGTGGTTGATGAGAAATGTTCGTCCTGGAGTTCATTTACTAGTGGTGTACTACAAAGATCTGTTTTGGGGCCACTGCTGTTTGCCATCTTTATAAATGACCTGGATGAGGGCGTAGAAGGATGGGTTAGTAAATTTACGGATGACACTAAAGCTAGTGGAGTTGTGGATAGTGCGGAAGGATGTTGCAGGTTACAGAGGGATATAGATAAGCTGCAGAGCAGAGAAGGGCTGCGAGGTGGCAAATGGAATTTAATGCTGAAAAGTGAGAGTTGATTCACTTTGGAAGGAGTAACAGGAATACAGAGTACTGGGCTATTAGTAAGATTCTTGGTGAGGATGAGCAGAGAGCTCAGTATTCATGTGCGTAGATCCCTGAAAGTTGCCACCCAGGTTGATAGGGTTGCTAAGAAGCAGTACGGTGTGTTGGGTTTTATTGGTAGAGGGATTGAATCGAGGCCATGCTGCAGCTGTACAAAACTCTGGTGTGGCCTCACTTGGAGCAAAGCATACAGTTCTGGTTGCCACATTCCACAAAGGATGTGGAAGCATTGGAAAGGATGCAGAGGAGATTTCGGGATGTTGCCTGGTATGGGGGGAAGGTCTTATGAGGAAAGGCTGAGGGACTTAGGCTGTTTTTTGTTAGAGAGAAGAAGGTTAAGAGGTGACTTAATAGAGATATACAAGATGATCCGAGGATTAGATAGGGTGGACAGTGAGAACCTTTTTCCTTGGATGGTGATGGGCTGGCATGAGGGGATGTAGCTTTAAATTGAGGGGGGACAGATGTCAGAGGTAGGTTCTTTACTCAGTACTAAGGGCGTGGAATGCCTTGCCTGCAACAGTAGTAGACTTGCCAATTTTAAGGGCATTTAAATGGCCATTGGATAAACATATGGATGGTAATAACTGGATCGTGTAGGTTAGACGGGCTTCAGATTGGTTTCACAGGTCGGTGCAACATCGAGGGCCGAAGGGCCTGTACTGCGTTGTACTGTTCTATGAACTATGGTATTTTGTTTGCTATTTTTGATCTTATTAATCTTTTTCTTTTTACTTTTAAGTGCTTTGTATAACTATACCCCCAGGTACCTTGTTCTTCACTCCATTTAAACACCACGGGTTAGATTTTAACTTCATCAAAAACTCATTCACTTAATTAAAATTGTCCTCAGGTGTCTAAGTAATAATGCAAGTTGCTTATTTTTGTCAAACTGTGCTACCCCTCAAATAATTACATATTAAAGTTTTTATATGCCAATTATGCACCCTTTCAGCAAGTCCAATAATTTACTATATTCTTGCATTTTGATGCTATCTTTTCTGACAACTAAGTTGTCAATTTGGTGCTAACTGGAAATGTTGAAAATTGCACCTCTTCGATTTATGATCCTTTTTACATACCAAAATGATCCCGGCATTGTGAACTTCAGCACCACTTTTGCATTATCCTGTAAACATGTTGTATTTTGAGTGAACAAAGGCAGAGTTGGTTGTTTATCAAGGATTTAGAGACACTTGGCATCAAAAGGAAATATCAATCCACAGAATATTGATGTGCATTGTCATTTCCATGCTTCTTCAGGGTCAGATATTTAACTTGTCTGGTTCTGATTATATTTTTAAACATCTTTATCTTTATTCTGCAGGAACATGATGAGCCTATCTTGAAGCACTTGCAGGATGTCAGAGTGAAGTTCTCAGAACCCAATGAGCCTATGGTGAGTATGTGTGTAAACGCATGCAGAAGTAAAGGATTTAGAATCTTGAAACTAATTCCTAAAGTCAAAAAAGGTGACGCATCAGGAAGTCTGACGTATGGAAAGGAAGTGCAGATCAATCAGTATCTGTAGCCAGGTATGAAGTGCAAGTTAAATTGGCAGAGGCAGGGAATCCTGACGTTTTCCCTGCATGCTGTGGAAATGTTACCCTTATACTGCCTATCCTTTCAGCAGATTCCCTGTTTGACAGTGTCTGTCTGTCTGTCCAGCTCTGGCCCTCCGCCTGTGGCGGACTATAGAAGGCTGGACCCAAGCGGGATATAATACGTGGGTGAATCTGATCCCTAACCGCAGTGAATGTCCGTAATTGGGGCGGGTAGGAGGAGGAGGTCTAAGGCTGGAGTACTAAAAGCATTTATGCTTCTTATTGGTTGAATGAAGCCCAGTGCAGTAAAGGAATTTGCTCATCTGCCGTCCCTTCAGCTACAGGCTTTCTGCAGACTGGGAAATCTGGGAAATGTTATACCTACAAAGCAGATTAAATCAGGACCTGCAGCCATATTGTTAGCCCACACTTGTGAGCTGTTTGGCTGAGCAGCCTTTTCTGTCCTGTTAAGTCCAAAAGTAGTGTTGGGTTGCATATCAAAAATCTGACCTCAACCCACCTTTCTTAGATTCACTGTCTTAATTCAGAAGGGCTTGCTGTAATCACTGGCGTGCATCAATCCATGCTAGTATTAGTGGGCATAATCACAGTGGAGACGAAGTCTTGCCTCTGCATTGAGGATACCATGCTACTACCACTATCCCAGTAGCACTATGCTAACTGGGATAGTTTTCAAACAGGTCTAGCAACTCAACTGGGCATTCGAGAGAACAGCAGCAGAATTGCATTCAATTGTAATTTGTAACCTCAGCCTGGTGTATTCACCATTCTACTGTTGCCACCAAAACCGGATGAAGCCTCCTTCAATGAAGATGCAACACAAGTCACAGCTTCTAACTGAAGCAGCCCGTATCCAAAAACAATGACCTTGGGCTGACAATTGTAAAGTAATATCTGTGCTCAATAATTGCCAGGCAGTGATTTGTGTCCAGCAAGAGAATGTAACCATCTTCCCATGACATTGCTGAGTCTGCCACAGTCAAGATATTATTCATTAGTAAACAAACTGGACCTGCCATAAAATTTATTTACACGTGGAAGTCAAAGGTTAGGAATTCTGTGCAACTCATCTGGCACAAGTCAACACTATCTCATACCTCCAGTATTTGCTCCCTCCAACACTGAGACACAGTAACAGTAGCATCCACACGATGCACGGCTATACATCACTTTCCAAGGCTGTGACCTCTACCATCCAGAAGGACAAGCGCAGCAAATATATGGATCAACAAACTGCGAGTACTCCTCCAAATCTCACATCCAGACTTGGAACTGTAGTTCTGATCCTTCACACTCTCACTAGGTTAAAGTTCTGGGACTGTATCCCTAACAGCACTGTTGGCGGACTCCAAACATGTGGACTGTCGCAGTTCATGAAGGCAAGTCCCCATCGCCTTTTTCAGGTGGAATTAGTGATAGTTACTGCTGTTCTGACAGCCCACGTCCCATGAAAAAACATATGTGCTAAATGGGTCTGCAAATAACACATGATCTTTAGTTCGATGTAGAGTGTTAGTTGTTGTTGTTGGAAGTGATGGACTGATGTGGTGAAGCGCTTCAAAGTCTGTGAAACCTAACTTGTTGACTGTTGGATTGTTTGTCTCTTTTAAATTGGATTTCATCTCAATGTTACATAAACTCCATGTGAAATCCAGTTTGGTTTGTGTAATCTGACCTCCTGCAGAGCTAAGAACACAATCTTAGAAAATGTCCCCTTGTTGGCCCAGAAAATTTGAAGTGGAGAAGACTAAGGATGTCATTTGGGCTATTAAAAGGGGAGCAAGCTTGGGCCGCCTTTTCCTTCATGTGCCTTGCTATTATTTCCCCCCTCTGTCCCCAGTTTTGTTCAGCTTCTACCCATTCCATTTGCTTTCCCCTTCTGTCCCATTTTCAGTCTTCACTTTCTCCATTTTTCATGTTGCTCTCCATTTATTGATTATATTCTAGCCTCACTCTCCGGCTCTGTTATCATCATCACCACCTTGCTATTCTCCCCACTATTTGCTTTATCAGTATATGAACTCTCATTTTCCTTCTTTAGCAAGCTGTCTGTTCAAGTGACACCCCATCAGCAACTTACCGTGCTGTTATATTCCATCTGCCCTTTCACGTGATCTTCCTTCCATTTTTAGCAGTCTTGTTCTGGCTTCTTAATTCCACATGTCTTTGCCATCTTGGCCTCCTGTTCATTTGCTTAGCTTCTTTGTCTTACCCTACGTATATCTGCTACCGTTTAATACGCTCTGCAGGTCCACTCTGCCTTTTTTTATTCTTCATCTTCGTTTTAGGATTTTGCAGAGAATATGTACAAAGGCAAGTGCTTTTGCATCTGAACTCTGGGTGGTGCTATAGTACAGTTTGTGAAAGATTCAGTCAGTGCCTCCTAATAAGTTTTTTTTTGTTACTTGTACTCATTGCAAGGAACTAACCCAGGTGAAGATGGTCTTCTGGCCCTCGAGAATTTAAAGAGCATACTAAGAATTTCATTAAAAATTTCTTTTAGGTTACTTCTATTGACTAACCTTTTATTTAATGTATTAATTATTACCAGATTTTCAAATTTGGATTCCTGGACTCTGGAATCCCAAGAGTAGATCCCAGAGGTAGTGGAAGGTAGAACGTAGAACAGTATAGCACAGCATAGTACAAGCCCTTCGGCCCACGATGTTGTGCTGAACATTTACCCAAAATCTAATGTCTATCTAATCTCCACCCCTACTTCATACTATATAACCCTGAAAAGTGTGAGGTGATTCATTTTAGAAGGACAAATTTGAAAGCAGTATACAGGGTTAATAGAAAGATTCTTGGTAGTGTGGAGGAGCAGAGGGATCATGTTCACAGTTCCTCAAACCTGCCACCCAGGTGAATAGAGCTGTTAAGAAGGCGTGTGATGTGTTAGCTTTCGTTAATAGAGGGATTGAGTTCAAGAGCAGCGAAGTTATGCTCCAGCTATACAAAAGCCTAGTTTAGCCACATCTGGAGTATTGTGTCCTGTTCTGGTCGCCTCATTAGAGGAAAAATGTGGAAGCATCGGAAAAGAAGCAGAGGAGATTTACCAAGATGTTGCCTGGAATGGAGGGAAGGTCTTACGAGGAAAGGTTGAGAGAGCTAGGGCTTTTCTCTTTAGAATGATGAAGGATAAGAGGTGACTTGATGAAGTGTACATAGAGTGGACAGCCAGACACGTTTTCCTAGGGTGGAGGTAGCCATTACGAGGGATCATAGTTTTAAAGTGAGCGGAGGTAGATATAGGGGAGGCATCAGAGCTAGGTTCTTTTCTGAGTGTGGTTGGGGTGTGGAATGCATTTGCTACACTAATGTTATTTTTGTTGTTATGGTTAACCAAGGTAAAATCTCCTTGAATGAGTTGCTGTCTGAATATGTGCCTGAAGTACATAATAGATCAGTCAGATCTAAAGTCTGTGTAGCCCTGCTTCATCTAAACATGAATATGATGGACAATTAACAATTAAACCATAAGATGAGACAAATATTCCCATCCTCAATGGGGAAGCCCAGAACATCAGTACAACAGACAAAGCTGAAGCATTCGCAACTTTCAGCTGTAAGTGTGGAGTAGATAATAACTCTTGACCTCTTCTTGAAATCCTGAGCAGCACAGATGCCAGTTTCCAGCTAATTTGATATGATATGATATCGAGGAGCAGCTGAAGGCACAGGATACTGCAAAGGCTATGGATCTCAACAGATTCTGGGAAGAGTACTGAAGACTTGTGCTTCATAATTTTCTGTGCCATGATAAAAAGTGTGGTTCCAATACATCTGCACTTCTGACATCCACACATCCGATCTGAAAAAACTGTGGGGCAGTCCAAACCCAGCTACTTAGCTGGCCTATCTGACAATATTTGATCATCATTTAAGTGGTGAAAAGTGTTGATGGTGTTATCAAGAGGCACTTCCTGCTTGTATAACCTGCTTACTGGCATATGGTTTGGGTTCCACCAATCCTGTTCACTTCCTGATCTTTATAGTCTCTGTTTAAAAATAGTCAAGAGTGGAACCCAGGCCTGAGATAAAAGTGACTACCTATGACATCAAGATAATGTTTGGTGGCATATGGCATTAAGCAGCCTTGGCAAAACTAAAGTCAATGAGAATGAAGAGAAAACGCTAATTGGAATGATACCTGGCACTAATGAACATGCTTGTGACAGTTGGAGGCCAGTCGTCTCAGCAGGCATTTCTCACTGCACTGACTTGGTCCCAACCATTGTCAGCTGCTTCATTCGTGACCTTCCCTCCATTGTCGTGTCAGGAAAGAGGATGTTCGCTCATGATTGGTGCCAAGCTTTGCATATTCATAACTCCTACCGAAGCAGTCTGTGTCCATGTACAGCAAATTAGGAAGAGATGATCATGCTGAATTTTCCAGTGACTTTGCTACTAGTCAGTTGAGTTGGATTCATCTCTGAGTAAAAGTAATGTCTTTAAGCCCTCCTCTTTCAGGATTTGACCTCCATTCGTGCTTTGTGGTGATAAAAGTAATGCATGTTGTGAAGTGTGGAGCAATAGAACGTCTGTAGCACTGTTGTAAAAGAGATAGAAGTTCTCTCGGCATTGATCCATGTATCCTCTTTAGTTTGACTTTTTAAAAAAAAGTGTATTTGTGCATTTAGCTTTCTGCAAACACAGCTTGAAGGGTCTGGCTCTAGCATACGCTGGCACTGCAAATCATGTGTGGCATGCCCTCTGTCTACACTTGAAATAGGACATCTGTACCATTTATGTCATTGTGCACCCACACTGCAAAAGAAATAGTGTGCTCATAGTTTGTTCCTTTCCCATGTCTTCATTGCTCTGCCTGCCTCGTGGCCCTACTTCCTCACCACACCTCTTACAATTATTTCTAATTGGTTGCTGTTTCTGTGCTGTAAACTTTTTTTATATCTTATTGTAAGACAAATAGTGGTACAGCAGGGATTAATTTTAACATTCTCGGCCTTGTTTTGAAATGCTTCCATGACCTTGTTCTTCAATCTCTGTAACCTCCATTAGCCTTCTCAACCCTCCAGAGCCTGTGCTGACCCATCTCTGGTCTCTTAAGCATCCCTGATTTCAATCACCCTACCATTCCAACACATTTTTTCTTCACTTGTGTTTTTAAAAACTAACCTTTTAACCAGGGTTTTGGTCACTAAGTTTCCTAGTTCCTCTGAAGTGCCTTATGTTAAACATGCTTTATAAGCATGAGCTTTTGGGGTGTATGTCCACTAACACTGACAGCTATCTCTACATATAAACATTTTCAGGGATCACTAGTTAGTAATTTTCCTTCCGAAGTGCAGTGAATTAGCTGAAATATTAATACAAATGTACGAATGGGGAAAAATAATTTGGACTCCTTGTTCTCATGATTAGAATAGCTTAACATACGTAGTGAATTATTTTGAGATAATGATAGTAAGGAACAGACTTGATCTGTTGGAATAGATGCTGAATGGAAGATACTAAGTTCTTACAATTTTAAATTGGGTGCATGGAAAGGGAGAAGTATGTATACTTTACAGATCCTTGAGGTGATGCAATAAAAAAAATCCCCAAAAGACAACAGCAACATCTTGATGTCCTATTGCTTTGTCAGGTCTGGATCAGTGTCTGCACAAGCTTGAGATATCAAATCTACATTAAAGTACAGAAATACAAAGGCTGGTGTCATTCGTGCTATCTCACTGTTGAGTGTAGCTCTTTAGTATCCTATCGCTCAAGTAAATTAAAATGGAGAAAAGCACTAAACAAAGTGTGAGCTACTACATTTTGATTTGAAAATTAGCAAGACATTTCACTTCCCACCATAAGAGGTAACAATGTGTAGAGCTGGATGAACTCAACAGGCCAAGCAGTATCTTAAGACCATGAAAGCTAAGTTGTCTGTGGATCAAAATGAAGAACCAATTTCAGTTTTAAGCCAAATGTGTGTTCTTTTATTTCATGGGTAATTTACTTCGGTGAAGGGAAGCGCGTATCACCTCACCATATGACCATTGCATTCTTTTCTTCAATGTAAAAACTGCCCATGTTCAAATTTTCTCCCGTTGGGAGTAGATGAAATGAATGGTGGAAAATTTTCTATTTAAGATTATTCTCATTTTAATGTTTTCTCCAACAGAGTTTTACATTAGAGTTTCACTTTGAGCCAAATGATTACTTCACAAATTCTGTATTAACCAAGACGTACAAGATGAAGTCTGAACCTGATGAGACTGACCCTTTCTCCTTTGAGGGCCCAGAAATAGTTGATTTTGTAGGGTAAGTGAAGGGTCATTTAAAAACCTGACGTGTTGTTATTTGTGATAACAAGGTGTAGAGCTGGATGAGCACAGCAGGCCAAGCAGCATCAGAGGAGCAGGAAAGCTGACGTTTCAGGTCGAGACCCTCCCTCAGAAATTTTTCCTACTCCTCTGACACTACTTGGCCTGGTGTGTTCATCCAGCTCTACACCTTGTTATGTCAGATTCTCCAGCATTGACAGTTCCTACTATCTGTGTTCTTATTTGTCACTCACTGACTTTTGGAATTAGCCAGCAAGTTACAGCTTTGATGTGAAAGCTCAGAAGTGGAATTATAGAAACTAGATCTAATACGGAGCCAGCAATGCTTTCGGGGATATGCTAAATGACATCTTCCTGTCCTGAAGTGTTTCTCGGAATAGAGTGCTCCTTTCCAAGTGATGTAAACTGGATTTTGTCTTCTGCACTGTTCGTAACCTGTTACTTGCCTTTAATCTCGCATCAGGTTCCATTCCAGTGCTACATTAATCCCAGCAATATTATCAGTTAACTGTTCATTGTACTGTTGACTTTTTCAAAGTTGGGAACATACTTATTTAAACTTTGCTTTCTGCATGTTTAACGCGCCTAAGAGCTCAGGAGGTTCAAATATTTGCTTTGATCGATTTTTGTTTTTTTTTTAATCAGCAGATGCATTTCAATGAAAACAATTCTTTCTTACAAACATTGAGACATTAAGACCAAAAAAAGTTGCATTCCAATGTCTGTTCAGGAAGGCAAGGCATAATGCTAAGTCATTTAATTGATCCAGTTCAGAGTGAATCTGTGACAGTTCACAGATAAGCTGCAAAGCTGGGCTGAGAGGTGGCAAATGGAGTTTAATGCAGACAAGTGTGAAGTAATGCACTTTGGTAGGAGTAACCGGAAGGCAAAGTACTGGGCTAATGGTAAGATTCTTGGTAGTGTAGATGTGTAGAGAGATCTCGGTGTCCATGCACACAGTTCCTTGAAAGTTGCCACCCAGGTTGACAGGGCTGTTAAGAAGGCGTACAGTGTTTTAGCTTTTATTAATAGAGGGATTGAGTTCGGAATCAAGGGGTTATGCTGCAGCTGTACAAAACTCTGGTGCGGCCGCACTTGGAGTATTGTGTACAGTTCTGCTCACCGCATTATAAGAAGGATGTGGAAGCTTTGGAAAGGGTGCAGAGGAGATTTACTAGGATGTTGCCTGGTATGGAGGGAAGGTCTTACGAGGAAAGGCTGAGGGACTTGAGGCTGTTTTCATTATAGAGAAGGTTGAGAGGTGACTTAATTGAGACATATAAAATAATCAGAGGGTTAGATAGGGTGGATAGGGAGAGCCTTTTTCCTAGGATGGTGACGGCGAGCACGAGGGGGCATAGCTTTAAATTGAGGGGTGAAAGATATAGGGTAGATGTCAGAGGTAGTTTCTTTACTCAGAGTAGTAAAGGAATGGAATGTTTTGCCTGCAACAGTAGTAGATTCGCTAACTTTAGGTATGTTTAAGTCATCATTGGATAAGCATATGGACGTACATGGAATAGTGAAGGTTAGATTGGTATGACAGGTCGGCACAACATCAAGGGTTGAAGGTCCTGTACTGTGCTGTAATGCACTATGTTCTATGTTCACGAGGAACAAAACTGGGAGACTTCATGTTTTGCTCCTTTTGGAATAGAAGCACAGAAAATAGAGACAGGTATAGGCCACTCGGCTCTGTGAACTTGCTCTGCCATTCGGTTTGATAATGGTTGATCATCCAGTTGGTATTCTGTTCCCACTTTTTTCCCTGACCCCATTTCTCTTTAGCCCCAAGAAACATGAGGTTTGGTTACGTTATATTTGGTTGTGAGTGGGGTTATAATAGTTACACTCCAGTCATAGGAACTGTTCCAGAGTGTATAGAATCTTGAAAGGTGCCCACCACGCCGCCCCCCCCCCCCCCCCCCCCCCCCCACCGCAACCTCTAGTTGCATCTACACTGATTTCCTCAGTTCCTCCTCATTTAAATACATAAACAGCTATTCTATTTGCCAAAGCATGCCTAAGATGATCTTAAATAGCAAGAGTTGGTACAGAGGTTCACTTCTAACTGAGGGTAAGCTATATTTTATAATCAACTTGACATCAGAATCATCTGTACCTGATATTTAGAACCCAAGATGAATTATCTTTGTAATAAGCCACAGTGTAAAGGTTACACATGTGGAGGTCACATAACCAAATGCTTAAGAAGTCTAATTCAGTGGCAGTGCCTTTACCTCTGGGCTAGAAAGCCTGGCTTCAAGTCCCACCTGCTCCAAAGGTATTTCGTAACATGCCTGAACAGGATCAATTAACTCGATGAAATTGCTCTTGATTTATTTCTTCAGATATCATGGTAATCATGTAGATATAAAGATATTCTAGCTTCTCTCTCCTCAAAAAAAAATGAGCACGTTTTCATCTTATGAATTGCTTTCCTGTGTTCGAAGAAGCGTGATGGTTAAATTCCAATTTGTGCCTTGTCCCAGTCCTACTCAGATGCTTAATGACACAGCTGTCTGTTGGTTTTAACAGCCAAGAAATGCATACTTCAGCAAAATTTAATGTTTCATTGGTCTTTCTTAATTCAAGAGATTGTACGCTGGAGAAACAAATGAATTTGGCCTTGGGAGCAGGTAATGATGGAATGTACACATTGTAGAGCTATTAATTACCAAAGGAGTTTGCTAATTGGAAAACAAAATGCAGTAAGTTTAAAATTTTATGAATACTTGTTTTGTAGGTAAATAATTCTGCAACATCTTAGAACAAGACTAATTTCCCTTTCTAGGTGTACTATTGACTGGAAGAAAGGAAAGAATATAACTGTAAAAACTATTAAGAAGAAACAGAAGCACAAGGGTCGAGGGACTGTCCGAACCATCACCAAACAAGTACCAAATGATTCCTTCTTCAACTTTTTCAATCCATTAAAAGGTACGGAGAGATTTTAAAGCATCCAAAATGCGAAATATCTATCTACAAAATGAAGAAAAATTCTCTGTGGAATCGTTTCTTTTTGACATCAGATAATTCAGATAGAGTCTGTGTACATGCAGATCCAAAAGTTCAGAAAAGCGTTGTTTTCTCTGATGTATCTCTCATGCTTCTGGAAAGCTAAGATTTCCAAATGCTTCTCAACAAAGAAACCTGAATTTGTATGCTTGATAATTTGTAGATTAGCATTTTCCAAACCTATTATCTGAAAATATGTAACTGGATAGTATGCAATATACACATTATAAATCTCCTGACACATCAAAATGTTGAAAATTTCCTCACTTCTGGATCACAGATAAAAATCTGTCAATTTTTGCACTCCACATGCAAGAGTGGAAGGGTTAAACTGTTAACACAGCACAACAATTATATTTCGTGTACACTTGAATCATTTTCAAAAGACCTGAGATTTTTTTGGAGTACTTCACAGCAAATTCTTTGCAACAATTGTGTCTGAAAGAAAACATCATAGAATAATCCTGAAGTCTACTTTGGAGAATTAGAAACTGAAGCATATGAAAGCATCTGTTAAATTTGGCATCACCTGCCAACTTTAAATACATGAGAACAAACCTTTAAAGCAGCTAGCGTGTCATCTCTTTGATTATGGTGTGAATCCTAAACCACAACTTACTAAGTGTCTCATTTGTTCAACACAAACTCCAACTTCATCCACCACTTCACTCAGGATAGCTAAAACATTTTGTTGAAGCAGTACTAATTCCCAAGAATATCAATTTAAGGGGCAAACCAGCATTTATACTGAGGGGGCGAACTCTCGTCAGCAAACACAACAGTTTAAGGATAAAGCTGCTGTACCAGTCTTAACTGTTTTGAAATAAACAGGAGTCGCAGATAGACAGGATAGTGAAGAAGAGTGGGTATGTTTCTTTTATTGGTTAGTGCATTTGGTGTAGGGGTTGGGAAGTCATGTTGTGACTGTACAGGACATTGGTTAGGCACCTTTTGGAATACTGTGTTCAGTTCTGGTCTCCCTGCTATAGGAAGCATGTTGTTAAACTTGAAAGGGTTCAAAAGAGATTTACAAGGATGTTGCCACGGCTGGAGAGTTAAAGCAATGGATAGAGGATGAATAAGCTGGGGCTATTCTTCCTGAAGCTTCAGAGGTTGAGGGATGACCCTTTATAGAGCTTTATCAAATCATGAGGGGCTTGGATAGTTCTTTTCCAGAGAACTAGAGGGCATAGGTTTAAGGTGAGGGGGTGGGGGGGGGGTGATTTAAAGTAACCTAAGGGACACCTTTATCCTACCAGGGTAGTGTGTGTATGGAATAAGTTGCCAGAGGAAATGGTGGAGGCTGATGCAATTACAACATTTAAAAGGCATCCGGATGGGTATATGAATAGGAAGCATTTAGAGGGATATGTGCCAAATCCTGGAAAATGGGGCTAATTAATTTTAAGGTATCTGGTTGGCTTGGGTGTGTCAGCCCAAAGGATCTGTTTCCGTGCTGTTCAGCTCAAAGATGATAACTAAATAAGGCAAAGTGCAGGACGCAGTAATATATTATGTAGAGATGAGGCAAAGGAGAAATTGCACGTCAAATCAATCTCAAAATCTGTCATTGATAATCATCAAAAGTGTAGGCTTGCTGTTTGATACTGAAAGTAAATAATGCAGTGAATGGAGTACTGTGTACAGAATAAGTTGGCATTGACATGTTTAATGTGCTTGGGGATGGGAGGCTGTAATTAGATGCTAGTGGTAGAGAATCTGGGTGGGACATGATCAAATGGAGGATGAAGGTAGGACATATGGTTCAATCTCTGTTTGGGTCAGCGAACTTAAGTATTGGTAAACTACTTCTACCAAGCATATTCAAAACATTATAAATTCTAATCCGTGATGTTAGGAATATATTGTAAACTCTAATATGACTTATTTTAATGCAGTCTGATATTAGTAGCATGTTAGCTAAGCATTTTGCCCCATAATGGAACAAATGGAAAAGTATTTTCATTGTAGTCCCAGGCAATATTCTTAACACTTGCTATTTGGCCATCTCTTTGCAAACTTCTTAATCCCGGTTGCATTTTTAAAGAAACAAAGGAATTTGATTTATGATTTTAAACATTTTCAGTGATTCATTTCTAAATGTAGCCTGCATCCGCAATTATTTTCAGTTCAGAGAAGATTTAGAGGATGCTAGCTGTTGTCAAGAATTTATTTCAGGTGGTCTTAATGCAGTTCTCTAAAAGGGCAGTGGGTTAGTAAAGAAATGATAAGCACACCTCCTTAGCAAGTGAATTTATGAAATGTGAAAATGGAGATGCGCTGCAAGTCAGACTACATTTGAAATGTGAGGAGGATGTTATGAGAATACAGGGTGACTTGGACAGGCTAGGTGAGTGGACATATGCATGGCAGATGCAGTTTAATGTGGATAAATGTGCAGTTATACACTTTGGCAAGAACAGGAAGCCAGATTACTATCTCAATGGAGTCAAGTTAGGTAAAGGGGAAGCACAATGAGATCTAGGTGATCTTGTACGTCAGTCAATGAAAGCAAGCATGCAGGTACAGCAGGCAGTGAAGAAAGCTAATAGCATGCCGGCCTTCATAACAAGAGGAATTGAGTATAGGAGCAAAGAGGTCCTTCTGCAGCTGTACAGGGCCCTGGTGAGACCACACCTGGAGTATTGTGCGCAGTTTTGGTCTCCAAATTTGAGTAAGGACATTCTTGCTATTGAGGGAGTGCAGCGTAGGTTCACGAGGTCAATTCCCAGAATGGCAGGACTATCATATGTTGAAAGACTGGAGCGACTGGGCTTGTATTCACTTGAGTTTAGGAGGATGAGAGGGGATCTGATTGAGGCGTATAAGATTATTAAGGGATTGGACACTCTGGAGGCAGGAAGCATGTTTCCGCTGATGGGTGAGTCCAGAACCAGAGGACACAGTTTAAAAATAAACGGTAGGCCATTTAGAACAGAGTTGAGGAAAAACTTCTTCACCCACAGAGTGGTGGATATATGGAATGCTCTGCCCCAGAAGGCAGTGGAGGCCAACTCTCTGAATACTTTCAAGAAAGAGATAGATAGAGCTCTTAAAGATAGTGGAATCAAGGGTTATGGGGATAAGGCAGGAACAGGATACTGATTGTGGATGATCAGACATGATCATAATGAATGGTGGTGCTGGCTTGAAGGGCCGAATGGCTTACTCCAGCACCTATTGTCTATTGTAATGGGAAGGAACAGTGGTATTTTGGGTACCTTTCACCATTCAAAGGATATGCACCGGAGCCATCCCTGCATAAATCTCAATTACTATAGCACTGGAGGTAGCCTGCTGTCTTTCACATTTGTGTTAACTCTCCACAAGAGCATTTTGCCTGGTGTTAGTCCAACCTTTTTACCTTTCTCCACCACACTTTTTTTTACAAGAGCAGGTCAGAGGCCCACGAATACTACAGCAAGTAACTCCAGCTGACACCCCAAAGCCTGTCCATGTACAAGTCAAAAGTGTGATAGGATGCCTGTGTCCAAATTTAGCTCATTTGTACTTCGTTTGGGGTCACCATACGTTTAGCCTTTATGCAAACCTTTTTGGCTCAAATTCTCACTTCCAGTTGTATTATTACCCCTTCTGAGCAGTGTGAAATATGAATTGTCTATCTAAAGCTGCAGTGAATGCTGCAATAACTAATATTTACAATGTATTCTTTAGAAGTAGTGAGACCTGTTGGCAGGTATTTCTGCTTTATTAAAATAAAAACCTCCTCAGTAATTCTGATAATTCACCTGTTGCCCCATTTTGTTAAATGTTAAAGAATTGCATATGTCTTTTAACTGCATGGCCTCTGTTGGATAAATGGCCTTATTTATACAGAACATATTATATTGAAGGTTGTATGATTAATGTCATTTATTTTAAAGCTTGGATTTCAAAGTAGAGATATATGCAACAAAAACAAAAGTTGCTGGTAAAGCTCAGCAGGTCTGGCAGCGTCTGTGGAGAGAAGTCAAAGTTAACGTTTCCTGTCTAGTGACCCTTCCCCTGAACTGATGGTGGCTTGGGAAATGGTTTATACGCAGTAGAATAGAATGTCCTTTATAGAATCAAATATCCTTTATTGTCACATCTACTCCAATGTAGAAGTACAATAAAAAATATTTAGAATGTCTGGCTGTTATGGGGCCATTTTAGGTACAAGTCCGTAGGTACAAACTTTGGATACAAAAGAGGAATTGAAAAGTAGTTGCATTACTTCAGAGTTTTTTTTAAATAAGTTAGAAATAAGACATCATTAAAGGATTGACATCACGGGTTAAAAAAATTTCAAATAAGCATTACATTGGTACGTGGTCTGACAGACCCCAGCCCAACAGTCATCCTCACTCCACTCCAAGCCTCCTGTCAGTTATGTACTGGCACTCAACTGTTCCAAGGTAAGTTCCAGGACCGCCTCCCCTGTAGTGGTCTTCCCCCCGGAGCTCACTCCCCTGTGCGCTGCAGGAAGGATGGGGAGAGGGGGTAATAGGTAGGGATAGAGCCCAAAGAGAAAAGAACAGTCATGTTGCTATTATATTAGACTGATCTCCCAATTGGTCCAGTCCAACAAATTGTGAAACCTTAAGACCAGAAGACGTTGGAGCAGAAGTTGGCCATTCATACATTGAATCTGCTTCACTATCAACAAGATTATAGCTAATCTAATGTTCCTCAAATCTGTTTTCCTCCCTTTTACCCTTAATGCTTAACTACCTTGATTTAAAAATCTGTCTCTGTCAGCCTTGAATATACTTGATGAACCAGCCTCGGGTGGTCGCCCACATGCTAACCAGGTCCGAGTCTGCTTAGCTTCCAACGATAAAGGACATGTGGCATTATCAGACTAGTGGAAATAGCTTTAAGCTAGATCACAGTGGATGTGAACAAATAATACTCAATAATTCAGAAATCAATTTTCATTCTATTTAAAATGCCATGTCAAGCAGAGCTGCCTTCGTCGCATTAACAGTCTTACAAGGGTGCATTAAATTGATGCATGTCTAACATGGAGCAGTATAAAGGAAAATTAAAAGAAATACTGCCCAAAAAATGAAAATTGGATTTTGCCTTCATATTGACATAGCTTCTTTGAAGTGATTTACTGTCTTAAAGAACTTACTGAAATTATGTTCCCTCAAAAACCAATATGTGAAATGTCATGATGTTGTATTAGACTGACCTCCCAATTGGCCTAGTCTGAGGAGTTGATACCTTAAGACCAGAAGACATACCTTTATGGGATTTTGTGCTTTTGACTTTTATTGGAGCCTAAAATGTAAAGTTGCTGGGCATAGGTGTTTTGTAATGAGTCATCTTTGAAACCTGTCAACACCTAATGCCAGTGTGTGCCACCCAACAACTCATGTTTGAGGTGTAGTTGAATATTGCAACTGTTGAAAAGCAAGCTTTTGCAACTGTAGCAGTGTTGTGAATAAACATATGGCAACTTTTCTGGAAAGGGTAGAGTGATAGTTGCAGTGTGTATTACTATGAAGAGCAAAATGATGCAGTTTAGAATGGTGCGCATTAACTGGCCACATAAAAATTATTTGTTCACACTCTAGACAGGTCGAAAACATTTATCTTCTAAGAAGTTTGAGATTGTTGAATTTACTTCAGAAGTAACTGAAATATTTCCTTTTTTGTGAGAGTAATGACAATACCCATTCTAATTCCACAATTTGGTGCTTGTCAGACAAAAAAATTAGTTACTTTATCAACTATACAGTCATGGCTTCAAGGTGGTATGTGTACAGAAGGCTTTATTTTGTGCTAAGTTCACCGTCCACACACTTTGTAAATCTGAGTTTACCTAAGTTGCCATATGGCAATGAAGACTGCCAACAAGTGTATGTAAATCATTAAAAGGTAGAATTCATCTTGTGACCATCTTATTCACATGTTCCCCTATCACGAGATATGCAAAGCAATCTGTTCTGAATAACTTTATTATATGCCACAAATCCTGTGACCTTTAAAATTTCTTGTGGATTGGCATGTTTTAATTCAAAGCTATATATTTAAATGGCCCCTAATTATTTTTAATAACCAGAGATTTGCTGTCCAGTTGAAGTGTGCTGGATTTGCAGTTCATCGGTCACCCTGAGTTAACCATATTAAGGTGGCCCAAATTTCTCCCTAACCCCTCAAGTTAGAGAGCTTAAACTCAATGTCAGCTGGATTTAAAACCGATCGTTGAGATAAAAATCTAATACCTGATGCACAATCTGGACTCTAATTGGAATTTACTGTCCATCTGTAGAAAGCTTTCTCATGTCAGGAAAACTGTTAGAAAACTATAGGCTAAAGCACATTCACGAATGAACTGAAATTGATTTTATTTTGTTGTAGAAATATAACCGCAGTTGAAAATAGACTTCAAATTTAAATTTTAGTTGAACTAGCAGTGAATTGGTTTAAACTGCTTTGTCAAAGCTGTAAACTCGAGGCTTTTTACCCAATATGACTTGCAGGTAGGTGCTTGAGCAGAAGTGAAAAATTAAACACTAGGGTATGGTTTGCCCTTTCGGAGAAAAAGCCAAAGTAGATTTCGAAGACTCTCTGGCTACACTCTAACCTGTCTTTAATTTTTAATAATTGACTTGTTAGTAAATATTCTGTTGTTCAATTTATATTATGTTTATTGTTAGTGTGGTTTAGTTTAGAATGTAAATGTGATGACTTTGGTGCATTGAAGTGGTGAAACAGTCTTGTGCAATGAATTATTAGCTTTATAGGAGAACAATTCAGGTAATCAAAGGGTGGGGAAGAAATGGAAACTTAACATCATAATATTTGGTCTTTGTTTCTGATTTTTCTGCAAAGTAGGTTAACCTGTCTTTATCTCGTCTTCAACAACAGTATTCAAATCACAAGCATTTGCTTGAGTTAGGAATTAAGGCCATTATTGAGAAGCACCGTGACTGCACATATTGCAGTTGTCCTTGTATATACAATACACATGCGAGCAATTGTATGAACAATTGGACTCGAATGCTGCAACGTAAAACAAGGCAGGAATTACACTGACAGTGGTAGGATCATGGAAGATCAGAATGACTGACTGTGGTGTGCATATCCACAGATCCTTGGATGTAACAGGGCAGTCCTCAAGATGGTTAAGGCAGCATGTGATACTGCATTCTGTACTTCCCCTGATAAAGGCAACTATATAAAGTTAGTGCACAACTGGAACACTGTGTACAGTTCTGATTGCGACATTATAGGAAGGATGTGGATGTGAGTTTGCTCGCTGAGCTGGAAGGTTCGTATTCAGACGTTTCGTCACCATTCTAGGTAACATCAGTGAGCCTCCGAAGCGCTGGTGTTATGTCCTGCTTTCTGTTTATCTGGTTAGGTTTCCTTGGGTTGGTGATGTCATTTCCTGTTCTTTTTCTCAGGGGATGGTAGATGGGCTCCAAATCAATGTGCTTATTGATGGAGTTCCGATTGGAATGCCATGCTTCTAGGAATTCTCGTGCATGTCTCTGTTTGGCTTGTCCTAGGATGGATGTGTTGTCCCAATCAAAGTGGTGTCCTTCCTTATCTGTATGTGAGGATACGAGTGTTAGTGGGCCATGTCGTTCTGTGGCTAGTTGATGTTCATGTATCCTGGTGGTTAGCTTTTTATAGGAAGGCTGTGATTGAGTTAGGGTTCAAATGACATTTACCAGGATGCTGTCTGAGCTATAAGGAAAGGTAAAGGCATAGAGCTGATAGGAAGGCATGGTTTTCATTAATAGAGTTCAATAAATAAGGCACAGTTTTAAGCAAAGAGGTAGAAGGCTGAGGGGAGAGTATGCAAGAGTGGTAAAATCCTGGAATTTGCTGCTTGAAAGAGTGAGTCAGAAACACTATTTAGATATTCACTTGTGTTGTGATGGCCTGCAGGGCTATGGGTCAAGTGTTGTAAAACAGGATTAATGCATTTGGATCTTGCAGTGTGGACATGATTGGCCAAATGACCTCCCTTTGTGTTGTAAACATCTGAACCCATTAGGGGACATCAGTGTCTTCAGAAGAAGAAATTATTGCTACTATTCATAGTCAAAATGTGCTGGGATGTGCTCAAACCAGGCAAGTGTACAGGCAAGTGCAGCCCAATGGTATCAATGTGGACTTCACCAGCTTCAAAATCTTCCCTTCCCCCACCGCATCCCAAAACCAGCCCAGTTCGTCCCCTCCCCCCACTGCACCACACAACCAGCCCAGCATTTCCCCTCCACCCACTGCATCCCAAAACCAGTCCAACCTGTCTCTGCCTCCCTAACCTGTTCTTCCTCTCATCCATCCCTTCCTCCCACCCCAAGCCACACCTCCATCTCCTACCTACTAACCTCATCCCACCTCCTTGACCTGTCCGTCTTCCCTGGACTGACCTATCCCCTCCCTACCTCTCCACCTATACTCTCCTCCCCACCTATCTTCTTTTCTCTCCATCTTCGGTCCGCCTCCCCCTCTCTCCCTATTTATTCCAGAGCCCTCACCCCATCCCCCTCTCTGATGAAGGGTCTAGGCCCAAAACATCAGCTTTTGTGCTCCTGAGATGCTGCTGGGCCTGCTGTGTTCATCCAGCCTCACATTTTATTATCTTGGATTCTCCAGCATATGCAGTTCCCATTATCACAAGTGTATAGAAATGATTACCATCTTTCCTCTGCCTTTTCAAACAAATAAGTATATGAAACACTGATTTAAATATCATTTGTGGATTTAAAAGGAAAAATCACTTCCCTTCTCAACTGGTTCCCAGTGTGATATGACAGAATATGATTTAGCTCAACTAAAGTCAACCATCTATAAATCCCTCTAAATTTGAGATTATGCATGCTATTATACATTCTGGTAATCTTGCCACAAATACACATTTAATGTTCCTTTCTCAGGTCTCGACAGCTGTCATGTACTAGAATGACAGCTTTGAGATGGAAAGCCCATTCTCCAAATACAAGGGAAATGAGGTGTGAGTGGAATTTGATCAGTCACGCCAATCAATTGAAGTAACAAAGGAATACAGTCAGCCCATGAAGTGCTTGTGGGAAATGCTTGAGCAGGAATGTGTACTTTTTAACATGTTGGTAATTTTGACTGATATAAAACAGTCAGCCAACAGGAAGCAGCACTGATTCAGTACTGAACCTAACAAAATAGAAGACACATGGCCTGTTTCAGTAGGGACAAATCAAATTTGCATTGCGGAATATGTTGAGATATTATTTGATTTGGTTTTCTTTTTGCTTTCAGCAAAGCATTTCTTGATCCATTCTTAAAGGCACCATTACAGGACCTGTTCATTTACAAGTTGGTCTTGAACTGAAAATTAGTTGAAACGTGTGATTTAAATCAAAGTCTTTAGTAATTGAACAGTTTGACCTATTTCAAAGTATCTAATTACATTGAATGAATTTCAAAAACAACATACAGGTCACATCAGTTTTGTTTCTGAATTCATGCATAACTTGGAGTTTACAAGGAATGAGATTTAATTCATTGTTAGTTCATTCATCCTTAGGTCTTCAGGGCTAGCTTTTATCAACACAGTCGATTAACCACTGTCAGTCTTTCAAGAAAATCCTCAATTTGCAGTGTTCCCCAGCACCATTGTTCCTTAACCTGAGCCAGCTACCACTACAGAAAAATAACTGACTTCTTTCTGTTTTGAACTTTCAGTTTCTGGACATGGTGAGGCAGAAATGGTGAGTACCTCAATGGTGTAACTAAAGAGAAAAGGGGTTGGTCCACAGCAGCAGACTGTTGATGCCCCTTAATTGTAATTTAAACTTTTTTAAAGGTATTGAATATTGCTGATTTTTCTGTAATGTGCTTGGTGTCATGCATCTGCACTCTGACCACTGCCAGTGCTACAGGGAGGTGTTTTCGGTTATATTGGTGCAGATGTGATCAGCTTTCCTATAGGTACCTGCCACTGTCCACCTCCGTAATGCAACAGTGCTGCTGACAATCAATGCTAAGGTTTTAATTCAGGTTCCGAATGTTATTGTTAACCAATTGTGTATGGCTGCTCTTAACAATATGTTCTCTTGTGAGTGTTATACATTGAGAATTGTCTCATTATGTTTCATTGCTTGAATATTTCTTTGTGGGAATTATAACTTCAGTTTTATGAATTTCAAATGCATTGTGGACTCATTACTTTTGTATGAATGGAACTGCTTACATACTCCCCACGTGATAAGGTGACCAATTGCTTGTACATCTGTCTATGTATCTTCAGGTTAATCCTGTCATAAGTCCTACTCGCAAGACTTTTCAAATCTGCTGATGTTAAGCGTTTTGGAGTGGTTGTCTAGTGACTGCCAAACAGATTTGTGATTAGCACTTTTAATTCTATAAGAGGCCTTAAATTTCCTTTTGCTTCTGCTCACAAATCCACTGCGATGGTGGTATAATTGTGGCTGGTGTAATTTTTTGTGTAATTTTGGTTTGTGATCATTTGAGCACACTCTAAACCTCAACTCAATTACTAGTGCCTAGTCCAAATGGAGCCTTGTCAACTTGAAAGATTACAAGAATTTAAAGTCACTTTATTGCTTTGAAAGGCCAATTAGAAGATTGTGAAGTATATTTGAGCATATGAATTAGGCGCAGGAGTAGACCATTCATCTCCTTGGGCCCACTCTAGCATTCAATAACATTTGAAAAGGTGCAGAAAAGATTTACCTCTGCCTTTTTGTAAAAACAAAATTCAAGGACTCTGGTATTTGTGTGACACAAATGTTACTGGCCACTTATCAATCTAAGCCTGAATGTTGTCCAGCTCTTGCTGCATTTTGACACAGATTGTTTCAGTATCTGAGGATACACTGTAGTCTTACAGTCAGATTAAGTGAATATACTGCAGTTGGCATGCTTGTATTAATGAGAAATTGTTGTTTATTCTGCAGACCAGCATCTAAGATCAATTTAGACAAAAAAAAATGCAGTATATGAGTGGAAACTTGCCGGGGGGAGTTTTCTTTTAAACTACTTGAAGTTTTTTGATATGAATCATAACACAAATATTGTATTGTGCTAACAATTGAGTATATTAAACTGATTGGATGCAAACTATTATATTGTTTCCTAGGATGAAGAGTTTAACTTAGCCACAGATTTTGAAATTGGACACTTTTTCCGTGAGCGGATAGTCCCTCGAGCGGTCTTGTATTTCACTGGAGAAGCCATAGATGATGATGAGGATGTGAGTACGTTGCTAACTTGTGACCAGTTATTATTGATAAGTGGTGAAAGTGAAAACAGTGTGGCACTCAAAAGTTGCATGCTAAGGATTCCATCGAATGTGAAACGATGTAACTACTTCCTTGAAACATTCAATGATCAAGCCTTGCACTCAATTTGATAAGTAATAGCAGATCTATGCTCAGTTGAGGATCTTTGTGCAGACCAAAATCTAATTTACATACTCTAGGGAATTTATTTTGTGCCTTTTAAATTAAGTGTTGACCATATTACAGAATTTTGAGGACAAACTGAGTGCCAAGTGAGGTAGGCAAGAATTTTGAAAATTCTGCGCTGCAGTAGCTTCAGGCCTTGCTGTCATCTGTAAAGTAAATGTAAGGTTTCTCGAAGGACCACTTAGAGGTAGGAGAAACAGACTGGTCAGAGCATCTTATTGAGGATGACTTTCAAATTCTGAATGAGGAGTAAAAGGGAATAGTTATAGCAGGGTATTGTAAGCTGTTGTAGACACTTACGAGTAACCAATAGCATGAGCCCAATGGCTACTTCATCCATTCAGTGCCAAGCTTCAGGACATCTACTCCAGGTCTGGAGAGCTTGGAGGGGATACTGTGAGATCTGCCAACATGTATCATGGAGGTACCAACTGTTACATAAGGGCTTTCCAACACCGTCACTGAATATGCTACAGTATATGATACAGACCTAATATGTGACAAAAACAGCATTATAAAGAAGCCAAGCCTGAAGATGGTTCTTTATCTTGCCTTCTCAATCACTCCATATTGAATCAAGCTCTTGGATGTGGGCATGAAAGATGGCAACAGTGACAAATGCGTGATCTAGAAAAGTGGCAGAAGTGAAGATCAAGAAGCAGCCCTGAAATATGTCGGACCCAAATCACGGTCTTTTTTTAAAGACCAGCTAGCAGCCAGAAGAGCCATAGATTTGAAGTTCAGTTGTGGAAGAAAAAATATAAACAGGAAAGCCTCAAAGAAGTGACCGAAACCAACTCTGAATCTGAATTTAAAAAATCTTTTAGTCACTCGTAGGGACAACAAACTTTTTCTTTATAATGGTGAGCAGTAAAAGTCTACCAGTAACCAAGGGAATAAATCCAGAATGTGCGTTCGTGAAAAGAGGCCAGTTACTAGACATCCAAAGTGGGATCAGTTCCTCAGAAATCAAAGGCAAGAAGAAGGAAAAGTTTTGGATGGAAACTAAAAGCTATGCAATGATGTGATAGTTTTAAGCTGTTTGACAACAAGTCTGGCAACAGGCAGATTAGGAAATTCTTCAGAAACAGACTGAGGATTGACTGTTTTTTTAAAAAAAAAATCAGGAGCCTTTTGGAATTTGAAATTTCAGTACATTAACAGTAAAACTTGTTAAACCTTTTTTGGTGAGTGGCAAGACTTCATTTCAGCCATTGAAATTTTATCTATTTAAATTGTTAAAAATCAACATTGTAGACCTTTTTAAAAATCTGATAACACGGTGTCGAATTCACTACAAAATGCCTTGACTGCTGAAGAAAGGCAATGATGAATTATGTCAGACTATCCTTTTTGATAGTTTCACAAAGTAATGTATCTTGTGATTGAAGCTAGTTTGGAAGTTTTTGCTCTCGGATCACCTAGAAAAGGAATATTTTTATGCATCTAAATGAAAACCAAACTTTACATTGAAAACAACATATGGAATAGCAGACACTTGTAACAACAAAAATTCAACAACAGTTTTAATCAATGAAGAAGGCGACAAGATGTTCCAGTGTAAGGTTATCCAAATTCTGACATTGATCATCCAAATCAAGAAAATAACCTTTTTGGTGATTTAAATCAGCCACTTAGCCTTGGGCATAATTATTGCAGATGTTGTTTAGATCCTTATTGGAAAGGCGCACTTGGTAATAAAAATCCACCAAGGCCTCTCCTGAAAAGGTGTTTACTGTTCACTTGTCATTGACTCCCTTAGCACTTGCATTGCATTTTAGCACTAAATAGTCTCTGTAGGCATGCCTTTCATGTTCTCATTTTTTCCTGCCAGTCATCTCAACAGGCAATAGGTGCTGGAGTAGGCCATTCGGCCCTTCAAGCCAGCACCACCATTTCATTATGATCATGGCTGATCATCCACGATCAGTATCCTGTTCCTGCCTTATCCCCATAACCCTTGATTCCACTATCTTTAAGAGCTCTATCTATCTCCTTCTTGAAAGTATCCAGAGAGTTGGCCTCCACTGACTTCTGGGGCAGAGCATTCCATATATCCACCACTCCGTGGGTGAAGAAGTTTTTCCTCAACTCTGTTCTAAATGGCCTACCGTTTATTTTTAAACTGTGTCCTCTGATTCTGGACTCACCCATCAGCGGAAACATGCTTCCTGCCTCCAGAGTGTCCAATCCCTTAATAATCTTATACGCCTCAATCAGATCCCCTCTCATCCTCCTAAACTCAAGTGAATACAAGAGATAATGGGAACTGCAGATGCTGGAGAATTCCAAGATAATAAAATGTGAGGCTGGATGAGGCCCAGTTCGTCCCCTCCCCCCACTGCACCACACAACCAGCCCAGCTCTTCTCCCCCACCCACTGCATCCCAAAACCAGTCCAACCTGTCTCTGCCTCCCTAACCGGTTCTTCCTCTCACCCATCCCTTCCTCCCACCCGAAGCCGCACCCCCATCTACCTACTAACCTCATCCCACCTCCTTGACCTGTCCGTCTTCCCTGGACTGACCTATCCCCTCCCTACCTCCCCACCTATACTCTCTCCACCTATCATCTTTACTCTCCATCTTCGGTCCGCCTCCCCCTCTCTCCCTATTTATTCCAGTTCCCTCTCCCCATCCCCCTCTCTGATGAAGGGTCTAGGCCCGAAACGTCAGCTTTTGTGCTCCTGAGATGCTGCTTGGCCTGCTGTGTTCATCCAGCCTCACATTTTATTATCAAGTGAATACAAGCCCAGTCGCTCCAGTCTTTCAACATATGATAGTCCTGCCATTCTGGGAATTGACCTCGTGAACCTACGCTGCACTCCCTCAATAGCAAGAATGTCCTTACTCAAATTTGGAGACCAAAACTGCGCACAATACTCCAGGTGTGGTCTCACCAGGGCCCTGTACAGCTGCAGAAGGACCTCTTTGCTCCTATACTCAGTTCCTCTTGTTATGAATGCCAGCATGCCATTAACTTTCTTCACTGCCTGCAGACCTCTCGTCTGCCAAGTCTTTTGGTTTAAGCTGCAAAGATTAAGTTTTGCAACTTATATTCTTGGCTAGGTTTATGCAAAATTAGTTTTGTGTTCCATCGTGCCTGAAATATTTGCTTCTGTCTTTTGCATTTAAAGAAAGTTCTCTTAGCTACAGTAGTGTGTTCTAAGGTGAAAAGTGTGCATTTAAAATAATCTTTATCACTTTTCTCACTTTAGTCCCTCTTGTTGGTCCTGATTAGAAAGCTCTGAATTAGGAGGTTACCCACTTGTATGTTTCCTACCTGAAGGATATCCAGAGATCATCTGGGCTTCGTGAGTGTCAGATCCCTACGCTTTAACTTTGCACCTCTTATGCCTCCACCTGTAACTAATTGTAGGATGGAATCTGGGTTTTCTATTGCTGATGGTAAAGCCCTTTTGCATGCAGCAACTCTACTTGCCTTGTTTTTGCCCACAGTGTTGATCAGCCTATCAACCATCCATCCCCACTTTCACCCATTGGATTTGGCAAGCAAAGATAAAATGATTATCAATTGCACAGTTAGTATTTACAAGTGAAATGATCCATATCTAAAGATGGATTTGTACATTTAAGTTTGAGGTTCCACAAATCTTGCTACCAAATGTTGATCTTAATGGCCTCAGTGCCTTTATTAATGGATTCTGATTCCTCTGCCCAGGTTGTAGCAATCGGAGATTTGCCAATGTTTTTGTGGCATCTCAGAAGATTTGCTGGCAAAGGTGGTTTCTCCTGGTCAGACATGGTGACGTAGGTCACCTGTACCTGTTGAGTTTCTGTTGTGTTAATGTTGATCAGTTTCCTTTTTCCCAATCTATACCCAGGTTGGATAGCTATGTCTGAGATTTCATCTGCGTAACTAAAAGATCCTTGGTACTTCATAAACCTGTTAGTTTATAGCTGGTATCAGTTATTTCCATGGTGCAGTTGGTCTCAGTCCTCATTGTGTTAAATCCACAAGTTGCCATAGGGTCATGATGGACCTGTTAGAACTTGCAATTTGGAATACCAAGAAGGCATTACTACTTGGAAACTTGATTTGTGATCTCAATTTTTTTGGTCCTGCTGTGTTCAAAACTATCTATGCTATGATGGCTGATGCATTTATAGTATAGTTGTTCTCTCTCTGCGAAATGGTCTTTGCCATTTTACCTCACTGCACAGGAAACAGTCTTTCCTTTTTATCCTACAGGTTCAGTCTCCAGGAAATGGTCACTCCTGTTTTACCCAGCCAAGTCTAGAAATTTGTCTTTGTTTTATTTAACTGAGCAAGGAAACAGTCAAGCTCTATATTTTACCTGTCTGATTCTTTTGGGAATCTGTCCCTCCCATTATATCCTGCAGCCAGTTTGCTTCATTTTACTGAGAACAGGTAAACCTTTGTGTTTACCCACTGATCCAAGAGGCAATTATGATGCCACACCATCTTTAACTATCGCATCCAAAGACTCGTTCTTTGGTTCAGATCTTCTCATTTCAAAAGCTGACCTCTTTATCTAATGGCCAGTAAAACAGTCATTCAACCTTTTTTTGTCAATGTTTGATCCAGTGCCACCAACCAATGTTACGAAAATCTTTCTCGGTGTCAAATTGTGGTGGATTCAGACAGCTACTTTGAGTTTTGGGCACAATTATGATATGCACTTCTAAGTAAAGTCTGTTAAGGACACACTTGCTAAGAGTACATCTAGGTATTTCAGATTGGCTTGACAATTTCTACTTTATTTTTTCCTCCTGTTTTGCTGCACCGTTTTTACAGTTGGGTTGTCAATATCTTAGCATTTACATCAAGTTTTTAAACAGGGTCTACTGCTGTCCCCCTCATGTTCCCATTGTATCCTGCATAGCCCCTTGTCACCTGAGACTGCTGATTCAAGCTGTGAAAATTTTTCAGTTTCATGCTTTTTATTTTTAGCTTGGCTTCCACATTAATTGGCAAGATAGGATATGAAGCCAACTGTATTGGCTGCACTTCCCTTCAAGTTTAAAAGTACTCACAGCTGCGTTGCATACATTTCATCTTAGTTTAAAAAGACATTTAAAAATAAATCAATCAATTGTCACTTCAACTTTAGCTATCTTTTGGTAGGTATTTAGTGCAACAAAATTCACCAGCTTGGATCTTTCTGTCAGAAGAATTCAAACAAATTGATTCATTTGCTGGATCAGCAAAATTGAAAATATAGAAAGCGCAATCCCTGTTTTGAACAGCTTCGGCAATGGACACCAAATGCAGAAGAGATTTACACCTCTGTTATATGGGAAGAACACCAGATTCTATGTTGTGTAGACAACAGTTCGATGAGAAAAATTTATATTTATCAAAGACCCAACTGTTTATGATCTATTTCACTTCAAGAACAAATATGACTGATATTAAACTTCAATAGTAGATCCACCCCATAAGCAAAATCATTTTCGAAATCATCTGTAGAAGTTGAAAATGAGAGCTCGTTTGTGACAGTCTTTGATTTGTCAGTTGTTAAATGGCTTGAATCAAAAAAATCGTCTAACTCTTGAATGGAGAGAGAATGGGAACTGCAGATGCTGGAGAATCCAAGATAACAAAGTGTGAAGCTGGATGAACACAGCAGGCCACAGCTCTGATGAAGGGTCTAGGCCCAAAACGTCAGCTTTTGTGCTCCTGAGATGCTGCTTGGCCTGCTGTGTTCATCCAGCTTCACTCTTTTGTTAGCTCTTGAATGGGCAGCCCAAGCAACAGTGGATGCAATTAAGACAATTGTTCAAGAAGAATTTTATAATAAAGTTCCATTTAATGCAGAATATTGACTACTTGACACACAATAGACCATTCAGTAGAAGAAGCAGACCTCATTTGATCAATATACCATAGTGGTAATATTAATACAAAATGCATAAGCATTCTAGTGCAGCAGTGATACAACTTGATTTTGTGTTCACTCTGAAAGGGAGCTACTTGGATCAAAGCCTTATTTTAAACTTAAATAAGGGCAACTATATTGTCATGAAAGCATGTAATTGCACACCTAAGTAGTGCGGACAAGCATTTAAAGAATATTCTGAAATAGCTCAGTATATTTCTAATACAAAGAAAAATACTAAGGGAAGGATCCACTCTTTGTGGCTTATTAAAATTGAGGAAACCATCAAACTTGAGGAAAAAGCATGTAGAGATGATGACCCATCAGATGATTGGGTAGAAGATAAAGAACAGCAAAGAATTACTAAAAATTAATTAGTGGAAACCAACTGCAAAAGGAAAGAACAAATAACTAACTTCTGTAGGTATTTACTTGGAAAAAAGTAAAGTGAGTGGTTTTTTAGGGTATGGCAGTAGGAAATTAATACATGTTAAGGAAGTTGAAATTAGCAAAAAAGTTTTTATTTCTCCACATTAAAGAGAATATGAAAAAATGTCTAGCATACTGTATATTCATTAGTGGAAGGGAGAGAAGAACTTGATGAAATTGTAATTAGCAGAAAAGTAGTACCAAGCAAATTGGATCTGTAGACTGAAACAGGGTCCTGATGTACTTCATCCTAGGGTCTTAAGTGATGGCTAACAATTGTCGTGGATGTATTGATGCTGATTTTGGAAATGTGTCTGAAAAGCAGCAAAAAATAATTCCCCTATTCAAGAAGGGAAAAAGCAAGAAACTACAGGCCAGTTATTTTGATGTCTATCGTAAGGTGTTAGAATCTCTTAAGGAGCACTAGAAAACTCAAGGTAATTAGGATGAATCAATATGGCTTTGTGAAAGGGAAGTTATGTTGAAAAAATTTATTGGCGTTCTTTTGAAGGAATAAAATAAGCAATAGCTGGAGTGGGTGTCTGTTGATGTATTGTGCTTTTATTTTCCAGAATTTGAGAAGGTGCTATGTTAAAGGCTCTTTGGCAAAATAAGACCTCAGGTGATGGACTTAGCATGGAAAGAAGATCTGGCTGTTGGTAGAAAATGGACAATATGCATAAATGGATCTTTTGAAGAGCTGTGACTCGTGGAGTGCTGCATGAGTCGCTGGCGGTGTCCCAGTTTAGTCAGTATTTAGATAAGGGAGCATTGGTATGGTATTTAAATTTGCATATGATCCAAAGATATGTGGAAAAATATATTGTGAAACAGACATTAGGATCCTGATGTGGATATATTGACTGAGTAAACAAAACTGACCAGTTGAGTATATTGTGGGGAAAATGTTTGACAAGAAGAAAATCTTTTTAACAAATAATGGTATTACTTAAATGAAGAGTGACTTCATAATTCCAAGGTGCCGTGAAATCTAAGTTTTCAAATGCATGAGTCACAAAGTTAGTATGCAGGTACAAGGAGTATTTATGGCTAATGAAATTCTATCCTTCATTACAAGAAGAATTGAATGTAAAAGTAAGGAATTTTCTTGTTTTATTTGTGTAGGGTATTGGTGAGACTATATTTCAAATATCTCTGCAGCTTCGATCTCCTTTTAGGAAGACCATAAATGCATTGGAGGCTGGTCATAGAAGGTCTACTAGATTGCTGCTGGAATGTACAGGTTGTCTTGAGGAAAGGTTGGACAGCTTGGATTTGTTTCCACTGGGTTTTAAAAAGTGAACTTCGACTGAATTTAATTATACAAGATTTTGAAAGGTCACAACAAAGTGGGTATGGAAACGTTTCTCCTTCTTGTGGGTGAGTCCAGATTTGGGGGCATGATTTAAAAACAAGGGGCTGCCCTTTTTAGGATAAATGAAGGGTTTTTTAAAGGATTCTACACCATTAGAACTCTCTCCCTCTGAAGAGGATGGAGGCAAAATTGTTGAATATTTTAACATGGGGCTAGATTGATTCCCTTGCTTAATTAATAATAACCCAACATTATTGGGTTAGACAGGATGTGGACTTCAAAACACAATATAAACAGATTAGCTGCGATCTTACTGAATGGTGGAGCAAGCTTAAGGGAACAATGATCATCACAGATATCAAATATCTATGAGACTTTGGTGACTAGGATTAAAATAGCTTTTAGTTAAAAGATCCCATCTGCTGAAGAAGGGTCTCAGCCTGAAACGTCAGCTTTCCTGCTCCTCTGATGCTGCTTGGCCTGCTGTGTTCATCCAGCTCTACACCTTGTTATCTCTATGCTGATTTTTCCTCATTTACTTAAGATATCCTCAAAAAATTTAGTCTTTTGATAAATTGTTCAATTGAAATTACAAGAGAAATGATTGGAAACTGCATTGTAGGTGAGGAATTGGCTGAAGGAAAAATAATTTTGCATGGATGTCAGGTTTGCAGTTTGAGGGGTAGATAGAATATAAAACAGTTCTCTAGTGTTCAACGAGTCCTCATCTGCCTTTAATGCTGGGTATTGGGTGGAGTGGGGCTAGGTACTTTTGAGGTGGGCAGAGTTGAGATAGATTGATCCAGGTGTGTTTGCACTGTTCTTAACCTTCTTCTAATGGTTCCTGTTTGACTTTGTTGATTCAAATGCCATATTAATTCAACAAAATCCATGGACTGAAAATTGGTCCGTAGCTTTGTCTGGATGGAGTTAAACAGTTTTCTTCTTTGCGTTGAGCGGCAGGCAGCAGGTTAGATGTCATGAAATTGACCTTTTATGATTATTAGGAAGAGATTGCTTTTGTAGCATTCACTTCAGGCCTTGCTAAAATCCTCGAATATTGACCAGAACAACACATGAGCTTTTCAACTCAAGTGATGTCTTTGGGTGTCGATTGTTTGTGTTTATTGTTTGCTTGAAACAACTATGATCACTTTGAGCAGAGAATTGATACAATTCTGTAGACCAGACAATGTGCATGCCTGCAAGTCAGGATTTCTGAGCTTTTCAAAGAAAAAGATTGCATGTTTTGCTAGCTTGAAAATTTAATGAGTTAAAATACAGTAGAGATGTTGTATTGAAGCTGCAGAACTTAGGCATGTGGGCATTCTTGTCTGCACCCAGGAGCAAAAATCCTATAGGATGTCTTATCTACCAAGTACCCAGGCTAATGACCTCTTGAGACTGGTCAGAAACTTGGTATAGTATAGGAAAGATCCAGTTGTCAAAGTCAATTTGGGTGCCATTCATTTAGTTTTTATTAACACTCTCTCGGTTAAGAGTGTGGGAAACTAGGGGCTAAATTTAAAAAGAACTGCAAAGAAGGTAATCTCTGAATTACAACTTGAGTCTCTAGCAAATTTACGTGCTTTGTTTAAAACACTGCTTACAATCCTCAGATTCACCTGAACAAAATTAATTTTATTTCTTGGGATACTGACAACAGTACTGAGGAAGGATGAAATTGTTCTAATGGGATGTACTGCACCTGAACAACACAGACCAGCATCCTGACAAATTGAATAGCTGGATTTGTAGGGTAAGGCTTCTAATAAAATAGTTGAGGTAAAGGTTGGCAGAGAAAGAGTTCAGTGAGCATGATTTAGAAAATTGAGGTAGTCCAAGGCAATGCAAGTTTACAAGCCTCTGACAGGAAGTGACAGACCATAAAAGTAGACAAGTCTTCCAGAAAGTTAGGTCAGGCTTTGAAAAAATGGTGAAAGGACAAATTTGAAGACTCGTTATCTGAAAGCATACAGTCATTATAACAAAGCTCAAATTCCCGAATTAGATTGGATGAAACTAATAAATAGAAAGGGAAATAAGTCATTAATGACTGTTGTCCACATGTTACCTAACTAACTACTTTGTAGGATAACATAGGCAGAAATCATTAAATAATTGAGGCTTGTAAGAAAGCTACTACTGGTTACTTTGTTAGTGACATTTTATGCAACTTATTCCATTGCAGCATAACATTTACCTTACTTTCCGTTGAAATCATTCTTTATGGGAACATGTACACAGCTTTGATTTCAAGGTCGAAGTATTTTATGCAGCAGGAAATGCAGTGACCTAGAATAATAAAATAAGTTCTAAAATAAAATAATGCCAAAATCAAAAATAACTCAGCAATGCATTATATGGAGTCTTGTGTCTCTGATCTTAATCCTGCCCAAACCGCTGGTGTACATTTTGATTTTTGAAAGGTTTAACTTATCTATTGTTATTTAAATGTGCATATCATTATACTTGCCTGCAGCTATGATATGTCCCTTTGAAAAGAAACTTTGGGTGAGTATGTACCTGCTAAACATCCCTAAACATTGTAATTGGCCTTTCTGACCTGGTAAACTTTTGACATTGTACTCCCAACATGTTGGTTTCATTTCTCACATTGTGGTCTCATCACTACTTGATATTTTTATGAATAAACTTAAGGCTTAAAACATGTTTGGAAATAAGCAGCACAAAAAGTAAATAATGGAAGAATCATCTGTACTGAAATTTCCCAGTGAGCAACTTTTCTACAGAAGTTGTTCATTGGGGTTTAATATGTATTTTGTTGGAGATGACATAGTTTGAAAAGTGTAAGCCTGAGCGCATCGTTGTTTGCAACGTTAGAATTACATGAGGTTTCATAAGAAATACGCATTTTTTTCTTTTGCAGTATGAGGTGGAGGAAGGTGAAGAAGGTGAAGAGGAGGTAAGAAAGTATACAGCTACAGATTGATTTTACTTTGCATGTTACAGCTGGCACCCACTCTAGCAGTTGCCTTTTCTCTTCAGAAAAATGTGGAGATCTTGCCCTCCAAAAGAGGACACCTAATGAAATTGTCTGACTGTATTTTCTTTCCAAGTATCGGGTACTAACAAAACAAAATCAGTTTTCCATACCAAGTTTGTTTCTGATTAATCTTGATGATCTTTCTGAAGAAATAGTCTCAGGCAAAGGGGCTAACCATTTACCACTGGTGGAAAAATTTCTTAATGCAGAATGTACTGAAGTTTTGGAATTGGCTATTCTGGAGTGCTGTGGTTATTTTGTTAATCAAATTAAAGATTGACTTTTTTTTGCGGGGGGGGGTGTAATGTGAGACTTAAGTGGGAGAGTGAAATTGATGCCAAAGTTTGTACTGAATGGCAATGCAGGCTGAAGACCATGTGGCCTTTCCTGCTCATATTTATCCTGTTCTTTAAGACATGTAGCACTATCCTGGATAGGTTGACTGAATTAGCGTCTTTCCTCCAGGCTGCACTCTCTTTTCTTTGATTGTGGAGCAAATCATATTATGGAAACTACTTTAGGTAAAGTAACAGCTGGGCATGCGGCTGTGCAGCAGGGAATGGACCAGTAATGCTAGGTTTGCATATATTCTGGATGTGCATCTGCATTGTAAGGAATGGAGCAACAGAGCTGAGCATGTGGTTGCACTTGGAAATGCAGTGTTGGTGCTTGTGTACAGCTGCACTCTAGGGGCTGAAAGGATAGCACGTGTGCTTATGGGAGTGGAAAGTTAGCACAGGCAATGTGGTCATACTGTAATTGTATTTGCATTTATTCAAGGGGTTGAGTTGGCTTTTCATAAAATGAGAGCACAGAAGTCTGACTTGGCTAATGGATTAGCCATAGCTAACCTTGCATATTCTTTCCTTTTGAAATATATGTCCCATGCTGTTTTAAGCTACATCTGTTGGATATGCTGTCTGTTGTGTTTTAGTCATACTTTTGTACTTTAATCATGTCAAGTTTGTCCCATGCTGACTATTTGAATTATTTTAAATCAAATTGAAGGGATCCAAACAAACACGAGTCTCCTTTGTCTGTTTGGGTTAGCGGGGTGGAGGGAAGAGGTGGAATTAGGTTATTTAAGATCTGATGTAACAGTAGTACAATTGTCTGTTTTGAGGTTGGAGGGGATCGAGAGAATAAGGTTATTTGAAAGCTTGATGATTGGAATACTGCATCCAAACACACACACCTAATGTACAGACAAGATGTGTTTTAGGGAAATTCCGTAGTGCATCTTAGTCTTATTGAAGGGAATATGTATATAAGAATCTTGTTTACTCTGAGATTATTCAGTTAGCCTAAAAGGACACATCCTTTCCTTTATGGGGTGGCTTAGAAGGTTTTAATATCCTTCCTTGGTGCCATAGTAAATGGTAAATTGATGAAGCTTTTTATCACTCACAGGTACTTTGACTTAATGAGTGGTACTGGAGAAAAGCAGTTTACTGTAGAAATAACTTCATTGAGCAGTTTGAAATTTTTGATTACAATCAGTTTTTTTTTCTCCTCCCCAGAGGCTGAAACTTTGCTTCCCTGTTTAGTTCATTTTATTTGTTTTCATTGATATATCGGCTGATTTATATTGGTAACTAGCTGACGGTTGGAATACTTTAAAGTTCAGTCATGAACTTGTGATCAGTTAGTTAATCTCAGCAGCAGGTACATGACAGTTGGTCTTCATCCTTTTGGATACGGTGGGGGGAAAATATGGTGATTTTTGTTCCTTGTTATGATTCACAGATGAATAAATTTGTGACTGAGGATTGAGCTCTACTGTATTGCCTATCAAATGGAATAAAATGGTAGACAAGGGAAGTGAGTTTTTAAAAAAGCATGTAGAACAAAGACTTATTTAAAAAGTCATTTTACACAGACTTATGTCAACTTTCAAGTGTCACACGTGTTGATCAAAATTCACTCTAGCATAATTTTTAGGATGAATTGGAGAATGAGACAATTTAATCAAGGCATGAAGGTATAATAATAATCATTTGTCATTTTGAAGACGCCTCACTTTTTTTAGACAGTTCTTCCATTGCTACCTAGTTACTTTTTTTCGACAAGTTTGCAATTGCTGGGGATGAATTTGTTGGAACATTGGGTTTCTGATCAGTTCAACTGAAAAACTGGGTCATTGAGAACTGAAACACTGGTGGACAGTGTAATTGCACTGGTGATTTTATAAAGGAACTGTTCATTTAAATATAGGTGCTAGATTTATAATAGGAAATATTGACTGAGTGTGCATGTAGGTGCAGCACTGTTTATATGGGTGGTGGATATAGGTTTGCTTTATAAAACAAAAACTCGTTGACTGATTAGCTTCTACTGGGTACATTACTTCTTCCAGAGCAAGATGAAAAATTTCATTAATGGATCAATCCACTAATCTGTGCAATATAAATGTGCAGTCTTGGAGGAATTAGACCCATATCTTTTCACTCCACAGCAGCATCTTGCATTGCTACCTAAGAGCTCCACACTTGAATTTCTTCAGGTTCAGACACTGTGTTAGTCCAGAAATTGGATCCATAACATCATACGAGAGATGCAGAGGAACTTTGCAGTCAGTGCACTGTGCTGTCTCATCAAATTGGAGTGATACGCAGATTCGTGTATTCTGTTTTCCGGAGGTGTCATATTTGCACTTACTGAAAAGGAAGTTGTTATTAATTGCATCACTTCAATGTCTTTGTGAAGGTATGATGTCTGGTTTGAAAAGTCTTGCTGCAAATGATACATTTTCCTCATGCATTCTGCCAGCAGTGCACTAATTTTGAAATGAGTATTTGAATTGACAAGACTTTATTAGAGGGTTACAGCATTAATAAATATCCTGTAATTTGGGTGGAAGACGTTGAGGTAGCTGCCTTTTGTTCGAAATTGTGGTGTCTTAGAACTGGGAAATGGTCATCATTTATGGTGGGTTTTAGGTGTTAAGTTGCAACTTGAAACACTGGTTTGGCCCGCTTCAGTTCGACTAAGTGGCGTCAAAATCCGTTTTAATGATTTGAAACTTTCTTTTAACAGGATGATGATGATGGTGAGGAGGAGGGGGATGAAGATGATGATGCTGAGATTGATCCGAAAGTGAGTTTTTATTAGATAGTTTGATTTTTAACTAACAATTAACTTAGTTTTTAATCTTAAAGAGCAAACATCTGGAAACGCTGAGAATGTGAAACTGAAACAGAAAATGCTGGAAACACTCAGAATCACTTGAAGTGTGCTAAGTTGCCTGTGGCCTGTTTCTAGCATTTAAATGTTTTGGTTGTTTTTAAGCTACTTTTCTCTTCTCATTGTCTGCTCCATATATACATATATCCCAGAATTTCAAATGGGTCTTTAAACTTCTAGTTTGTTGGGTCATTAAATTTGTTTCACCAGCAGTTGAATTCTGTGCTGCTTTTTTAAAAAAAAAATCAGTAACAAAGTTAAATGCCCTTGCATTTGGTGCTAGTTTGTCTGCTTCATAAATCATATTTCTAATTTTGTTTCCAGAGTTACTATTTAACATTAATACAGTGCGCTTCCTTGTTCTCACGTTAAGTTGTTGCTTTAGATAGCTGGATCCAATCTGAGGCTTTGTCATTTTCATTCCAGTCCTTTTCACAACTTCGGTATGTTTCCAGGTTCATTAGTGAAATTCAATGACTTTATTTAAGATTTTGGCAAGGAGACACTGCCAGAAGGAAACTACCTGACAAGTCGCAAACAGGTGTAGTTAATTGTTTCTTTATTTGTTTAGGTGCCATCGACCTGTATACAATGCAACTGAAATTGCACCGTGTTCTGCACTGAACTACCGCCTCCGCCCCATCCCCCATCCCCCATGTGTCAAATGGATTGTGATCCAAGTCTAGCTGTAAAATTACAACATTATTATCCTCGTTTACCTGGGGTGCTTTATGTATGACATGGGTCCAAGCCTATTAAACTATTATTGCTCATCACTCCAAGGCATCAGCTCCCAGGTGGGGTTGAGCAACAGTTTTTGGCATTTTTCTATGTTACTTCTTGAAATTTGGATGAGATGTGAAAGGTAGTCTTATTTGCCCAATCCTAATTGTTTTATGGGCAATAAGAATTCACCACAGTATTGGGATGGTGATATACCAGTCCAGGTAGAATCCATTAAGAATCAGGTGGGATTTGTAGACTTCTCAGGGGAAGAAAAGCAGTTTTCAAAGTTATTTTGCAGTGCTGTCTCACCAGATTGTTGCATTCAGTTTCACAACTTGCATTGTTGATATTTTAAGACTTCTAGAATATTAGTCCACTCCCATAACCACTAGGTTGCCATATCTTAATGTAGAAATACTGTTTAGTTTGTTAGTTGATGTGTGCTGAGCAAAGCTGAGTATTAGCAGGCATGCTAAAATATTCTGCACGTTAATTTTGTTTAATAGCACCATGACTATTGCGTGCTGTTTTAAGGTTCGAAACTGACTTTTTTCCTTCTGGCTAGTCCTTATTTGCTTCTGCGGTGTCCATACTTGCAAATCCAAGGTTAAAGCTAAGTAAGTAACACTATTTAGGACATCGCTCTTAATCTCTTTGGTACATTGTAGTTTCATGCCTTTTGGATTTGTTGCTGTGTGCTCATTTGACACATGCATCGTCTTCAACTTCAACATATTACTTGGGAATAATGGTCTTGAAGAGCTTTATGGTGTAAAGCAGCTTCGCATGTAAATAGTTCCCTGTCCTACCTCTGTTTGTATCAAATGCAGTCGGTCTTTCTTGTATTAATTCCTGTTGACAAGATTGTATTTGACTTCTACCTCTTTGATCCTTCCCTTAAGATTACAGTTTATTGAACAACATACACACTGCTTTCACAAGTAACTCTGACCACTGCATTCAAAGGTTAACTTTAAAATTTGAAATGGTTAATTTTACATAATTGATAAAGTTCTGTATTGCCTATCCTATTATATACAAAACCTAAAGCTCCCTATTCTGTCATTTGCTAATCTACATTGCTATTGGGCATTTTAAGTTCTGTGTAACAGGTGTTTTGATTCAGCAGTAAAAAAAAAGTTCTTGATCCCTATGGTTCTCTGTATTGCTTTCAAATGCTCTTGAAACTTGTTAACCATTGTAGTTAATGCATGTTAGTGCATGCAGGGCATGCTGATTTTAGGAGCAGAAATTGATTATTGATAGACCAAGACTAGATACTTTATGTTCAAATGACTAAATCAAAAGATTTCCATTTGTTTTGCAAATTGATATGTATGCCTTAGGAAATTATTTTTTCTCGTGTTGACAGATGCACACTTCAATAATTTTTGAACTGTTTCGCATTTTATAGTAAGTGTCTCACTATCTCCCCAATAAACCAATAAACAAGTGACATGCAGTGCCAAAGGTGTCTTTTTAAGTCATTTATTGATAATTCAGTTTTGTAAACTGAGAAGTAATTGCACTTTGCTTGTATTGGCCAAAACTTTTGAAATGGTAAGTTAATAAAGCATTGTGTAAAAGGAAAAAGACATGTGCTTGAAGTTGAATTGAAGGTACTGATATGAACTTCAAACTTTATAGGAGCTCAAAGAGAGAAACCTTACCATTCAGAAGTTAAAATATAAAGTACCTCATTACCTTGGATAACAAGGTGTAGAGCTGGGTGAACACAGCAGGCCAAGCAGCAGGAAAGCTGACAGTTCGGTCCTAGCCCCTCCTTCAGAAAGGGACCAGGCCCAAAATGTCAGCTTTCCTGCTCCTATGATGCTGCTTTGCCTGTTGTGCTCATCCAGCTCTACACCTTGTTATCTCAGATTCTCCAGCATCTGCAGTTCCTACTATCTCTACCTCATTACCTTGGTGTCAAAATTAGTAACAGATTTGTTTAGAACTTAAATTATGCTCTTCCTTTTCCCTCTTCTAGCTAATTGTTTCTTTAAAATGATTCCACTAACATAGCTCACTGTTAGTTTGGCAAATGGTTAATGTTCCTTGCCATAGCTGCTAACAATTTCTCAACATTGTCAGTAATGTAACAAAGCATGTTCCTGACCAGTTGATTAGATTAAAAGTTCTTTTCCTTGCAGATCCTAGTAAGAGAAAGCATTTGTACCGTGAGCAATTCATAATTAAATGTAATGCTTTCTGAAATGGTTCAGGGTTTTAACAATTCTGTTGCATTGCTCTAATCTTTATTTATGCGTTTCTTCCTTTTGTGGTCTTTACATGGGGCTCACTTGATTTTCTCTGAAGCAAATTTAATTCTATTTAAATATTATATCAGATTTCAGTGGGAGCATGTGCAGTCTATTCTGTTGTCTAATCTTTAAGCTGATAAGTGCTTTCTTGCCCAAGGAATGCACAAGACAAGGGTGTGTTTATATTGCTTTTCCCCTTTTAGGAGCAGGTAATCTTAGAAGTAAGGCGTTCAGTAATAGGATCCAACCCATATAATAACGAGCGACAAAAACAGAAATTGCTGGAAGAGGCCAGCAGGTCTGGCAGCAAATGTGGAGAGAAGTCAGAAATAACATTTTAGGGCTCAGTGACCCATCCTCAGGACCCAAAATATTAACTGATTTCTCTCATCAGATGCTGCCAAACCTGCCAAGCTTTTCCAGCAGTAGCTGTTTTTTCTTCCTAATTTACAACATCTGCAGTTCTTCTGGTTTCTATATAGCTAGATTGTGTTAAAGAATTTTCTTTGCAGCACTACAAATTTCTCATATCAAAATAACAAATGCTGCAGATATCTTCACATACAACTAAGTAGTTTTGAATAGTGAAGAATCCCTGGTTGAGGTTCCCATTTGTACGCATCTCTAATTAATTTATCTTTTAAAGATTTTAAGTTTCCTTAATGTTGCCTTAGTATCTTTTCTTAAAGTTAGTCTCAGTTCTATCTACTTAACACAGTCAGATGATAGACTTTCATCTTTTGAGATACTAAAGATCTGTATTTAGACTACCTAAAGTTTTAATGAATGAAGCCACTGATGTACAAGAGTTTCTCAAACCTTTTGCTGATGGCATCTGGAGTTAAACAGCTGTCCCTTGAAATATTGTGCTGGTAGCATTCCAGTATAGTTCCTCATTAAGCACATTATTCAAATAGAAATAGGGCCTACAATGTACTGTTGCTTAAAATTTGAATTGTTCTTAATTCACATTTTAGTGTTGTTTTGTTGGGTAACTCAACTTTTAAACAAAAATGACATTGCAACATTTGGGTGCACTGTGGCAGTTGCTGTATGACTTTAAAGATGTGAGAGCTTTTTAAACTTTTTGCCAGATGCAATTATGTAGAATAACAATGTGCAAGTATAGCTCCTAAAAATTATTGTTCTTCAGAAATCACTTTGTTTTATTATTTGCAATTACAACATTTAGAGACTGTCTGTCTGTCTTTCTTTTTGGTATGTTCCTGACTAAATGAATTTCAAATATTTTCTTATGGGTTTAGGTTAATAGTAATTGCCATTACAATTCTCATAAATTAATATGGGCACATTACAATATTCTGTTACTCATTACAATTAATATTATTTATAGGAAAAATAATTTGCCTAACCCTTAATCAGCTGTTGGTATCCAATCTGACCAGGCCTCGATTATCTCTGTTGTGGAATTAAGTATCTCGGCAACGCAGAAGGTATTATAGTCAGTACCTGATAGACTTGGATAGAGCTTGCCTAGCCCTGATTACTTAATTTCAGTGACATTAATATTGCCTATTTTGTTCTGAATTCTCCCCTACTTAGGTATAATTCATATCTCAGTAAAACAAATTTCGTTTCTAGGTAAGGGAATTTTCTGCTTTATTTCTATGATCACCCTTGTTTAACTTTTCAATTATAACTAAAGATATAAAGCACTTACTTTTTAGAGCTGAACCAATTTGATTTTCAATTTTTATAATTCCATGTTTAGTTTAGTTTGATTTAGCTCAATTACAGTATTGAACAATTGTAGATTTGTATTTAAATCTGTTCATTTCATTTCTACAAGAATGCTTTGGAAAAGCTAAAAAGGTTTTTAAATCTTAATCAGTAAAATGTAGCTATTTTTCATAAGCTAAAACAAATTATTATTATGGGTATCACATTATCTGATGACTAAGTTTGTGAAAAGCAATCAAACTAACAATTTTCTAGATGAAAATAGATTTTATGTAAAAAATCAAATTGGTTGAGTATGGAAGTGAAAATAGTGACAGGAGATATCTCTTCTGAACTTAGTGCTTCTGGTATTAATCTTTGCTAAACTTCTTTATCTTGCATTAATACCATTGGGTAGTCCCAGTATACGAGTACACTGAAAGCTCTGGTAGGTGCTTTCTGATGCTGGTGTACAGGTATTCAGAACCATAGTGTTGGAGTCAGTAGGCTTTTGTTGTAGCCAACATTTGTGGCACTTTTTTTAATCTCACTATTTGAACGAAATATGCTGGATGCTGATGTCTTTATAAATTTCAGAATAATGAGTGTACCCATGACACTTTTGACTCTGGACATTTTTAATATTTTGATCTTTTCTCTTGCATTTGTACCCAGGCCATTATCATACTTGGGAATGAGGATAATTATGTAGACTTATCTTGCCAAAGCTAAATGTCTAGTTGCATTACAAGGTTTGCTGCTCATGAGAAATGTTAGACAGTGCCTGGCACAATTGCTTTATTCCCCATCATAATCACCTTTGGTCTGCCAGGTTCTTGATGTATAGATCTCTTGTTTCTTGAATGCCCAGTTTTTGGGTTACCTATGTCTACCCTTAGTTTGTCCACATAGCACAGAATGAGGTGTACCTATTGACAGCAAAGCACTCATCATTTCTACTACATATACAAGTCTGTTAGATTGGTGACTTTCTGAATGTGTCTTGAAGGAAACATTCATCATTGCAAAGTAATGATTCAACAAATCACGATGCATTCAGTAGTAATTACAATAATTTCCCTGATCTTTTAACCCGAGTCTTAACTGGATTCAAAGTAGATGCTGAAAAGTTCAGAGACCATAGTCGTTTGAATATGTCATTCTGACTTAACTTTTGACTAGTCTTTCTTGCTGATAGGATAGGTTATACTGAGGGATGGTGGGACAACAAGAAAATTAATTAGTAAGTACAACTCATCTGTGGGATAATGGATTCAATTGGCCACCCGTCTCCAGCCACTGATGAGGAGAACTTGTATTTCCCCACATTTGATGTCTCAGTCATTACTCTCTGATTCTGTTCTGTTTAAGTGGCTTGCTTAGTTGTTAAGGCATCATGGGTCTCTAATTAGGTGTAAATTAGCTTGAGTAGGAGTAGAATAAAGAACATTGTGCAAGTTAAATTTTGCAATGCCCATCAATTTTTCTGAATATAAATGACCAGTTCTATTAAGTGAATTCATGTTCTCAATCTTCAGAGTGGAATTTGACATCTGACTTTAGGTTGCAAGGTCAGTACCCACTATTTCCCAGTCACAATGAGGCTTAATCCCTTGAAGGTCATCTTCTGCAATATTCAAAAATGCTCAATCAAATTAATTCTGCCAGACTATTGGCAATTTGGCTTCTCCTTTTGCATTTATTTCCATCATATTAAGAATTCTCTGATAAATGAGGAATGAGATGAGGACAAATCTTATGATCAGGAATCAGTGATAGAACCATACAGCACGGGAATTCACTTTGGTCCGATCAGTCCGTACTAAACATAATCCTAAACTAAATTAATCCCACTTGCCTGCTTCTGGCTCATCCTACCAAGCCTTTTCTATTCCATGTACATATTCAAATATCTTTTAAACATTTGCAGTTGTTACTGCATCCACCACTTCCTGAGGAAGTTCATTCCACACATGAACGTATCAATTGTATTACATTTTATGTTGAATTTACTGGGACTTTTAATGTTTGTATGTCAAAGATATCAGAAAATCTCCAATCTCTGTTATGGTGAGTCAGCGGGTAAGTAGAGCTGAGTCTCAAAGATCAGCCATGATCTTATTAAATGGCGGGGAAGGCTTGAGGGGCCAGATGGCCTCCTACTGCTCCTAGTTCTTTTGTTACTATCAAATAGAAGTACTCATATGTCACACCACTCATAAGTTGTCACATTGTGAAGGTTAGCCCTTGTTTTTGAGTGAATGCTGCAAGAGAGGTCTTTGTTGCAAAGTTCCAACTTGGGTTAAACTAAATTTATAAAATCTTAACAGGTTTTTAAAAACAACTATAGATCAAGTATTAGATCATTAGCTGTCAGTTCCACTTCAGAGTAAGAACTGGATGAAAGTAGAGTAACAACTTCTTTTATAGAAGCAGATTCTTGTACTCATTTTTCCCTTTACCCAATCCTGTAGGTTCTATGGAAAATGCAGATGAATAACGCAAAATTTGCTCTAAACAGCCATTGCTAATCTCTGGTCATGGGGAAAAAAAACCAAATTTCTCTACTCTTTCAGTAAGGGTTCATCGTCTACATCCAGAGTGGCAATATTTTGCCTGGTGGCATGGTTATTGAAGCTTCATTGATAGACAGTTCATATCTTCTCTTATTGAAGATTGACACTTCATTCCATTTCACAACCTCAATTTCAAATGCGATTTTCTTTCAGAATTATATAAGACCAGGCCTATTATCTGAGCCACATGATTGGCTATTTTAAACCATAATTAACCCAAGATTTAATTGTATCCAAATCATTTTCTCTGCACTGTCACTTTTTTCATGAATTGTAAGGGCAATTGAGTGTCTTTTGTCTAACATGATGTAAACTTGATTTCTAAATGGGCACTTTAATAACCTAATGCAAACAATGCATACTTCAGTATCTCCCTTTTGATGTCAAGGGGTCCGCTCTAGTTTTGTTCCACTGTATTAATCCAGTCTTAACTGAAACTCATCCCCACTGCCGTCATCCCTTCTACTCTTTGTTGTTGTTGTTGTTCCCAATGGATCGATCTTTAGCCCAGTTGTGTCATCTACACGCAATTTGGGATCAGCTAAAACACATGTTGACAGTGTTCATTTCTGCCACTCCATTATTTTTCTTAACCATTCCATTGTGGGATAATTTATCTAACATCAGACATTGGATGAGAAGCAGTTATCTCCAGCTAAGCATTGGCAAGACCCAAACTTCTATCTTTGTTACTGATTCCATTCACATCTCTGGCTGAACGAGACCATGTTTATTCACTGCACTTTACCCAACTGCAAAGCATCACAAGAAAAAGTAATTCTAAGTCACTAATATCTAATTCTAGCTCGTCACTGCAGCAGCCTATTTACTGCTGTACCCCTTCTGTCATTTCTATTTTGCTACCGAACTCAGCTACTCCAATATAGTGATAATGGGAACTGCAGATGCTGGAGAATCCAAGATAACAAAGTGTGAAGCCGGATGAACACAGCAGGCCAAGCAGCATCTCGGGAGCACAAAAGCTGACGTTTCGGGCCTAGACCCTTCATCAGAGGGTCTAGGCCAGAAACGTCAGCTTTTGTGCTCCTGAGATGCTGCTTGGCCTGCTGTGTTCATCCGGCTTCACACTTTGTTATCTTGGATACTCCAATATAGTACTGGCTAGTCTGTCTTCTATCTGCCGTAATTTTAACACTCTAATCCAAAACTCAAATGTCTTATCCGATACAAGTTCAACTTACCTATCACTTCCATTTTTTGTAAACCGACACCAGTCTTTGAACATCATAAGATCTCTAACCTTCCAATTCAGTTCCTTCATTGCCTAGTGTATATGGCACATTTCCTTCTCCAACCCTTCCAGCTTCTAAGTCTTCTATTCCTTGAACTCTGCCATGTTCAGCTACTTCCACTGCCACTGTTATTGGTGTTGCCTTGAAATACCTGGAACTGTAGAATTCTCCATGGTGTCTTCTGCATTCCTATTGCCCCATTCTTCTCCTCTTCTCCTCCTGCCCCTTCTTCCCACCCCCCCCCCCCCCCATAAGACCCATGTTAAAACGTACAACTTTTCATTTTTGCCCTTCTCCCAAATTTATTTGGCTTAATATCCAGTATCCACCAATTCTAAGACTCCTTTGTACGAAGTTTTTACTGCAAAGGCACAATGTAAATAAAAATTATGCATGAAGTGCCTTATACAATGAAACATTACTGTTGCATTTCTACAACACAGCAATACTTTTAATGGCTGAGATTGGGATCCCTCCCTCTTCAATTTAGTACAATTTCTGCAGTTTTGGATGGTTGTCTACCTCCTCAATAGAAATGCAAGGGTTTCTTGCTTAATGGTAGTGTCCCTGTCTCCAGGGCAGAAATGTTTTGGTTCAGGTTCCACCTGCCCTAGAGGTATCACGACATCTCCAAAATAAGTGAAAATTTAATTTAATAGCAGTGCGCTCAATATTCCTTGCAAACACCACCTTAGACTGGGATCATTATTCACTTGGGATTGAAAGAAACTGAGTGAGTTATTGAGCAGATCCTGAGTTTGAGCATAGGCAAGTGAGTTTTGAATGAAGAGATAATCCATGAATGAGATGCTGTCCAATATTTGAGGGATTTCATCAGACTTAAGAATTGCAAAAACTCTACAGAAATAAGCCCTGTTTTCCTAACGCTCATCTTTTTGAAAAGAAGTGGAATCTTAACTTGAACAAAGTTAAATTATCAGGAGTATTCAATTTATTGGTAAATAAAAGTAACCATCAAGAATTAATTTGGCATTTCGCACCACTGGATTTGGCTTTACAACAGGATGGTTTATGAAGAGCTCCAAGTATTGAACCTCCCTTCTCTGCTTTCCATTTGGCATGCTAACATGTATCATTACTAATAGCCAAATGGCTAGTCTATCCTAATGCTTCTAACCTTTCCTGAGTGCTTTCTTTGATGGGACTCTTACCTTATTCAGAGTGTCCGGATAGTATGTGCTGGAACTGCAAATAATATCCATACAGATAAGAGCCTTTCACTAATTATATTTTCTCTCTCTTCCAGAAAGAATCCAACCAGCCTGCTGAATGCAAGCAACAATAGAAGCGTGGTACCAAGAAAACACCACTGCCTAGAGACTGATGCCATGTGCTAAAGTGTATCTAAAATACTCTTGTGCAGTTGAGGTGATTCCCCCACCCTTCCCCTACTGCAGCACAATCTTATTAAGCTAAACACTATGTTTTAAAATGCATGGGTTGCTCTTTAACTTCAGATTTTCTTTTTCCTACTTTTGGCTTACTTTTACAGTGGAAAAATTACAAAAATCTCTACTTCAAAAATACAAAAGGGTTTAAGACTGTAAGGTAAAGCAAGCATGCACTCTGCAGCCTAAACACTGGTATTTTGAAATATAGTGAGTGTTACACGCTTGTCACTTGCAAATAGGGGCAGCATTGCTCAGTGAGTCAGTAGTGATGTTCATGGACTTCTGAGGTGCATCTTTCCTGTGCTGCCCAATGTTTGTGAGCAGCCATTTAGTTTATAGTTAAGCATTTCCTTTGCCATGAAGAATTATATTTAAATGCATTTCAGAAGCTTAATTTCTGACCCAATGTGACTGCACTGTGGTCATCATTGCTGTTTTACTCCAATATAGTAATTGTTAACAGAAATGTGTACCGAGAGGCTGCTCTGAAATGTTGTGGCTACAAACTTATTTATTACAGTTACACAACTTACTAACCAGCACGTCGAAAAAAAACTTATTACCTGGGCATACTATTTCCAGTTGCAGCCACTTCATCTCCAGAAAAGATGCACATTAAGATGCTGTGAGAGTCATTGCCAGTTTCCTGTGGAAGTAAAATCTTTAACACAGATCTATTTTTATTTTTTTTTATTTTTATTAATTGAGTGTCCAGCACACACAGCACTGCGTCCAGGCATAGAGTGCTCCAGCCTTACCTTGTTCTACACAGTTGTAATGTACCTTAAAATGCTGTTTTCAATTTGTACAGAATAGCCAGAGTATTCTAATAAAGTTGTGCAACATTAAATAAGTGTTTCTGTTTTGCACAATAATTTGTTACCTGTCGCCAGGTTGAATTTGCAAAGGTAATGTTCAGGTTAATGTTTGAATTACCTATTCGACAGCTTTTTTTTCTAGATTAACTATGTACTTCATTTTTAAAACGCAACATTGATTATAAAAATGCAAGATTATTCTTAGACACTTTGGGCTTGGTCAGATTGTGAGGGAACCAAAATGAGCTAGCCAACCTATTTCACCACATTTCCCCAAATTGCAGAATTTCTGTTAAATGACTTTGTTGACCTGGCCACCAAATGGTATTTTGTATGATACTGTTTTATTTCTAAAGCAAGAACATCTTGCATTTTGTGATTTCATATGACCGGTTGGTGCAGGCTTGGAGGGCTGAAGGGCCTGTTCCTGAACAATAATTTACTTTGTTCACCTGTTAAGAAATGCACAGCTGACTGGTTTTCATGCGAACATTTTGTCTCCCTTCTGGGTGACATTGTCAGTGCTGTCTAGCCTCCATTGAAGCAGTGTTGTTCTGCCCCGCTGTAAATGTATATGGTCTGGTCTGTTGTGGCAGGCAGTCTTGTGGCTGGGGTCTATTTCAACATGTTTATCACATTGGTCATTGAAAACCAGGAATAATTCTGCATGTCTGTCTTGCTTGTCCTAGTACTGTGACTTTGTCCCAGTTAAACTGATGTCCTTCTCTGTAAGAATGTATTGAAACAAAAGTGATATACAAAATACCAGGCAGCAACTGCGAGCAGCACTACATAGGGCAGACTGACAGGAAACTTGCCATCAGGATATATGAACACCAACTTGCAGCAAAGCGACGATGACCAGCCTTCTCTCACTCACTTCAATCCACTCCAATAAGCCACATAACTGGCACATCTTTGGACTGTGGGAGGAAACCCACACAGACTTGGGTGACTGTGTGGAGTTTGCACATTCTCCTCAAGGGCAGAATCATACTGGGGTGCCTGGTGCTGAGAATGTCACTGTGCTTCACTGCAGCAATATCGTGTTCCCATGTTCTGATCAATGACCTAGGTTCATCCACTTTACCAGTCAGGCGGCTTGTGTTAAAATACAATTCAATTCTCCTGGCAATAAAACATAACATCCTGTTAAATACTAAATAAAAACCAAAAGAACTGCGGATGCTGTAAATCAGGAACAAAAACAAAAAGTTACTGGAAAAGCTCAGCGGCTAACATCCTGTTAGTTTTCCTGATTTACTTGCTGCACCTACATTCTAACTTTGATTCATGCACTAAGACATCAGATATCTCTACATCTCAATACTGTACAAATTCTGACCATGCTTTTGTTTCATTCTTTCTGCCAAATTGAAGTCTTCAGACTTTCCCACATTATACACCATTTGCCAGATCTTTGCCCATTGAACCTTTATTTATCCCTTTGTAGGTTCCTAATGTCGTCATAACTCATTTTCCTACCAATCTTTGAGTCATCAGCAAACTTAGTCACCATATCTTTGGTCCCTGCATCCAAATCATTTCGTTAAGCTGTAGAGTTGAGACCCCAACATTGACTCTTGTGGAACACCACTCATGACACCCTGCCAGGCATTTCCTCCTACTCTCTGCTTCCTGTAAGCCAGCCCATCATCTATCTGTGCCAATATGTTACATTCAACATAAGGTTTATAATTCCTGCAATAACCTTTTATGGTACCATATTATCAAATATCCTATGGAAATCCAAAGACAGTACATCCCCTTTATCCACAGCACAACTTAGTTCTTCAAAGATCTCTAATAAATTATTTAAAGATGATTTTCCATTGGTAACACCATTTGACACTGATTACTTTGAAATTATCCAGCTGCACTGTTATGACATTTTTAATAATAGCTTCTAAAATTTTCCTGATGACATACAAGACCACAAGTTAGAGGAGCACAATTTGGCCCATCAGGTCTGTTCCATCATTCATCATAGCTGATATATTTCTCAGACCTATTCTCCTGCCTTTTCCCTGTAACCCTTGAACTCCTTACTAATCAAGAACCTATCCCTGACTTAAAGACACTCAAAGACTTGGTATCCACAGTCTTTTGTGGCAGTGAGTTCTCTAGCTTTAGCTGAAGAAATTCCTCTAGTTCTAAAGGGTCGTCCCTTCAGTCTGAGACTGTGCCCCTGGGTCCTTCCTACTAGTGGAAATATCTTTTCCACGTTCAGTCTATCCAGGCCTTAGTATTTTGCAAGTTTCAATGAGATATCCCTCACTGAGTACAGACAACGTGTGCTCAATTGCTCTTCATAGTGACAAGACAGACCTTCCTGTGATCATTCTTGTGAACTTTGCTGTCAAAAAGTATGTAAACTAAGTGGGAGCTTAAGATAAGGGATTTAATTGTCTCGGAGTTGGGGTGTCCATGCATAACATTGTTGGGTAAGTAATTAACTGTTTATTGCAATTTGTGATCGGTGGGAGATATTAGGTTTGGCAGCGGAAATGGGAATCATCGGATGCTGTATCATGAGCCAGGAAGACCGCTGAAATCCACAGTGAGGAAGAGTGTGAATTGGATTCTGACTACAGAAGGCGGATGTTACATTTAGAGATGGAGATTGTCAGGATCTAGGTTGGACAGTGTGCTAGTTTAGGATGTTGGAGTTGAGGGGTATCTTGATGGCGGGGTGTTTATGGAGGAGCTGTGGTGTTTTGGGGGAGGGGGATCAGTTGAATAGTTACTCAGAAGTTAGACCAAGTCTGACTTCCAAGTAACTATTCCCTCCAGTTCTGATTTTTAAATGCCTACTTTCAGAGGATTCCAAGTGTAGGAGAATTGTCCAATTGAATCTTCAATTTCCCAACAATTTGTCCGAGTCTGTCACAATGGGGATTCCACGAGGTCCCTGTCTGTAACTCATCTGCATTTCAGAAATGACTGTCTGACCATTAGAAAATGCAAACCAGTTGTGTTCAGACATACAAGTCCACAGTTGTTAATATTACGACTGATTACATAATTGCTGAGTTACTTCACCAAATTAAAGCACAGTCACATTTGGTGTTAAATCAATGTAACTTTAAATGTCAAAATAAGGACCGATGTAATGCTGCTCCTCTTAAAAGCAAAGGAGAAGTAACGAGCTAAAACATAAATTTAGAAAAGTTCAAGATTGCAGATAGGTCTACATTGGTCACCATTGACCTGAATGGGCCATAGCAGAAGCTATGTCGACTCTACAAATGACTCATATATATTGACCCTTCAAAGTTTCTCTACGTTTCATGAGATTCAAGAATAATTTTTATTTATGTTCCCCATGCACAGGAGTGTTTTAAACTCTGGTGTTAATGAAATGAGAAGGTTGACTCAGCTGATAGTTTACGGTGTGCTAGTTTCCATGTTACAGGCAGTGACAAGATGGATTGCAGGATTGAGCTGGAAGGAAGACTATTGACTCTAACAACTTGACATGTTTGCTATCCTGAATCCATTGTATATCAGTTTATATACTTTTTTAAATTACACAGCAACAGAAACAGTCCAAAGAACTGATATCTAGAAATTGAATAAGCATTCCTGCTTCAATCATGTATTCATGAATATGGAAAAATTGTAAAGGAGCCCACACATCATCTGAATGTGTAAATGGTTTGCATAATATTTAACTGCAATGATCCTTTTGTGTTTCTTGAACTTTCTGAAACAAGAATGCTAAATAATAGACTGAAAAGATGTTCTAAAAACAACACATTGGAGATCACTGCAGGTATGGCAGCATCTATGGAGAAGGGAAGCTAGCATTTTGAATCTAGTTGACTCTTCAGAGCTGGTGGTGTGGAGGGGGCAATTGTCATGGCTGGGTGGGGAGGGGGAAACTGGGTGTGTTGATAGCTCAGATTAAGTGATCGGAATGTGAGAATGGCAGAACAATGTGTCTAACTGCCAGACTGGAAAGAATAGTCCCACTGGGGGTAAGGGGAGGAGAGGACTTGGTAACAGACAATGTAAAGTAAAGCTAAAAAGGAAGGAAATTCAGTTGGTTCCCTTCTCAAGGTACTTTCCTGGGTAACTGCAGTAGGTGCAACACCTGCCTGTTCACCCCCCTGATCTGACATTCCTCATCCACTTTCATGCCCTATTCCTGTAACTGTTGATTCCCTTGATCAAGAATCTATCTATCTCAGCCTTAAATATACAGGGACTCTGCCTGTGCAGTGTTCCATGGCAAGGAGTTCCAAAGACACTCGATCCTTTCAGAAGAAGTTCCTCCTCCTCCTCAAGTCTTAAATTGACAGCCCCTTATTCTGATACTATGCCTTCTGGTCAGAGACTCTCCCAGCAGAAGAAACATCTTTTCAGCACTAACCCTGTCAAATCCTGTAAGAACCTTATACCTGTCAATGAAATCACCCCTCACTCTCAAAAACTAAGTAAAATTTCACCCTGTTTAGCCTTTGCTCATAAAACAATCCCTCCATACCAGAGATCATCCAAATGAACTGCCTCCAATGAAATGGTACCTTAATGGAGGACCAAAACTGCTGTCAGTACTTCAGGTGTAGTCTCACCAGCATCTTCTATAGTTGCAGTAAGATTTCCAACTCTGATATTGCAAGCAACCCTCTTAAAATAAAGGTCAACATTGCGTTAGCCTTCCTGATTACTTGTTGCATGTATGATAGTTTTCTGCATTTCATGAACAAGTACCCCCAGTCCCTTTGTGCTACAACTTTCAGTTTTTCGCCATTTAAATAATACTTTATTCTTCATTCTCCCTTCGCAATTTTCCCACATTACATTGCATTTGCCAACTTTCTTAACCTATCTCTCTGCAAACTGTTTGTATCCCCCTCACAACCTGCCTTTCCACATACTTTAGTGCCATCTGCAAATTTGGTTACAGTACATTCACTTTTTCTTTCTCCAAGCCATTGATCGATATTGTAACAGATAGTAGGAACTGCTGATGCTGGAGAATCTGAGATAACACGGTGTGAAGCTGGATGAACACAGCAGGCCAAGCAGCATCAGAGGAGCAGGAAAGTTTGATGTTTTGGGTTGGGATCCTCCTTCAGAAATCAGGGAGGAGAAGGGGATTCCGAAATAAATGAGGAGACGGGGGAGGCTGATAGAAGATGGAGAAAGGAGAAGATAGGGTGAGGAGACAACAGGTCAAAGAGGTGGGGTGAGGTGCAGGGAGGAGAGAGAGGTGTCAGAGATGGTCCAGGTAAACTTATGGTTGGGATGAAAGGTGTTAGTGAAGTGGATGACCTGTTCGAGCTCCTTGTGGAACACGAGGCAGTGCCAAAACAGTCATCAATGTAACGAAGGAAGAGGTAGGGGATAGAGCCAGTGTAGCCTTGGAAGAGGGATTGTTTAGATATTGTAAGCACTGATCTCTGTTGAACCCCATTCACCACACATTGCCAACCTGAAAAAGAACCCCTTATTCCCCCTCTGTTTCTTGCCCATTAGCTAATTCTGTATCCATGCCAATAAACCATCTCCAACACCATGTGCTTTTATCCTATGATGTCACATTTCGTAACACACCTTGTTGAACACCTTCAAAATCCAAATACAATACATTTACTGGTTCCTCTCTATCCATGCTGGCTGGGCCTTCCTTGAAAACCTCTAATAACCTAGTAAGGAGATTGCTCTTTCATGAAGCCATGCTGACCATGCTTGCTTAGATTATGATTTTCAAACTTGAAAGCTTTGAACAATGCTGGTGTCAAGCTTATAGAGTATTGTTAGAGGAAAATTCCTGACTCCTGACCTGTGTCTTTTAGATGGTGACCTGGCTTTGGGAATCAAGAGTTGACTACTTAGCTGAATGATTCCAAGCTTCCTCCTTGCTCTTGTCGCCACTATTTATATGGATAATCCAGTTCTGTATTTGGTTAATGGTAGCTCCTAGGATGTTGGTAGTGGGGGACTCAGTGATGATGTCATTGAACGTCAAGGGGTGTTGATTAGATCGTCTCTTATTGGAGATCGTTATTATCTGACAATTGTGTAGTGCAAATGTAATTTGACACTTTTCATGGCAATGTCCAGATCTTGTTGTATTTGGACATGGACTGCTTCAGTGTCTGAGTCATTGTGAATGGTGCTGTACATTGTGCAGTCATTATCGATAAAGCAGCTGAACATGGTTTGGCCTAGGACACTACCCTGAGCAACTCCTACAGAGATGTCCTGGAGCTGAGATGACTGACCTCGAACAACCACAACCATCATCCTTTGTGCCTTTTAAAAAGTAAATATAATCACATCTCTGATAACTCCTTTATGTATCCTGCTTGTTACCTTAAACAACTGTAATAAATTTTGTCATGCATGATTTCCCCTTCATGAAGCAAGTGTTAACGCTGCTTGATTATATTGTTTGTTCCGGAATGCTGTGCTATTTCACCCTTATAACAGACACTGACTGATTTGATTTCCAATAACTGATGCTAATCGAACTGGCCTGCAGACGTTGTTTTGTTAACTAACCACACCCCCACCCCAAACCTCCTTTTTGGATAAGGGTTTTATATTTGCATTTTCCCAAACCTCTGAGACTTTTCCAGAATCAAAAGACTTGGAAGATTGTTATCAAAACATCCACTATCTTTCTAGTTACTTGCAAACAGTACAAACTTAATGTGTAACTTACTCATAAGTGTGCTGATGAGGAGACAGAGTGGGAAGTGATAAGGCTATAGCTGGAGCAGGAAGAGAACACAGACAAGCAGACAGATGTTCAATTCACTACCAGACATTCAGTCTGACCACAACATGCCATTAGCCAGACACCCCTCAACCAGCTGTCAACCAGTAATGTTACAGATTGAGATAAGTTCAGCCTTTTGGATCCGAAAAACATGTAATCCAACTCCTGGATTCCTTTGGTCATGTACTAGTCAGTCAAACTTAAGGATGACAGACTGGAAAGGCTGATTTGTCACTGAAATTTGTCTTATTATGAGCTCCAGAATATTTCTTCTTTGTTCGCGGGACATGTGTAACACTGGCTAGGCCAGCATTAATTGCTCACTCCTAATTGCCTAAAAGGCAGTTACAGTCAACACCTTGCCCCAAGTCTGGACCAAATGCTGTGACTGGGCAGATTTAATCCAGAGCATCCATTTAGTGGTAGTCATATGTAATGTTTTGCTGTGGATTTATTATGCTTAATATTATTTAAAGTGTTCTTTTCGATTATTTTAACAGTTACAGGAGCGTACTCCCTGCCCGGGGACAAAAACCCAGGAGGCAGGTGGGATTCAGGCAAGTGGAAGGTGTTTATTCAAGCAGAAACCAGTTGATACAGGGAGAGGGCCAAAGAATCTTGCTCAAATTAGAACATAGAACAGTATAGCACAGTACAGGCCATTCGGCCCAAGATGATGTGTCGAACTTTTACCTGACACCTAAGGTCTATCTAACCTCCACCACTACTTTATACTGTCATCCATATGCCTATCTAATAGCCGCTTAAATGCCCCAATGAGGCTGACTCCACTACCCTCTCAACAATGCATTCCACACCCCGACCATTCTGAGTTAATATCCTACCTCTGATATCTCCCCTGTATCTACATCTACTCACTTTAAAACTATGGCCCCTCGTAAAAGCTACCTCCACCCTAGGAAAAAGTCTCTGGCTGTCTATTCTTATCTATACCTCTGATCATTTTGTACACCTCTAAAAGTCATCTCTCATCCTTCATAATTCTAAAGAGAAAAGCCCTGGCTCACTCAACCTTTCCTCATAAGACCTTCCCTCCATTCCAGGCAACATCCTGGTGAATCTCCCCTGCACCTTTTCCGAAGCTTCAACATCTTTTCTGTAACGAGATGATGAGAACTGGACTCAATACTCCAGATGTGGCCGAGCCAGGTTTTTGTAGAGCTGAAGCATAACTTTACAGTTCTTGAACTCGATCCCTCTATTAATGAAAGCTAACACACCATATGCCTTAACAACTCAACCCACCTGGGTGGCAGCTTTCAGGGAACTGTGAACATGAACCCCAAGATCCCTGTGTTCCTCCACACTGCCAAGAATCTTTCTGTTAACCCTGTATTCCGCTTTCAAATTTGTTGTTCTAAAATGAGTCACCTCACACTTTTCAGGGTTAAACTCCATCTGCCACTTCTCAGCCCAGGTCTACATCCTATCAATGTCCCTTTGTAACCTAGAACAGCCCTCCACACTGTCCACAACATGATTCATCTTCGTATTGACTGCGAACCTGCTAATTCACCCTTCCGCTCCTTCATCAAAATCATTTACAAACATCACAAATAGAAGAGGACCCAGAACAGATCCTTGTGGTACACCACTCATAACTGAGCACCATATTGAATATTTTCTGTCCACTACTACCCTTTTGTCTTCTAAGGGTCAGCCAGTTCTGAATCCAATCTGCTACATTTCCCCCTATCCATGCCTCCTTACCTTCTGCGTGAGCAACCACGGGGAACCTTGTCAAATGCCTTACTTAAATCTATGTATACCACATCCACTGCTCTACCTTCATCCATGTGTTCAGTCACCTCTTCAAAGAATTCAGTAAGGTTTTAAATCCATGCTGACTCTCAAATCAAACTGTGCCTTTCCAAGTGATCATAAATCTCGTCTCTCAGAGCCCTTTCCAGTAATTTGCCCACCACTGACATAAGGCTAACTGGTCTGTAATTTCCAGGGTCATCCTTTTTCCCTCTTTTTGAACAAGGGAATGTGGTTTGCCTCTTTCCAATCTTCCGACACTATACCCGTGGACAGTGAGGACAAAAAGATGATCGCCGAAGGCCCTGCGATCTCTCGCTTCCCATACAATCCTTGGATAAATCCCGGCAGGCCCAGGGCACTCGTATCTTCAACTTCCATAGAATTTCTAGCACATCATCTTTTACTAATGTCAACCTCCGCTAGCCTACCTGCATATTTCACAACGTCCTCCTCTGCAACTAGGTCCCTCTCAGTTGTGAATACTGAAGAAAAGTATTCATTAAGGACCTCTCCTATCTCTTTAGGCTCTGTGTACAAATTCCCTTTACGATCCTTGATCAGCCCTACCCTTCCTCTGGTCGTTCTCTTATTCCTCACATGATGCTATCTGCCAAAGGTTTCCTCATGCCCCCTTATAGCTCTCCTAAGCCCTTTCTTCAGCTCCTTTCTGGCTAACTTATATCCCTCTAGAGCCTTTTCCGTTCCTTTTTTCCTAAACCTTACATAAGCCTCCTTCCTCTTAACCAGTCGTTTGACGTGTCTCGAGAACCATGGCTCTCTCACTCGACCGCATCTTCGCTGCCTGCTAGGGACAAACATATCGAGCACGTGCAGTATGCATTCCTTAAACAATCTCCACATTTCTGTGGTGCACTTCCTTGACGGCTTCTGTTCCCAATTTATGTTACCTAGTTCCTGCCTAACAGAATTGTAATTATAAACTTTATCCTGCTGTATGCACCTATCCTTTATGCATGACTATTGTGAAAGAAACAGAGTTATGATCACTACTGCCAAAATGCTCTCCTACCAACAGGTCTAACAGTTGGCCCAGTTCATTGTCAAGCACCAAATCCAAAGTGGTCTCTCCTCATGTTGGTCTATCTACATACTGTGTCAGGAATCTTTGAACACACTGGACAAAATCTGCTCTATCTAAATGATTAGAACTAAAATGTTTCCAGCCGATATCTGGAAAGTAGAAGTCACCCATTACTGCAACCCTGTGACTTCTGCGCCTTTCCAGTATCTGCCTCCCAATCTTCTACTCCACTTTCTGCAACAGTTTGGGGGTCTGTTTTTAAAAAAAAAACTAACGAAGTGACTGTGTTTTGTTCCAGACCTCAATCCAAACTGACTCTGTAGACATATCATTCTCGAACTGCCTTTCAGTACCTGCTATATTCACCCTGACAAGCAATGCCACTCCCCCACCTCTTTTTCCACCCTCCCTATTTCTTTTAAAGCATCTAAATCCCAGAAATTCCAACATCCATTCCTCTCCCTGAGATACCCAAGTTTCTGTAACGGCCTCAACATTGTAGTTCCAGGTACCGACCCATGCTTTAAGTTCATCCGCTTTATTTCTGATACTACTTGCATGGAAGTATACACACCTCAAACCACCCTGGTGTCTGCAATTACGTTCCATCGACCGCATTTCTTTATAAATCGCCTCACTCCCTGTTGCAGCTGTTGGAAGGGCGAATACCTCATCATCTGAATCATAAATCCAGTTCCCCACCCCCTGCCAAACTAGTTTAAACCATCCCCTACAGCTGTAGCAAACCTCCCTCCCAGGATATTTGTGCCCTTCTGGTTAAGGTGCAATCTGTCCTTACTGTACAGGTTCCACCTTCCCCAGAATGTGCTCCAATTATCCACATAATTGAAGCCCTCCCTCCTACACCAGCCCTGTAGCCAAGTGTTTAGCTGCACTCTCTCCCTATTTCTTAACTCGTTATCATGTGGCACTGGTAGTAATCCAGAGAACTACCCTGTTTGTCCTGGACTTCAGCTTCCAACATAACTTCCTGTGCTTGTTTTTCACATTCTCAGTCTTTTTTCTACTTATGTCTTTGGTACCGATGTGTACCATGACTGCTGGTTGCTCATCCTCCCCCTTTAAGGATCCTGAAGACACGATTCGAGGCATTGTGGACCCTGGCACCTGGAAAGCACCATACCATCCATTTGTCTCATTTGCACCCACAGAACCGCCTGTCTGTGCCTCTTACTATTGAATCCCCCACTACGATTTCATTCCTATTCTCCCCACTTCCCTTCTGTGCCACAGGGCCAGATACCTGTCCATTATGGCCTTCCCCTGAAAGGGCATCCCCCTTTGCGGTATCCAAAATGGTATACTTACTATTGAGGGGAACGGCCACAGAGGATCCCTGTACTATCTGCCTATTCCCTTTCCCCTTCCTGACAGTCACCCAGCTACATTTTTCCTGTACCTTGGGTGTGACCACCTCCCTGTAACTCCCCTCTGTCACCCCCTCGGCCTCCTGAATGATCTGAAGTTCATCCAGCTCCAGTTCTCTCATGCGGTCTGTGAGGAGCTGGAGTTGGGTGCACTTCTCGCAGGTGAAGTCAGAGGGGACACCAGCAGTGACCCTTACCTCCCACATCCTGCAAAAGGGCCATGCAACTGCCCTAGCTTCCATTCCCTCTACTTGAGATTTCCAGAAGAAGAATTTTAAAAAAGCCTTACCTTAGCAAACCTCCACACAGTCTTTTTTGGTTAGAGGAGGAGGATGGTTGGGAGACACCACACGTGTAGTGTTTTGGGTTTATCCAATGCCCAAATTTATCGGTTTTATCCTGGCTCATGTTCCCTCCACACACCTGCAGCTGAAAAAAGAGTGCTGCTTGCTGCAAGAGGTAGGTTTTTATACAGGAAGAATACAAAAACCACCTTACCTTCCCATCGGCACTCTGGCTCGTGCTGCTGGCAGTGAAAACAAATTGGGAGATCAATGAAGCACTCTGAATTTCCAAAAAAGTACAGCATTTTTATTGACTAATTTTATTGACGCATTGACTACATTGTATTTGATTATTGTAACACATTGTCCTTTCCCCTTATTCCAAACGCCCAATCCCATGGAGCACCAAATCAATGATGGGCATTCCTAGGGACAGCCCCCAGTTCTCATGATCTTATGGTGTTTACTAAACATTGTAATCTCTGGGTCTTAGGATCCTTCTATGCATCCTATTAACTTGCATTCGAAAAGTTATGAGTTATACTCCTTCTGATCTGTCCTAGACTTTATCCCCAAAGGTTGTTAGAATTCTGTAATTCATGGTATTATGTGTGCTGCCTTTATCAAACTTAGTCATTCTTTTTATGTTTCCCACCATCCCAATTATTTATATAATATTTTATTTATATATGAAATGCTAGAAGATTAATTCCTGTTATAAGATTACTTATAAAGTGTAAAGTTATATAGCTACTTTTACAGCTCGTACTTCATAACTAATGAGTTTGATGAATCTCTCTTGTTCAGGACGTAAGATAAGGCATGTCCTAAAGCTAATTAACTCTCATTTTTGACTTTAAGTACTTTTTCCCCTACTGCTTGTAATACATTCTGGTTATATGTTGAAACCTACTTCTATGATTATCTAAATAATTATTTAACTGGAGCTTATTTCTTAACACTGCAAGATAAAAGCCACTTACTACAAAATATCTTCACCTGTTTTTTGTAGTTATTTGGGAGTTTAACTGATGGATTCATGAGCTAAGATTTACTCACCTGGTGCTACGTCTTTAGTGAGACGACATCCTTTCATTCATGAGACTACAGTCATTTGTCTGTTCTTAGGCATCCCCTTATGAAAATGTCTCGGATGATGGGTTGCAGGGCCTTTGTATGACCTTGGGTAGGTCTGTTCCAAGGTGCTAATTTGCTTCACTATAAATGTGAGAACAGGCTGCCCCATTTTTAGTCGTCATTGGCAATTTTTTGTCTTTCATACTTGGGTTGCTTTGGTGTAAGCGCACATAGCTATTTGTCAGTAGCTGCATTTTCTGCATATTTAATGTGCAAGTCATATGACAGCTATTTGTGTTGGTGTAGTTCAATCGAAGATTGAGAAATGTTGAGGAATTTCAGTGTAAACTCTCATTGCTAATGTTTTAAACCAAGAGCCACATTCAAAAATGAAAACAGAATACTGCAGATGCTAGAAACCCCTGAAATGAAAACGAAGTGCTAGAATTGCCTGAGAGACCTTCTGGCATCTGTGGACCCAGTAAAGGAGTTACTTTTTCAAATTGAATGTGAAAGTTTTCAGAACTGGAAAATTTAACACTGCAGGAGTCAACCTGAAAAGGTTGATTTCATTGCTTTCTCCACAGATGCTGCCTAGTTTGAATAGCATTTTTCACCCTATGACATTGTAAAACACAGAAGAAGCATCATGCGAAGGAGAGAGCGCTCACCAAAAAAGCATGATTTCAGCTGTGTTATTGGAGTAAATGCCCCAATCTCTATCTGTACATTCCAGCTCACTCAGAGCTTGCAGGGGTCTACTGTAACATTATACAATATTCCACTAATGACATGAACTCACTGTTTACATTATGTCCTTCTTGCCAGCAATCCTACTTCCTGAACCTCCTGCTTGCTGCCTCGGTTCATCCTCATCCTCATGCTCATTGTACATCTACCCCACTCTGGGATCATCTGAATTATGGCCTCTAGCCCCCTTTTCAGCTGACTTCTGGCTGTTTCCTGTACTAGACGTGTTCCTGTTCAAGATCCAAATTTGATCAGATGTTGCAATTCTAATGTTGTGGAAGTGTGAGCGCTAATGGTTCTAGAAGTGCTGGACTTCATGGGATGTGCAGAGGGTGACAGATCGTGTGTGGGTTTTAATTTTAAGCTGCTGTGTATTCACATAGCTTACAGGGGATGTTGATCTGGAGTTACACACAGGCCCCATCAGGCAAGAATGGCTGATTTCCAGCCCTAAAGGACTTTAATAAACTGGATGGGTTTTTAATGATAGTTGACAGTGGTCACATGGTCATTATTAGGTTACCTTTTAATTGAATTCATAGAGTCAGACAGCACAGAACAGACTCAAGTCCAACAGGTCCACACCAACCGTAATCCCAAACTAAGCTAATCTTATCTGCCTGTGCTTCGCCTATATTCCTCCTAAATAATAAACCATCTGCATGCGGAATGCAGGTGTATAGGGACTACATTCCGCATGCAGATGGCCTCAAGGCCCTCCGCTTCTTCCTGTCCCGCAGGTCCGACCAGTCCCCCTCCACCGACACCCTCATCCGCCTAGCCGAACTCGTCCTCATCCTCAACTTCTCTTTTGACTCCTCCCACTTCCTACAGACTAAGGGGGTGGCCATGGGCACCCGCATGGGCCCCAGCAATGCCTGCCTCTTTGTAGGTTACGTGGAACAGTCCCTCTTCCGCACCTACACAGGCCCCAAACCCCACCTCTTCCTCCAGTACATTGACTGTATCGGCGCCACCTCTTGCTCCCCAGAGGAGCTCGAACAGTTCATCCACTTCACCAACACCTTCCACCCCAACCTTCAGTTCACCTGGGCCATCTCCAGCACATCCCTCACCTTCCTGGATCTCTCAGTCTCCATCTCACGCAACCAGCTTGTAACTGATGTCCATTTCAAGCCCACCGACTCCCACAGCTACCTAGAATACACCTCCTCCCACCCACCCTCCTGCAAAAATTCCATCCCCTATTCCCAATTCCTCCGCCTCCGCCGCATCTGCTCCCACGATAAGACATTACACTCCCGCACATCCCAGATGTCCAAGTTCTTCAAGGACCGCAACTTTCCCCCCACAGTGATCGAGAACGCCCTTGACCGCGTCTCCCGCATTTCCCACAACACATCCCTCACACCCTGCCCCCGCCACAACCGCCCAAAGAGGATCCCCCTCATTCTCACACACCACCCCACCAACCTCCGGATACAACGCATCATCCTCCGACACTTCCGCCATCTACAATCTGACCCCACCACCCAAGACATTTTTCCATCCCCACCCCTGTCTGCTTTCCGGAGAGACCACTCTCTCCGTGACTCCCTTGTTCGCTCCACACTGCCCTCCAACCCCGCCACACCCGGCACCTTCCCCTGCAACCGCAGGAAATGCTACACTTGCCCCCACACCTCCTCCCTCACCCCTATCCCAGGCCCCAAGATGACATTCCACATTAAGCAGAGGTTCACCTGCACATCTGCCAATGTGGTATACTGCATCCACTGTACCCGGTGTGGCTTCGTCTACATTGGGGAAACCAAGCGGAGGCTTGGAGACCGCTTTGCAGAACACCTCCGCTCAGTTCGCAACAAACAACTGCACCTCCCAGTCGCAAACCATTTCCACTCCCCCTCCCATTCTTTAGATGACATGTCCATCATGGGCCTCCTGCAGTGCCACAATGATGCCACCCGTAGGTTGCAGGAACAGCAACTCATATTCCGCCTCGGAACCCTGCAGCCTAATGGTATCAATGTGGACTTCACCAGTTTCAAAATCTCCCCTTCCCAACTGCATCCCTAAACCAGCCCAGTTCGTCCCCTCCCCCCACTGCACCACACAACCAGGCCAGCTCTTCCCCTCCACCCACTGCATCCCAAAACCAGTCCAACCTGTCTCTGCCTCTCTAACCTGTTCTTCCTCTCACCCATCCCTTCCTCCCACCCCAAGCCACACCCCCATCTACCTACTAACCTCATCCCACCTCCTTGACCTGTCCGTCCTACCTGGACTGACCTATCCCCTCCCTACCTCCCCACCTATACTCTCTCCACCTATCTTCTTTTCTCTCCATCTTCGGTCCGCCTCCCCCTCTCTTCCTATTTATTCCAGAACCCTCACCCCATCCCCCTCTCTGATGAAGGGTCTAGGCCCGAAACGTCAGCTTTTGTGCTCCTGAGATGCTGCTTGGCCTGCTGTGTTCATCCAGCCTCACATTTTATTATCTTGGATTCTCCAGCATCTGCAGTTCCCATTATCTCTGATACTATATTCCTCCTAGTGTTTCTTACTCATGTACTTCTCTAAATGTCTTTTAAACATTGTAACTGAACCCACATCCAGTACTTCCTCTGGAAGTTCATCCCACACACAAAGGGATTCTACAAATACCTTAAGGACAAAAGAATAATTAGGGAAAGAATAAATCCCTTAAAGATCAGCAAGGCCACCTTCTAAGGAATCACAGGAGATGGGGGAGATGCTCACCGCCTCACTTTGCATCAATGTTCATTGTGGAGAAGGGTATGGAAGATGTAGAACGTGCAGAAATAAATAGCAAATCTTGAAAACTGTCCGTGTTACAAAGATGAGGTGCTGGACATCTTAAAACACATAAAGGTGGATAAATCCCCAGAACCTGATCAGGAGTACCATCAAACTCTGTGGGAAGGTAGGGAAGTGATTGCTAGGCCCCTAGCTGAGATATCTATATCATTGATAGCCACAGGTGAGGTGCCAGAAGACTGGAGGTTGGCTAATATGATGCCACTGTTTAAGAAACGTGTTAAAGAAAAGCCAGGGAACTACAGACCAGTAAGCCTGACATCAGTGGTGTTGGAGGGAATCCGAGGGATTGGATTTACATGTTTTGTGGAAAGGCAAGAACTGATTAGAGATAGTCAACATGGCTTTCCATGTGGGAAATTGTATCAACTCACCAAAAATTGACACTAGGCCAAAACACACACACAATTCACCCCAGAGAACAAAGAAGCTTTAATTTATTGGGATTTTCACGAAGCAGACTCATGGCTAAGGTCAGACCTTGTGGAATCAGGGGACCACTTATAGACAGAGGGTCTGCTGCTACAAAGTAGAAAATGTTGGATGGGTAAAATGCCTGATCTCCCTGGGGTAGGGTGAAATGCGTTCCAGGGGTACAGCTCATTTGTCATTGACAGACCCAGCACAAGTGCAAAATCCATAACAATTACAATTTAGTGCAGGGAACTGTCTCAAAAGGGAATAGACAGAAAATTCAATTTATCTACAACCTCAATCAGGCAGTATTTAGAATACTTTGCTGTCCTGATTTGTGCATCAGAAACACAAAAGAAAAGTACAGAAAGATTAACTGGACTAATCCCTGAACAAGGCATTATAACTTAAAGCACAATACTGGAAATCTGAAATAAAAACAGAATGGGCTGGAGGAACTCAGTAGATCTGGTGGCATCTGTGGAGACAAAAACAGAGTTAACATTTAGAACTGTTCTGAAAAAGGGTCCTGTAATTTTAACTCTGTTTCTCTCTGCACAGATGCTGCCAGTCCTCCTGAGTTTCTCCAGCACTTTGTTTTCATAACCATTACAACAATCTGGGAAGACTGAAGAAGTTTTCAGTCCCTTCAGATAGACATGTACATTTAAGTAGTTCTGAAGTTTTGTTCTGGTCACAACAAGGTTCCTAAAGCTTGGCTGTCACTGCTTCTCCCCATTTACACTGTTGTATCATTCGATATGGGCTACCGTGGGCACTCTACTGAGTATAGTGATCACTACTGTGAGGGAAGATCTTAGCAGATTCGACATTTGTGAGAGTCCCAAATGGCCTGTCTTTTTATAAAACCAACCCGTCCCACCAAGGTAAGGAGTGAATGCAGAAGTAGGACTTTGTACAGTCAGGTGCCTGTCTCTGTGGTTTTCACTTTGTAAAACAATGAATGTAAAATGTGTAGAGATAACACAGTGCAGAGCTGGATGAGTACAGCAGGCCAGGCAGCATCAGAGGAGCAGGAAAGCTGGTGTTTCGGGTTGGGACCCTTTTTCTCTGCTGCCTGGCCTGCTGTGCTCCTCCAGCTCCACACTGTATTATCTCTGACTCCAGCATTGGCAGTTCTTACTGTCTCAATGTAAGATGTGTGTTATGTTTGAGGGGACTGTAAAAGGGTAGTGTTCATTTCCATCAGTAACTCAGGAAATGAAGTGGATTCCTGACAGAGGATCACAGTTGTAAACAGACCCTGGGGAAACATACCTCACATCAGACTCAGGTGGACCAGGAGACGTTGTGCTGACTTCGTGTCAACGTTAGTCTGATTGTGTTTTGGGGGAGGTGCCTCGGGATATCATTCACAATCTTAAAACACGAGGTTGAGTGCAAGGTACAAGCAGATTGATTTGCTCAATGACTTTAGTAATTGATAACCATTGCTGACTTTTATAAGGTTAGAGGAGCTGTGATTTTGCTCTTCGTGGATATCCTCAGGTTCACAGCCCAAGTGATAGGGTTGTACAGGACTCTTGGGAAGGTGGTTAGGTGAGACATGATAGCTGCTCTTGCTGCCCACAGCACAGCACACCACAGACTTGTTTGACTTATCACCAGAGACCGTAGCAGTGGATCTAAAAGATCCCATGGGACTGTTTCAAATGCTTGTCTAGGGGAGCTATGCCTCAAACTGACATGACAACAATCAATTTGCTGGTCGTTGTCACATTATTGTTTGTGTGAGTTTGCCTGTACATTGTGACAGTGTAGTGTTAACATTATAACCCTTCAAACACACTTCAATGACTGGAGTGCACTTTGAGATGCAGGGAAAGTGGTGAAATGTGAGTTGTTCTTCTCACAGACAATGTTGGGGTTGATTGCTTCTGATATGGTTACCATGTGGCCAGGTTTTAATTGGAGATGTTGCTTGGTTCACTTTCCCTGCAAAACACCAAGGGCTTTTTGTTTTGTTTTAGCATTTCGATCTGTATTTCACTTGATAATTCAAACACCCGATCCCTCATAATTAAAAAAGTCACAACTGTGATTTAACTGAACAGTTATCCTGTGAAGAACAGCATCAGCAGGGTGAGCAGTTACCTATCACAGCAAAGTGAGCGTCTCAAAGCAGCAGAGAGTGGGGGAGGCTGCCGTCGCTTCATTGTTGAGTGTGAACTGTTCCCCCGGGACACAACTAGGAATTTGCACTCCTTGTCCTGGACTCAGTCTCTCGGGTGGGTCAATACCACTGGGAAAGAGCAGTGTTCCTGTGAAAGGTTGCTTTATTGAGGGCCTTGATGTTTTCTCTGCTCTTACGTTAAGTGAATGACCTGCACAACTTTCAAAACTTGCAGATCACAAAGCTTCGAACTTCTGCCTCATTTTGGTTCATTTTTGTTTTTGCTATTTCAGTTTGGCTAATACAGCTTTTTATTTATAGAGTCATAGAGTTTTCCAGCATGGAAACAGATCCTCCGGTCCAACTTGTCCATGCAGACTAGATATCCCAATCTGACCTAGTCCTGTTTGCCAGCATTTGGCCCATATCCATCAACTGTTCCTCTTCATGTACCCATCCAGAAGCCTTTTAAATGTTGTCATTGTACCAGCTTCCTCCACTTCCTCTGAGAGCTCATTCCATACACGCACCACCCGCTGAGTGAAAAAGTTGCCGTTTTTAGAAGTTTCCCCTCATCTTAAACCTTCTAGTTTTGGACTCCCCCAGCCTGGGGATAAAGACTTTGTCTATTTACCTTATCCATGGCCCTCATGATATTATAAACCTCTATAAGGTCACCTCTCAGCCTCTGACAGCCCAGGGAAAATAGGCCCAGCCTATTCAGCCTCTCCCTATAGCTCAAACCCTCCAACCTTGGCAACATCCTTGTAAATTTTTTCCAAACCTTTTCAAGTTCAACAACATCTTTCCCGTAGCTTGATTACAGCTGTTTATTGGGTACATTTTAGATTTTTTTAGGTATTTTCTCTGGCTTAATGGGAATTGTTGAATGGGGGATATGCCAGGCCATGTTACAGATTGTGCTGGAGTACAATTCTGCTGCTGTTGGATGCTCAATCTTGAGTTGCTAGATCAGTTCGAAGACTGTCCCATTTAACATGGTGATAGTGCCACACAACATGATGGAAGTTGTTCTCAGTGTGAGGACAAGGACTGTGCAATGGTCACTCTTACTGATACCGTCATGGACCGATGCAGCTGCAGCTGACAGATTAGTAAAGGTGAGGTCAAGTATGTTTTTCCCTCTTGTTGATTCCCTCACCACCTGCTGGAGACCCAGTCTAGCTGCTGTGTGTTTTAGGACCCGAACAGCTCGATCAGTGGTACTGCTGCCGAGCCACTCTTGGTGGTGGACATTGAAATCCCCCAGTCAGAGTACATTTTGTGCCTTGCCGTCCTCGGTGCTACCTCGTAGGTGTTGTTCAACATGGAGGAGTACTGATTCATCAGCTGAGGGAGGACAGTATGTGGTAATCAACAGAAACTTTTCTTGCCCATGTTTAACCTGAATCCATGAGACGTCATGGGGTCCAGAGTCGATGTTGAGGACTCCTGGAGCAACTCCCTCTGACTGTATACCACTGTGCCACCTCCTCTGCTGGGTCTATCCTGCTGGGGAGACGGAATATATCAGGGATGGTGATGGTGGTTTCTGGGGCATTCTTATGGCAATGTCAGGCTGTTGTTTGACTTGATTTGATGATCAGGCAAAATCACCATGGAGGGGAAATTGTGTTTGACAATGTGGTTGAGTTTGCTAGGGACACTATTTAGCAGGATAGACAAAAGGATAACTGTGACATAGCAGTGTTGGATTAGAACTTGACATACATTTAAGGGGCTGGCTGGGGGAATATTTTATCATTAGGAGATGATTGATGAACGGGCAGAAAACATTCAGGAGCAACAAATGAAGCATTTTTGGAACATCACTGAAAAAAGACACATTTTGATGAAAGAGGCTCATTTTGATTGTTTTTAATCTTGCATTCATCAGGACACTTCGCAAGAAAACAACTTCAAGGGGAAACATCTTTAGTTGGCTCAAATGGGTAATAGCCAATGCCAGCATGAGGGAATGTGAGATATGAGTGATTAACAGCCTGAAATCAATTAAGTTTCTAAATGTTGAGCAAGAGGGCCTGAAGTGTCTGTCTCACAGAGTCAAACTACAGTATCCGTCATGGTTAATGTGAGGACGACTTGCTGCCTGGCACCTTGCTAATTAACTCACGGAGGGCACTAACAACCTTACAAACTAGCAACAGCTTTGTGAAGCCCTCACAGTGGGAGGTATCTGTTCATTCGCGGCTTTTTATTACAACTCTCATCACTTCCCAAAGCCCGAGGCCACAGGACAGTTGTTAGAATCTAATATCAGCCCCACAATTTAATTACTTCACAGGGAGAAAATACAGATATGAATCATATTCAAAGCTGCTTTCACAAACTGTGATGATCCTTTGTTTTAGAATTAGATTTACTGTCACATAGTCAAATGAAGAGTTTACAAGTCGCCACTTACAGCACCATCTTGGGTACCAAGATACAGCTTCTTAAGTACAAATTCTTCAGGAAAATAATTAGCAAAATAAACAAATAAAAAGTTCAGCAATGAATTAGAAAAATATAGAGAAATAAGAACTCAGAATGACTGTTCTTTTAACCCAGACCACGTCACCTTTACCTGGTGGCCGGGAGTCCAAGTCCAAGCAATTATTAGCTCCCTTGAATTTAGTTACTGCGAAACCTAATACCTGGTGCAAGTCCTGACTACAAATACTCCCAATGAACACGGTAGACTCAGGCCTTGGAGTTTTGATTCACCGTGATCTGGTTCAGTGAGGCACCACCGTTGCTAATTCGGTCAGACAGTTGTGGTTTCAAGCCTTGCTGAGCACAGAGTGCAGGCTGACACTCTGACTCTGTGCTGAGGGAGTGCTGTCTGAGGCACTGTAAAAGATAGCACTATGCAGAAATAAGCCTCCTTGGGAATGGTGGTACTGGTCACACTGGAGATCCATCTTAGACAAGTTGGACCAGTATATCTAAATCTCTAATAAGCACCAGAAGAACTGCGGATGCTGTAAATCAGGAACAAAAGCAAAGTTGCTGGAAAAGCTCAGCAGATCTGGCAGCGTCTGTAGATGAGAAAACAGAGCTAATGTTTCGGGTCTGGTGACCGTTTCTCAGAACACTGAGAGAGAGCTCTACACCTGGTTATGTCGGATTCTCCAGCATCTGCAGTTCCTACTATCTCTGGAATTGTATGGGATTTTCCTCATCGATGGATCCAGTCAGACAGAACTTGACAAGACGGTGTGAAAGTAACCGGTAGACTCAATACCAAATCCTAATTTTGGCAGCTGACTGCCCATTTCCCTGCAAGTGTTATGGTTAAGACCCATATATCCAGCAGCAGAATTATACTCCGGGACAATCTGTAAACTCTGCATATCCCCCATTCAATCATTACCAACAAGCCAAAGAAACAATGTTGTTTCAATAGAGAGTGCCGGAGACTATGCCAGAGCAGCACCAGGCATGCCTGAAGATGAGATATCAACCTGGTGAAGCTATCAAACAGGACTGCTTGCGCACCAAACAGCAAAAGCAATGAGTCATAGACAGAGCTAAGTGATCAATGGATCAGATGCAAGCTCTGCAGTCCTGCCACATCCAGTCGTGAATGGTGGTTGACAACTGAAGAACTCACTGGAGGCGGCTCCACGAATACCCCCAACTTCAATGATGGAAGAGACCAGCACATCGGTACAAAAGATGAGGCTGAAGAATTTGCAGCAATCTTCAGCAAGAAATACCAAGTGGATGATCCATCTTGGCCTCTTCCAGTGGTCCCCAGCATTACAGATGCAAGTCTTCAGCTAATTCGATTCACTCCACATAATATCAAGAAACAGTTAGAGACACTGGATATTGCAAAGGCTACAGGCCATGATAACAGTCCGGCATGAATACTGAAGACATGTGCTCCATAACATACCACTCCCCTAGCCATGCTCATCCCATACAGTTACAACACTGCTATCTAACAGACAATGTGGGAAATTGGCCAGGTATGTCCTATACATAAAAAGCAGGACAAATCCGACCTGGCCAATTACCTCCCCAACAGTCTCCTCTCAATCATCAGTAAGGTGATGGAAGGTGTAATCAACAGTGCTATCAAGTAGCACCTGCTCAGTGACACCCAGTTTGGGTTCCGCCAGGGTCACTCAGCTCCTGATCTTATTACAGCCTTGGTTCAAACATGGACAAAAGAACATAATTCCAGGGGTGATGTGAGAGTGACAGCCCTTGATATCAAGGTTGCATTTGACCGGGTGTGGCATCAAGAAGCTCTGGCAAAACTGGAATCACTGGGCATCAGGTGGCAAACACTCCGGTAGTTGGAGTCATACGTGACGCATAAGAAGATGGTTGTGGTTGTGGGAGGTCAATCATCCCAGCTCCAGGACATCTCTGCAGGAGTTCCTCAGGGTAGTGTCCTAGGCCCACCCATCTTCAGCTGCTTCATCACTGACCTTCCCTCCATCATAAGGTCAGAAGTGGGGATGTTTGCCGATGATTGCACAATGTTCAGCACCATTAGTGACTCCTCAGATGCTGAAGCAGTCCATGTTCACATATAGCAAGATCTGAACACTATCCAGGTTTGGGCTGACAAGTGGCAAGTGACATTCACACCACACAAATGTCAGGCATTGGTAACTTCCAATAAGTGCCAATCTAGCACTGTCCCTTGTCAGTTAATGGTGTTACAATCACTGAACCCCCCATAATCAACATCCTGAGGGGTACTATTGATCTGAAAATGAACTGGACTCACCATATAACAACAATGGCTACAAGAGCAGGCCAGAAGCTAGGAATACTGCAGCGAATAATTCACCTCCTGACGCCTCAAAGTCTGTCCAACACCTACAAGGCACAGAGATAATAGGAACTGCAAATGCTGGAGAATCCGAGATAACAAGGTGTGGAGCTGGATGAACACAGCAGGCCAAGCAGCATCATAGCAGCAGAAAAGCTGACGTTTCGGGCCTAGACCCTTCTTCAGAAAAAGAGTCTAGGCCAAAACGTCAGCTTTCCTGCTCCTATGATGCTGCTTGGCCTGCTGTGTTCATCCAGCTCTACACCTTGTTGGCCCGTACAATTCCAACCTGCATTTCTCGAACGTTTCACATTGTCCTTTGGAAGCATTCCAGGGCTGGTGTGACACCAAGGAGTAACCCCAAATGAAAGAATGGTTGTGTTGTGAAGGTAGACGCTTCACTGAGTGATAATTGCCAAAAGGCATTATTTGTATCGAGCATCATGAGGATAGAACTCTTTCCCAATTTATCTTCACTCTCATTCCACAGGCAACATCGGACAAATTTCATGTCCGACTATATTGTTCAGCTGTGTAGCATCTGATGGACCTGTTGGATTTTAGCAATGGGACAGCAGCTTCTTCATCTGTCCCAGATGAGATAATCCCCTGCTTCAACATGGACTCAATTGCCTTCTTCATTTTTGGCAAGAGCGGATTATAAACTTTCCTGGATGCAAACAGGCTCACTGGTGTAGTTTCAGGATGCATTTTTATGTGATATGTTGGATCCAGCTTTCCAGATCCTGAGGGACTGTCTTTTAGTCTTATTTGTGGAGAGAGAGTTGGGATAAAGGAGGCTGCTAACCTGTAACTAGTGGAGTGCCACAGGGATCAGTGCTGTGGCCAGAATGATTTACAGTATGTATTAATGATGTGGATGAGGAGAGGAAATGTTCTGTGACCAAGTTTGCAGATGACACAGAATTAGGTGGGAAGACAAGTGGTGAGGATGACTCAGAAACTGTGGAGGGATGTAGACAGTCAAAGCTAGCTGGCCATAACTTGACAGATGGAACATAATGTGGGAGAATGTGAATTTTGGCAGGAATACAGAACATGAATATTATGTAAACGGGGGAAGCCTGCAGAAAGCTACAGCACAGAGGGATTTGGGAGTTCTCATGTAGCCAAAGCTCACCAAAAACCACCATCCAAGTTCAGCAGGAGAATAAGGAAGACAAATGGAATGCTGATGTTTACTTTGAAGGAAATGGAGAATAAAATTAGGGAAGTCCTGCTAAAACTACACAAGGCACTATCAGACCACAGCTGGGGTATACTGTGAATAGTTTGTTCCCCTTATCTGACGAAAAACAGATTGGCATTTGGGAAAGCCCAGAGAAGGTTCACTCAGCCGATCCTGGGTATGGAGGAAAGTTGAGTTGTTTGGGCCTGTATTCATTGGAGTTTGGAAGAATGACCTGATTGAAACAGACAAGATCCTTAGAGGGTTTTGACAGGGAAGACGTAGAAAGTTTGTTTCCCCTGATGAGCGAGTCTAGGACCAGAGGGAATAATCTCAGAATAAGGGGATCAGGGTATTTACAACAGAGATGAGGAGGGATTCCTTCTCTCAGAGGGGAGTGAATCTGTGGAATTCTTTACCACAGAGGGCTGCAGAGGCTAGGCCATTAACTATATTCAACGCTGAGCAAAAGAGAGAGAGAGATTTTTAATCAGGAAGGGGAATTGAGAGTGACAAATGCTGGAGATCACAGCAGATCACAGTGTCATCTAGATTCGAAATGTTAGCTTGCTCTTTCTCCATGGATGTTGTCTGAACTGCTGTGATCTCCCAGCATTTGTTTTCAGCACAGATTCCAGCATCTGCAGTAATTTGTTCTTACAGGGAATTAAGAGCTATGGGGAAAAGGCAGGAAAGTGGAGTTAAGGATTCTCGTATCAGCTTAGGATCTCTTTGAATGGGGGAGCATATTTGATGGGCTGAATGGTCTTGTGGAGGAAAGCATTGAGGGCTCACAGCCAGTGATGAGCAAGGCTGCTGTCTGCCCATATCACAGCCATGTTATTGAGCAGATTAACGTCCTTGAGGCTAGAGCATTCAGTGTGGACACTGCTATCAATTCTCCTCCTTGAGTCTGCCTCTCTGTAGCATGTTCTTACAGGGACAGCTCCCAGACTCCATTACAATGCCATTCTTACAATGTGCAGGTGTCCAGTCTCAGGAACCAGCTGGCCCACCCTCCCATTCTCCCTAACAAGATGGCCACCTCTCAGAAAACAATACCATTGGACAAATCTGACCCTAAGAAGATCTCTGAGAGTCGCCCACCCTGACTGACCAAGCACCTGTTCTGTTTTTGTTTTGTTCATTTACAGGACATAGACATCTCTAGCCAGGCCAGCATTTACTGCCCAGAGGGTGGTTGAGTGTCAACCACATTCCTGTGGGACAGACATGTAGGCCAGACCAGGTAAGGATGGTAGTTTTCCTTTCCTAAAGGACATCTGTGAACCAGTTGGAGTTTTTCCCGAAAATTGACAACAATTTATGGTCATCATTAGGCTCTTAATCCCAGATTAGTTTTTCATGAATTCAAATTCCACCATTTGCCACAGTAGGATTTGAACCCAGGAGCCCAAAACATTATCTGGGTCTCTGGATTAAAAGTTTACTGATAATATCACTAGGCGATTACCTCCCCTGCTGAGAGGGAAATACTTTCCCATAAAGCTTTGCCCAAAGAATTTGAATAAATATTAAGAAGTCTTCGAACTAAAAGCATTGTTGATAATTGTGTCATTGGAAAATGTGGGCAGTCTGGGAATAGAGGAACAGGAGGAGTTCAGTTAATCGATCCTGCCCCACCAATCAATACAAACATGGCTGATTGAACACGTTAGTACCTTTCACTTGCTCCAGCCTCTTTACCCTGTATGTCACTGGTAATCCTAAATCTGTCAATCTCTATTATACTATTCAAAGGCTGAGCCCCCACAGTACTCTGTGGTATAAAATTTCTAAGGTGCAGCAAAGATTCCAGCCTCTGGCGACTGTCTATGTGGAGCTTGCACATTCACCCTGTGTTTTTTGTGAGTCCCTTTGGGTGCTCCAGTTTGCTCCCGCAGCCCAAAGATGTGTAGGTGGATTGTCCATGGGAAATGCAGGTTACAGGGACAGGGTAGGTGGTGAATCTGGTTGCAGATACTGTTCAGAGGGTAGGTGTGGATTCAATGGACGGAATGGTGTGCTTCCACATTATAGGGATTCGATGATGATAACTTCGTTGTACGTACTACAATAATCTGCCATCTCCTGAGTAACACTACGCCCCACATTATCTGGTTGTCGAAAATGCTTGCTGATTCTTAGCTCCAACTGGATTCCCCATATTATGCTTCTGAACTGAGATTCGTCGCTATTCAGGTACTGATCCCATTCCTCATTATCAGTGCAACTCCACCATTTTTCCTGCTTGTTTGTCCTTCATAAATATCCATGAATGTTCAGTTCCCAGTTCTGGTCACCATGTTGCTGTCATGGCAATTAGATTGTACCCACAGATCTCAATTTGTGCCTTTAGATTGTCTATGTTGTTGCACATGCTGAATGCACTCAGAGTGTCCTTAACTTTCTCATTTTGACATCGTTCTGCTTTTGAGACAGACACTTTTTTCTCTTGATCTATAGTCTCCCTCACATTTTTTCAACTTCCTGCTACCACGTTCACTCATCCAATTTTGGGTTAGCCCCTCAAATTCCCACCCCTCCAACAAGCGAGTTTTAATGAACCCTGACAGAGGCCTGTGAAAATATCAGTTCAGTTCGAGCTTGGACAGGTCTCACTTGCCCCAGAACTAGTGCCAATGCTGCAGAAATCTGACAGTGGGCCTTCCATGCCACAAAATGTGTTCACTCACTTAGCACCTACTGAAACGTTTAGGTTATCCCTTTTAGTCCTCTGGTCTCTCAG